>NW_017729032.1:204080372-204102735 GCF_001723915.1 Gavialis gangeticus
ATATATATATATATAATTACATATATAACAATTTAAACTATATATATATATATATAGTTCTTTTAATTTGGTCTTGTCATTAGTCATGTTAGTCTATTATGTATAATAGAAGCAAGAGCAAAATGTGTGCGTATATATGTGTATGTATATATATGTGTGTGCATGTGTATGTATGCACACACACTCGCATACACTAATACTTTGTTTTTGCTCCTATTTCACCTCCTAAATAATACAATAAAGATGGCAAACTCCAGAATTTAAGCTAAGTTGACTTTCGATATCTGCTGTTGAGTCCAGTCCAGCTGCCAAAGGATTTGACAGGAATTTTGCCACAGACTTCCACAAAGACAGCCACCTCCGTCAATGAACAGAGATGTTTGGAGCCTCGGGTCTCATGTGCACCTACTTCCCTGGCCGTCCAAAGAAGCAATCTGCTGCAAGCCCAAGCACAGAGGCAGGCATTCGGTCTCTCACATTCACCCTGCTGCAAGCAAGCCTGCATAATAGCATCACAGCATCCGTGACCACAAAACACAGCAGAGAATTAGCTTACACCTTACAGTCAGTCCTCGGGGCACCAACCCAGAATGGCAGCACCCCCACGGGGACTCTTCTTCACTTTCGGAGCTAGGCAACCTGCTGCTTCCCTAGGGCTCGGCGATCCCCTCCGAGCAGCTGCCGACCTGGTGCTGAGAGCCGCCATGCCCCTTGACCCGCCTGCCCCCGAAGTCACCCTGCCTGTGCCTGACAAGTCCCCAGAGGCCAGGCCTTGCATGCAGCAGGTCGCCGCAGCCTCCAGTGACCACGCATGGGAGCAAGGCGGCCGGGGGCTGGGAGGTCAGGGGGCGGGGAGAGCCCCCGGCCCGGCTGTCACTCACGTTCCTGTTGAAGGAGTTCCCGGGCAGAAACGGCAGCGCCATGCTCGCCCCAGCCCTGGCCCCGGGGGCCCGCTGCTGCTGCTACGGCCGCCCGAGCACCCCCACGCCTGCCCCGGCCCCAGTTGTTTGGCATCCCGTTGCCTAGAGACCGGTCTGTGGCGTCACAAAGAGAAGCCTCCGCGCCACATCCCGTTGCTTAGAGCCCTGCTGGTGACGTCACAGAGTGCGCCCCTGCTCTCTGCTGCCTCCTGCAGCTTCGCGGCCCCAGGCCTCGGCCCCGCGGGCTCAGCTGCCGCTGCCCTCTCTGCTGACTCCGACGGGGCAAATCTTGGGTTATTGGGCGCTGTTCCGAGGGCTCCAGGTCCTGCAGGGGCAGCAGAGCAAGGGAGCAGCTGGGCTTGGGGAAGGGAGGGGGCTTGGAGAGAAGAGCCCCAGTCCTGGCCTTCCTGTAAGGGGTGAAGTACATGGAGAGGTGGACTCCACTCGGGGTGTCTAACAGAAGGGAGGCAAGTCAGTGAACCTCATCGTGTCCGCACGCATGCACACACTGTAGTGATAAGTATTAGACCATTATTCACTGCGGGACATAAACCATTACACACACAACACGCCTGCCTGTGCTGCTTGCCTTGAGGCAGTTTTGTGATTGGAGGGGGAAGGGATAAGTCACATGTATGCGTGCGTGTGTGCACGTGGACATAGGTGCATGTACGTGTGTCGTGTGTGTGCGTACATGATCGTGTATGTGCATCACGTGCGTGTAGGCATGCCGTGTGTGAGTGCATGCACGTCGTGCAGTGTACGTGCGTCACGTGTGTGCACATGATCACTAGGGATCCTGGTTTTCTCTGATTTAAAAAAGATCCCCAGTTTTTGGGTTAGAAAAAACAACATTTTGCCATAATCAGACTGAAACATGATCCACATTTTGCCGTGATCAAACCGAAACACCTCTATATATATGTCTATGGATTAGTGTTTCAGTTTGATCACGGAAAGATGTGGATTTTGGGTTACTACTTTAACCCAAAAATTGGGGATTTTTTTTTATCAGAGAAAACCAGGATCCCTGATGATCATGTGTGTACGCACATTGTGTGTACGCACATCACGTGTGGCTGCGCATCGTGCATGTGTGAACACACACACATGCACACATGCATGTGCTTCTTAAAAACTCACCAGCCAGTTTTGATAAAACCCAGCTGTGAAAGACTTATCAATTCCTCCCTGGCTCTTCACAGTTTACACTCCTGTTTTTCACACACCACCTCTTCCATGACCTCATGCTTCATGGGGTGCTTGGTGTCTCCTCTCCAGCCCCTCCCTGCACTGCTCAGCCCTGTTGTTCAAAACGGTTTACATCAAAAGTCAGACATCCAACTGACAGGACTGAGCAGGACCTGTCCTAAAGCCTTTGCAGCTTCCTGTGTGAAGGAATGTTTTAGGTGCTTGCATCTAAACCTTTGTCACACATGCTGTCCCATATTTGAGCCTTGGCAGGTTTCAGTGGAAGGATAGGCTTTTATGCCCTTTTGCGTGTGTTTTTGTACTTTAGTCAGTTGGGATAAGAAATTTAAGGAAACAGGCTTTGCCTTGTGGCTCCCAGACATGCACAGGGTCTCCGTAGACCATGTACTAGCACTAGCATTTCCAGAAGGGTGGGGAAATGTAAACAGTGGAAGAAATAGTTTAATATACATTACAAGGGGAAAAACAGAAGAATATGTTCTTCAAGAAAGGTTTTGGGGAATTGCCCTTCCTCAGTCTTGAGCACAAATGGCAGAGGTATAGCTAGCTACTTCTTTGACATTTCCTACAGCTGTCATGAGCAAGTACCATATCTGTATAACCAGACCATCAGCATGAGGTCACCAGGTTGAGTAAATGGCTCACAAGGAACCCGGTTTCTACTTAACCACACTCCTTCCTCAGAAATCAGCCATGAAAAGCAGCAACAAAATCAGTGCCATGTTTGTGTTTAACATGTCTTCTTTAGACACAGGAGAAAATAGCTAAGGCCGAGCCTTCACTTTACTTGTGGAGTCCTGCCTTGAGCTTGGCTTCTGCTGTGTTCCCAGTTCAGGTCCTGTTTTTGCTTGCCTAAATTCCTGCTCCAGCTGTAGCTCTGAACTACCTATGCCCCAAGCTCTGATAAAAGCATCTTTAAACCATGTACCAGGAACCAGCAGTTGAATCACTGGCGATGTGTAGGGGGTGCATGCGGGTGCACGTGCACCCCCTGAGCATGGCAGTGCACCCTCTAGGAAAAGGCACCAGCAACACAGTCAGCGGCGCCTGCAGGCGGTCGCCGCTTGCCACCCCCTCACCAATACGGACAAGTGCAGGGTGCTGCACTTGGGCAGTAGGAACCAGCAGCACACTTACACAATGGGGAACTCCCTACTTGAGAGCACAGAGGCAGAAAGAGATCTTGGAGTCATTATTGACTCCAAGATGAACATGGGCCGACAATGCGAGGTCATGGTTGGCAGGGCTAACCGGACCTTGTCGTGCATCCACAGGTGCATCTCGAGTAGAGCCAAGGAGGTGATCCTCCCCCTCTACGCGACGCTGGTCAGGCCACAGCTGGAGTATTGTGTCCAGTTCTGTGCGCCCCATTTCAAGAGGGATGTGGACAACATGGAGAGGGTCCAGAGGAGGGCCACCCGCATGATCCAGGGACAACAGGGCAGACCCTACAGTGAGAGACTGCGGGACCTGAACCTATTCAGCCTCCACAAGAGAAGGCTGAGGGGGGACCTGGTGACCGTCTATAAACTCACTAGGGGGGACCAGAAGGGTTTGGGGGAGACGCTGTTTCCCCTAGCGCCCGCTGGCATAACAAGGAGTAATGGGCACAAGTTGATGGAGAGGAGGTATAGATTGGACATCCGCAAGAACTACTTCACAGTTAGGGCGGCTAGGAGCTGGAACCAACTTCCAAGGGAAGTGGTGCTGGCCCCTACCCTGGGGGTCTTTAAGAAGAGGCTGGATGCCTACCTGGCTGGACTCATTTGAGTCCCGTTTTTGTTTTGGGGTTTTGTTGTTCTCCCGCCCTGGCGGGGGGGCGGGCTAGAAGATCTACTAGGTCCCTTCCGACCCTAAATCTATGAAACTATGAAACCACTGACACCACCGGTGGCATCTGTGGGTGGTCAGCAATGCCCACCACTGCCACTGCCCGCGGCATCTGTGGGAGCTCCATGCTTACCACTGCCATGCTACCGATGCCACTGCTACACTCCTGCCGCAGCTGTGCCCCCAACAGCCACTGGGGGCATGCATTTTTCATGAGTTGAATAGTCTCTCTGCTTCTGTGCCAAATCTGTTTGCCAGCAGAAAATTGGGTTTGTGACTAAGATATCTTTCCCCCAAAGCATCTTCCCTCTATCAAAGATTTCAATCTTTAGATAAAAAACTGGATAGCCAAATTCACAAAATTTCTTATTTTATGGCCAATATTAAAAACATTTTAAACAATATATTTTGATTCTAATATGACATTGCCTCCTAAGACATGTAATTCAGTTGCTTCATATTGCTGCCTGTCCATGGTCAGGTGTCCCCTGCTGAGCTTTATCTCCATGATCCAGCAGTCATGAGGTTCCTACAAGTCATCATCTCTTCTTATCACAAGCAAAGACTGTGGTATATCATAGAATCCTACCTACAAAGGAAAATGTGAACAGGAAGAACCATGACAGCATTTGCTAATTAAATTATTTCAGGTTTCATTCAATATATTTGCTTTTTGGGGGGAGGGGTTCTGTTAAAAGCCAATATTTTTCATTTAAGAAAAAATCTGACTCACTCATATTCTATGGGTGCTTTGTAATCGGGGGGTCTACTAAATTAGCATACTCAGGAAACAAAACTTTCAGTGTTGGTAGCTATCATTTGAAAAAGCAGGTCTCAAACACATTGACACAAAACATTTTGAAATGCCGACGTGCCAATATGTTCATGTTCTTTTTGTAATATTGAACGAACATGGTGGCTTCTTTAGATAAGGCCTCCATGGAGCCAGTGTCAACAAATCATACTGACTGTTAGCCTGCCCGAGGGCAAGATACCCACCATTAAAAGGAGGGCTCAGTTTTCATGTCTAATACATTTCACCATTAACTGATGGTGAGAAATTATTTCTATCCTTTGAATTCCTAAGAAAATTTAATGGGACTTCCATTTTAGCCTATTTTGCTGTAAGCACCCCAGTACCACCTTATACAAAGAAAAATCATAAGCAGAATAGCAATGTTTCACAATAATTGTTCATGGACTTTTTTTTTTAACGAATAGGCTGTTTCACTGACATTATTATATTAATAAAATACCTTTAGTACTTCAGCTGTAAGAAAAAGAGTTGAAAAAGTATTGCAGGGCTTATTCTTGTTAGTTATATAAATCCAGGAAGATACAAAAGTGAATGTGGCTCTTTTCATTTGCTTGATTTATTTTTCCTTCTCTATTTCCTGCCTCTATTAAAGCCCTATCAGATTTGATGCAAATAAGTAGGAATTAAACCTTTCTCGAGTGTACTTTATTTTTTTTTCAATAATGTCCTTAAATTGATCATCTCAAATTGTCAGATTACAAAAATATTTTGAAATTATACAAAAATTGGTTCCTCTTTATGTTTTCATCTGTCTTGAGCAATAAGAGACAGCTTTATACTATTATGAGGATCCTGTTATAAATCTTGAGTAAGTTGCAAGTGAGATTTTGAAAGCCACACTTAGTACAATTAACATTCTGAAAAAACATGTTATTTGCTGTGAGCCATATGTTTCTCTTCCTGTATAAAAATGCACAGAAGGGGTATCATGGAACTCCGAAGTTCCAGGACAGTTAAGAAGCCTTGACAGAGCCAAAAGAGTACATTGCTACAAATTTGCACAAGAACACCTGGGGAAGAATTACACCTCCCATTTTTCCTAATGCAGTTAAAGCCTACATGTGTAAAAAGCATGCATAAGAGTGACTGCTACTCTAGGTGTGTCTACACATGCTATTAGTTCATCTGAATAAACTCTGGCCCAGTTCACATCAAAGTTTATTGCTCCCAGGCACCACATTTACATGTGTGCCCAGGACTGCACTACTTTGAGCCAGGTTGGAGCAGCCCCAGGGGGTCAGCCCGCCAGCCCAGGGCTGCTCCAACCTGACTCCACGGGTGGCGAAGGGGCTAGCTGGGATACAAAGGTGCTCCAGAGGGAGGCTAGCCAGGAGGTAGCTCCCACACTGAAGCACCCTTGTGCCCCCGCCAGCCCTGTCAATTGTGTAATACATTCATTGCTGCACAGAAAATAACTGCTGCATGATAGTACTTGTGTTGACAAGTACTCTAGCAATGTTTATTATCTTCCTGTGACCACACATGTAGACACCGAGAGTTTACTGCGGAGCTAATTAGGCAACTCCACAGTAAACGTCTCATGTAGATGTGCCTATAGAGTAACAGTAAATAAGGTAGCTAATGCATTTAATTACATCATTATAAAGTACGCTGCATTTCAAGGGAACATGCTACAGTGAACAGCGAGTCCTGTGATATTTTTCCTGGACAAACTTCACCAAAATCTCCAGCTCCACAGTGACAAGGAAGATCATGTGGCCAGTTGCAGTGCCAGTCCACCCCTCTGTCTAGGGCAGTCCGCCCTGTCTTGCCTGCCAAAACTTGCTGTTCAATAATACAAGATGAAATAAGTGGGAGGCTGCACATTTAATGCCCCAATGCTGTGGGGTCTACACACAGATCTGACCTACCTTTACCATGTCCCATGCCTCACAGATGGCATCTAAATTATTAGCTGCTCTGGCCAGAAGCTGGGCCTCTCACACTATGTATACACTCCACCCCCTCTCACAGGGCTTCATTCATACTGCTGCCCCACACTGGGCCACTCCCAACCTGCCCTGCTCCTCTTAAGTGGCCCCTTCAGGCCATCAGGCTTGCCTACTTCCACTCTGGGCGATCCCCCCGCAGCCCTTTGGGTGCCTCCTGCAGCCTACTCTACAGGTGATGGTCCTTCTGCTTAACACTAGGCTGACTCTAGCCACTAGCCCCTCATCGGGCATTAGGCTCTTTCTGCCCCCCTTCCTCAGGCCACTGTCTACCCCTCACTGGGGCTAACTCTATGTCCCCTTCCTGGGGCTTGGGGTCTTACACCCCCAGAGACTCAAATGCCTTCCCTTGGTGTGCCTAGCCCCACTATCTATTCTATTACACTGAGGAGTGGGGACTAAGGTTATAAGGCACCCCTACCCACCTTTCACTGGGAAGGCAACTGGCCTGCTATTTCTGGGAAGTTGCCCCACCACAGGCAGCTTCACCAGGCCATCCTTACCCAACAGGGTGCAGTTTCAAGTCATACCCAGGACCAGGAACCTCCTGCCATCCCCATAGCTCCTGCCCTGCCCTCCAAGGTGTTCCTAAGCCACCAGTCAGCCAGATGTTTTTCTGCTGGCTGCTAGCAGCAGACTGCTGGCTCAGCCCTGAGTGCCTGAGCTAAAATGGAGTCTGCTCAGCTCTCTCCTCCAATTGCATGGCCCTCACCAGGTCATGTGACTACTTCCTCAGAGCTGGCCTGCACCTGCTGGCTACCCTGCTGCCACTCAAAGCCCTTAAAGTGACAGGAACCAAAAGTGCTCTATCATACCCATGAAGATTAGCTCCTGCCTAGAGGCCACCAGGAGGGCAGAGGCTGTTGCAGTGGGAGAGAACAAGCATACCTATCCCCCACCATCACCCTGGCCTGCCTGCATGTTTCTTCTGTGCTCTGAGGACTTTCCTTCTGTCCTACTTGTTGCAGCAGCTGAGGTGAGCACATGGCCCTATTTCTCTGGATAGTTCTTCTGTGAAACCAAAAAACACCGTTCCAAATATTTCCCATCACACTTAGTCATTTTTTGCTTTCAGAAATGAAGTGATAGTATATCTTGACTAAAACAATCATTTCTCTTTCCCAACCAAATTTCCTTTAGGATTAATTTCTCACAGCTATCACTTGATCTTCTTTAAGTTTACTCAAGAATGCAGCCAAACACAAACCAAATTTACTAGTGTCTTTACTGAAAAGAACTTTTTGTAAAATGCCTTTGTTAAATTAATATTTCACTGACAACAGTGGCAAGTAATATGAAATTAGTTATACATTCTGACAATACTCTAAGAAAAGCAAAGAATAATAATGCTGTTTGCTTGATTCATATGTCACCCTTCTCAACAGAGGTTCAGGGCAACTTAAATAGGAGAACAGAATAACTTATATAAACAGGGAAAATGCTTATAAAACAGGAGAAAATATAAAACATAAATCCATTAAACACTATCTCAGCCTAGCTTTGTTTGCTAAATGCCTGCCCAAATAGGAAGGTCTTACAGCCCTTCTTGAAGATGTGCAGGTTTGGGCTTCGGTAGGTCTTGAGATGGAGGAAGTTCCAGAGCTGAGTGGTGACTATTGCAAATGACCTCCCATGCATTTTTGTCAAGTAGACTTGGCACATTGATGGCACTTGAAGGAAGTTGTTCTCAGCTAACCTTAAGGATAGTGATAGAGCATAAGTAGGGTGACCAGATGTCTGGGGCAAATTGGGACTGTCCCAGCTTCCACAGTCTGGTCCTGGCCAGCTGGTCAAAAGTCTTAGAGTGGAGTCCAGTGGGGATGTGGAGAGGCATGATGCACCAGGCAAGCAGTTGAGCAGGCACCACTTCTGCTATGCATGAGAAAGGCAGGTGTACTGGAGCGGGGTTTGCTTGGGACGTATGGTCAGGTCACCCTAAACATAAGGGAGAAGGCAGTCCCTTAGCATGTAGGACCTAGACTGTTTAGGGCCTTCTACATCAAACCCAGAACTTTGAATTGTGCCTGAAAAGCTACTGAGAGCCAGTACAGATTCTGGAGCCCTGCAGTTATGTGATCCTTGCAACATGCCCCATCTTCCCCCACCATCAAAAGGTGGGCAACCATATTCTGTACCAGCTGCAGCTTCCGGACAGTTCCCAACGACAGCCCCATGGAGAGCACATTGCCGTAGTATAGCCTGGAAATTACAATGGTATGGATGATGCCAGTCAGACCTGAATCTGAAAGAAAGGGTTGGTCACAGCCTTCTCATCAGATGGAGCTGGTGAAAGTCATTCCTAGCCCCAGCCACTACCTGAAGATCAAGGTGCAGCAGAGGACCCAGGGGTACCCCCAGACTCCTAACCATACTGACAAGGGGAGGCTGAACCCCTTCAATGATAGGTATCTCATTCTCTCCCATGTCAAACTGTCTGTCCACCAGCATCAACTCTGTCTTGTCTAGATTCAGTTTCAGTTGGTTCACCTGCAGTAAGGTACTGGAAAAAAAACTGAGGTTTCAGAAGAGAAGGAGTGGTTGAGCTGGGTGTCATCAGTATACTGATGGCACCTCACTCTAAATATCTGCATAATCTCACTCAGAAGCCTCATATACACATTGAACAGGAGAGGTCACAAGATGTAGCCCATGGGGACCCCATAGGAAAGGTCCTAAGGTCCTAAGCACTCGACCATCACCACCCTCTAGGACTTTCCTGCTCAGAAACAGCAGAAACAATGTAGAGCAGTCCTACAAATACCACCAGTTCATGTAAACACTTTATCAGTACTTCAAGGCCAATTGTATTAAAAGTCACTGAAAGATCTAGTAAGAAAAGCAGGGCAATGTTTCCTTTGTTGAACATGGTACCTGTGCTCTGTTCAGGCCAAAAGCCAGACTGACAGGGCCCTAAGAATCCCATGGCATTTAGATGCTCCTGGAGCTGCTGGGCAAACACCCTTTCACTGACCTTCCCCAGAAAGGGTGGGAGGGAGGTGGGGTGCGGAGGAAGGGTTAGAGAAGGATGAAAATTGGCTGGAGATTCAGTGTCAAGCAATATTTTCTTGAGTGGGGGTGGACAGTCACAGACTTAAAAATGTCCAGAACCCTGTCCTCCTGAAGGGAGGTACTGAAACCCTTCACCAGCAGTGGCCCCAGTCTCCCCGAGCTGGATTTTATAAGCCAGTATGGGCACGTGGCCAGGTCACAACTGGTTGCCCTCTTCCCTCCACCCAAACACACCCTCTGCATCAATGGGCAAAAGGAATTTAAAATGAACCATTTAAAGGGGACTTAACTTCCTCACCCACAAACTCTGACTCTGCAGCAAAAGTGGAGGTCCCTAAGCCATGTTGGATATGGGCTATTCTGTCTGCAAAATAGATTGAACAGTACAAAAAAAGGGAGATGGCAGAAGGGAAACCAGAGGGAGGAAAAAACATTACAATATGTTACTGCTGCATTTAAATGAGAAAAATAGTGGTTCTAATTGTATTTTACAAGCAAACTTGAAACCACTAACAACATTTGTCTAATTACTTGATGCAGTTTGAATAAATCTACTCTTACCATTGGATATTTTGTAGCAAAGGGCCAGAGTTTCTTATGATTTATAACGTTTTTTTCACTGAAGTAAGAATTCAGCCATGCATGTCTTGATTCACACCAATACAGGAAATTGGAAAACCAACTTCAAACTCCCCCTTGTTTTCACTGTAAAATCTTCAGCTAATCAGAACTTCTACTTTCATTCGCAGCTTGTTTAGGTCAGTGCTCTACATTGTTTCCCAATCAGGGTGATAGCACCCAAAATCTGACCCTCTGTTTGCTCTTCAGAACGAAGAAATGGTCTGTGTCTGTCTCCACCTATATAAAATGGGTGGGAACAGCAGAAATGATTAAATGTGAGAGAAAGGACTGATTTTATTGACATGACATCAGTGTAGCCTTAAGTCAGGAGGGTTTCACTAACCCAATATTGTTTAACATCCTCTTATCCTAAATGTTTGTCTACATTTCAGTCAAAGGTGTCGTGCAGCCTGTGAAGATGTAAGTGAGCCAGCTTAAACTGGTTATCTCAGATAACTATTGTTAGAAGCACAACTATAGCATACATAGAGCTAAATACTGGAGTATTTACTCAGCTTCTCTGGCAAATAGTGCTGTTGCTATACTACTACCATTCCAGAGGTGGCTAGTTTAAAGCTATATATCTATATATAAGCTATATAGCTTATATCTACCGAAACTACAACCACTATCAGAGTTGCTTTGTAGATGTACCTTATGATTAATTAGGAGTTAAGTATTACCTTAAATGTAACACACACACGCATATTAATAAACAACAAATTAAAATTAAAGTGTCTCAGCTACTGATATGTACTTTCTTGGGTTTGGCTTGCTTAGAAGATAGAAGCCCGTAAAACAATCACCCTGAAGAATGAGTTCTACAGGGGGTTAACTTCAAATATTTGTTCAGATAATGATGTGGGAATTGGGCAAGAAATCAAGATCTATAAAACAAAAAATTCATGATTATTTTACTTGGATGGAAGAGAGACAAATCGTGATGTTCTTATTTGTTTCAGTTTAACATGGACCAAATCTCATCATCAGTTTTCAAGCATAGGGCTCCACTGAAAAAAATGAGGAATTCTTGCTAACTCATTGTTAAAAATCATTCAGTCCCTGTTTCTACTGTTGCATTACCTCGTTCCTTCTGCCCCGTACAGTCAATTAACACATAACATTGCAAAATAGCTCTTCAGTGCCAAGTCATGAAACAAACCATAATGACCCTGAACTTTGGCTACTACCTAGAAGTGCATTAAACCCAGGAAAGTGGAAAAGAAAAGTCATTTTTGTGTCGCTGGGTCCTAGGCTGGCCATAGGCTATGCTGGTCATCCAGGAGATCATAACCCCTTTCTCCTAGCCACGGTGGCCCTGCCAGCTGCAAGGAATGGGATGGCATAGTCCCTGTTAAGTCAAATCCGCACCACTGGGAGAATCTTTTTATATCAAAGTGACCTTCTCACAGAGGTCTGTCATAGAGCAAGGGAGAATCTGAGCTATTACATGAAATATTTCATGGTAAAAGCACATCATCTCATGAACACCAGCACAAAGGCTCAGATGTCAAGTTTCATTGTGTCAGACAGAATGGCACATTTAACATGTTTGAAAGCTCATGCCAGTTTGATAGATGTATTTGGTTCATATAAGTGAGATTTTCAGATGTTTTCAACCCTTGCTAGTTCTGCTGCCATTGAAGTCAGTAGGGAATTTATGGAGAGCTTTAAAAAAATCATACCACTACCAAGAAACACCAGTAAAAATCAACATAAAACTTTCAGACTTGAAGAACTTTTGATACGTAACAATGGTATATATTCAGTGGGATCTGGGGCACACTGGGCATGTCTACAAGAGTCGCTTAATATACAGTAGACTAATTCTACTGTGCATTAGCACATCACAGCAAAAGCCGTGCTGATACACTAATGTGCAACAGAATTACTCTCCTGCACATTAAGCATCACCAGACGACTGCGCCAGCACTCCTGTGCATTAGCGTTGGCTACTGAACATTTAGTTAGTACCTGTTATTGCAGGTACTAAACTTAATGCACAGTAGCAACAGTGCATTAATGTACACGTAGATTCGCCCACTATAGCATTACAGCTCCTATTCACTCCCACAATGTAGATTAGCCTGAGTGCATCTATACTCACAATGTGCATGTAAAAGTAAAGCATATAATTATCCTCAGGGTCAGAATGTGGCTTTTGCAGTAGAACTGTTAGTACCCTTTTAATAAAACATGCAATAATTGCAAAGAAGGCTAGGAAAGCCCTGTGAAATGGAACAGACACAACAAAGTAAAGAGTCAGCAGGAGGGAAGTATTAATACACTACTCAGTAGCAATAACTATTGTTTAGCACTTAATGGAGGCTGCCCTGTTATGTTTTCTGATGCATGAAGCACCAAACTCATACACCTCAAAATAGATTACATTTACTTTAGATTTCATAGTTTCATAGTTGGTAGGGTCAGAAGGGACCTGAGCAGATCATCAAGTCCGACCCCCTGCTGTGGCAGGAAAGGGTACTGGGTCAAATGACCCCAGCAAGGTGTTCATCCAGCCTTCTTTTAAAGACCCCCAGGGTAGGAGCCAGCACTACTTCTCTTGGAAGTTGGTTCCAGGTCCTAGCCGCCCTGACAGTGAAGTAGCGCCTTCTGATATCTAGCCTAAATCTACCCTCTGCCAGCTTGTGTCTGTTGTTTCTAGTCACTCCTTGTAGTGCTCAGGGGAACAGGGACTCCCCCAGTGCCTGCTGGTCCCCTCTGACTAGTTTGTAAACGGCCACTAGATCCCCCCTCAGCCTTCACTTGTGGAGGCTGAACAGGTTCAGGTCCCGTAGCCTCTCCTTGTAGGGCCTGCCCTGCTGACCCCTGATCATGCGGGTGGCCCTCGTCTGGCCCCCTCCATGTTGTCCACATCCCTCCTGAAGTGCGGCGCCCAGAACTGGACGCAGTACTCCAACTGCAGCCTGACCAGGACCAGGATCACCTCCTTGGACCTGCTCGAGATGCATCTGTGGATGCATGACAAGGTGCAGTTAGCTTCCTGTCTGTGTCCCCACACTGCCAGCCCATGTTCATTGTGGCGTCAATGATGACTCCAAGATCCTTTTCTGCCTCTGCACTGACAAGAAGGGAGTTCCCCAGCCGGTAAGTATGCTGCTGGTTCTTCCTCCCTAGGTGCATCACCTTGCACTTGTCAGTGTTGAACCCCATCCTGTTCCCATCGGCCCACCCCTGTAACCTGTCTAGATTCGATTGCAGCCTATTCCTTCCTTCTAGTGTGCCCACTTCTCCCCACATCTTGGTGTCATCTGTGAATTTGAACAGGGTGTTTTATACCCCCTCGGCCAAGTCTCTGATGAAGATGTTGAACAGTGCAGGCCCGAGGACCAAACCCTGGGGGACCCCACTGCCCACATCCCTCCAGGTCGAAAGTGACCCATCCACTACCACTCTCTGGGTGCAGCCCTCCAGCCAGTTAGTGACCCATCTGACTGTGTAGGTGTCGACACCACAATCTCCTATTTTTTTTTTTATGAATGGGGTGAGAGACAGTGTCGAAGGCCTTCCTAAAGTCCAGAAAGACTATATCCACTGTACCACCTGCATCTAAGGATTTGGTGACCTGGTCATAAAAGGTCACCAGGTTGATCTGACAAGACCTGCCCCTAATGAACCCATGTTGATTGTCCCTGAGCAAAGTCTCTCTTGCTGGCCCCTCGTGGACTTGCACCAAGATAATTCTCTCAAAAAGCTTCCCCAGGACTGAGGTAAGACTCATGGGCCTATAGTTACCTGGGTTCTCCTTCCTCCCTTTAAAGAAAGCATTTAAAGAAGGCAATGTGGAAAGAACACATTTAAAGTGCCCATGACAGTGACAGCCTTCTGACTCAGACTGTAATGTTCTGCAACTCCAACATATAAAATGGCAGTTGCCTCCCAGCCAGCCCTGCAGCTGTAGAAAAACACTTCTATATTTAAAGGTACAGTGCCCAGAAACAGAATGGTAATGTCAGAGTTCAAAGTAGGTACAAGCAGGACCAGAATGGCACCAAGCCAGGTGAAGAGGTGACTAAACTCTCTCCCTTCCCTCTTGGGGTGAAGTTACATGCTATATTTAGACCATACTAAATCTGCAGAACGTTCATCAGTGTTAAAGTTAAAATGTGCTGTGAGTAATTGCACATTAAGGCTTAATACCATTTCTTGCCTGCATAGTGCTAACTTGCTAGAGGGCTGGTGAGCAGGGGTGTGGCTAGGAGCCAGGATACCTGGGTTCTATTCTTGCTTGGTTGGGGGGGGTGAGCAGATAGGGGGCTGGAAGAGGGACATCCTGGGATTCTGGAGGATTGAAAATTGTTAAATTTATCTCAGAAGGCTGAAGTTACCCTAACACAAGCTAGATAGCACAGCCCAGAGTTAATCCTAGTCTGAAGTGGCATAATTTTGAGACACTCGAGGACACTTAGCATGAGCTAGCAAGCTTTAATGTATGGACACTTGCATTTTAAATGCCCTTAGTATGGTCAACAGGGTGCATTTACACAAGCGCTTTAATGTTCATTAGCCTATTTTAATGCACATTAAACATCACTTAAAAACCCTGCACTTTTGCTAATGCATGTTAAAATAGGCTAATGTGTATTAAGTGTCACTTAAAAACTGTGCTCTTAAGTTAATGAACATTAAGACAGGCTAATGCACATTTTCCTACTACCTCACAATGGAGGGCACCTATACACATGCAGAGAGGCTGCACTGATGCATTGTAATTATAACATGTCAGAACAGACTCAATTAATCGATTCTGCTGGAATGTGGTAAACACTGTGCTTCTGCAGAATCCAGTGTCACGTATATCAGCATCCCCATACTGAAAAATGGCAGTGAGGGTGCTTTAACTATCTCATTTCAGCTTCAAATGCCCTGTTGGACCTGGTTCTGGCCACAGGCGATGACCTGGTAAGGGAAGTGGTACTGGCTCCTACCCTGGGGGTCTTTAAGAAGAGGCTTGATGCCTACCTGGCTGGAGTCATTTGAGCCCAGTTTTTCTCCTGCCCAGGCAGGTGGTCGGACTTGAAGATCTACAAGGTCCGTTCCAACCCTACTTTTATGATTCTGTGATTCTATGATTTAGTTAAAGTGCCCCTGCCACCATTTTTCAGTGCAGGGATGCTGACACATGTGATGCTCCAGGCACTCCCTGACCCCCTGGAGCATGTCTATAAATGCTTGGAGGTATTAGATTTAATGCATATTTAGTAAAGCATATTGATGCACAGGTAAACACACTCCATCCTGTTACCCTTAGTCTCAGGGTGAAGTTATACATTACACTTACACTGTACACTTAGTCTGATACCTGGGCAACCTCTCTTTCCACCCACAATACAAAACCACACACTTATCTTGCAAATGTCTGTTGTGTGCATGCTGTCCTGTTACAAATTTAGCCCAAAGGAAAAGCCTGGAAGAATTTCTTCTTATTTTTCTCACTGATTAAACTTGTCCATATTCTGAATACCCTATTGTAAGCTTTATCAAACATAAGAATTGAAATACAATGAATTGCTTAAATGCCCAGTTACTGACTGTGCTCATCAAAAAGTATTAACATGCTCTTTTTTGCCTTTGAAAATTCCCCAGGCTGTTCTCCAAGTTTCCCCTTGGAGTCTGCCTTGAAAATTTGCCATCAGCTGAAGCTACGTGAAGGAATTATCAGTCTCCCTCTGCCTCCCTTATCCCCTCCAATTCTATATTTTCCTGCTTATTCTTTTAGGCTGGTGGATAGAAATAAAAACCATTTGATTCCCAGGGTCTGATATAAGCTTTCATTTTCCAAATAGCCTTGATAAACTAGTACTGATCAATGCTTAAGGGTGTGCTTGGACTCCACATTCAAGCTACCCCTATACTCTGCCCTTGATTCTGCATCTATTTCAATTAAGAAAATATTGAAGGAAATGCCACTTATTTCTAAATAAAAAGCTTTCAAGCTATCCTTACAGACTGCTTTGAGGTATGATACTGATCAAAGCTGCTTTGAGGAATCGTCTGTTCTGCTTGGAATAGGATAGTACACTGTCTATAAAAGCATTAATGAAATGTAAGGTATTAAAGCAGACAGTACATTGTTTTAGAAGTAGAGGTGAGAGAACTTCAAATGCTTCCAAATTTATTAAAAATCAGCAGTTTCATGGGTACAAGGGAATGGAAGGGACCTCCTGAATCATGTAGTCCAGCCCCCTACTCTCACAGAAAGCAATGTCCTATCATCCCTTTCAAAAACTGATTGAGCTCCATCTTAAAACTAGTCAAGGTATTTGACCCCAGTGCTCTCATCAGAAGTCTCTCCTAAAGCCTCACTCCTCTGCAGGGTAGACTCTCCTCATTTTCAGGATAAATTTATTTCTCTCCAATTCATTCTTATACCAACATTGTCCTTTACCTTAAATAGCCTTTTTTCTCACCTGGGATTTTATCCCTGATGCATTCAGAGAGAGTAATCATGCCCCCACTCTGTTTTGCTGGGCGAAAAAAGGCAGGCTCTTTCAGTGTCCTCCTCTAATATATACTTTCTTTCTCCCTAATCATCTTAGTAACTTTTCTCCATTGGTTCTGTCTCAGTATGAATTCAACTTATTTGAACATGGCTGACCAGAACTGAATGCACTATTTTAGATGCTTGTCACTAGCATTAAACTTCCCTACTTCTACTGGAAGTATCTTGTAAATACAGTATAGTCCCACCATTTTTGTCTCTGTCAAAATGTTCCTTCTCCTCTCTCTTGTGTTTGCATTTAGCCTCCCTTCTGCTTTCTTTTCTGCCTTCCACTTCCAGTCCTTGTGGTTTTCCATCTTCCCTTCTCCACCACCTCACAATTGTTCTTTATCCTTATTCTCTTTGTCCTTGCAACCTCATTTAATTTTGGCCATTGCCCATCCATTTGAGTTCATCAACCCAGTGTCTTGTCTGTATGCCTTCCTCTATGCCATGCCACCAGTGTCGCCTGCCTTTCAGCCACTGACGGGAGGTTCAGAACCTACTTCTCATGATTACATCAGTGTAAATTAGAAGTAACTCCACTGAAGTAAAAGGGTTTTCATTTGCAGAAAACCTATGTAAGTGAGAAGAAAATTGGGTCTGCTGTTTTCAGAGCCATTGGCTGAATAGGCTGATGAACTAGTGGCGTGTAAAAAAAAATAAGGAAAGCTATACAGGTTAGGGTTACTCACCCAGAACTTTCCATGGACATTTCCATGGAAATTTCTGGTTCAGTGCAGGAAAGCCAAGCTTGTCAGGTCTGAGGAGAATTTGTAATTGCTCAGCTATATTTATGCTTTTAAGTTCTCTGAACTGATTTGCTCAGCTCCAATTTAATTTTAGTACTTTCAGGGACTTTTTTATTGTTAAGTGTATTGTATATGAAAGGTTTTATTTGGGATGGGAGGAGCAAAGACAGCTTTTAGAAACTGCCAGAAATGCTTTCATGCCCTTGCAACATGATTTGCCAATGAGAAGCTGTTTCGATGATGTAATGCCAACTTGTACTCACTCTCCTGGTTGAGAATAATGACTCTTGAATTGCTGCCCTTGAGGGGGAGTTCTATGAAAGATTGAAGAAGTTTATTTCCCCAACTTGCCATTCACTTTACCCTCTTATGAAGCTCAGCTGTTCTTATAAATCAGCCAAAGAGCCTTAATTGCTATACCTCCTAACAAAACAATGAGCAAGCTCAAAATCATGTCAATAACAACTAGAAAGAGGGTTAAAATGAAACACACGCTCTCCTGCCAACCTGGGGCACAAATAACAAGCTACCTGCCATGCACTGCCCAACATAGTAAATTTAAATTTATTAAGTGAAATGCTGTAGCAAAGATTAAAAAACAAAGCCAAAAAAACCCAACCCAACAACAAAAACCCCCGTTACAATCTGTACGGGAACTGCAATTAAATGGAACAACTGCTACAGTGAAAGTTAAAACCTTAACAACTTTGATAATGTCCCTTTAAATTACATTTGTTAAATACAATGAAGCTAAAGTGTTCCGTGGTTATGCATATATTTCTAACAAATGACTGAACAAATATTTGGCTCATAACCATGAACTAGATGGTATGACATTTGCCTGAGAAAATGAATTACTTTAACATGTGTTGTATAAAATATAAGATAATCTGTATTTGGATGTTGTATAATGCTTCTCAGTTACTAAGTTATTACCAAAGGAAATTTACAAGAAATAAACAAGAAACACTCATAGATGCTGTAAATGTCATGTTATGCTCAAGGGCTTTTTGCGGCTGAATAATTTTTATGTGGATGAGGAGTCTAGGCTCATGTAGCAATAAGTCAAGTTAGAATGAGTTAATTTTTACATTTGCATATAATTTTGTTGTTATATAATGTACCCGGGACATTTCTATTTCCAGTGATAGAGCCTCAGTATAATGAAGAAGACGAAATCAAATCAGATTAACCTTAGCAACTCTGTGTATACTTAGTACAGAATATAAAATTGTTTGGATTTGAGGAAAAGTGAATATTAAACAAATAAGGAACTAAGCAGCATCTTATCAATAGTACATTTGACCAAATAGGCAAAGTGGTAAATTACTAGCACTTTTTTGTATTTTTATGTGGGTGGGAGGACTCTTATTTATCAATTTTAAGTACAGATGGTCCCCTTCCTGCATGGCTCAACTCTCCTAAATTAAACAGGTTCAGTCAATTCCATAGCTGTGTTGTCCATCCCATTCTATTGTCTGAATCATCTACTATGGGGTCTGAGACTGTGCCTTGGGAGGAGTTGGGAGGAACCAGATTGGAGAGACATATATATTGCCAATATCTATCTGTAGGGATACAGGTTTAGATATGGAACCTAGCAGGAACCCTGTTAAAAAAGTAATGGAATTAGTGGCAGTTCACCAAGGATGAATACGGCCCATTGTTTAGTGCCAAAATGCCAAGTGCTAGAGTTTTGTTCCCTTGTTATATTTTTCCCATATACAGAAAGAACCATATACTTACTTACACAGGAACTGCATACCAGGTCAGAAAAATGCTCCACCTTGTCTGGTATGTTGTTGCCAGTAGTGTCAAGTCCTGCTAATCTTCTGACCTTATTTATATCTTGAGAAAATGTGTTATATCCACTCATTGTGCTATGTGGAAAAGCATTCCCTTTGCCAGTCCTTGATACAGTGCCTTTCAAATCCATTAAAATTCTTCTTGTAGTCTAAGCAAAAGTAAAATAGGAATGCTTAAGCCAAAACATGCCTCAGTTGCCTGAGCTATAAATGGGTACCTGGGTATCAGATTGGGCAATCAGCTGCAATCTGGCATCAATGGCATTTGTGCTGTTGGCTACAGAAACTAGTAAGCCTTAACCATGCTAGCCCAGTTGGGCATCTTGGTTTCAGCAGACCTTTGATCTTTGATCACTTTCTATAGACCATTTGATATTTTGTATAGCTTTCACATACATCTTGTCTCTACCCTAAAATACATCTCAGTCTCTGGATGCGTTTATATGCCTCTGACCATATGCATTACCTGCCTCTGAAACTCTTCTGTCTCTGATGGTTATCCTTTTAGGGATAGAATGCTCAGAGCTGAACACAATATTCCAGGTATACCATTAAATTATAATTACATATTACAGGCAGTCCTCAACTTACAATGTTTTGAGTTACAACATTTCACATTTACAACGTTTAGAAATTGACACCCTGTTTCAACTTTATGACATCAGTTTCGACTTGACAACACTTGATCCAATGCAACGCCTTGCCAGCAAACAAGTTCGCTCATCTCCCTGGAGAACATCTGTCCAAACTTCCTTGGACGCTTTCTTTAAGAAAGCAGACAAGACTCCAGAAAAACCTGCAGCCAAAACTCCTAAGACTCCAGCCAACAACCCTTTAGAAAGTCCAACCAAGAGCCTTTCAAAAAACCCAGCAAAGTCACCTCAAAGAAGTCCTGCCAAATCAATATGATTGCTATTTACAATATAAATACATTAATGTAGCTATATTACTCATCTATAATTGATCAAGTACAAAATTCTGGGGTATTTTTGGTGAAAACAGGGTATCGGGGCTTGGTTCAGGAACCAATCCCCCATTTAGAACATTGTTTCTTATGAGAAAATTGGTTCTGAGCTACATTTTGACTTAAGACGCAATTTTCAGGAACCAATTGTGTTGTAAGTTCAAGGACTGCCTGTATTGCTTTATGTGTTATCCATCCTATTTCATCCTATCATCTTGTTTGTTGTTTTGACAAGTGATTTGCACTGTCCTGTTCCCAGTGACACCCAGATTCTTCCCTGACTTTTTATTTTAAAACTCAGCAACAATATGATACTTTAAATTATTCCCTGCAAGATAGTGTTTCCCAGACATAGTCCTTTACCTTTATCAACACTGCCACACCTTTGTTGTCTTATTGTTTATGTTAGCTAGAACCTTCTAGAATTCCATGGTCATCTCTGGCTTGGGGTACCTTGAATAAGTTCATGTAACTTCAGATTTTGCCATTTCACTATTCCTTATATTTTCCAGAACATTAATAAATATTCAGAACAGCACTGGCCTCAATTTGGGAGCCTGTGGTATGATAATATTCACATTACACCCAAAAATGACATAAAAATATTAAGATTGGAAAATCAAGCCTTCAAAAGTTAGGGAAAGCTGGAATAAAGGTTGCCTATGCAACTTTAATTTAGCATCCTGTGCATAATTACACATATGCATTATGATAGTCTTTCAGTTCATGATCATGTACTATTTCTCAGTGGGGCCTTGGCCTCATTCAATGCATGGTTAGGTAGTTATTTAATATTTCTGATCCAGAAAGTGGTCATTTGCCCATGGTGCTTATTACCTACCTACATGGACAACATACAATGCACAGGAAAGCCTAGAAAAAAATGTTCTATAGAATTGCATTTATTTTGGTTGCACATGTACTTAGTAGGATAGGTAAGTCAGAGGCATAGCAGGGCAGCCCTGCACTGTGGGACAGCTATGATGCATGGGGCAGTGCCAGTGCTGATGGTGGTGGCTCAGTTAGTTGCTGTTGCAGTGGTGACAATTTTTGCACCCCCTAAGGCTGCTGCCAAAGTCATGCCCCCCTCCCCAACCTTCAGTTGCACTACTGGGTAGATAAAGTTTGTTTCATTGTCTTAGAATATTGTCTGTGGGCTTCAAAGAAGTGAGGCCTGACATTTAAATGGATTTTAAAAGATCTGTAACCTGGGCGGTACTCCAAGAGGTACCCTCTCTCCAATTGAAGGGATCAAAGCAGGTGCACAAGCGCTGTGGGAGGTGTAGGGACTCTCCTCCCCCTATAGAGCAGAGCCAGATCACCAGTGGGGCCTTAACCATGTACCTTTTAATGAGCGAACAGTACTGGGAACATAACAGGCATAAATCAGAGGGTATAGCGGACACTAGAAAGCCCCGAGGGGGCAGGATTCAACAAAGGTTAGACACTTACAATCACTGACAAAAGACAGGGTTAACAAAATGTAAAACACAAACAGCAGAACAAACAATACTGGTTGGGGAAATATAAAAGGCACAAAATACAAAATGTCAAATGACAAGGATTGTAGGCCTAGGTACCTGGAGGGGGGGGAAAGAGGGAAAACACAATGATCCCTTCTACTGCAACAAGGATTTCTCCCTGTTACTTCACTCACCCCCAGTCACCCCAGCTGGGACTTCATCTCCAATCTCCCACATGGCAGAAACTCTACCACACAGCCACCAGTGCTGGTACTGTACCAAGCTGCTAGGGGTCTTGACCTTCCCGGAGCCCCGGTCTCACATCGAGCTGCCCGGCCTCTCACTGGAGGAGCTGGAAGCAGAGCTGGGAACCTCTCAGGTCACTGCTCAGATCCTTGGAGCTGGGGAGCCTCTCCTGCTGGCCACAGCCTCTCATAGGGGATCCTGGAGCCCAGCAGGGAGCCTCTCCTGCCGGCTGCATGCTGCGCTGCTGAGGGTCCCACTGCTGCCTGCAGGTCC
>NW_017729032.1:204102880-204113824 GCF_001723915.1 Gavialis gangeticus
ACCTTTCCTCATAGGACCTACCCTGCTGTCCCTTGATCATACGAGTGGCCCTCCTCTGGACCCTCTCGATGCTGTCCACATCCCTCTTAAAGTGCGGCGCCCAGAACTGGACGCAGTACTCCAGCTGCGGCCTGACCAGTGCCGCATAGAGGGGGAGGATCACCTCCTTGGACCTGCTTGAGATGCATCTGTGGATGCACGACAAGGTGCAGTTGGCCTTCCTAGCCGCCTCCCCACATTGCCGACTCATGGTTACCCAAGAGGCCAATCAGGGGACATGGAGGGTGAGTCTGTGGGGCCTGATCGGTGAGTAAAGGGAATCCCAAATACTCCAATCATCTTTTACCCAGTCAAAACCCCTGGGCCAAATCATTACCAGATTGGTGAGGAAAAGGAATCCCAAGTCCTCCAATCATCTTTTGCCCTTTCAAAACCCCTGAGCTAAGTCACTGCCAGCTAGCCCATCACAGATCTAAAGACCAATAAAGGACTTGGGAGCCCAAAAGTTAAGTGCTATGTGGCCCCTGCTATAGAGACCAGAACACTGAATGCTAATCAGCTCAGTGTTGATCAGTTTAGTGAAGCAGTCACACCTTAAGGAAAAAACCTTCTCTAACTGTTCTTCACCTGCACAGCCGTGAAGGACTTGCCACTAGAGGCTTGGTGATCAGGGACAGAAATAAGAGCTAGGGGCAGGACTAGGACCTGTGCACAGCCCAAGGTGGAGGCAGTACCCCTGGGGATCAGAATGCCAATCAGAAGCATCCCTGTCAACCCAGGTGACATCAGGGCCTGATCCATGCAAGGGCTGGGGCACATGTGGGTGGGGGAAGAGGGGTTGCTGGCCATGGGGAGGGGCCACACACTCTGGGCAGTGGGGGAGGACTGGGGAACACCCCCCAGCCCAGCTCCATCCTGAACTGCCCCCTACAGCTGCTCCAATAGTCCCCTCCCTGGGGACTGTCTCCTGCCCAAATTCTGCCTGGCTGCAATGGGCACCCCCCCCCCACTCCTCAGACAGAAGCCCCCTGTTGTGAGGACCTCCAAATATCCTGGACCCAGATCCCCTGGTCCCTGAGGACCTCCAGTCTTCCAAAGACCCCCAGATCCCCAGGAAATGCTTGGATACCCCCATGCACCCCTGAAACCTCCAGATCCCCTTGAGATCCCTGGAGGCACCCACATTCCAGCCCCGCTGCCCCGCCAGGCCCCAGCTGAGACCCCTGGTGCAGAGTCATGCGGGAGGAAGGTGAAATCTGGAACCTGAGCTACTGGGACAGGAGCAGCTATGGTCAGACTTGCCCAACCTGGATGTGCCCCTGAGTTTATCAGCAAGTGCTAGGGAGAGGAGGCACAGGTCTGGGCTCCACTGCACTCCCAGACGCCCCCAGGCCACAAGGTTGCTCAGAACCAGGTGAAGTTCTCTGGCAGGTCCCCCCCCCCATATCAAATGCCTTCTGGTGCTGAGTCCCAGAGCTCCAAGACTGCCGCCGCTGTCTGACATCCCTAGTGAAAAGAGCCCAGTGAGGGCCAGGGCCAGGAACATATCCTGCACAAATATTTGAACTCAACTCTGTTGACTTCAAACTTGGCTTAGAAAGAAGATTCAGGGGTTTTACTTAAGTAGTAAAGAGTTGATCAAAGAAGGACTCTGAGAGAGATGAAAGGAAAAAAAAAGAAAGAAAATAGGATCTTCCAAAGTCAAACGCAATGGGCTCAGCTAAGCAAGGGAGAAGAACCACAAAGAAAGCCATGGGAACCTACCAAAAACAGGCCTTCAAAGAGAAGAGAGTGGTGCCTCCCCACTGCTGAAGGAAATGTCACATAAATGCAGCAAGGCCCGATGCACACTTGTTTAGTGAAGACATTTCCAGTAGAATAACGATAATTCGCTGATGATACCAAAATTTGCGGTGAGGTGAGCATGCTAGTAGGGTGGGAAAGACTGCAGCAAGACCTGGATAGGTTACAGGGGTGGGCTAACAAAAACAGGATGTGTTTCAATACTGACAAGTGCAGGGTGCTGCACTTGGGCAGTAGTAACCAGCAGCACACTTATAAGATGGGAAACTCCCTTCTTGGGAGCACGGGGGCAGAAAGGGATCTCAAAGTCATTATTGACTCCAAGATGAACATGGGCTGACAAGGTGAGGTCACGGTTGGCAGGGCTAACCGGACCTTGTCGTGCATCCACAGGTGCATCTCAGGTAGGGCCAGGGAGATGATCCTCCCCCTCTACGCAACACTGGTCAGGCCACAGCTGGAGTACTGTGTCCAGTTCTGTGCGCCCTACTTCAGGAGGGATGTGGACAACACTGAGAGGGTCCAGAGAAGGGCCACCCGCATGATCCGGGGACAACAGGGCAGACCCTACAGTGAGAGACTGTGGGACCTGAACCTGTTCAGCCTTCACAAGAGAAGGCTGAGGGGAGACCTTGTGACTGTCTATAAACTCACTAGGGAGGACCAGAAGGGTTTGGGAGAGACCTTGTTTCCCCTAGCGCCCCCTGGCATAACAAGGAATAACGGCCACAAGTTGTTGGAGAGGAGGTTTAGATTAGACATCCGTAAGAACTACTTCACAGTTAGGGCGGCTAGGATCTGGAACCAACTTCCAAGGGAAGTGGTGCTGGCTCCTACCCTGGGGATCTTTAAAAAGAGGCTTGATGCCTACCTGGCTGGAGTCATTTGAGCCCAGTTTTTCTCCTGCCCAGGAAGAGCTACAAGGTCCCTTGCGACCCTACTTCTATGATTCTATGTTTCTATGATAATGCAGGCTGGAGAGAAGGGGTCAAAGATAAAACTGACATGCAATAAAACAAAAACTTCTCTTCATAACACCACAAGCAAAAAGAGAAACATGACGAAGCTAAAATAAAAGGATGTTTCTAAGGAGTGATTTCCTCCTCTCTCCCCAGCAACATACAATTAGCTTATGGAACTCATTACTACAGGGTTTCATTTATGCCCAGAATTTAGGATGATTTAAAAAATCTGAAGTTGTTTTAAATATAAAAAGCTCATTATTCTTATAATCATAAAAATCTTGCAAGAAATTGAACTTTCATGTTTTGGGACAGAAAATCTTCAGATTCTAGGGATTAGGAAGAAATTCTCTCAATGGTGGTCAAGGTTGAGACATAGGAGGCCTGGCCTGGGAGCCAATTGGGGAACAAGATTGCTGTACTTAGCAACCAGAGGCAGAGAGGGCAATAAGACTCCAAGGCCAAGACAAATCAGGAAACCAGGAGGTCAAGAGATGAGGAAAGTGAGCTGAGTCAGGAAACTGGGAGATCAGAAAGCATGCTGAATTATCAGAGATTAGATAGCTGCTGACCAGGTGCCTTCCAGGTCACAGTTCTGGACTTAAGATACCTTAATTCTACCTAAATTGCATTTTAGGTGCCAAAATCCTTTACTGAATCTGGTCCTTAATCTTTACCTCTGCCACAGTACAATTGTAGAAAACTAAAAGGCTTGAGTTGTCTCCATTTTTTACTTGCTATTGTGAATTATCTCAATGATCAGTCATGGGGAGTTATAGAGGAAAAAATTACACTGCGATTTCTGCAGTGAGTCTTTCTCTTTACAATGGAAGCTGTCTACAATGAGGAAGAAAAAAAAAATTGTGAGCAATGCAGCGCTTGTTGGATCTTTGCCCTGACATAACCACTACATCTATCTTATTCCTATTACATGAAATTCTGTGAGACCAGTAACATGGCCAAGATGAACTGACTGTAAAATTTGCACCAAGCTATTATTAATTTTACAAAATTGTGACAAAGGGGAGGGTCAACCCACAGCCAAGATCCAAATACCATCTAAACTATGGCAGATCCAGTCCTAACCATTCAGATGACCCCAAATAAAAATTCCAAATCAAAACCAGAATGTTGTAGCTCACAACCAACACCACTGCTGAGTGCTTCAAGAACTCCAGTGTGAGCAGGGAAAAAAAGGAAAGGTTCAGGGTGTGAAAGAGGAAGAACCTGCCTTGGTTCAGCTCAAATTCTGCTATGCTTTCGAGAAGCTGGTTGATAGTTGCTTTTTGCTGAGCCTCTGCTTAGCATCTGGGAGCCAGCAAACCCCCCTGAAATGTGATCATTTAAACAAAGCAGGACAGGTGCGTGCATCTGTCTGGACAGTTCCATTACTCCTGCTTTAAATTGTGATTAGACACTGTAGCAATGGTTGACAGCCTGTGAATTCTATTCATTTGGGAATTATCTTCTCATGATAACAATGAGAGACTACTCACATGAATGCTTATTAGCTTTCCATATGGTGCCTGCAAATAAACAAATGCTCAAGACCTCTAGGGAATAGAGCCCCAGAGTGCCTGAGGTGTCCCCAGATCTAGTCATTCCTCTCCATACATGCAGAAAAAGTCTCCTTTGTACTAGGAAGCTGGGATAGGGGGATATGAGGGGGGAATGGGAGGCCATCATAATACGTCTTTTACCTTCGGCTTTGCTTTAAACAATCTGGGCAGCTACTTTTCTTAAATGAAAAGCAGGAGAGTGCTGATTTTGCCCATTACATACGTGGTTCCAGTAACAAACTAAGAACTGTATGGTCCCTTATAGCTATAACAGGGACTAATTTAATAATAAGCTAATCATAATTTAATAAACTAATTTATTATAATCAATTTATTGGTAGCAGACTGTTTTGAATGATTTACAATAACAATCCATAGAGATTAGTGAAAATTAAAATATCAGCTCTGTGTACAGTAAAGTATTGTATTATGTGTTATGTTTATGGAATTTTTTTTGAAGTTATCCCAAGGAAAGCAATTTGGTATGCAAACGCAATTAATTTGAGTGATGAATGTTACATATCCATAGAAAAAGAACATGGCAGATAAGCCATTCATTGCTATTAGGAAGTAAATTACTAATGTTTAAAGAAAAACAGATTTTTGCAGTGGTCAGTTCAGTTACTTGGAGTCATCTATAGAGTTAACTCTATTAAAGTTTTGCTGTTCCATCCACTGATGGTTCTCACAATGGCATATAAAACATAAGGGGTGCCTCTATATGCCACCCTATTGGTGAAGTAGCAACACATACGTTGCTGTACAGGGCACTACAGTTATGTAGTGATCACGTGGGTCTACACAAGATCGGCAGCTATGTTGCCATAGCAGTGTGCTCCCCCGTTTTAGCACACCACTACAGTGACATAGCAATGAATTCTAACTGTGCACCACACACTTGGTACAGTACAGATGCCGGGCTTTAGTACTTCCAAAAGGAGTATGAACTAGAGGATATCTTGAGATCCCTTCAGGCCATACATCTCTATGATTTTATGACTTGTAAAAATGTATGAATGCTGTACACTTTCACTGGCTGCAATCTGATATTTAAAGTTAAGCATCAGAACTTCCATCTTGCATATTAAAACCTGAAAACCTGTTTCAGGCAAATCATTTATTTAAAATAAATCTGCTTTCAAAAAGCTTCTTCATTATCAAAAGCTACATTGCAAGGGTTCCTTCATCTCCCAAAACGTTAAATTATATCTCTCTGCTTCTATGTCTGTCTATCACCCCTTTTGCCCAAGCTGTTAGCTAAAATTTAGGGCCCTGCATGATTGTTTCCATTAGGATATGAAACTGGTGATGCAAGTAGCTTCTTGGTGTTTATAACAATAATGTACCCAAACACCTATTTCCCCTACATATAATCAGAAGCAGCAGAAGATTATTTGCTCTGAATTTCCACTCCACTCCATGGAGTTCTGTGCCCAAGAAGCCTCCTCTGCTTCCTCTCGGGGCAACAATGACAAATCTTTCCGCTTTTTGTTGTCTCCAACACATGCAGCCTATCAGTGATAACTTAGTCCATATATTTGCAATTAGAGAAACCCATCAGACTACATGTCTTAGCTCTGGCTTGACATACAACCTATTGCCCTTGAATAAAAGTGACAAGAGCACTTTTCAAAACAAGTTGGCAAAATCCTGCCTATGAGTTATTGGGCTTTGAGGTCAGCGGTAATTTTAATCAGCAATGGGTTTCAGGAAATTGTGCCCAGCATGTTGCTGACTTTTTTTCTTAACCAGCTGGCAAAATGTTAAATGTGCCATATCCCTATGTATAGACTTACAAAGTTATATTTAATAATTTGTTAATTGACACAACTCCTCAAATTTATATTCTAATACAACCAAATTCTCTAGTGGTAACATTGTTACATTGCAAAAAAGAAAGTTAAAAAAACAAACAAACTGAAAAAGTCATTGTTACAGAAATTGGTATAGGGATCCCAGGACATGGCAGCCTGTGAAAATCCTCTATAATGAATTTCTTAAACTGTCTATATTTCAAGTTACTGTGTTCCTTTAAAAACTAAACAGGTCATGTAGCTAAGCTAAGCAGAGCTGGTCTTCTCTATGAACTGCTGTGAGTCATGTTTGTACTCACAGCGAATAGTGTCATGCATTAATTGAATCTCACTGATTTAATTTTCAGTTGACAAGTAAATAGGTCTGATTTAGAAATTATATAACAGAAAAAAATCTGTTGGTAATACTTTGATGACAGTCACTTTTGTTGCATATTTTTCTGTCTTTCTCAGATCAACACTGCCTACAATTCACATTGTGGGGGGTTTTCCAATCAATATTTCTATCAATATTTCTACATTTCTCATTTGTCTGATAGTTCTGTGTCACACCCAGAGAAGTTTTCCCTGATGCTTTACATTGAGGTACACATTTTCAGGATAGTTTAACACAAGGGTAGGCAACCCCTGGCATGGGTGCCAGAGCATGGCACTCAAATGCCTCTGTGTGGATGGTGGGGAAGGGGCCAGGGTTACACAGGATCAGGCCCCTTGTGGCTCCCCCATCATCCGCCCCTGGCATGCCAACATCTCACAAATGGAAGTTGCAGGTGTTTCTGGCACTCTGCCCAAAAAATGTTGCCAATCCCTGGTTTAACACTTATTAGAATCCCCAACTATTTTCCCTCACAAGAGGCAAACCTGACCCAAAACCCAATATAATGGGCACATCTACATGAGATGCTACTACGCAGTAGTGTTGCTGGGCACTAACCTTAATGCAATGCTACTGCGCAGTAGTAACAAGCTACTGTGCTGCACCTTGTTGTTAGTGCACAGTAGCGTTGGAAAAAAACTGCAGCAATGGTACTACACAGTAACATCGGTTACCGTGCAGTCCACAGCTCATCTAGATGCGTGCAATATGTACAAATGATGCAAAACTAGCAGATAAGGAGCCTACATCAAGAGCAGGATGATCCTTTCAAGGGCTAAATATTCCCACACATTTATAGGAGCAGAAGAAAATGAGAACCTTTTAATTTCTACTCAGCCACAGAAGCAGACATGCGTGTACTCCTAGTCCTCATGATTTCATAGAAACTCCTCCCCTTTTTTGTGGAATTTGGCTCAGTTGCTAAAAGATGGTAACATGGGAAGTTGGGAAGGTTTGTGATTGTGGCCCTGATGTATGAGTCTCATTTGACCATCCCATTTGTGTTTACAAACCAATACGGCTTCACATGGACTGAGTCCCTGTTAACAAGTGCAGATTCCTGTTCCAAACTATGTGGGAAAATTCCTTTCTAGGAGCTGCTGTGTGTCCATTCCCTTAGTCTGTTTCAACCTCAATTTTTGCCCCATATAAATTGACTCCCCTTTAGTAGTGTTCACAGTGTGCAGTTAGATTGAGTATATCTGGAGTAAATTCCCTTGTAATCATATCATGTGTCCACACCATTATTTCAATCACAATCTCATTTGTTACTTTAATGCTCTTTGGAAATGTGACATGTAGAAGCCTGGTACTCCATTATATTTTTGCTCCACAGAGAGTCAAAAGCTACTGTCTGACCACGTCTATACATGAGCTTAACTGTGGAGGAGACTAATTAGCTGTGGAGTAAAGCATCACTGTCTACACGTGTAATGCTATTAGGCCACAATGAACTAGTTTACACCGCCATAAGATAGTACTGTTGGGGACAGTACTATCTTACGGTCAGGTAATTAACTGCATTTAAATGTGGATGCTGACCCTGGGCATAAACTGCATTCAGTCAGCCTAGCCAGCAGGGTCCCAGACCCCTGCCTGCTGCCTAGCCACGTGGCTCTACACTTTCAGCACCCTCGTGACCCAACCAGCCCCTCGGCTGCCTGATGCCACTACCCAAAGCCCAGGGCTGACCCCTGGTACCTCTCGCCCTAGGGTAAACTGCTCTGCCCTGGTTCAAATTGCTGATGTCCCAGGCACACCTATAGACACTGTACCTAGGAGTAGTTTACTCAAGCTCAAACTGCTCTTGAGTTTATTGCTTCAAATTAATTGCACATGTAGATGCACCCTCCAAGCCTAAATTGCCCTGCTTCAGTGGAAATTAGACCACTGATAATAGAGCTTACACAAGTGGAAGGTCCAGCTTAATAGGGCTTTGCTTAACTGTGCCCTCTTCTGTCTAGGTCAGTGGTTCTCATCCTTTTCAGACCTGAGGCATTTCTTCTTTGACTCAGTGCACCCCTCCATAACTTGTATGAATTGAGCAGCAGTCCATTTCAAATCTGAATGTATTTATTACAGCATCTACCTCCTTGCAAAGGAGCTGGGCAGTAGGGGCAGGGAAGTGACCAGGCAGGGATAAACGTGAACCTGCCCTTATCTCCTCATACCAGCTTATCTTCACACATCTCATGGCACCCTTCAAAAGACTTTGTGGCACCCTGGTTGAGAATCACTGGTCTAGGTACTACCCAGAAGCACAGGGGAACATGCAGAACATGCCTGTTTCCCCTCACTTTGATGGTAGGGAGATAGCTGATGTAGAAGCTGGCAGAGCCAATTGTGCTATCTTTCAGTGGACAAAGAATTCCCCCACACAAAGAGACTTCTCCACTGGCTACTACTGGCCATGTTGAGGCTGTTTAAAATTGTATAAGAGTAGTTTGTTGCTGCAAGATTGCTTATCAGTCCTGGACTAGTAGTGATGCTTTATGGTGGAGTGATGTAGCCTGGTCACCATGTGCTTGTGCAAAGATTCAAGGAGACACATATTAACTTTTGAAGAGCCGCATGTGGCTCCAGAGCCACAGGTTGGCCACCCCTGGTCTAGCCGATTCTTAAAAACTTCCTATGAAGAAGGTTCCACAACCTCCATAGGTAATCTGTTTGGGTGCTTCACTATCTTTACAGTCACAAAGGTTTTTCTAAATTAAATCTAATTTAAATCTTCTTTGCTGAAAAGTTGATTTTGTCTTGTACTTTTGCCAATGGATATGAGGAACAATTGACTGCGACATGCCTCATACAATCTTCTACATACGGAAGACTGGAATACCGATATTCTGATGTCATTTGCTCAGTCCTTCTGTTCTCAAAGACAGTTTTCCAAATTAGCGACCACAATAAGTTACCACATTGATAGTGTTGTGCATCCCCTCCCTTGGCCAGTTTCCAGTTGGAGTGGCCCTCTCTTCAGTGCAAACTCACTCTCCCAGTACCTGGTGATCGGGTATTACACCAGGGGTGGGCAATTATTTTGGGCAGAGGGCCACTTATCGAGTTTTGGCAAGCTGTTGAGGGCCACATGGGTAGCCTCTTGATCGGTGCCCCACCCCCTGGGCACCATCCTGGGACCAGAAGTCCCTCCCCTAACCACTGACCTTTGCCACCGGAAGTCCCTCCCTTTGCCCCTGTAAGTACTCCTTTGGGGAAGAGGTTTGCCATCTGGGGGGGGAAAAAATAAATTGCATACTAAAAAATCAAACACCCATAATAATATATTTAAATTGAATTTAAAAATATTTTTGTTCTGATTTGTGTGCGTTTGTGGTGTATATGCAGAAGTGATTGCATATGGGGGTTTGTGAGGATGTGTGGATGTGTGTGTGTGGGTATGGATGTGGGTATAGGAGCCATGTAGTGCAGAGTGGCCAGCGGGCGGCAGGAAAATGGGGAAACTGGCAGGGGAGGGGAGTGGAAGCAAGCAGAAGCCTGGATCCTGCACCAATGTCTCAGGTCCAGCACCAGCGGGGCCTACAGTGGGGTGGTAGGAACGCGGGGTGTGGGCTGGCAGGGGTCTGTTGAGTCAGGCTGGGATGCACCAGCAGGGAGAGGGGGGAACTAACTCAGCTCCATAGAGCCCCTGCTGGCGTGGGCCCTGCACTCCTGCTGGCGTGGGCCCTGTACTCCTGCCCAGCTGCCGCTGGCTCCTGCACATCCGCTCACTCCCAGTGCCCCTTTCCAAGCCCCCCAGTACAGGTGAGGAGCAGTGCAAAGCCCCAACCCGGCAAGCCCCATGCTTGCCCGCAGGGAATGAACCGGTGCTCAGCACAGAAGAAAAGCGCTTCCCCTTATGGCTGGTGCTTCCTGCTGCAGCCGCCGTGTGAGGCAGCGGTGGCAATGAAGATCAGGCACAGGTGGCCCCAAGTGGGGTCCGAGTGGCTGCAGCACAGGGCATTGGCCATGGGGAGGGGGAGCAACCACTTTTCTCCCGTGCTGAGCCCCAGTTTGTTCCCCGCCACTGCTGCTAGCCTGGGCCCTGTGCTAGCTCTGGGCTCACCTGTTGGGGCTGAGCCATGGCAGCAGCAGCTGAGCAGAAGCTGCTGCTCAGCGCAGAGGAAAGCAACCCCTTTGCTTGCTGCCACCAGGCAGTGTTTGCTGCAGCTGCCTGCCTGGAGCTCATGCTACACTAGGCTGAGGTGCAGCTGCTTCACAACCACCTCTGTGCTGTGCTGCAGCTGCTCCACATGACCACTGCTGTCATGCTGGGCCACACAGAGGTGGTGGTGAAGTGGCCGCACCATAGCCCAGTGCAGCATGAGCTGTGGGTGGGCAGCCACAGCAAACACTGCCTGGTGGCAGCGAGCAGGGGGGCTGCTTTCCTCCATGCCTAGCAGCAGTTTCTGGGGAACAAGCTGGTGATCAGCATG
>NW_017729032.1:204118824-204122163 GCF_001723915.1 Gavialis gangeticus
TTGCTTGCTGCCACCAGGCAGTGTTTGCTGCAGCTGCCTGCCTGGAGCTCATGCTACACTAGGCTGAGGTGCAGCTGCTTCACAACCACCTCTGTGCTGTGCTGCAGCTGCTCCACATGACCACTGCTGTCATGCTGGGCCACACAGAGGTGGCGGTGAAGTGGCCGCACCATAGCCCAGTGCAGCATGAGCTGTGGGTGGGCAGCCACAGCAAACACTGCCTGGTGGCAGCGAGCAGGGGGGCTGCTTTCCTCCATGCCTAGCAGCAGTTTCTGGGGAACAAGCTGGTGATCAGCATGGGGGGAAAGCGGCCCCCCCCTTCCCGTGGTTGGCACCCTATGCTGCAGCTACATGGAGCCTGCGCAGGGCTGCCTGTGCCTACTCTTCATTGCCACCAAGGCCCCATGGGGTGGTGGTGATGCAACAGAGAATTTGGACAGCCTCAGAAGGCTACAAGTGGCTGCAGCACGGGGCTTCGGCTGCATGGGGTGGGGGAGCAGCTGCTTTTCCCCTGCGCTGAACACCAGCTCATTCCCCACCACTGCTGCTCAGTCCAGACGGGCGAGTGTGGGGTGCACAGGGTTGGGGCTGAGTGCTGCTCCCCTCCTGTACTGCGGGGCTGGGGCAGATGGGGCTGGGAGTGAGTGGGTGTGCAGGAGCCAGTGGCAGATGGGCAGGAGCACGGGACCTGCACTGGTGTTCTGGGGCTAGTGCTGATGGGGCCCAGAGCAGCATAGCAGGAGTGCGGGGTCCCAGCCAGCAAGAGCTCTATGGAGCCAGGCCAGTTTCCCCCTATCCCTGCTGGCATAACCTAGCTTGGCTCCACAGACCCCTGCCAGACCACACCCTGCACTCCTATCACCCTGCTCTGGGCCCCGCTGGCGCTAGCTCCAGGACATTGGCACAGGCCCCATGCTCCCGCACACTACTCTCTTCCACTCTCCCCTGCCCCCACCACCGCTTTCCTGTCCACCCACTGGCTCCTGGCTGCATAGCAAGCCCATGGGGCTCAGCAGGAGCTGGCCTGGCCCCAAGGACTGGGGGAATCCCTGTTGTCCCCTCCTTCCCCCCACCCCACCTTCTTACCTGAATTTTCCATGCTGCTGCAGCCACAAACAGCCCCATGGTCCCAGGCCACATGCGGCTGCCAGGCAGGGGCTTCAATCTGGGGAGGGCGGGGCCAGGCAGGCCCTGCTGTTGCAGAAGCATGCAGTGGCTTCCCTTGGGTCCTACTGCCCCTGGCTCCTTTCTTCTTTGACAGGAGCCAGGGGCAAATAAATATTAATTTTCTAAATTTTTTAGGGGCCCTGCAGGCCAGATAGAGTGGCCTGGCAGGCTGGATCCAGCCCATAGGCTATATTTTGCCCACCCCTGTACTACACTGTCACCTACTGGAGGCAGCCAGTTTAGGAGAGCTGGTCATGTGTATGCTTCTTACTGTAGAATACATTTATTACAAATTAAAGTCTAGAATGAAATTACTCAGTAACAATTTTGTTGTGTCCACACCCTTATTTTCATAAAAGAAAAAGACAAAAAGTCTATCTGATTATCTTTCTCTACACATCTGGCATTTAGTCCTCTGAGAATGTAATGTCTGACATGTCCCCTGATGTTTCATTTATCAGTGTTATGTATAATCCATAAATTATTCCAATGAGATAACAGTCTGCAATTCATTTCCAATAAAAGTATTCAGAGAACGTAATTGACTTGTACTTCTGATCCACTACTGAACTTGCCACAGACTATGTGATACATTGCTCAGTCAAGGAAAGCCATAGTAGTTAATCCTGGATACTTTAACAATACACTTCTGATCTCTAAAAAGGTTTATCAGGTATTAAAAGAAGCAAAAACATGATCAATTGAACCAAAGTTAAACGGAGATTCAGTCGTGAGAAATTACTGCAATAGGCATAATTCCTTCCTTGAACCAGTTCCACCTTGAACCAGTACTGTTGATTTTGCTGTATTTTTTGAACTCTTCTTACTCTTGAATGTGCCTCATGCAGTTCATTTATGTGCATGAGTTTGTCTCTTCATTTCTGTTCAAAAACACTCCTTCCCAAAACTCAGATGCACTTTTTCCTTCTGAAAAAAAATAAGATATTAGTCATGAAAACTAGAATCTGTTTAATTTGCTAATGGCCAGAATAAGTTGGCACACTCACCAGTGATTTGTGAGAAATATTTGTAGCATTTATAAAGAAACTTAATGTTTAGCTCTGACATCTTAGTGTTTTACTTATGGAATACTGAAAATCAAATCATGGTGGTGTTACACTTAAAGACACCAGTTTGGCTGAAAACAGACCTTTCCGTTTTGCCACCATAAAAATGTTAATGGCCCAAGCAAACATTCATGCTTCTTGTCATGCCACAAATGCCCTATATTGTGGCCACAACAATACATTGTATAAATTTGTGCTGTTTTATGGCAGAAAGTACAGGCAGCCTGCAAGGGTAGTCCCAAGGCTTGCAGGATTGGGCCCCTGAAGCCCAAGAAGTGCCTAACTAGGTTTTCCGCTTGCAGAAATGTGCCTTGGGAATCTTCTAGCTAGGGATTTCACAAGCACATGCCCTGCCCATATCCAGTACTCTGGATACAACAAGAGCTGTGGTCCCACATGCTGTCTGTGTAAAGAGGACTGTGGAGCAGGAGTGGTGGGCCCTGAAAACACTTCAGGCCAGGAATGAATGTAGCAGAGACTACAACAGCAGGGTCTTTGGCAAAACCCATTGTGAAAACATGTGCATGTAAGTTTCACTCAGAAAACCCACCAGTTTTGCTCCCTATCCATTTTGTGTAATTCCTCAACAGTGTGAGACAGACAGTCTGGGAGCAAGGGGATACAGCAGACTTAGGTATAATCATCATAGATACTGTAGACAATGAGCGTGTAGCATAGTTTACTGCACAGTAAGCATGTGCATCTACACATGCACATGCTTACTACACAATAAATCTTGCTAATTTCAAGTAAATTTGCTACCTGCAACTGAAAGTAGAAAATTTACTTTCAATTAGTAATAGTGCTGTAGGCCTCATGTAGACACCTCATCAGGAGAAAATCTGCTTCTGGTCAGCTGCCCACCAAGGGGCAGGAGATTGCTCCTGCCCCCAGGAGCTGCTTGCTGCCTGGACAGGCTCTACCACCACAACCCGAGCTGGGACTATGTCCCCCTGCCCTGGCAGCAGGGAGCTCGGCTCCCCAACTCCAAGATTGTGGTCAGGAAGTGAGGAGCTGGGAGATCCTTATCTCCTAGTGCCAGCTCCACAACAATCATAAGTATCTCTCAGAGCCGGCCCCATGACCATGGAGCTTGTGCTGAGAG
>NW_017729032.1:204127163-204130664 GCF_001723915.1 Gavialis gangeticus
TTATCTCCTAGTGCCAGCTCCACAACAATCATAAGTATCTCTCAGAGCCGGCCCCATGACCATGGAGCTTGTGTTGAGAGGTAAGGGTCTCCCAGCACTGGCCTTGCGGTACAGAGCTGGCACTGGGGAGCCTGATGGCAGCTGGGGAACCTGTTCCTAGGGACTGGGGAGCTCCCCAGCTTATTCCCTACCCAACTCCATGCTCACAGAGATGAGTGGGGAACAAGCCTCCCAGCCTGTTCCCTGCCCAATTCTATGCTCACAGAACTGGGCAGGTAACAGGCTCCCCAGCCCCTGGCAGCAGGGAGCTCCTGGTGCCAGATCTGTGACCGTGGGGCCAGTGTTGGGAGACCCTTATCTCCCAGCCTGAGCGCCACAGCCATGGGGCTCAGACTGGGAGATCGTAATCTCCCAACACCAGCTCTGCAACCACAGGTCTAGCTCTAAGAGAACCTTATCTCTCAACTTCAGCTCCATGGTCGTGGGGCCAGTGCTTGGTCCTCAGATGATAGAGGCATTAGGCTTGGAAAGAACTGCAGGGGTGGGTAGGTCCCAGGCCCCCTTCCCCCAATCCACTGGTAGGGCAGCTAGCAGTGAGCTAACTGCTAGCTGCCCCACTGGCAGATCAGGGCAGGAGGCTGGGATCTGCCCCTCCCCTGCATCTCTTACCAATTCCCCTGTCCCTGATCTGGGAGCCAGGTCCAGGAGCAACCTGCTACCAGGGCAGGGGGGGCACTGTACCTGCCCCAGCAGCAGGCAGCCCCTGTGAGCAGGGTGTAATGTCCCAGCTATCTCCTGGCCCAGTGTGCTCTGCCAGCCCCCAGTTAGCACTAAGGGGAGCGCCTAAAGCTCCCCCTGGTGGTGGCAGGGTCCCATTGCAAGGCCCAGGGAAGCAGGAGCAGATTTGTGTTTACTCATGAGTAAACTGATCCCAGATCAAATGCATGTGTAGACACGCCCAATAGGAATTGAGACTACTCTTCATTGCTTCTGTTACTTGAAGACTAGCATATCATTGTACTATTCATTAAGCAGCAGGGGAACACTGTCCCTCAGGCAATGTGTCATGTCAGTCAATATAACAGTTTACTGTGTGCAATTGATACCAAACAAAGACAAGCCTGTACTAGTAGATGAGGTTCAAAGCCACTTCACACACTTCCTGTTAGTGATCCATCCAGCTGCACAGGGTTGATCAACAAGTACACAGAAGGTAATAGGTAATGTCAGGACACTGTCAAATGTTTGGGTACAGTCTAATGCAGGGGTGGCAAGGCTGTGGCACAGGTGCCACAAGTGGCACAAGCAGCCTCTGTGTGTAGCACACATCAGACTGGGGAAGGACCAGGCAGTACAGTGGGAGATCACCAGGCAGCGAAGAGAAAGCAGAATATCAGATCACAGGGCAGGAAGCAGAAAGCTGAGCAGCAGATCAGGTAGGGGAAAAGGATTATAATAGCACATGATGAGAGTGCAGAGCTAATTTGTGGCACATCTGCCCCCCAAAATTGTGACTATGAAAAGAGTGATCGCTGGCTATAGTACCAGGAAAAAAAGCAGATTAAGTGGATAGGTCATTTTTGGGTCTTTGCTTAGATTCATACAGTTCACTGTGCCATCATCACCTTCCATGCATTTTCTGGACCTTACCTGAATAGCACCAGCATTGCTCAGTTGTGTTACTCCAGTTATTTTTGCTGAACACTATATTTAGGATTACTTCTCATAGATGCACCCTTGCAACCCCATCCACTGTAAATGAGACTTCAGTGAAAAGGAATGTAGCCATGATATCAGACTGCACTTAAACTCCCAGTTCTTCTCAAGTTGATTCCTTACTATTAGTCCTATTATTGTGATCATTATGCTAGTACCTCAGACCCCAAGTCACAGACCAGGAAGTCATTGGGCTACATACTGTACAAACATAATGTCATATTCTACGGGCACATGCTTTACATGTGCTTGCCATTTTCTTGTACTCACTCCTGCAATATGTAGCAAGGATTGATTCTTCACCTCTGTTTGCCCAACTCCCACAAAGACCGTGTAGTCTCCTCTAGCCCCTCTTTATTCCACTTTTTTTCTAACAATCTTTTCAATGCCTAGAAGTCCTGTTTGCCAAGTTACCCACCCAAATGAAGGTAAAAAGAATGCTAGCCATGGCTTGTGACTTTCTTCCTACCCAATCTTTTAATACATTCCTTTCCGTCAAAAGGTATGTGTGTCCAGTGAAAAGCACTTTTCTCAGATCTACAGATGAAAAGTGCTACATCAAGGTTAAGTATTTTTATTATTACTATTAATATAAAACATAGCTAGCTATCAAGTGGTGACACACCAGAAATATCTAACCTATGACAGACTAGACAGAAATATCTCTTTTGTTGTAACAAAGAAGGCATTGGTATACACTACAAGAAGGCAAGCCAAAAGCCAGAAATATGATCAGGAAAATGCCACAACAAATGGTTTCAATGCACATTTTGTCACTCTCAGTCCATGTGGAACAGCTGACTAAGGAGTAGTTCTGTATCTCTGAAGCTAGGTAGCCCTTCCCTTCCTTTGCTGGCAATACAAGCAGGGAAATTAGTAAATTGCATAGCTGAGTGCAGAAAATGACATCACTGTTCATTTCTAAATGGGTGAAAATTCCAATTTGCCAATAAGAGAGATTTGCAATTCCATCCATATAAGTAGTGGTGAGTTATCCACACCTTCAGATCACACCGCCCCTCACGTTTTTAATATTCTGGGTATTCTGTGCACAATAAAAGAACAAATTAGATCAATGTGATCATTCTAGTCACATATCAGAACTAGAATTCACTGATGGAAATGGTGGGGGCTCTTGGACTGTGTCCATCCAGGCTGTGGTGACCTAGAGCAGCTCTTACTCCTTTATTTCTGTGAGCATTTGCTTCACTCTGTACCTTCAAAAAAAAAGCACACCATGAATGTGCTCTCTTTTAGGTGAGACCCTAAAAACAAATGAGTAATTGTAGAGGACCATGTGGAAAAATGAGGCTATGCAGCATTGAGTCAAAGAAGCAGTTTACTCAGTTTTATTCAAGTAGCTGAAGCCGTTGAGAACACCTGGGTTTGGAGTGAAGAGATAACAAGTTGAGAAGAGACAGTAAGAAATGAAAAATGGCATGTTATGGAGTGAATGCGCTAGACAGGTGTTGTAAGAGAAAACCATATTGCCCTCCTAGGTCACACACAAAGAAAGGGAAGGTACTTGTGGCCCCCGTACTTGGACACTTTTGAGCTGCCCTTGTTTGCCACAAACATTTTTTGCTTTGATATACCATTATAGTGAAAATGGTGTAAGGCAGGAGATGCCAACCTATGGCCTGCAGGCCAGATCAAGCTTGTTGGGTCATTTTATCCAAACTTCAGAGCTGGAGGTTTCTGAGGGGGCCTTGGCAGCAGGGGCCTTCACTCACATGGCGATTGACCTGTGGGGAGAGGTGGTGATGATGGCAGTGCATGGAGGGA
>NW_017729032.1:204135664-204144988 GCF_001723915.1 Gavialis gangeticus
GAAAATGGTGTAAGGCAGGAGATGCCAACCTATGGCCTGCAGGCCAGATCAAGCTTGTTGGGTCATTTTATCCAAACTTCAGAGCTGGAGGTTTCTGAGGGGGCCTTGGCAGCAGGGGCCTTCACTCACATGGCGATTGACCTGTGGGGAGAGGTGGTGATGATGGCAGTGCATGGAAGGAGCAGTTACTGCAGTGGTGTCACAGGCTGTGTTGCAGGAAGCCGTTTCTCAGAGCTAAGTTCTGCTAAAGTGGTCCTCTGCTTTTAAAAGTTGCTAACCTCTGGAATTAGGAACTAATACAAACACAGTTCCATGGGTCTCTGTATGCTTCTACTGATATAAGTTTATTCCCACCCCTGCATGGAGTACAAGGGTGGAACCACAGTGGTATAAGGCACATTTATACTGGAATAACTATGCTGACATTAGGATTTGTATCAAGTCAACTATTGTGTAAGAATCATGTGCCTATTCAAAATACTTATAGCACTAGCAAAACTGTGTGTACATAAAGACTACTGACCTATATCATCTGAAAAATTGTATACTTTTGTCCAAAAATTCTTATAAAAATACTAATGATCACCTATAACTAAGAGACTTAGTTTGTACCAGAGTTCATTCATTATAATTTTATAGATGACTATAAATGAGCAACTTCTGCTAAAAAAATGTATACATGTAGAAAGCCAGTTGAAATCAACAAAACTTCAGACATTTTTTGAAAAGGAAACTTAAATGTCATGGAGATCTGTTGTTACATTGACAGGAACGATTTGCATTTGGTAACTTCGATTAATAGGCATTTTTAGTAAGCTATCAAAAATGTTCTGCAAAAGCTTTCCAATTTCTTCTATTTTCTTTAGAATTCTAGGATGTTTTACCATTCCAGGCCTGGCACTTTGTCAACTTGTAATAGTTCTAATTGCCTTATTATCCACTGCAGTGCAATAGTAAAACCTTTTGACATTTCACTTCCTTCCCCCAGGAAAATGCATCCCAGCTCCTGGGATATTACCTTCTGCTGCTTCTGTGATTACTGGGGCAAAGAATTCCTTTAGGCCTTCTGTCTTATCAACCTCATCTGTCACTAACTTTCTATTCCTGACTTTTGGTGGCCCCTACATCTTTAATTTTTTTCAAATCCATTTTTCTTTTCCTTTTTTATTTGTTATTTCAATACTATTTTTTAATCAATATTCTACCCTTTTAATCTATTTATTTTCCATAAACTGATTTTCTTCACAGAAAGTTCCATGGTTCATATCCCATTGTTTTAAAAATTAGTTAAGTCATGCATGTAAAAAAAAAAAAAGCCATAGCCTATATATTACTTGGCTTTGGGTCTTTCATATCATCAATGGTATTTGGTAAACTACTGGCATAGCAAGTCTCAGTCAGTCACAGCAAACATTCCTAGATGCATTTTAGCAAAGGATTTAAATGTTCTAGTGAAAAAGTAGACCAAAATCACAAGTGTTTGGCAGGGCTCTAACCTTCTTAATGCTAATTAAATAAACAGCTTTTAAAAGGACAGCCTAGAATTAATCATAGCATCATATGCCATCAGTACCTATGTCTCCGGCTCTGTAAGAGTGTCACATATATGAATGAGGAAACTAATCACAAAATCCTTTATTATGAACAGTGAGAAGTACAAACATGTTGGACTAGATTCAAAAGGACTTAGACGCTGCAATGATGGGTTTTGGTGAGTAACTTTTAGTGCCTTGCTTACCTCTTAATTCTTTTACTTCACTCAATCCATGGAGCCATTTCTCTTGCTTTGTGATCCTCTATAGACTACCTGTGGGCCACAGACTATAGTCTGAAAGCCAGTGAACTAAACTGTTGAAGGAGAAAAGTGGTATTGTTACCACTTATAACTTAAAATGTTTACTGTTACTTTTACTTTCATTTATAGCTGTTACACTTTTAGGCACTTAAAAGGCATGCCTGTTTTTACTTACGTTAGCAATCTCACTGATAGTGCTACATTCAGAATTAACTACATGCATATGTGTCTGCAGGATTAGGCCTTAGACAACACAATCTTGGGGTTTGGAACCTGGAACTCTGCAAACCAATTAATACATATAGTTGATGTTATAGGAACAGTAACAGCCTTCATTTAAAAACCATTAAATATTGGGAAACTTCCTTATCCTTGCCAATCACACAAGCTTTGGGAACACAAGGTGGAATTGGCTCTTCTTAATTTTCTTTCAAAGAGATAAAGGAAACAATGTCTGAAAACATTTAATCTGCATAAGCTTTATGAGCTGTAGGATTTTCTTGGGTTTAAAAGTTTGTTTAAGTTAATTGTGGTTTCTTACATATTCATTATCTGAGCAATATCTAACCATCACGACTTTTAGAGTGAGGCACTGCAGAGGACGTATAATCTCAAAACTGGAACACATGCATATATTTGATTGTGTTGAAACTTTGTTATCCCTTAACTATATGAGAAAATTGGGTAATCTTCCCCTCAAAAAATATTTATACTTTGAGAAAGTCAAATGTTTCATTAAAAATCATCCTAGGTATACTGGTTCTGTCTTCTTTTGCTCCTATGAATCAGTAATGGTAAGGGTGGGCACACATCTATACAAGATATTTCTTGAGGAGTTGCCTAATTAGCTCTGCAGTAAACATGTCAGCGTCTACACATGTGGCCCTATTAGGCTGCAAGAAACCAATGAACTCTGCAGCAGGTTAGTATTTGTAAGTACAAATACTATCCTGTTGCGGTGTTTTTTCATGCACAGCAATGCACTTGTAGATGTTGACCTGGTTGGATGGGACATGAGGGTGCTTCAGCATGGGGGCTGCCTACTGGCTAACCCCATACTGAAGCCCTCCTGGGCCCCATCCTTCTGCAACACACAGAGCCAAGTCAGAGCAGCCCTGGGTTGGCAGGCTGACCAGCTGCTAGCCAGGGATGCTCTGCTGCAGGTCAACTTGCTGCAGCCCCAGCTCACATGTAAACGTGACACTTGGGAGTAATAAATTCCCATGCAATATGCTTTGTGATTGGCTTTCTCCTGCATGTCTAAAAGTGAGTAAAGGTCCCTTGGATACATTTTATAATACTTTCTTGTCAAAACTCAAATTACACATTTTATGATATATAAAGGGCAACATTTGCTGTTTCCATTTTTCCTCCATTTTCTAATGACAAAAGCACTTGGCAATGACTGAAGCACTGAATACCTGTTATATCTTTAAGTTCAATGCTGCTGTTTTCAGTTTGCATTTTGCATGAAAATAGCTTCCACAGGAAGTGAGCCAAATTCTGGTCTTTCAAAATCCAGTACAAAACCTGATGTAAAAAAAGGATAGCAAGTGCAGCAGGAGACTGGTCTGGCCAAACTGCAAACTCTTTGGTGAGTTGAAACTCAAAAGGGGATCTTACAAAAAGTGGAAACTTAGCCATGGAGGACCATTCATGAACTTGCTGGGAAAAAACCAGGAAGCCCATGGTATGAATTGAAATGCAGTTAGCTAGGGCCAGTAAAAGCAACAAAAAAGGATACTACTAGTGTGTTAGAAATAATAGAAAGAACAAAGAAACTGTAGGTCCCGTACTAAATGTAGAAGGCAATCTAATCATGGATGATACAGAGTATGCTGAAGTATTTAGTGTCCTTTTTTACTTCAGTCTTCCCTAACAAGGTTAACTACCAAATCAAAAGCAGAGTTGTCAGCTAGAATAGGAAAGGAGATAAGTAGCCTATAGCAGTTGAGGAATCGATTAGAGATTACTTAAGGAAGCTGGATGTTTTTGACTCTGCAAGCCTGGATGGGTTGCATTCTAGAGCAGGGATTGGCAACCTATGGCCTGTGGGCTGGCCTGAGAAGCTCGGATATCAGCAGTGATTCAGTAGCGGGGGCTTCTGGAGCAATTCACACAGATAGTGGCAGCCAGGAGAATCAGCAATGGTGGAAGCAGCAAAGTCAAAAGTGTCAGCCTACCATGGAGTGAGAAACAATATTTTGGCCAGCCGGTCCTATAGGTTGCTGTCCCGTCCTAGAACACCCAAGGAATTAAATGAGGTCATTTCAGAGCCACTGAGTGACTATTATTTTTGAGAACTTGTAGAGGGTGGGTGAGGTCCTCAAAAACTGGATGAAGCCAAATATAGTGTCCATATTTAAGGAAGGGAAGGAGGAGGATCTGGGGAATTACAGATTTGTCAGTCTGAACTTGATGTCAGGAAAAATCATGAAGCAAGTCATCAAGGAATCTTCATCCCAGCACCTAGAATAGAACAGGGTGATCAGAGACAACCAACATAGATTCATCAAGAGCAAATCATGTCTGATCAACTTGATTTCCTTTTATGGCAAGGTGACAGGCTCTGTGGATAGGGGAAGATCAGTGATGTGATATACCTTGACTTTAGCATTCTGATGCTGTCCTCCATAACATTTTTATCATCAACCTAAGGAAAATACAGTCTAGATGAAACTACTGTACACTGAATATGTAACTGGTTGAATCCTTATATTCAAAGTAGTTGACTCACTATCTAGTTAGGGAGAAGTAGCAAGTGTGATTCTCCAGAAGTCTTTCCCTCATTTGCTACTGTTCAATATCTTCACTAATGATTTGCAAGATGGAATGGAGTACACATTGAATAAGATTTTGAATGAAACCAAGATGGGTGGCATTGCAGATTGTAGAGCAGAGGATTAGGATTAAGAATTACTTTGATACTGAAAAAATGGTCCAAAATTCATCAGATTAAGTTCAGTAAGGACAACTGTAAAGTCATGCATTTAGGACTGAACTGTCAAATACAAATACAGACTAGAAAATAAATGACTGGCCAGGCTCCAATAGTGCAGAAAAGGACCTGTGGGGCATAGTGGACCATGATCAGGAGTGGTCCTGGATGACTGGAAAAGGGCAAACAGTGCTCATATTTAAGAAAGGGAAAAAGAAAGATCCAGGGAATTACAGACCAGTCAGTCTCACCTCAGTCTCTGGAAAAATCATGGAGAAGATCCTTAAGGAATCCATTTCTAAGCACTTGGAGGAGGAAAAGGTAATTAGGAACAGTCAGCATATATTTGCCAAGGACAAGTCACGCCTGGCCAACCTGATTGCCTTCTATGATGAGGTGACTGGCTCTGTAGATGCAGGGAGACCAATGGATGTGGTGTACCTTGATTTTAGCATGGCTTTTGATACAGTCTCCCATTCTCACGAACAAGTAAGGAAGCATGGACTGGATGAATGGACTGTAAGGTGGAGAGACAACTAGCTGGAGCATTGGGCTCAGAGAGTAGTAATCAATGGCTTGATGTCTAGTTGGTAGCCAGTATCAACTGGAGTGCCCCAGGGGTCAGTTCTGGGGCCAGCTTTGTTCAATGTCTTCATCAATAACCTGGAAGATGGCTTAAAGTGCACCCTCAGCAAGTCTGCAGATGACTCCAAGTTGCGGGGAGTAGTAGATACGCTGGAGAATAAGGACCTGGACAAACTGGAGGATTGGACCAAAAGGAATCTCGTGAGGCTCAACAAGGACAAGTGCAAAGTTCTGCACTTAAGATAATACAATCTCATGCACTGGTATGGGCTGGGGGCTGACTGGCTGGGCAGCAGTTCTGCAGAAAAAGACCTGGGGGTTACAGTGAACAATAAGCTGAATATGAGCCAGCAGTATGCCCTTGTTGCATACAAGGCTAACAGCATATTGGGCTACATTGGTAGGTGTGTTGCCAGTAGGTCCAGGGAAGTGATTATTCTCACTCTATTCAGCACTGGTGAGGCCACATCTGGAGAACTGTGTCCCGTTTTGGGCCCCCCGGGACAGAATGGATGTAGAGAAATTGGAGACGGTCTAGCAAAGGGCAACTAAAATGGTGCAAGGGCTGGGAGACATGACTTAAGCAGACAGGCTGAAGGAACTAGGCTTATTTACTCCAGAAAAGAGAAAACTGAGGGGGGATTTAATAGCAGCCTTCAACTACCTCAAAGGGAATGCAAAAGAGGATGGAGCTAGACTATTCTCAGTGGTGGCAGATGACAGAACAAGGAGCAATGGTCTCAAATTGCAGCAAGGGAAGTTTAGGTTAGATATTAGGAAGAATTTTCACACTAGCTGGGTAGTAAAACACTGGAACAGGTTACCTGGAGAGCTTGTGGATTCTCCATCCTTGGAGGTTTGTAAGACGCAGCTAGACAAAGCTTGGCCTGGGATGATCTATTTCAGGATGGTCCTGCTTTGAGCAGGGGGTTGGACTAGATGACCTCTCGGGGTCCCTTCCAAACTTCATTTTCTATGATTCATTTTCAATTATCTGAATATAAGCCAATAGTGTGCTGTTGTTGCAAACAAAGCCAATAGCATACTGGGCCGTATTAAGAGAAGAATCCCTTACAAGTTAAAGGAGGTGATTCTTCCACTCTTTTTCTACCACTGGTGATGCCACACCTGGAGTCCTATGTCCAGTTTGGGGCATTGCACTTCAGGAAAGATGAGGTCAAATTAGAAAGAGCCTAGCAAAAAGCAACAGAAATTATAGGAGTTCAGGGAAATATGTTTTATGAGGAAAGGCTAGAAGAACTGGGATTATTTAGTCCAGAGAAGGGAAAAGCGAGGGGGCACTGGATAAAAGTTTTCAAATACACAAAAGATGGTTATATAAAGATGATGGTAATAAACTATTCTCTGTGGTCATCAGGGACAGGGTAAGGAATAATGGTCCTAAATTGCAACAAGGGAATTTTAGGTTGGATATTAAAAAAGACTTTTAACTATGAAAGTGAGTAAGTATTGAAACAGATTACCTATAGAGGGGGTTGTGGAATCTCCATTCTTGGAAGGTTTTAAGAGCAGATTAAAGAAACAGTTGTCTACGATGGTTTTAGACACTGATGATCCCGATTTAAATAAGGATTTGGAGTAACTGATTTCCCAAGTTTCCTTTCAGTTCTACTTTGCTATGATCCCATTACTGTAACTTGCATTGACTTCAGTGAGAATAATGCTAGGCTGAATATGAATAGTGATTTTACCAATAGGGAACAACATATTGATCATCAAGGTATAAATACACAGCTTGAAAAGACAACTTATTAAACTTTCCCAAAACTCACTATGCCCATAAGGATATAAGAATTACCATAATGAATCAGAACCCTAGTTCATCTAGTTCAGCACCCAGTTCTGTATCAATGACTCTTAACAAGGGTGCCGTGAGATCCTTTTAAGGGTTTCATGGGGTGCTGCTCAATATTAGCACTTTTAGGTGTGCAAAGACCTACACATGATTCACAAGGTAAACCCAGGGATTTAAAACAGGAATCCATAGCGTCAAAACATTTCTGGCCTAGTCCAAGGTCTGGCCCATTGTGATCTTTCTGTGTTGTTTGCAAACAGAAGAAATAAGAATTGTTCTATTGTTTTTCCATAGTCAACAATGAGCTAAAGTTAAGAGCTGGCATTTTCTAAGGAGTACCTTGAGTCTAAAGAAGTTGAGAATCACTGCTCTATATAATGACAACATATTTTAAAATGTTTCTTCATCCTCTTCTGTAGGCATTATAACGTCTTATTTGATTTTTATACCACAAGTGTACATTGAGAAGCTGCCTTAATTAAGCTGTCTACGCTGATACCTGGGTCCCATTTCTGAGACGGTGTGAACATAAAATCCATTGTAATGCTTGAGTAGTTGAATAGTTACCCTTCAACATGCCTTATGTTGTATTCATTTGCCATAGTGCTTCCAATTCAGATAGCTTCTTAGTTCTCTGTGAAGTATCTCAGTAGGTGTGTTTACACATTTGTTAATGCACAGTGGTTACTGCACATTTAATTTAGTACTTGTATAACCAAATACTAAATAAATGTGCAGTAACTGGAGTTACTGAGCAGTAGTGCTGGCAAATGCCTTTTTAGTGATGCTACTTTGCAGTAGCCTAATAATGCTAAGCAGTGCATATTAGTACAGTTTGTGCTGTGATGCACTCATGTGTAGTATAATTAGGCTACTATGCAGTTAGCATATCATGTAGATGGGCCCATTATAAACTAAGTAACTTTGCTCACACACAAATGTGGCTCACTGAATAATCAATGAGATCATTATTAAATATTTTAAGTAATGGTGGGTCTACTGCAACTCGTGAAGATGTACCCTTTAACTTCTGCAACCATAATTTTTTCTTATTCTTTGTTTCACAATTATGAACCAGTTCTTGATCCAGAATGCCTCTTATCCAACTACTGCATTTTCTCAAATACCATACACACTTAAATAAGAAACGCACCTTGTTTGGAAAGGCAGAATGGGAAATTTGGATGGCCGATTATTGGGAAAATGTTGTGTGTGGTATGCTAGTAAGTACAATACTACTGCATGTGATAAGAGACTTTTGTCAGACCTTTTGAAGGTCTAAGGGTATAGAGAGATGTAACAAGTGTATCAATATTAATAGATACCAGTATTTGCTGTTATGATGTCACTATTACATCTGCATGCTTCTTAGTGATGCTAGAGTAGCAAAACTATTGCAATTGCACCTTTAACTATTTCATTCAGGGTTAAAGTTTCAGTCAGTTAGCTAACTTGCACTGCTACAGGAACATGCACATGTAATAACAACTGAGACATATTCCCAACCAGCCACTACCCTCTCCTTTTAAAAGGGTGAAAAGGTATGTTTGTCCAGAGCCTAAACAATTTATTTCAGCCATTTTTTAAAATCTACTGCCCTAATTGAGACCTTAGATAATTTTAGATTAGTGACACTATTTTCTTTTGCAGAAGCTATGCCAGTAGATCATGTCATAGCGCATTGTTGCAGGTGTTTTTTTAATTCTATTTTTAATGATCAAGCTAGACCTCAAATCACACCTACAGTCTTTTTCAAAACACAGACCTAGTATGTGCTCCCTGAAATTATCTTGTACTACAGCCTTTTTTAAATGAGAAATTGCTTGGGTTTTGGTAGTAGCTCAGCCAGTTCATCAAGTCCTTCAGAACTCTTTGATGTATATCATTTGGGCCTCATGACTTAAGCTGTCCGTTTGCTCCAACACCTCTTTTGACACCTCACATTCTGTTAGCCTCATCTTTATGGCCTGAGAAGAGCAGTTCTGGGGTGGATATTTTAATTAACATCTTCTACGTTGAAAACTCATACAAAAATTTAGTAAATTAGTACCAGCATTATCTTCTTTACTCATTTGTTAAACCTAAGCAATCCAGCAGGCACACCAATTCTTTCATGGTCTTTCTGCTTATTATGTTCTACGTGGGAAACATGGCACAGAGGACACAACGGTGGGAGTCTACTACAGACCT
>NW_017729032.1:204144999-204148572 GCF_001723915.1 Gavialis gangeticus
TGTTGTATGGCTTGATGGGCTACTGGAAGTTGGGGGCAGGGGTGCAGGTGGGAAGCACGGCCTGCTGCAGAATTCAGGATCATTGGGCCCTGTTGGACATGGCAATCAGTGGCAGGGGCAAGGACTGTTCTGACACATCCCTGCTCTCCCTGCAGCCACTTGGCCCCCCTGCTGCTGCCACTGCTGGAACTGTGACTGGCTCAGGACGAGCCCCTTAGGTCTATGTCTGACACTCCTGGATTAGAGCAGTGGTACTTGACCTACAGCACAAAAAGGGACTAGATCCTGGCCACAGTACAGGGGATTAATAGGAAGCAGCTCAGTACCTTCCCTTCCCCACCCTATGCCATGTCACTGATCCCCCTCAGCAGCCCTCCCTGCCCTCTCTATCTCCCCTGTCCCCCATAACAGGCACTGCTTAAACTCCCTCCCTTTTTCCCCTTCCCTCTCCTATAGGCAGCCACTGCTTACTGGAGGTAAGCTCTCTTCCTCAACTCCCTCTGACACTGGCAGCCACCTCCCTTTCCCCTCCCTCCCTCCCCTACCAAAGGGAACCAGTGGCTCCCAGTGCAGCTAGGTGATGAGCAGCCACTCTAAAAAGGTTGAGCCCCACTCCTTTAGAGTGCTCAAGCTGCACCAGGCTGTCTTGCTGTCAGTTTAATGCCCTCCATTATAATGTTCAACAAGTACTGGCAATATTAAACAAAAGCCCCAGCACTTGGTATTTTCAATAGGTAGATTATTAAACAGGTTGCTCTCCAATGAATACACAACTACAAAAAGCATGCATGTTAAAGTCCTTGTAACAATTATATGCATTTCAGCTGTATATACAAGCTACATATGACACACACTTGGGGATATGGCATATGCTCTTCATGATACACTAGTCTGTATGAAATACCTATGTCAAATGCCCACATGGTAAAGGATGCAAATAATGTTTTATTTTATGAAGTATACAAATACCAGAGTCAAAGTTTGATTTTCATCTTTAATATGCTCATGAATCTGTTATCAATACTTCTGTAAAAAGATATTACAGATTTACAGATTATTGCAGTGATTTCTAAGGAACATGGTCAACCTTGAGGCTGAAACTACAATATCATACACATTATTTTAGTCATCGGCACTATACACTACAGCATGGAGGACAATATCTCTTTTAAATAAAGATAAAGCAACATTTAACTGAAAAACTGTTAGACAGAAATAGAGCTTTCCTTCCTTCAATACTGTAACATATATCTATATCCCAAGAAGTACATTTTAAAAATACTAGTTTCTGAATGGACAGCAATAAAAAAAGTCATGATGAAAATTAATCAGTTTTGCCCATAAATGCTATAATGAGCAGCTGCACAGTTTTTCAGCAAGTCGTAGTTTTGCCAAGCTTCAGGAGGCAAAAGCCTAAAATGTAAAAGCTTCCAATTTGTCTAGCTAGTCCATTTCTCCTGGCTCTGGAGTGATTAATGACCCACACTGCTTTGCTTCAAGACAGTGCATCACTACAACTGTTCTTTGCTGTGGTGGATGCCATCAGGAAGACAAAATTCAGGTCCTTAAGATGCAAGGCCTAACAAAAAACCTCCAACAAATCCACTCGATACCACTATGTTCTGTTTGATAAATTCTGTTGACTGAAAAAGAAAAGAATTTGTGATGAACCATGAATTTAATGTGAGCATTACTACTTAGGTGAATAAGTAACAGGTGCTGAACTAAAAAGAAAAAGACAAGTTCTTAAAATTAAGTTTAATGGTCATGGATGATGGTATGGCACTACCTGGAGTCACTTACATTGCAGGCATTCTGAGCAAATCTTTAGCAATGCATTTCATTCACAACTGACAATGATACTCTTATGCAAACACTTTTTTTTCCCATGACAAGACTGCTGCACTATATATTTCTTGGGAAAATGTGAGCACTAAAGGTGAGACCAAACTAATTTAAATTTTAACTGAACACAGGAAAATGAATTGTCATTACAGGCTGTGGAAACCTAATACACTTTTTAGTATTTAACTGCTTTGGGATTGGTTTTGTACAGCTTGAAATGTTTTACAAATATACTTTAGGATAGCATCATACCATTTCATATGACTGTATGCAAGTAGTAACAGTAGAAGGTATAAAAAAACCAGGCATACACAATAAGGGGCCCGGGACATTTCCATCTTTACTATGATGTAAGAGCCATTTTGAAAATCAAAGACCAGCTATTTAGATAATGCAATGGTTCACAACTTTAAAAATCAAAGCTGTTTGAATATCAATTCTGGTATATCCATCCTATATTTTATCCTGAAAGGATACTGATTAAGCTACTTTTGGTTTAGAAAACTGTACACTAATTTTCTAAGTTGTACACTAACTGTACACTAATTTACTAATTTGTAACTATAGTTACAAATCAAAATCCAAGTTCTAGTTTAAAACAATTTGACAACCTAGGTATAACTTAGGGGCATTGGTGTGGCATTACTGATACTGTACAATACAAATTGCGTAAAATAACCAAAACATAGATATGCTGTATGACATTTTAAGTGTGCACAGAACAGTCCATATACCTCCAGGCAAACAACTCACTTTTTGTAATGTTTTAATGGTAAAATTAAGTCCTTAATGAGAAACTATTTCTAGGGGTGCACCAATAGAGATTTTGGGGGCTGATACCGATAGCCTATTTTTAAGGAGGCATATTAGCCGATACTGATCTGATTTCCAATACACCTGAGTGCAGCTGGTAAGTCTGTTGTGGTAGAAGGGGAGGGAAGGGGCATGGTGGGGGGTGGAGATCAATGTCCCCCACAGTGAGGGAGGGACTGGGGCAGGGACTGAGGTAGACGCTGCCCAGCCAGGACAGCCACAGGACAGAGCTGTAACTTGCCTGGAGGGGATGGGGGAATGGCTCCCACCACTGCATGCACCTTGGGAGCGCATGGGGGTGTGCCCCAAATATGTGCAGGGTGGGTGAGCTGCAGGTGTGGACTGGAGGAGGGGCTGCACCGAGTTCTTCTTGGCAAGGGCTGGGCTTGCGGTGGGCAGCAGCAGTGCTAGGTGGGGAGCTATGGGGGGGGCTGCAGCCACCCCAAATTTCGCTGTAATCCCCCCCAGTGCCCCGCCTCCCAGTACCACCACTGCCCACCCCAAGCCCAGCCCCTGTCAAGCCCAGTCCCTGACCTCCTCCGGTGGGCTTTAAACTAGGCTCGTTGGGGGAAGGGGAAGATGAGGGCGGAGGATACACCGGACCGGCACCCGCAACTATAGCCCAGCCCGGACCGGCAAACTCAGCGGACATACAGGTAAAAGAAGGGGACAAGGGGAACGCTGGGACTAGGGGGTCAGTAACCACATCTCCAGGAGGCCTGAAATGCCTCTACACTAATGCCCGTAGCATGGGGAACAAGCAGGAGGAACTCGCCCTCCTGCTGGCTGACACCAGCCCGGACATTGTGGGGATTACGGAGACTTGGTGGGACTCCAAGCATGATTGGGCGGTGAATGTTGAGGGCTATAGGCTGTACAGGAGGGACAGGATAGGAAAGAGAGGGGGAGGAGTGG
>NW_017729032.1:204149198-204168276 GCF_001723915.1 Gavialis gangeticus
AGAGGAGGGGGCAGGAGCCACTCCCCCACCCCACCAGATAAGCTGCAGCTCCATCTCGCGTTCTGCCCTGGCTGGGCAGTGTCTGCTCCACCCAACTCCCTTCTTCACCATGTGGAACATTGATCTGCCGCCTCAGACCCCTTCCCTCCCCCCTCCCCTTCTACCACAGCAGATTTACCAGCTGCATGCAGCTCTCCAAGCTGTTGGGCTGTGTTCCTCGCTGCCTGCATACTGTGCACACGCACGGGCATTTATTGGCCAAATTATCAACCACATCAGGCCAATTTCCAATCCAACCAATTTTCTTTATATCGGTGCTGATCCAATATTGGACTCATGTATCGGTGTACCTCTCACTTTTTCTTTTTCTAAATAAGTGGTCCTGGGTAATATTAGAAACTGTGTTATAGTTTATCTTTACTACATCAATACCAAGCACAGAATAGACATTTTGGAGAGGGTGACACTCCCTAATCTGGGGTTCAAGAAATTAGATGGAAAACTACCAAAGGCATAGTTCCTGTTACTGGTACATAGATGTGAACACCTTCACTTAAAATCTACCACATATAAAAAAAATTATGATCAATTACTTTAAGTATATTTCAGTAGCAGGTACTTTAGAAAGTTCCTGCAAGGGGTATATCAGAAGACAATAAAATCCTCTAGACACTGCCAGCAGTACCACTACTGGGCATCTACGCATATAAGACAGCTTAAAAATTACAAGTTTATATGAGTGCAACTCCAGCTACAAAGGCTATAACATTTATTCAAGAGGTACAGGTTATTGTTTTTCCAAAATAGGCTTTTTCCCCCCTCCCAGTTCAAGGGAACAATTTGATTTTACTGAAAGTGATAATCAACCCACATTCTAGGAATGTACAGGGTGTTCTACAGGTAGTTAACTTAACAGAATGGGCACATTGCTCTTCATGCACATTTTATGACTAAAAGCCCTGAAGCATAATCAACCATGAGGCAATCACTTGTCATAGTCCACCATAAGAATAGCTCAGCTGGAAGCTAAAAATCTGTGAACATCAATATTGCAAATACGTTGGACTGCAAAGATTCTAAATTTATTAAAGCATACCCTCAGCTAAATATTTTTGGAAAGTCTGCCTTTAGGAGAGGGTCTAAGTGCCTTCAATTTGGTACAAAACTTTGCTTAAGGCTTTAGATAACAGGACTGTCATAATCTACAATGAAAAAAAGTGAGAAACCGTAGCCAATAGGAAAGTATTAGGAGTTTAGACCAGGGGGTTGTGTACCCCTGGGTGTATGGCAAGACATTTCTAGGGGGTACATGGGAGAAATTATGTAATGGCAGATTTAATTTTCATTATAATAATAATTAACTTTTAAGGGGTTAAAATATAAAACGTATCCTGGTAGGGGGACACAGGCAGTTGGTAAATCTGGGAGAGGATAGGTAATAGGAAAAAGGTTGGGAACCTCTGGTTTAAACCAAAGAGCCTTACCTCTTCAATGAGGGTATTGATTTCAGGTGCTGCCTTATTTGCTCGCTTTTTTAGCTGTTTTTTTGCTTTGTTTACATCTTTTTCAACTCTCTTCCAGTCAACTTGTACATATCCACTATGACTAGCAATCTAGACAAATTAAGAAGATTAAAACAATTACAAATCAATATTACATTTAAGAATCAACACATAAGAAGTCTGCATATACCCAACTTTAAGAACTGGTTGGGGTTTGCCTTTTCAGATAAAGGCAAACTGAATTGGTTTAACTGCAGATGATACAGAGGTTGCGCTTCAGCACACTAGCAATATTTCTGCAATAAGATATAAATATAATCTGAATATGAACTGGCAGGATTCAACAGATGCTTGTTCATCTCATCCCCCTCCCCTCTTTATTTTGTAACGTTAAAGATTCACATTGGTTACTGCTTTATAGAAATCAAAAGCATTTCAATAAGATGACTAAAACCAGCTGTTTCAGTTTAGTTTCTTTCAGAAATATTATTATAATTCAAATTTGTGACAGGACACACAGTAAATCTCATCTAAACTTCTGACAGAAGAGTTATCTTCTTGTCTTTTAATATTAAAATGACCATATAGTATTCAGCTCATTCCACTGTTAGCTAGAAGTGCTTTATTTAGTGTGTTGGAGCTACATCTCCAAATAAGGACTGAGTTAAACTTTGCAGATTTACTTTCCATTAGGCTCACTTTACCTTTCCAACGGTCATAGCTGAGCTCCCACTTGTCCAACAGAAAAGATACTAAATTTTTCAATTTAATTTAGTAGCAATGGTCTTTGAATTACTAATTATTCACTTCTCATTCCCTTGAAGGCTTAGTTCAAGTGTAGTGGCTTCTTAACCTGGCAGTGGAAATACCATGTATCTGTGTCCGTGAATATATTTTAAAATTTGAATTATGTAATGGCCCGTGTCCTGCCAACATGCAATTACTTCGATGAGTTATGTAAAAGTGTTACTGGGACTGGGGCCAAAGTGAATGTATTAAAAGACTGAATTGGTAACCACTGGTTACTTTAGTGACCACAATCATTACCCCTCTTTTCAATATACATTGAAAACAAAGACTTCATTGGCAGCATGCTAACAAGCCTAAGAAATATCCATTAAGTAATAATTAAAGCTGCTACAGTTAAAGCATTAAAAATAACTAAAGCAACAAGTTAACAATAATTTATAAGAAAAACTTCCATTATCCTTCCAGCTCATATTTTCTGAAATATTCATTTATGAAAACCATGTTATACATTCCAATAACCACCTTTACCTTAACCCACAACACACTTAAGAACTATTCAAAAAAGTGTTTTAAGCTGGATTTTAAAATTGACAGACAGTATGAAAAAAGTTACAGGAAAATAATCTCCTACCCTGCATTACATCACAGAAATTGGAGAACTTCATATCAGTAAACTAAAGGGGTTGAGAACTCAAATTTGTAAACAAGGTTAATTGTCAGCTATGGAGCAACGAACTCCACCTTCATAACTCCCTCAATTTAACTATCAAATTTTGATTTGCAGTCACAGTTCTGCTGAAGCCATTAAATCAGGAAGCATATCTTCCACACAATGTTGCTCAGTTTGCTCCAGCCTGCATTTATTCACGAGCTGCACACACCTTTGTAAAGGAACATAACAAATAGAATGCAAATGCACATGGAGGTAATTGGGCTTACTAAAGAATCAACCTCTACATCAAGTTTCACTTACATTAAATAAAACTGAGAAGTGTTGGGAATAAGGTGAAAGCTTGATATATTAGAATATACACAACTGATTATAAAACAGGCAGTGGTTATAAGAATTACAGATTTCATACTAAGATAGGCAGTATTTCTAAATAATCAGGCCCCAAATACTTTTAGTAAAACCTGTCAAAACTAGAACATTTAACAGCAAACTTCCATCAAAAAAATCCAACTGCTTTGGCACTTCTGTTGAATGTCCCTCAAACTCTGCACAAACCAGCTGTCAAGTGGGATATTCAGCACAAGAATTAATATAGCCCTCACCTTTTTCTTTTCGAATTCCCAAAAGTAGCATGTTGCCCTCGCCCCACTTCATTGAGATGCCCCAGCATACATCATGCCATGTTATCACAGCTACTACAGAACCCCTGTGGAGTAAATAACCAGGCAAAGCCTAGTGTTAAATTTTGCTTGCTGCATGGTTTTCGAGGGTTTATTTTTATTGTTGTTCGATTTTGGTCTTAGTTACAGAATCACTTAAGTGAAGACTTGACTTGAATCTATCAACAGTGTTTTAAATGGAATGGCCTAAATATGGAAGAGAAAGTATAAATGACTTACTAGAAATGAAGCTATTCATGACAAATAATAGTAAATACAGACAAAACTGTGGGTCTTCAATTGAGTACAAACAAGAACAAAAAGCATTAAAAACGTTGTCACTGAAATGAATAATTATAAAATGTACGTATATACAAGGAAGCACAAAAGAAGGTGCTTTTAAAAAAAAATTTAAAGCAAGTAACTCATCATAGCAGATCAACACTTTAAGGAGCTGACATTTTTCCCCATACTGGGTGCATCTATACAATTCATGTGCAGAAGACTAATTCTACTGCGCATTAGCAGGGCAGGCTAAACCTGTGCTAATACACTAATGCACAGATTTAATCTAATGCGCATTAACGTCATTAAAAAAAACATTCATCTGCGCTAATGCACAGCAGTGCCAGTTACAGTGCATTAAGTTAGTACCTATCACTACAGGTACTAAACTTAATACAATGTAATTACAGTGCATTAATGAATATATAGACATGCCCAATGTGAATCAGGCCTCTTCTTTTAAGGATCATAATAAGTGTGGTGCCAGTTGATAAATTAAAAATTAACCATGTAAAACTGACTAATTTGTTACCCATTTGTTACAGGAGGTGAATTTTTAATTTTTTTCTAATGTCTATTTTTATTACAGTGGATTGAATCAGTCATGTATCAACATATTAAGATAAATAAAGCCTTTTGATAAAAAGTGCTATGTGCCTGATCAAATTAACTTGTGAGAATTTGGTATCAGAAACAAGATTTAGTAACAGCATTGACTTGTAATAGTTATACAGATTGATTAAATTAAATTATTTCCCTCTTCTTTCTTAATCTAACAACCTGACCAAGGTGACTTTTGAATGGATTTAGTCATGAAACTGCTAGCTGGCAGTTTTCAGAGCTTGAAACAAGTAGCTTCTGCTATTCCTAAGAAGTGACAATGCGATACACAATTTTTGTCTAACTAGGCTCCCTGAATCAAACTGCTAAAAAAAAAATGCAGTAGTTTTCTCTTAAATATCAGAGGCTGCAGTATTACATAAGCACTCTTTTCTGCTATTCTCCAGTCTTACTCCAGTAGATCTTTGGGATTTAAATGTCTTGCATCCTGAGGAATCATTGAAACCTGCAGCTTTAGGGAACTTTTTTTTTTTTTTTTTTTAGCTACATGCTGAGTGCTCTTCTGCTGATTCAATGCTTGAGGGTATTTCATAAACTAATGGAAAAATGGTTGCCTACGACACAGTGGGGAAACTACACAGTAGCTTAGGGTTACCATATGTCCGGGTTTTCCTGGACAAATCCTCTTTTTTGGATCCTTGTGGCTGCATCTGGGCAGGTTTTTAAAATAAGAGCAAGTGTCTGGGTTTTCTGCTTTCCTGGGCTGGCTGCTTGGGGCTGGGAGCAGTGGGCAAGGTGACTGGCTGTTGGGAGTCATGTGCTCCCTGCACAGGCTCTGGCAAGCCAGGTGAGAGAGAGACAGAGAACACGCATAAGCAAGCGACAGCATGTGTACAATGCCAGAACTGCTTTGGCAGCAGGGGGCGGGGGAGGGCTGCAGGTCAGGAGTGAGGGGCACTGCCAGAGCTGGGAAGGGTGCAGGGAGCTGTGAGTCTGGAGTGAGGGGCACCAGCTGGGGGGCAGGGGCCGTGGGTAGGGAGTAAAAGGCACTACCAGGGCTGCAGATCAGCGTGAGGGGCATGGCGGATGGGATGGGTTACTGTGGGTTGGGTGTGCAGGGCACTGGCAGCGCCAGAGTGCTGTGGGTCAGAAGTAAGGTGCACCAGCAAGGAGTAGAGGGCAGGGTACTGCTGCTTGGGAGTGAGGGGCACTGGCAGGGCTGGGGTCAGTGAGTCCAGAGTGAGGGGCAGCAGAAGGGCTGGGGGGTGGTGGTAGCTTGTCAATGAGGGGCAACAGAATGGGCAGGGCACTGACATGTCACTACCCCCCCCATCATATTCCCCCTGCCCTACAACCCCCCCCTGCCGTGACAGGTGTCCTCTTTTTTGGACCTGGAAATATGGTAACCCTACTGAGAATATCGATGGCAGCACTGCTTAACACCCCTTGTTTACAACAGGTGCTCAAACCATGGTCCATGGGCCAGATCAGCCCGCAGAGCCATATCATCCAGCTCCTGGGGCTCCTCACACATCCAGAAATTTGGCAGCAGGAGAGCAGTAGCAGCAATTGCCATGCCCCTATGGCCAAGTTGCTGAACCCACAGGGAGCCCTGTAGACTAAAAATGTGGCCCCAAGTGCTATATCAAGCACATAAGGCACTGCAGGGCTTGATTCTGGGGCACTGGCATGGGCAGAGGTGACATGGAACTGGTGAGGTAGCCCAGGGCCCAATCCAAGTGTGCAGGGACAATGGGGATGGTACAAGACTCAATGATGGCACCCAGGCCCTAATGCAACCCACTGGGCCAAAAGATAGAGCACCACTGGTTTATGACTACATAGAGAAGTTATATTGTCCCATAAATGATCACTACACACTAAATGGTTTTATTTGTAAATACTTGTTACTTTCTGACATACCTAATATTTCTGGAGTCACACTATGTACGTGAATGAGGTTGATATCAGTGAATTCAACCACACTATGTATTTAAATGAGGTTGATATCAGTGAAAAAAAAAATAAGGACTGAAAAAAGTGTAATTACACCATCACACATTTATGTCTAAGTTTAAAATAAAATGTAGCTAGAATTAAAGAGTGACAAAAGACATTTACTACATTCATTTCCAGCAGAATCTGTAGTCAATTAAAGAATTATATAAATTAACCTAGTTGTCTAATACTTTTTACCTCTACTAAGCATCCTTTTCAGATATAGCATAGATAAGTCCAGCCAAAAAAAGTAGCAAGAGATCTGCAAACATATATGGAAAACCTATTTCCCTCGCTTGTCTATAGCATTTTACATTTTGTAAGGTAATTTTTAATCCACATTTTGCATGAAAAGAGTTGATGAAGACATCTAAGTGACTGCAGGCTGTTTTGCCATGCAGAAGTCACTTTTGTCCCCAGACTCATGTCTTCCTGGGCAAAAACTATTTTAAATACTGAGGTGCAATGAGTACCCCTAAGCCTCACTGGTTATTGCCTGTATAAAAACTTGCACCTCTGAGTCATTGGGAATAGTTCATAATAGTGGTTTATCAGAAACAGTTCAGCCTGCTCACAGCTGCAAACTAACTAGAACTCTGACAGCCATTCTTGGGCTTGTCAGATGTAATGTTCTTATGGCACTGTGGGCAGTTTCAGGTACAACTACCAAAAGAATCTTTTACAACTCAGAAATGACATTTGACTAATTAAGGGGTAACATTCAGAAATCCCATGATGGTTGATTGTGACACAAGGCATCCAGCATCAAGGGAACAAGGAAAACTGAGACAGGCTTTTCAAACACCTTTGCACAACAAATATAAGCTCTAATTCTCTCTAATATCATCCCTGTCTTTAAAATGACTTTTCTATATTTTGAACCAACCTGCTGGTTGACTACTAACCATTCACTCATTCTCTCTCTGAAATGGCCTGAGTAAAAAAGCAGGTCATTGTGACAGGGGAAGGGTCAGCGAAGGTAATTAATCATCACAACAGCTTACAAAGGGATGCCACAGATTCTAGACCACTTGAAGTCTTTAAATCAAAGCTGGTGAGCTTTCTAAAAATACATAGCTTAGTTCATTGGTCCTCAACCCAGATTCAAGGGCAGAAGCTTTCTGATGTCACTCACAGGGTGCATCTACATATGCCTATTATTGCAGAGCAATAAACTCCGGTGCTTATTGCTCCCAGGAACGTGTCTGCACATGAGCCTGGGATCACAGCATGTTGACCTGGGATGGACCAGCCCCTGCTGGCAGGGTGCCCAGGAAGTCAGGTTGCCAGCCTGGGGCTGTTCCCCAGCTCAATGTGCTACAAAGGGGCTGGCCAGAGGACAAAGGTGTGCTACGAAGGGGCTGGCCAAGGGACGAAGGTGCTTCAGCAGGGGGCTAGTCAGCAGGCAGCCCCTGCACTGAAGCACCCTCATGCCCCAGCCAGCCCCTCAGCATCTACACATGCTGCTGTGTTTTTTTACTCCACAGCAGGATAGTACTTTTACAAGTACTTGTTATACAAGTACTATCCTGCTCTGGAGTAAATTAGTTTACTCTAGCCTAATAGGGGCACACATGTAGAAGCAAAGACATTTACTGTGCAGCTAATTAGTCTACGGCACAGTAAACGTCTCATGTAGACATGCCTACAGACACAAAGACATTAAAATGTTTAAATGGAGTTTGACAAAGAGAGCAAAGGATGACATAACCCACAATACATCAGCAGCTCAATCCTGTTGTTCATGGACCAGAGAGGGTTTAGGGCCACTGTTCTAATTTAAGCCCAACTTATGGGGCAACATGCAAGTGGACAGACTTAAAATGTAATAATATGGCCTACAGCAGAAGTGAAAGAAAGTATAGGCCAGGAAACTAGAGCAGTTGATAAAACTAGTCAAGTCAAGGCTGGGGAGGCAAGGAAACCTCAAATATGGGCCACAACTGAGCTGCTAACAACAAAGGGAAAAGAGGAAATAAAATGCAGTGTTCATCTCAAACACCTGCTGAGGGAAAAGTTAATGCAATTTGTCTATATTTATTTCCAGGACGATAGTAATAGAATTTTCTTGCGCCCTCAACATTATGATAGCAAACTCAACTCTTTGGCTGGGATTTCATGGAAACCTAATTCCCATAGGCACTTTTGAAAATCTGAGTTATTTTTTCCTTGATCTATGCATCCAGTTTTGATTTTTATTTATTTATTTATTTTTTATAAACTATTAGCTAAGCATGGCAATATTAAATCAAGTACAGCACTTCTGTTTCTACATTAAGGTTTTATTCTTTCAGTTTGCTTCAAAACTATTAAGAAAATACTATTAATGATAAAAGGATCATCTAAAAATCTTTTTTTAAAATTTGGCACACAAATACCGTAGCTGAGACAGTTTTTCAGATGGTAAATTTAGTAGGAAAAAGCAGATATAAAACCAATCGTCTCCTTCCCAACAGAAGTAAACAAAGCAGTTTAGTCTTTCCCATTTACTTTGAACAAAATAGTATCTAAATATCAAAGAGTAAAATCCTACATACTTGAAGAAGAAGAAAGCCACCGCCTACTGCAGTTGCTGCAAGTTTTCCAACTTTCTGGAACAAAAATCCTGCACACCTTAAGAAAACCAAAAACACATTCCAGTGAAATTGTATGTTCCAAAATATGACTTTCTAGAATTGTCGTCCAAATGCCAGATAACATTTGGTGTACTGAAATGAGTTTCATCTCCCTATTTCTTAATTTGTAGCCTGTAACTTTATGATTGGGAATTTATGATAAGCACTTTTTAGTAATGTGGATTAAAAACAAATTACAGGCATAGTAATCATCAGCTAATGGCTATTCAGTACCCTCTGTAAAGTGGGCTGGTGGCTTCCAGCTTTGTCTACACACACAAGTTACACCTCTAACTATACTGGCATAACCAGTAATATTAGTATAGATGTGCCTTTACAATCAAAGCCATTCCCACAACGAAACATAATAAGCTATACCAGTAAAACACATTCTTGTACCACCATAACCTCTAGCATTGATGTTCTTATACCAAGTTAATTATTTCCACAGATAAATTACAGTGCTAACCAGAAAAGTTAGGGCTTAGCACTGCTTAACACCCCTCCCCGCCCCCCAAAAAAACCAACAACAAACAAACCCTGTGTGTAGACAAGGCTGAGTCTATTTTTTGAGTAGAGAAAAACCATCCTCCCATTAAACATTCCTCCTGGCCACCTGAACTGAATCATCTACCACCTCACTTCTAGCAATGGGCTGTGCAGGGAAGGTTAAAAGTTTTTTTTGTAGGGCTGTTAAAAAATGTCATGTCACTGCACAAACTGCACCTTCAATTCTAGGCCTCTCAATTTGACACATTAAACAAATATTAAAATCCACCTCAAGCTTTTAGGAAAAGAAGTTATTTTAAAAATATATCTATCTATCTCTACCTACCTTTTAACAACTTTAGAAGTACATCTTCAGGTTTAAAAGTATACTGAAACACTAATATTTCTACAGTGACTAACAAATATTAAATATTAAAAACAACCTTCATGATGTTATCAAATTGTAAAATGGAAATTTCACTTTCATTTCTAAAACTCTCACCTTCTAATTCTCCTTTATTTGTATTGACAGGATTTTCCTATTACTACATTTCCATACGAAAAATCTGTCTTCATTGATTTGAGTGTTTTCATGAGCTAATAATGTTTTAATGTTAACTTGTATTACTCTAATGTTAATACTTATGACTCAACTTTAACAAAACATTTCCATTAAACACCTCTTCAGCTAAGCCAAAATCAAAATGTTAAGTCATGCTAATAGAAATAGAAATAGCTTTTGCTTTTAAAAATAAACTCACTTTAGAAAAAGACAGGCTCCTGATTAAAATCTGTCCTGCCCCAATTTGTTTATGATTGTTTGCATGTGTGAAGTATATCTCAATCACATTTTATCACAATAATCAGGTTCTTGTACCTATAGTGGTAACTAATAAAATATATAACAGATATAAGAAACATAACTATATCTCCTAATTTTCCATTTTTTCCCTTGAAGTCTTAAGAGTACTGACATGTCTTCTAGGAAGGTTCACAATAAACTAGCCAGGGGCTACTTTGCCATGTATGCATTTTACAGATCTCAGGCAAAGCTTTAAAGTAGTGGCTCTCAACCTGGCTAGACTTGAGACATCCGATGGAAAATCCCACTTCTCAGTTTTAACTCATTTTTTGACTATGGAAAAATAATAGAGCAATTTTTCGGTTGCAAAGAACTTGGAAGATCACAGCAGGTCAGAATGTTTGTAACACTATGGATTCCTACTTGAAATCTCTAGGTTTATTTTGTGATCTAGTATCAGCATCAGTTGAATTTAAGTATCTGTTTAGAAAGTCACCATTAAATGTATTTATTCACTTCAACATCTGTAGGAAGAGACAAATTTAGGACAGATAAACACACAACACAATAATCAAAAGGAATCCTCTCTCACCAGCCAGTTACTCCACCCATTGCAATCTGGGTAGCTACAGAATACTTTTCTACAATTGGTCCAGAATTTCGGCCAAATACACGATTCCACCAATGGTGACGCCTCGCATATGCTGTTAAATCCAATACTTCGTATGAATCATCATCACTTTCATGGTCTTTAAAAAGAGAAACTTTAGTGAGTAGTCAAATTATAAAAGTATTGGTTCTGAATTTCAGTCATATAGCATAAAAGTTTACTATGACAGCTAAAGAAATTAACAGAACCATTTACTCTGTGATACAGTTATCTAACACAGGGGTGCCAGCCTTTGGCCCACAGAGCCCTGGAAACCAAACTGTGGGACTCCCCATGGGTTGAGATATTTGGCAGCAAGGGAGAAATGGTGATTAATACTACCACCCTTCCCTGTTGGCAAAATCCCAAACCCCAAGGAACAGGTCAGAGCTGGACCATGACCATCACTCAGCACAGTCGTGTTGGGGCTGGGCCACACCCCCTTCCCTCCCAAGCAAGCCAGTTGGGGCCAAACTGTGTGCAGCTCCTCCCCCCACATGGCTGGTCCAAGGCTGGGCCATGCTTCCCACCCCTCACAGGGCCAATTCAGGGTTGGGCCAAGCCCGCTTTCCCCACAAGGCTGGACCAGGCTGACCCACCACCCCACTTCCCTCCCCACAACCAGATGGGGCCCTGCTGCACACACCCTAGTCACTGGATTGGGTCTACCAGCTAGATGCAGCTCACAGGGAGATCAGGAACTGCCCATTTGGCCCCGTAGACAAAAAGGTTGAGCACTACTAGTCTAACAGAACGGTTCAAATTCGAGTCTGTAGACTAGTGATGCTCAACCTTTTCAGACTCCAGGCATCCCGTGATTGACTCAAGGAACCTCTCAAAAATGCTAACTCTTAGCTCTTGGTTTTTTGACTATGGAAAGATATGAGAGCAATTCTTGTGTTGCAAAGAACTCAAAAAGCCCACAATAGGGCAGACTTTTTTTTAATAATATGGATTCCTATTTGGAATCTCTAGGCTGATCTTATGACTCCTGTCAGTGAAAACATTGCATGGCACCCTCAAAAGGATCTCAAGGCACCTTGGTGGAGAATCGCTGCTGCAGACCAACAACAGTCTGTAGAGCCACACCAGATGATGCCCAGAATGCAGCATTTTAAGATCGAAACGGTAGAGAACTAAGGCTCTAACAGAAGAGATCTAAACAGAAGAGACCTTAATTCATGAAAGGATTTTTTTTTTAATGAAGTCCATAAGATCAAGTGTTAAGAGAACAACTGCCACAGAATTTTCTTTAAGACAGACAACCTCAGCTACTCGAGGCCCCTATCTTCAGTACAATGCAGTCATGTGCCTACAGAGTCCCAAGTTCAACAGAACTTTGCCAACCTAGAGTCACTTGTATGATCAGTCCCTGCACTGCTGACATTCAGAGATTTGTGGGAAGAGATGGATATTTCTCCTTTTTTTTAATAATCTATTTTTAGAAGTAAATGCTAGCTGACAGAGAGAGAGAAACTCCTTACTGTAGAGCACAAAGGGCTTTAAAGCATATTGTGGATCTTTGTGTAGCACTTTAATAACATTCCAGACAAAAAAAGGTGACAATTGCAGGGGAGAAGAAGGATGTAGACATAAATATTCCACAATAGTTGGATCACCCATTCTTATCTTTTAAATCTTGAAGTAAAAGAGACTAACAAGACAACAGGCTTATAATTCTCTATAATTCTCTATGCTTCTATGATTTATCTCGGAGCCGACTGTCCCAGGCTTTTTTCTTCCATCAAAACAGGCACAAGAGCAGTCTGCTCAGGGGAAGGGCAGTCCATTTGCACACCAGGTCTGAATGGCAATTAACCTGAATTACCCCAATGGGGCAGGGAGAAACATCATTTCAATTTTTCAACCTGAAAACCACCAAACAAACAGGCTGGATTTGAATTGGAGCTGCTCCTTTGCTTCTTGCCTGCAGCCAGCCCTAAAAAAGCCTATGCTCCCACATTAAGTACCCCTGAACTGTCCAAGGACCCTGCTAAAGAAAAGCTGGAGAGAAATCAGTTGTCAAGTTGTTCCACTTTTACAAACAGATCTTTGGAGCTGGTTGCCTCTTTCCGTAGCCAGAGAATCATTCTGCTGGTTCAATGAAGACTTTGTACCCAGGAGCCAATCCACCTTCACACCATGGTGAACCAGTCAACTGCCTAATATATGGGAGTGACAGGCACGCTGTGCTTTGCACACTCCCTGTTTGGCCTCTTGGCCAAGATGAAGCAAGCCTGAGGGTCCTCGAACCCAAGGCCTCCAGGCCTGGGGCTCATGCGCAGGATGCCTGCTTGGATTTAGGGGGCAGCTGATACCCTGGGCAGAGGGGCCTGAGAAGAAGGCTGATTGCTGGCTGGCAAGAGCCACACAGACTTGACCACTGAGCTCTGCTTGGTCAAATCCTGCAGCTCAGTTGTACGGTGTTGGCTGCAGCCGTGCTGGTCTAAGGACATAGGCAGACGAGCTTCTTTAGGTAAATCCAATATCTTTTATTAGACCAACTCAATAGTTGGGAGGAAAAAAAATCTTAACAAGCTTTCCGGTTTAAAAACGCTTCTTCAGGCAGAGGGAGACTCTGCTGGCATTTTGTGCACTCTCCTGGGGACAGTCTGCACCATTTTGTCCAAATATGGGGCAGGTCTAATAAAAGGGATCATTTCTGCCCGCAGCACCTTGACTCCTAGGCTTTGCCCAAGCCAATGAGGAACCGCTGTGGCCGTGAACAAGAAAAGAAAAAAACCACCCTGCCACTTCAGCCACCGAGCACCTGTCCCCGTGAGTGTCCCCCGCCCCGCCGCTCCCCGGACTCGAACCCGACGTCCCGAGACCAGGAGGACACAGCGCAGGCGCGTCCCGCAGGGCCAGGCGCCGCGTGACGTCAGACGCGGCTGCAAGAGACCCCCGCGCGAGCCGGCGAAGGGGAGGGGGGCACGTCTCGCTGCGCCCGCCTGCTCCGCCCTCAGGGGGAGGGGGGGCTCCGACCAGGGGTGGCCCGACCGCCCCGGGGGGGAGGGCTCGCACCACCAAGGAGACGAAGCCCGAGCGGCCGCCGAGCGCCCCCTCCCCAACGTCCGGGGTCGGCAGCGGAGCCTGTGGAGGGGGTGGGGGCACTCACCGACCTGAGGCGGAGCGAGGCCGCCGCGCTGCCATGTTTGCCAGTGCAGCTGGGAGGGCCTGGCCGTAGCGTCGCTCCGCCTCCGCTGACCGCTCTGTCCCACCGGTCCGCCGCAGTCTATGATCCCTCCCCCACCTCAGGACAATGGTGGAGGGGGAGGGCGCATGCGCAGAGAACCCCAGCCAGTGTTTCCCAAGCGCTCGGGCGCGGGCGTGACGTCATGGGCAGGGCCAGCGTGAGGGGGGAGGGGGCAGTGGCTCTGGTAGGGTCCGCGGGGATGGGAATAGCAGGTGAGCTCCAGCTGCTGGTGGTGGTCAGCTGCTGAGTGGGAAAGAGAGGGGCATATATAAAAACGAGGGCACACCTAGGAGTTTGAGAGGGTATCACTCCATGTTATACAACACATATTTCTCCAGTTCAAAAGAAGCTGGAGGCTTTATTCATAACTTGCTTTATTATTTTTCTGCAGTCAAAAACCAAGTGAAAGCCAATAAGAACTGGCATTTTCCAAGGGGGCCTTGAGTCTAAGGAAGGGAGCCTTGAAACTAAAAAGGCTGAGAACATTGTTATAGAATAACCCTTTCATGGAGGCATAAAGATTTCATAGGCAGTAGTCTACTTTCCCAGGTGCTGTGAATGAACTAGGAAAACAGTGAAGACCCATAAGCTCAATACATTTTCCAATCCCAGTTATAAAACTGCAGAAACATTCTACTAAGGCCCAGTCACCATTGCCCTTCCCTCACCACAACAACCTGGTGGGTGGCCCCTGGCCCAGCTGCCTGGCATCCCTCCATGTGGCAGCAGCAGCCATGAAGTTGGCACTTAAAAGATGCAGTGCAAAGGCTGTGCTTATTCAGCATGTGGTCATGGATGGCTCTGTGAGCCAGGCAGGAGAAAGAGATGCAGCCAGAGCCTCAAGCAGAACAAAAGCAGTTTTGCTATTCACAATATTGTGAAATAATTGCAAAGCAAAAATCAGGCTTCACCTGCCGCTGATATTACTGAATTTGGATGCTTTATGCTGGAACAGCATGATCTGGGGACAAAGCTGGAATTAAGAGAATGTGAACTGGCTTTTAATTCTTTCCCTGAGGCCAACTCATTGTATGGCATTGGGCCAGCCAATTACTGGCTCTGTTTCTTATCTGTAAAATGGGGATGATTAACTTTTGCTAAATTTTTATATTTTGTAAAGTTCTTTGAGATCTACACATGAGAAGTTTTATGTAAACTCTGTGCATTATCCATTAGAAGGTGACTAATATTTTCTAACTGGCAACATAAAGTTGTTGATTTCCACAGAATTTGAACAACACAGAATTTGCAAAATATTCCAGGAGATAATTCCACAACATGGTTAGAGGCTTTAAGTAGCCCATAAAAGTAAATCATTCAAAAAGGCGACAAAATATAGAACCTCTTAAGATAGTGAGCAAAGTTTAAAATAGAGCTGGCTTGAAACATTCAAAGAAAAAGAAATTTAGAGCTGAAATTGCTGCCTTGTTCTTAGCTTACATCAACCAGCAACAGAAAAAAGGATGCCTTTTGCACTAAGGGCCAGTGGTGATGCGTAGGGGGTGCACATGCACCCCCTGAGAGCACTGGTGCACCTCCTGTAAGGCCGTGCTCCCTGTTTAGGCAATGGGCATGGGGGCAGGTGGGAGCTCTGGTGCCTCCCTGCAAGCATTGGCTGAGGAGTGGGGCTGCCAGCAAAAGCGGCCGGAAGTGACCATGGGACTTCTGGAAGCGGCGCAGCTGCTTTCTGGTGAGTGAGATTGGGGGATCACCCCCCAATCCTGCTCAGCACAATCAGCCGTGGGGGACTGCCCCCTCCAGCCACTGACTGGTGTGTCTCCTCTGACTCAAGAGGCACCAGTCGCCCATGCTAAGGACACACACTTTTTCTTTTATATGTGTTTTGCACAGCCTCTGTACTGATAATTTGTGAGCAGTTGGTGCTGTTTCAGTATAGGCCACTCAGAGAGGTTGTAGAATCTCCATCCTTGGATAGATGTTTTTAAGAACAAGTCAGCTATTTGGCTGGGATGGTTAGTCATGGACAGTCCTACCTTGTGAAGGGGGTTGGAAGAGGTGACCTCATAAGAAGTGCCATTTACTGAGTCAGATCACAGGTTCATCTTGTCCAGTACCCTGTGTCACACGGTGATAGTGAATGCTGAAAGGGGGAGTGAACAGGGTGTTACCAGGGTTTTTTCCATTGTTCCTCTTGCTCACAACCTTCAGCATTTAAGGTCTAGGAAATTCTGTTTCAGACTGTACTCCTCATTCCCACGCTCAATAGCTACTGATGCGCCTTCCCTCCTCAGGTTCTTTCCAACCTCATTGTATATGAATCAATGATACCGAGAGCTTTTTGGCAATGTAAATATTAGGAATGCCACAACATTTAGTTATTATAATTTAGTATTAATTTAACACCAATTACAATTAAACGTCTTAGCTAAATAATTAGGAAGATTAGAAAATGTGTTTTGATTTTTACATTCCCCAACTCGTCTGATTGGTAGCATGAGAGATCATCAAAGTCATTCTTCAGAAATGACGGTTATAATAAGTTTCTTTGGCTGTCATGAAAGATTTCTTATATAGCAAGAAATACTTCTTAAAATGTAAACTCAGAATGTGAACATTCAGACTTCTGATTATTCTTTCATTTTGTATGCAAGTTATACTGACTTCAATGAGATGTGCATGTGCATAATTGGCAAATTAGGGCCAAGAATGTCATACTGAGTTACATAGGATCACAGGAAAGTTGGGCTGGAAGGAACCTCATAAGGTTATCCTGATCAAGGCAGAATGATCCTAAACTAAACCATTCTAGTCAAGTGTCTGTCCAACTTGCTTCAAAATTTCTCTAGGTAGCCTGTTCCAATATTTGACCACTCTCATGGTTAAAAAGTTAGTCCTAATCTACAACCTAAATTTCCCTGGCTGAAGTTTGAGGCCAATGCTCCTAGTCCTTTCCCCTATAAATGCAGAGAAAAAAACATCTCCATCCTCTCTGTAATTAACCAGGAATTTGAAGACTGTTATAAACTTCCCCATCAGAATTCTCTTCTCCAGACTAAATAACCCTAGTTATTTCAGTCTTTTCTCATAAGTCATGCTTTCCAAATTTTTAATCATTTTTGTTGCTCTACACTGGACTCCTTCCAAATTTTTCTTGAAATGTAGTGCCTGAAATGGGACACAGCACTCCTGGTGAGGCCTCACCAACTGAACTGAAGAATCATTTCCCTTGATTTGCAAGTGACACTCCTGTTGATACAACCCTGTTCGTATATAGTGGTAAGTATGCTTACTGCTATATAAGCCAGTATACTGTTGGCTTTTTTGCAACAAGAGCACACTGTTGGCTCATATTCAGCTTATGATCTACTGTAACCCCCAAGTCTTTCTCTGTGGTACTGCAGCCTAGCCAGTCATTCTCCAGTCGGTATTTGTGCATGCAGTTACCCTATCCGAAATGCTGAACTTTGCCCTTGTGTGGCGGTCTTGTCCGGCTTTGCCCAGCTCTCCAGGCTTAGGAGACCACAAATGCAATTGGTGGGGCAAAACCCATCAATTAGAGACAGGCAGGGGAGGAGCCAGGAAAAGAGTTCATTCCCCCTCTACTCCAAAGGGACAGGGGGCAGGAGTGGACTTAATTGGGAATTGCAGTTGCAGCCTCCCTAAATGATTCATTTTCAAGCTGAGGGTGGAGCTCCAGAAGAGGATATAAGCAGCTGCATGCCAAGCACATGGTGCAGTTGGCAATGGATGAAGAAGGAAAGGGTCCTAGGGCCAAGAGGAGCTGGGAGAGCTGCCCAGCAGGCATATCTGGCTGCCCAGAAGATCGCGAAAGATTCCGCTGCTGGACAGAAGCAGTTAACGGTGCAGGCATCACTGCATGGAGGGTCCACGAGGGACCGGGACCCTGGGAGCTGCAGCAAGGTGGCTCGGGTCTCCAACCCTGGTGTGAGGCTGGGCATGGGAGTCAGTGCTACCATGGGGTGAGTCATTGCAGGGTGTAAGACCCTGGAGAAGGAGGGGCCAGGTGGTCTGGAACCCATTCCCTGCAGTGGGTCTGCATGGGCCTCAGGAATGGAGTGATTCCCAAGCATGGGGAGCAGCATTCAGAGTGGCATGGCCTTGGGTATGCACGGGGAAACCCAGGCTCGCAACTCCCCCTACGAAGGATTGAGCCACTGTGACACTTGAGCGATTCCTGCCACTCCTCTGAGGCCTGGGCTAAGCCCTCCCTTGGAGAAACATTAGCCAGACCAGGGAGCTTATGAACACTGCCCCACTCAGCTCCTTGGCACACGTGGGTCAGTGATGCAATGGATCTCCCACCAGAGAGCGACACTCAGGAAAGGTAGCCTCAATAAAGAGGCAGGAGGAAGAGATCCCCTAGAGCAGTGGTCTCCAAAGTGGGGTGCACGCAAGATGATCCATTGTGGTGCAGGAAGAAAATATTAGAACTTCTATTTAGATGTATATTTATATAAATATACATATATTGGGGGGTGTGCTTAAAAATTTTTTACTGATAGGGGTGCGCGATCAAAAAAGTTTGGAGACCACTGTCCTGGAGGAGGGGAACCACTAGAGAACACTTGCGTCTCATATGTTAGAGTGATTATTGATTGTTTGATACATGCTGTGCATTTTTGGAGTGTTTATTAACTGTTAACTGTAAGCCTTGTATTTTAGGGTGCCATTTATTGTTGTATTTACCTGTTCATATCATTTGGGACCAATATGCTTACCTGTATGTATTTGGGTGTGTATATAGTTATATCTATTTATAACCTGTAAGTACTCACTTTAGTTCACTACCTTTATATATATATAAATAAACATTTTGTACCTGGCTAAGACATCACTTTTTGTCCCATCTCTATTGAGACATGATAGAATCATAATCATAGAAGTAGGGTCGGAAGGGACCTTGTAGATCTTCAAGTC
>NW_017729032.1:204169369-204172895 GCF_001723915.1 Gavialis gangeticus
TTCTGAGGGTGAGTTCCTCCTGTTTATTTCCCATACTGCGAGCATTGGTATATAGGCATTTAAGGCCTTGCAAGACTGTGTGTGCCACCCCCCAATTAGGGAGACTGGGCCCCCGTTCCTTACCTTAGCACTCCTTGCCTTTGTCACCTGTCTTGCTCGGTTGGCGTCTCCTCATCTTCCTGCGGCCCCCTCCCCCAGCGAGGCTAGTTTAAAGCTTGCCGTATGAGGTCAGCCAACCTGGAAGAGAAGACATGCTTGCCTTTAGAAGAGAGATGAAGCCCATCCCACCCCAGCAAGTCCCCTGCCCAAAAGCATGGGTCATTATCAAGGAACCCAAGGCCTGCCTGGCGGCACCAGCTGCATAACCGCTGGTTGACCTCGCCAATGCAGGCCTCATGTCGCCGTCCCCACCCACTCACCGGAAGAAGAGAGGAAAATACCACCTGATAGGTGGGAGGGAACTGCGAGTGACTGCAGTTTCCACCCCAGCATGTGTGCTCTGCTGGCTTTCCCCTTCTATTGGAGGGGGGGACGGGACACTCATTTTGGGGACACCCGGGTTACACTTGTCATTTCTGAATCTCATCTGGTTAATTGCTATTTCTCCAGTCTATCCAAGTCATTCTTGATCCTAGCCCTACCCTCTGGAGTATCTGGAACTCTATCCAACTTGGTGTCATCTGCAAATTTGCTAAGTGTACTGTCAATCCTATTGTCCAAATCATTAATGAAAATGTTGAATAATACCAGATTTAGGACAGGCCCCTGGGGAACCCTACTTGATACTTCCTGTCAGCTAGACATTGAGCCATCGATAACTACCCACTGAGCATGATGATCCAGCTTATTATGTATCCACCTTATAGTACTTTCATTTAGTTTGATGGTACTAGCTAAGGGATACCATTAAGTGTTTTCTTAGCTTGTTAATGAGAGTGCTGTGGGAGACAGTATCAACAGCCTTGCTAAAGTCAAGCTGTATCACATCCACTGTTCACACCCCACCCACAGAGCCTGTTACCTTATCATAGAGGAAAATCATGTTAATCAGGCATGAGTTGCTTTTGGTGAATCCATGCTTTGTTCCTGATCACCTTGTTGTTCTCTAGAAGAAAGCACCTTCTTCCTTTTCTGAAAGATGAGCACTATATTTGTTCTGTTCAGTCATTCAGGATCTCACCTAACCTCCCCGAGTTCTCAAACAGAATAGCTAATGGCTCTGAAATTACCTTAGTCATTTCCTGTAGTACCCTAGAGCGCATCCCATGCAGCCTTGCTGACCTGAAAGCATTTTGCTTGATTAAGTAATCCCTAACCTATTCCGCCATTACTCTAGGCTAGTTGTCTCCTTGCCCATCTTTGCTGCCAGCTGTGCTCATCAACTGGTAGCTGCCCCTATTTGTGAAGACTGAAGTAAGAGGAAGGATATACTTTAGCCTTCTCTCTTCATCTGTAACTAGATTGCCTTCTGTTTTTCATAAAGGACTTGCAGTTTCTTTGGTTTTCCACTTCCTCTTGACATACATGTAAAATCCCTTTCTTTGCTTTTTATGCCCTTGGATTGCTTTTTATCTCCCCTTTCAGAGCCATGGCACTTAATGCTGTCACTGCTTCCCCACCAGCAAGTCTCGAACCCTGTTGGCTGAATGATAGAGACCCATTCATCAGATTCAGCGGGCCAGAGGTTGGGCACCACTGGTTTAGACCAAACTTAATTCAATCTATGGATGATTTCTTGTTCCATGATTTTCTGTTCAAGTTCATTTTTTAAGTTTTGTTGTCTAAGAACAGCCACCCTGAGGTCAGTGATGGAATATCCAAGAAAGTTAAGGTGTTTTGCCACAGGCCTGCCTATCTTTTCGGAACTGATGTCAAATCCGTGTTTGTTCATTCTTTCACATAGGGATTACTCTGTCCAAAACAGACAGCAGAGAGACACGGTAAGCAAGTGTGAAATTGGTAGAGGAGCAGGTAAATGAACCTTGGATGTTATAATCCATGTAATTTGATCCAGTCTGTGTTGATGGGGAGCACAGCAAGGTCCGCTGCTCTGTTAAGAATAGGATTTAGGTAATTTATTGCTGGAGAGATGCTATTTGGGGTGGGGAGGGGGAAGGTTGTCTGTAGGCCAGAGCAGGTTTGTCCTCCATGGCTACCGTGATCTGGTTGTCATTTTCCTGAAAGGGTTGGGGGTCATTAATGATATGTCTAAGGTATTTAAGCTGGTAGCTGTAGGTGACAACCAAAGAGATTCTGTTTTTTATGTCATGGGGTTGGTATTGTAGCAGGTCAGAGTTTGGATTATACAGTGTAGCCCTTTGTAAGAGGGGCTCTTAACCCTTGCTATGTTAAGAGAGAAATAAATAGCTGACTGGGACTAACAATGAGAAACAGTGAGTCAAGAGGGGGAAGAGTAGTAGCTCCAGAACTGCAGAAAAGCTACAGGCCACTTTACTGGAGCAAGGTAGTAAAAGAAAGAGGCTACAAAGGCTGGGCTCCAGACATAAGGTTAAATAGCAGTTGCAGCAGACTAGAGGGGGCTGCTGATAATTAGGCAAGTGAGTAACCTTTATTATTGAGAGTAAGGCCAAGCAGCAGAATTGAGAGGCTGCAAGACATTGTAGAGGGCAGCTTGCAAAGAAGCTAGCTTGGTTGTAAGGCAGTGCAGAGTGTGATTGATTAGGAGAAACTGGCCATAGAGCAGGGAACCAGGCTACAGAAACATAGATTGATTAGTTGGAAACCCTTGTGTTTAGTTCTGAGAAGCAGTGATCAGATGGCTGGAAGAGATGTGAGTTAGTAGATATATAGGCTTAGCGCTGAGGCTTGGGAGTGGCTTCAGTCTTGATAGTTGTAGAAGGAAGGGTGTCCTTGGAATGAGGATTAACTAAAGAATCCATAAGATAAGGTATCCTGGGGACCTGGTCTCTGTAGTGAGTAGGCCTAGACAAGTCAGTTGTTTTCAGTTCAGTGCTTATTTTGGCTATTCTTACCATAAGGCTTGGGAGTGGCTGAAGAGAAAGGATGTTATGGTGGGTACAAGTGTGGCCCTCTGCATTTTGAGCTGGCGTGGTACTTTGCATTGAGGGCCAGGAGTTTAATGAATAATACAATCAACGAGGGGAGCTCTAGAGTGTGAGTACACCCTGGACAGAGAAAGAAAAGTTAAAAATTAGGTTGGCCAAGCCCCATTAGAGGGAGAAATGCCCTGGTTGAGGAACAGCTAAAGGACTGGGCCCAATACCTAATTGCTCAGGACACAGTGAGATGCTCAAGACTTACTTTGATATTCTGAGGGAGGCTTCCCAAACTTTTTGAAAGGCATCAAAAAGCATGGCAGGCAAAAACAGGGCAGTATGGGATCGATGTGGCCATTAAGGGGCAACACAGCCACAATCCAGAGATGGGTCCTGTCACACCCTTATAATTAGGAATTTTTTTTCTTCTTCTTTTTTAGCCGATACATTTTTAGGGAAGGTGGGTTGATGGCATGTCTTCTAATAGTTGAAGTGCAGCTTTTTTAAAA
>NW_017729032.1:204174655-204189872 GCF_001723915.1 Gavialis gangeticus
ATCTAAGGATTTGGTGACCTGGTCATAGAAGGCCACCAGGTTGATCTGACAGAACCTGCCTCTAATGAACCCATGTTGGTTACCCCTAAGCATAATCTCCCCTGCTGGCCCCTCGCGGACATGTGTCAGGATAACTCTCTCAAAAAGCATACCTAGGACTGAGGTAAGACTGACTGGCCTATAGTTTCCTAGACTGTAGGAGTGGGAAAATACCAAGAAGACTGTATAGGGACTACATTTGTACATTTGAAGGTGGTGCTTCACTCTATTGCTCAGACTCACAATTTGATGATACTTGGTTGCTGTTAGGTGATCATGTAAAGCAGTGTTCTAGACTGATATGTCTATTGTTCTCTGTGCCTGGGCAAGGGTATTAATCCTTTTCCTGTGAAAGAGCAATTACAATTAACCTTCTCAAGATTGGAACACTTCAGTGATCACTAAGTGAAACCAGACCTTAAATCAGCTCTGAGACTAAACTTAATAGAATAGATGGTGGTTTGCTTGTTAAATTGAGTCCTCACTGGCATTTGATGTCAACTTGTGATCTGTACTGGCTGCCTGCCACTTACTAAATTTAAAGCACTAGTATTGATTTTTAAAGTCCTAACCTACCTGTTTGAGATGAGCTCTCTTCATATCCCAGACTGATATATCAGCAGCATAGTCACTGCCATGGTGGGGCTTAGACATTGGAATTCATTCACCCCATTGGTCTGAATTAGCCCAAATAAGTTGTCCTTTAGCACATTCTGTAAAGCCTGTCTTGCTTTTCTCAGGCTTTTTAAAAAAGGAGGCAAAGATGGGAGTGCTAAGAGGGCAGGGATATAATATAAGTGGACTTTTTTTTCTTGCTCTTCCAGTTACTAAGATGGCAGTTTGTTTATTTGTATCTCTCACAGGGTACAGATTTTAAATATTTATTAATATTTTTATGTACATAAAAATTTAAATATACCGTAGAGGGTGAACCAGGTCATGAATGCAAGTAAAAACTTGCTCTTGGTGGGTTTAACCTGGTAAATAACACTTTAATTGGTTGCCTAGAAATATATAATTATACGAGTCAGTCATTTTTAAACCCTTGAATAGATATGTTCCTGTTGAGAGCTTACTAGGCAACCAAGTGGCAACTAAGTGTACTTTTTAGATATGGAGCACCATTCATGTTCTATGTTCTGTAACTATCCTCACATAGGTAGGAGAGGGTAGATTTGTTCTGAGGACAATGACCGCAGCATATAGGATGTTACTCTTAACCGGTATTCTCCAACTTGCTGATGGAACAGGATTAGCGCATCCTAGAAGGAGTTACTACTAGCCTTTCCTTGCCACATGGATGGATGGCACAATCCAAATATTTGAGGGAATAAAAGAAAGTAAAATGGAAAGATCCTCCTACTATAACTATTATCCTAAAAAATGTTAATTTAGTCTTCCTACAGTTACTCCATATGACTTGTTTATAATGATTCTGTCTCGAATCTTCCTTCTCTTTTTTTTTTAACTCATAAGAAAACAACAATAACATTTTTAGATAACTAATATTTTAAAGGGGTTTTTATACATATCTTTCTAATTGTCATATCAAGTCCTGTCACTGGCTAATCTGTTTGCATTCTTCTGACTCCATAATATTTGGTTTCATTTCATTTTAACTAACTTATTATAATTTAGAGTGTAAATTCTCTCCAATCAATATAGGTGGAATGAGGCAGGGAATGACATTTTAACTGTCTGTATTAAACAACAGTAATCAAAACTCCGTTATCCAAAGGGTCTTGAAAATGGATGCCCTGAGGAACCAAACTGATATGCATAAAAATAGAAATATGTTAAGTGTGATGTGGAGGCTTCCAAATAGAATTTGCAAAATCACAAGAGGTGACCATGTGGCATAATCAATACAACACAAAGGCACATTCATGTATCACTTAGGCATTTACTGCTCCCGAGCTTCAGTTTGTAAGGGGGAAAAAACTGTTTAGTGACAACTAAAGGAGGATGCATCCCATTTACCAAAAACCTTAAAAGCTGTGGAAATATGTAACCTTTTCCTTAACTTCTTTTCAACTTTTATGGTGTCTGTAATGCTATCTAGTTCTCCATTGTCAAAGGACAGCCAAGATGCAAGTAGTTGGGGCTTGACCCTAAAGGTATGAAGACCAGACAAGGTCTAGACTAGAGTGAAGAGTCATGGCCAGGCAGTTCAAGAGAGACTCAAGAGTGGACTTGGAAGCTGGAGAACTGAGCCAGAACTTAAATCTGAAGATGAAGTGAGGAAATGCTGATCTACACTGGAGTCAGGGCATCACACTGGGTCATGGCTGGCAAGGGCTGGAGCCATTCAAGAATTGAGGCACTGACCAAGGTCACAAAGTACAAAGATTCCAGGGATTAACTGGATCAGGAAGCCAGGAGGTTAGTTCAAGAACAGGATTCAGGAACAGACTGAGTCAGGAAGCCAGGATATCAGTCAGAGAGCAAACCACAGGGAACAGCAAGATGGTCTAAGAACAGATTGAGCCCTGTTACCCAGAAATGTCCTGTTCTGGGTTGGGGATTAAAATGGGGGAAAGTGGAGGGTCAGCTGACCCTGACCAGCCTTACTGGTGCCAGTGAGCAGGTGGAGAGCTGAGGGCTGGGTCCTAATGGAAATTTCAGGCTAGCCCTGACCAGTTTAGATGACTAGCTGTAGCATGGAAGCTGGGATAAGTAGCTGTGTTGGTCAGGTCCCATGTTCAAGGCTGTGGCCTGACACAGGGAACTGAGATGAACTAGGAGGATGAGTCTAGGCAAAGAGTAAGACTAGAGTAGGAATCTAGATGGCAATGACCCAGAGCAAAGCTTAGCCTTAGTGAAGCTGCTCAAGGTCTGAAGGAGACTCATTGAGCAAACTCTGTCAGCAGTCTCCTTAACTGTTTTTCTCTTGTTGCAATTTACTGTTTCTTTTTTTTTTTTTCTTGCATATAAGCACATCTTTCTTTCAGAATCAGATGGGGAAAATTGAGATGCATGTTATATACAAAGAAAAAGGCATTCCATGGGCCCATAAACTTGGCAGTGGGAGGAGGAAGGGAAAAGAAGAGGGAGCAAGAAATGATGGTATTAATGCGGCTGAGAACTTCTGGACCCCTGGGGAGCCTTCCTCTCCAGAGGCACATTGGATCAGGCCAATGTGTGGGGTTGTTCTGTGGCTAGGTCACCAGGTCCAACCCAGTATACCTTCCACCCCCAAAGACTCCAGACCTCAAGTACTTCCCTATGCTCCAAGAGAAGGTCTTTTTCAAAGGGCCCAAGAAGGGTAAAAAAATGGGTGCATATTTTATTTCATAGTTTTCATAGGTTTCATAGACATTAGGGCTGGAAGGGACCTCGGAAGATCATCAAGTCCAGCCCCCCACCCAAAAGGCAGGAAGTCAGCTGGGGTCATAGGATCCCAGCAAGATAAGCATCCAATTTAATCTTGAAGGTGTTCAATGTAGGTGCTTGAACCACCTCTGATGGCAGGCTGTTCCAGACCTTGGGGGCTTGGACAGTAAAGAAATTCTTCCTTATGTCCAGCCTGAAACGGTCTTGCAGTAGTTTATGACCATTTGACCTCGTCATCCCCTGGAACGCTCTGGTGAATAAACGTTCCCCCAGATACTGGTGGTCACCCCTGATAAACTTATAGGTGGCCATCAGGTCGCCCCTGAGCCTGCGCTTTTCCAGGCTAAAGAGCCCCATGGCTCTCAGCCTGTCGTTGTAAGGTCTGTTTTCCTGACCTCTGATCATGCACGTGGCACTTCTCTGGACTCTCTCAAGCTTCTCCACATCCTTTTTAAATTGTAGAGCCCAAAACTGGATGCAGTACTCCATTTGGGAGGCATGTTATACATGAGAAAATATGGTAAGATCTATCTCCTGAAGGATGGGTCCAAACAAGATGATGGCTATCACCAATTGGGCTCCACTAAGGATCATACAGGGAGTGCAAAGTTTTTTGCAAATTGCCTACTTCTATTGATTTCCATCTTGTTCTCTGTCTCCTGAAGGCATGAAGAATGCTCTCTCTCTCCTCTTTATAGTCACCCTTTAGGTATTTGAAGACTGTTATCAAATCCCACCTCCAGCTCTTCTCAAGACTAAATAATTCAAGTTCTTCCAACCTTTCCTTGTATGTCAAGTTCTCTATACCTTTAATGTTTTTTTGTTTTGGTTTGTTTGCTTATTTAATTCTTGCTCTCCACTGCACTCTTTCCAATCTCACTGCATATTTCATAAAGTGAGAGACTCAAAACTGGACACAGTGCTACAGGTGAAGCCTCACCAGTGCTAAAGAGAGTGGAAGAATTATTTCCCTTTATTTGCAGGTGACAGTCCTATTAATATAACGTAATATGCTATTGATTTTTTTTCCAACAAGAGTACACCATTGACTCATTTGGTTTGTGATCCACCAAACCCCCAAGACCTCTACTGCCTTCTCAAATTGTAGGCATCATGAAAGCTAAGCTTCATGAAAACACTTGAGGTGTGTACTGTTTCCAGTAGGTCACTGCTAAGGGTTGAGAATCACAGTAGCAGACTATGATTGTTTAATGCTTTGTAATGTTCCTCTCAGTCCCAGGGAGCTGTCTGACTGTCTTTCTGACAAACAAGACTCCTGTCCCCATGGAATGAACAATAAAAATCTTTCCCTAGATTTTCCTGAATATAGTCCTTCAAGTCTTGTAGCTTGGGCTCCAAGAGCAAGTAGATCTGCCTGAAAGGGATTGTGGAAGGCTGCAAATCTACTGGATAATCATGGGGCCATGTGATTAGAAAAAAGTTATGTAGATAAAGTCTTCTGCTTTATTTTTAAGGCTGTGGTATTTGGCAGGAGTTTGTTCTGCTTGGGAGCTTCTGAAATGGGCCACACCTAGAGTCAGTGGCTATGTAGAGGCAATACTTGAGCTTTAGGACTATTATGAATGTAGCTGGTTAGGGCATTCACCATGGATTAATGGGCAGGCAGGGACAAGAGAATCTGGAAAAACAATTTCTGGCCATGTCAGAAAAGATCTCTTGTGATTTCCAACTGATGATTCCATCATACAAGATGACCCAGGGTATACTTAGGACAAAGGGAAAGTGTGTACATTGGACCAGATTAAAATACAGGACTTCCTAGTGGGACTAAGAATAACACTTTCAAGTTTGCAATCTCATACATAGCATATTCCAATAAGAGCAAAGAGTTGTCAGCAGATTTTTTAGAGAAAAGTGAGATTAGTGGTGAGTTGGGATTGTGTTGCCTTTGAAGCCTACAGCTATAGAACTGTGGGAGGTATCTAAGTCTACTAATGCAGCTACATAGATATGTAAGCCCAGCAACAAAGAATGCCTTTGTGAAGACACAGCTGGTCTGCTCAAGTAGTGGTGTTGTCCAATCTGAGATTCCATCCATCAGTGACAAGAAAATAAGCTCCACCTTGATTTTTGGGGTGTAGAATGAACAGTAGGTGGCACTGAAGCTATTATGAAGTTGCCACAAAATGTCTCCAGCAGTGGCATCTTAGGCCTTGACGCCACTTGAGCTGTGGGTTGTGCCTGCTGTTTGTGAAGGGCAGTGTTCTGTATCTGAAGGTAAGCCACTTGATTCTGCTGACTCTGGATAATGCTCCACAGCTCCCAATATAAGCCATGGGATCAAGACTGAGTAGGTGACAACAGAGACGGCCCCTTGGGGGGGGCAGTACTGCACGGGGACTGATTTACTTACAAGATAAGAAACCAGGGGCTGGGTGATCCAAAATTTTGGTTAAAGGAGGATCAAAAGTCAAGGGTTTAAGTTGGAACAGAAGCCTGGAAAAAGGTCAGGAACGGCTGAACTACCAGGAAGTAAGGGAACTTTAGGAAATTAACCCCAGGTAAGCGACAAGACTATGGAGCCCAGGCAGGTAAGACCCAAGGTGGGAGGTCAGGGTAGGGAAAAGTCTACGTAGGATCCAGAGCAGGAACTGGAGGCAAAGCTTAGCCTCAACAAAGCCATTTGGGGTCTAAAAGGAGACTTGTTGAACAGACCAGTGACTAGAGAGGTGTGATCCTGTAGGGGCCAGGTTCTGTGGAGGGTATGGCATACTTTGATTACATTATGTTGTAGTCTAAAAGGCTCACAATGTTTTATCTTTATGCTTATGGCCTGTCATCATTGTTGTCATCTTCTACTAGTACTGTTGTTAAATTTGTATAGGTTGTAATGGTATCCATAAGATGTAAATTTTCCTCTCATCTCCTCCTCCAGGTTTTACATTTCTCAGAGAAGAGGCTGTGGCTTCCTCTATATATGAAAAGCAATCTGCTATGATCATACTGTATCATTTTAGCAGGGTCACTGGGACAACACTTAGCCCTGAGGATATGTAGTAGTATATTTCATCATTTTAATTTTCCCTCTAAAATTGAATATTCTGTTCCTTTATTATGTCCCAGGAGGTGTTCAGGAGCTATTGGTGATTGACAGTGAAATATTATACTATAACAAATGTGAGTATAAGATCTTACAAGATCTCTCTCTCTCTCTCTCTCTGTCTCTCATTAGGCCATTTCCTCTGTAGAAAACAATCATAAATCAGTCATACTGTACTACTTGTACAGTAAACATATGTTCTTATTAAGTTTATGTAGCATAGATGCACTTAAACCGTTCAGGGAAAGCAAAAACTGTTTTGAATAACTCCTTAAACAGCTAACAGTAATAGGATGATAACGGGGCAGGGCAGATTTAAAACAATCCACTGGGGATAAGTAGAAGATTCTCTAGAAATCCATTTTGAGAAAAAGCGAGCATGTGCACTAGTACTATATAGTCTTTTACTCTCAAAAGCTCAGATTTAACATTTTATACCTAAAACCCTGCACCAGAAAAATGTTAAGGGCCCTGAAATGGAGGGAAACTTGGTAATAAGGCAATCCATTTTTGTAAAAAAAGGGAAATGGTGCATAACTCTCATTAATAAACAAACTACCATTAAACAGTACACACAGGAAAATTGTTTTCATGAGTCATAGCTGGCAAAGAGAAAACTTTCACTATGACTATTTTTTTTTTCTAATTGAAAATTCACTGTAGCACCTGGCTGCTCTCAGCTCATTTCTAGCTTATGGGAGAGTCCCTGAAAAGCTGCTTCTGGGGCTCCCTTTTTTTGGCTGAAATAAAGCTACACTAACTTCCTCCGGTGATCTTGAAGTATACATGTGGCCAACATAGTCAACCCTGAGACTCAGAATATAGGGCTGCTGCCAACAGCCCCATTCCCTGAAGTTCCCACATGCAGATTGCAAAATAATGTTTCTCTGTCCAAAAGACTAACATACAAAAGCAGTTCTTGGATTACTGGAATTGTATCTGTTCTTTTAAGGCAATTTTCTTGCAAAGAGAAAGGACCCCAACAGCTGGGTGGACAGTCGGGCAAATTGCAGATCCGTTTTCTAGTACTGTACGTTTACAGGGCAACAGTGATTTAATGAACAGATTCCTATCTAACATGGGAGGAGCAATAGCTAATACAAATAAAACATGGACAAAGTTATTAAAAATGTAGGTTTTCTTCTTGCCATATTCCCAAAATAATGCAATCTATTAACAAATTATTTATTTGGTTTTAAAAGCTTATTAATATACATTATCTCACAGCATTATGTTATCAAGTAGGGATCATAAAGCAGTTGCTAGTTTTTTTTATTAAACTGTATTCAAATTTTGCTTTTTGCTGAATAAGGCAACACATTTTAACTTTTTTTTAAAGCCATTTATTTGTTGTCTCATATAAAACTTCATAAGAGAGGGTTTTTTCCTTTTTGTTTGTCACCAGTATTTTTATTTTAGTGGAAACTTTGCAAGCAGTTCTAGTCTCAGAACTGATCATCTTCAACTCTTCTTCCTACATCTGCAAAGACTTGATGCTGTCATACTCAATCAAACACTGCAATTGTGAATAAATGGAATTGGCATCAAAGTGTGGGCCTAGAGGGTGGAAGGAGAGATGCAATTCTTTGCTTTTCTCAAGCTACTTGTGAAGCAATTTGAAGTTTAAAATTTATAGCAACAAAAATTACTAGTTCAATGTAACTCAGAGATAGCATGTCTGGTAACTAGAGCAAGGAACCTGGTTTCTTGTCTTGTCTCTGACATGCTGAAAAACCATAAACAAATTCCTCTGCCTGCATCTATGCCAGACTCTTTCATCAAAAGTTTCCCAGCATTGCTGCTGAATTTCCACTGATCTGGCTACAACACCGGTGACCATGTTAGCATAGGACTTTGGATAACCATGTTAGCATAGGACAGGACTCTGGATAACCATGAGTGCTTTAGCTACTGCCTTAGCTGAAGCTGCATGAATCACCACAGCTGATCTGAGGACTTTACAGCGGGCTGTCTTCCAGTGGGAACATCTACATATGCCCCTGACTGTGCAGTTGGTACCGTGCAGTCATTTAGTACTTGCTTTAGCAAGTACTAAGTGACAATGTAGTACCCGCCAGTATTGTGAAGTCCTGGCGTCGCGCAGGTCATTTTTGACCCTACTGCACAGCATCACAGTTAGTGCCTGCCTACGCTAGGGTGACGTTGCATCTCATTTAGATGCACCCAGTAAGAACTTAATTTAGTTAGTTCGTAGTTTGTTTGACTTCTATGATGCTATTTCCAGAAAGTGTAAGCTGTCCTGAGCCTGAAAATAAACAGTGTAACATAAAACTGATATAATATTAAAACAGTGTATCATAAAATAGATAAAATATTAAAATAAAATAGTAAATGATAAAATAATACCCCAAACTTAACCTCATCTGCTAAATGCCTGTCCAAATAAAGAGGTCTTATAGCACTTCTGGAAGATGTTCAGGCTTGGGCTCTGATGGGTCAAAGGGGAAGAGAATCTCAAACCTGAGGACCTCTCTTGACTGCCCACATCTCTGCCCCGAACAAACTGACTTTCAGCTGACCTTGGGGATTGTGATGGAACAATAGGAGGAGGTGGTCACCCCCCAGACCCCAAGTATCTCCCATTGCAGTAGTCTAAATGGTTGTCTCAGGGAATAGATTGAGTTTTTTTTCTGCCCCCATTCTACTCCTTTTATACCAGACCCCCACAGCTACCTCTGGGGACCTAGCCTAACCCCAAAGCCTGCCATCTTCCAAAAACAACCACTAGCTCGCAGAAATCTCCTGAATACCTCCAAGCCAGTCGACATCCCCCAACAGCTTTGTTCAGTTTGGAAAGTGAGAATTCTCCATAAAATTAATTCCTTTCTAGGGAACCTGGAATTCCAGTAGCTAATGGCTTATCTTCTTGAGGTGCCTTCATTAGTGTGGGCTGATTTACGACCCCACCCCTCACAATTACAAACGGATGATACCTTGAGCGCTGACCCCAACAATAGCCCTTTCTGTCTATGTTTGGGAGTTGCAATTGTTCTTTTCCTAGTAAAACAAATGACCAGTGATACTTAGCAGTTTTGCCCTCTTTCTGTTCCTTAAGTATGAGTTCCTCTGTTCCTCTGACATAGAAACAACTTTTAATTAGATAGCTGGTCATACCCTTTGGTATGACTAAACTATGCCCTAAAATTGTAAATGATGCATACAGACAGTAAAACATAATCCATACAGTGATAAAAAGCAATGCATTTTTATACTGTTTGTTTGTTTTTTAACAAGACCAAATACAAGGTTAACTGAATCAACCTCAGGACAAATGCCTTTGTAGGAAACATTCTAAACCCCAAAGTCATTCCTGCCTTTTGGGTTGGATTTGGGACAGTGGCCTTCTGGGTATGTGGGGCCCAGGCCATTTAGGGCTTTATAGGTTAAAACACGCACCTTGAATTGTACCATGAAAGCTACTGGAAGGTAGTGCAGATACTGAAGTGTAAAGTCCTGGTGACCCACCCCTGTCAGGAGTCAGGCTGCCATTTTCTGTACCAACTTCATGACTGGTTGGAAGCTGAAGAGCAGCCCCACATCAAGAATATTGCAGTAGTCTAAATGAGTCATGTAGACTCCACATACATTTTTAGTCCACTATTTGGGGGATTTTATATATATATACCTTTATGAATTCTGTTTGATACTGGGGGTTCTCTATGCTGCATCTTTGTCCACTGACATGTGGGACTACAAAGCCCCTTTGGCATGTGGGACTAGATTATCCTATCTATTGTCTCTTTACCCACATATTGGTCAGCAGTTTCAACAGATATTGGCTGTAGGGTTAGCATTAGAGGTTTGTTAGATTATGATGATTCTCCATTCATATGGAAACTCTCCCTAGACAGATTTGGCCAATACCCTGGACAGTTCAATTTTTCGAGTCTGAACTCAACAAGAGAGGTAATGAAGCAACAGATAATCTGGTGGAGGATTTTAATACAGGATGAGGTTGATCAGTGTGTTCCTTGGCAAACAGTAACTGTTTAGAGAACCTGGCAGGTATATCCACTTGCCTGTGGGCAGAAGGATGCTGACTGAAGAAGTTAGAGACAGACTCAATAATTCAAAGGAGAATGCCTATTCAGGTGAAGAAGGATTTTGAACTTTGCCTAAAGAAGGCTCATGAGTGGTCAAGAATTGAAGGCAGGGAAATGTGGGGCAGTCTTTCTTTTTTTTTTGGTCTACATCTTTATACACATTTCTTGTGCTATGTAAAGTAAAGAACAATTACTGTTCGGAATCCTTACGAAGTTGGTATTTCTGTTTGCTTGCTTCAAATATCCTGTGTCTCTAAAGAGGTGAACTGCAAAACCAGGGTGCCCATGAAGCTTTGGGAAAAGTACACGCAAGGTGGTCACTCACCTAGATTTCTTACTGAGGCCAGTCAGTTCTGCATTCAGGGTTCTAGCCAGTTTATTTTACAGGGGGCAACCTTGTCCTCACAGAAACAAAACAAACAACAAAACACACAAATGTACAAAGAGTGAACAAACTCCTGCTCTCTTAAGACCTCGAGAGGGGCAATCCAGGCTCTGTGCTACTCCCTCCACACCATAGCTTCTTCTCTTCTCTTCCCATGTACTTGGCTCCTGAGGCTGTTAACCCTCTGTGTGGCTTACTAATCATCAGTTGCAGCTGTCCCAAGCCTTCTGGCCAGGCAGGCTAACTGCTGCCTACCTGCAGCTGGGGTTTCGGCCTCCTGAACGCTGAGTACATTCTTACTGTAAAGTTAAGCTACTGCAGTATTGTAGGTGTCAGTGCTGGCCATGTGGGCTTAGAGCACAGGGCTGTGGTTCCCATTTCCATAAAGGCTTAGTAGAGCATCATTCTGTACCAACGAACTGTGCCAGGAAAACTACAGCCAAAGACAGTGGCTGGAGCTGACTGAGAGCCAAGGAAATTAAAAGCACATGGTGGCAGTATTTCTGAGAACCTGCCACAGCAACTTAGCAGTGACCCAGCAGGAGAAGCTGCATGAGAGTAGTGTAGCATCCACTTCAGAGATCATTGTGTGCTGTCCTGTTGTCAGGACAGCACTGTTGTCTGCTTTCTTTCAAAAACCTTTGCCTGTGTCCTACTTTCATCAGGCCTTGTCCATGCTGGGAAGAATTACCAAAAATTCCCTTTGCAACAGTAAGTATCCTTGGGCTTTAAAGTCTCAGGTGATGCTGATCAGCTTTAATTGACATGGTGGTAAACCATAAAAGCTACTTGAATCTGACAGGCTGAAGTTTCAAACCCAGGACCTCAACCTGCCTGGATCAGCTGCTCATCTCAGTCTGGTACCTCTCTAGTTAATTGCACAGGCTGGATACAGGCGGTTGGAAACCTGGATACAGGCCTTACCACCTGCCCACTCCCTGTCACTGGAGTGGCCAGCAAGGGTTAACTGACACATCACTGTTTCCCATATAAGCCCCTGATTTGGACGAGGAAGTATCTGTGCAACAGGGCTCAGCTCTTATCTAGACTGTGTTGCTGTGCCTCTGCTTGCTCTTTGTTGGTCCTTCTGGCTACTTGACCTGGATCACCCTCTGACTCCATATTCTGCCCAATCCCGTTTCCTGACTCAGCTTGTTCTTGGACTGAACGCCTGGCTTTCCGACCTGGCCTGTACCTGGATTCTATTCATTCTGCCTGACCCTGGACCTGGCTGCCTATGATCTGATTTGACAGTCTTATCTATGTCTGGTTCCTGCAGGTGCAACTAGCTAAGCAGCTGAAGCAATTGTAGCTTGGGTGATGAGCTGCATCTAAACCAGGGGTGGGCAAAATGCAGCCCAGGGGCTGGATGCGGCCCACCAGGGCATTCTATCCAGCTCATGGGGCCCCTAAAAATTTTAGAAAATTAATATTTATCTGCCCTGGGCTGCCTGTCATGAGGCCCTTGATGGCTTTCCAAAACTCTGTAAGTGGCCCTTTGCCCAAAATAATTGCCCCCCCCTTGTTCTAAAACAAGGAATAACAAGGGCATGTTTGCTTGTATTGTACTTCAACACCATAAAAAATGCCATTCAAATTGAAACTAGTGAGAAACTGATGGTATTAAGATCATCTATACAAACAGACTGAAAAGGGTTTGATAATAGTTTTCAAATACCTGAAGGGTGGTTATAAAGAAGGTGGTGATAGATAATTCCCTGTAGCTGCAGGGAACAGGACAGGGAGTAATGGTCTTGAACTACAACAGGGGAAATTTAAGGTTGGATATCAAGAAGAACCTTCTCAGTATTAGGGTGGGCAAGCATTGGAACAAACTACCCAGAGCCATGGTCAGCAGCTTCCTCAGACCATGGGCCAAAAGGACACAGCTTGAATAAGCAGTAGGCACTAGGACCCATCCACTACTGATGCTTCTCCCTGCCACAGCCCAGGGAAAGTTTCCTCCACCACCACTTCTTCCTGCTGGATGCAATGGCTCTTCAGGCCAGATCCATGCCATGTCTGAAGGTTGCTGACCCCTGACTGAGAAAAGATGTGCAATCTCCATCCCTGGAAGCTTTTAAGAACAGATGAGACAGACACTTGTCTAAGGTAGTTTAAGGCAGGGATTAAACCACCTTGAACCAGTAGTTGGACTAGGTGACCTCCTGGGATCCCTTCCATTCCTACTTTTCTATTACTCTAAATTGGATATTAGTGTCTTGATACTTTTGACACACAGATTCACTGCATAGTACTCCATAAACTGTGGCTTTCTAATGTTCAGGAATATTTAGATGTTTCAGCATAAAACATTCATTTTATTCTTCATATTTTGTGCGTTCTATGCAGCTTGTACAGTTTGGGGGTTTTAGAGTTGGTGGGGATATATGTGGGTTCTTTGGGGGGGTTGTGTATGTTTGATTTATCAGTGCCAACAAATAACTTGTAGAAGTATATTGTTTGTTCATGTCTTCCTCCTAAATGTGTTTGAGTGGGTGACTTGTTTGTGCTGTCATTAAGAAAACCATATGTTAGTATGGCCTTATGGGGGAGTGTTTTTATTATCTTAAGAGTTCAAGTAAGGGTGCCTCCAAAGAAGTCTTAATTGCTCTTCCAAGTACAGAGGCTGAACAATGATTGGGCTGTAAATAATGCCAAAAATCTGTTCAACTCAGTCCAATCATTTAGAGGATTTAAATCTGTTTTTCAAAAATATCTTTATTACAGTTTGTGCACAAGCTTCCTGTGTACTGTCCAGTGCCGAGGACTAAGTGAAGAATACACATTTTCATTTGCATGTCAGTGCAAAAAAACCATGGAATTGGAATTAATTATTGCAGGTTATAGAACCAAAAGGGAGTTAATCCTGAAACCACTTTGAATGTGAATAATTTTCTTGGATGAGTACAATTGAGATGAATACACTCATATGTGAAGTTGCTACATACATATGTTTGCAAGATCAGTACAAGGCTTTGCACAGTAAACATGTAGTGTTTGTACATTATGGAGCTAGCAACATTTGGAGTAGATCAGGTCACCATAACAAATCTCACTTGGGCTTCATTTGGCTTCAGGAGAAGTGGGTTCAGATCCTTGGTGTTCAGTCCAATGAATCATCTAAATTTCAGCATTTCATTAGATGAAAATGGCCCGTTCAAACACCAGTACTTTTCTCCAAAGTTGTGATGATGGGCAGAGTATTGTCTAGGCCAGTGATTCCCAAAGGGTGTGCTGTAAGACCAGTGGAAGTGTGCCACAAGATCTTCATGTGAGGAAATAAATGCTTGCCTCCTTCACACAAACCCTGTGCCTACTCCGATGGTATTTGTGGCTGCTCCTCTGAGGTTGCTGCTGCCTTTCCTCACCCTCCCTGCTCCCAGGCAGGCCCTGTGCTGTTTCCCTGTCTCCATGCCCATGCATCTCTCAGCATCATGCTCTGGGATGAAGACAGAGCCATGCTTTGCATCCTGACCTGTTCCCTCCGCTCTTCCCACCCTCCTGGGGCTGTTTGCCGGCATGTGAAATCTGCAGGAGCATCCTCATCCATGGGATCTGCTGTTGCCCCCTGAGGTACAGGGCGGGGGTTGGGAGAGCGCAGACAGTAGAAAGAGCAAAGTGAGGCCCTGCCTGCATGGCCCGTATGTGGCACCAGCTAAAGCAGTGGTTCTCAACCTCATTAGCCTCAAGCCCTCTATCCCTCCCTAACATTTCTGAATTTCACAGCTCCCCAGTTGAAAAATCACTGAGATTTTTTTCTGAATTTAGATCTGACACATGCATGTAAGCACACCCAAAAATACCTTTGGAGACTAAGCTTTAATACTCTAGGGCCACATCTACACAAGATGCTTAATACATAGTAGAATTAGTCTATTGCACATTAGCATCACAAAAAAAGTGTGCGTTGGTGCTACTGTGCAGTAGCGCTAAGATACGGCACATTAAATTAGTACCTGTTATTACAAGTACTAAACTTAATGCTCTGTAATTACAGCACGTTAATGAACATGTAGACATTAAGGTTGTGCCAAATGGGCCCTATTCAATTCAGATTCAGCCGGAACTGGGGACAGTGATTCGATCCGTTGATTCAGCTCCCTGTCCCTGATTCAATTTGGCCAAATCCAAATCTGAAGATTTGATGCTGATTCAGTGAATCAGCAATTTGGGGAACAGGCACAGCTTTAAAAGTTTTTTTCTACATACCTTAAAGTAGCAGGCTCAGCTCGTGATCGCTGCGATGCTGGGGCACATGGAGCATCCCACAGGAGCGTGGAGGGCTCTCCAGCATGCTCAACAGTCAACCCAGAAGTGGACTGGAATTACTTC
>NW_017729032.1:204194872-204195464 GCF_001723915.1 Gavialis gangeticus
GTGAATCAGCAATTTGGGGAACAGGCACAGCTTTAAAAGTTTTTTTCTACATACCTTAAAGTAGCAGGCTCAGCTCGTGATCGCTGCGATGCTGGGGCACATGGAGCATCCCACAGGAGCGTGGAGGGCTCTCCAGCATGCTCAACAGTCAACCCAGAAGTGGACTGGAATTACTTCCAGTCCTCTGCCAGGGAGCGCACTGGGGGGCCCCCCACACCCCTCCGGCTTGGTGATCATCCACAGGGGGACCCCAGGTGCCCCCCCAGACCCAGGAGGGTGCGGAGGACCCCCCTGTGTGTTCCGCTGTGGACCAGGATGTGAACCGGAAGTGCTTCTGGTCCACTTCTGGGTCTGCTGCCGAGCACAGTGGGGAGACCCCGGGCTTTTGTGGGATGCTGCATCTGCCCCAGCACCATAGCGATCAGAGCCCCTGCTACCTAGCGGTATGTAGAAACACATTTAAAGCTGTATCTACATCCAGATTGCTGAATCTGTCTGAATCGACTTAGGAGGTTCTGGATCGATTTGGAGAGATTAAAGGGTATCCTCTGAGGTATACGGTCCCACTAGGGGGAATGCCTTACTGGACTTG
>NW_017729032.1:204196746-204197548 GCF_001723915.1 Gavialis gangeticus
GTATTGACCTGGAAGGATGTGGGTAGTGGGGTCCCACAGGATTTGGTCCTTGGACCTGTCCTCTTCAATATCTTCATCAGTGACTTGGATGTGAGTGTCCAAATTTGCAGATGATATTAAATTGTGGGGTGAAGTGCACACTGTGGAGGGCAGAGAACAATTGCATGCAGACCTGGACAGGTTAGAAATGTGGGCAGTACACAAAAAGATGCAGTTCAACAAGGACAGGTGCAGTGTGCTGCACCTAGGGCGCAAAAATATCCGGCACACCTACTGGCTGGGAAGTGACCTTCTCAGCAGCACAGAAGCAGAAAGGGACCTTGGAGTCATAGTGGACTCCAAGATGAACATGAGTTGTCAGTGTGATGAAATCATCAGCAAAGCTAACTGCACTTTATCACGCATCAGCAGATGGATGACAAATAGATCCAAGGAGGTGATACTTCCTCTCTGTGCGGCATTGGTCAGACCACAGTTGGAGTACTTCATCCAGTTTTGGGTGCTGTACTTCAAGAAGGATGTTGATAGACTCAAGAGGGTCCAGAGGAAGACCACTTGTATGGTCAGGGGCTTACAGGACAAGCCCTATGAGGAGAGACTGAGGGACCTGGACCTCTTCAGCCTCTGCAAGAGAAGGCCGAAAGGTGATATTGTGGCTGCCTACGAATTCATTAGGGGGGCACAGCAAGGGATCGGAGATGCTCTGTTAACCAGGGTGCCTCTTGGGGTAACAAAGAACAATGGTCATGAACTGACAGCAGATTTAGGCTAGATATCCAGAAAAACTTCTTCACGGTAAAAG
>NW_017729032.1:204202548-204211363 GCF_001723915.1 Gavialis gangeticus
GCAAGGGATCGGAGATGCTCTGTTAACCAGGGTGCCTCTTGGGGTAACAAAGAACAATGGTCATGAACTGACAGCAGATTTAGGCTAGATATCCAGAAAAACTTCTTCACGGTAAAAGTGGCCAAAATTTGGAATGGGCTTCCAAGGGAAGTGGTGCTGTCCCATACCTTGGGGGTCTTTAAGAGAAGGCTGGATAGGCATCTGGCTGGGGTCATCTGAACCCAGCACTCTTTCCTGCCTAGGCAGGGGGTTGGACTTGATGATCTGTTGAGGTCCCTTCCAACCCTAGCATCTGTGAATCTATGATTTGGATTTGGAGATTCAGCTGCTGAATTGGGCCGAATCTCTACCAAATCAAATCAGGGACTGAAGCTTTGCACAGCCATAGTAGACATGCCCTAGGTGAATAGAATAGGTGACTTTTTTAAAGGTTGGATTTTGACCTCCTTGTTCACACAGAACAACAGTTTTCTCCGTAAATATAACAGACCCACTGATATTGATAAGAGTGCTAGATTCATAAGGAATGCCTAATGTGGGAAAGGGTAGAAAATCTGGGCCCAAAACATGATTAGTCTCTGAAGTACTGAATATTATTCTAGGAGTGAAATTCTTTAAAGTATTCAAGCATTAGAGAAAACTGCTAAGAATGGAAATCTGAGGTAGGGATTCAGCAATACATTTTAGAGATGGATAAATGTTCCCTGAAACATGAGTAGAATAGACTGAAAATGAAAAGAGGAGACTGAGGAAGGAAAATAACTGTGTAGTGGGCCGAAGCCAAAAGGGAGACTTTTAAGAACCTTTTCAAGGATAGTTCTCAACAAGATAAGTAACAGACTGGCAACACTGAAAAAACCTAAATATTCCAAATAAATTCCTTACGGAAGAATTATATCTGAGTGTGTCTGCATAAATAAGCTACCAATAAAGCTGCTTTCTTGTGGTTGCAGTAAAAATGTACGGTAAGAAAATAAAGTTCTGAATACTGATTCTGCAGCAACAAGTAGTGGAATATTGTGTTAAATATCTTTCAGAAGTAGAGATTATATATCCTAAATTAAATTTTTACTGAGTTAATAGTGGTTTTGTTTTTCCTCTTTAGACTTTAGAAGGGAAGGATGGCCTGCTGGTGAGGGTGCTAGTTGGAGACTTGGTTCATTTCACAGATCCAGCACAGATTTTCTGTGTCACCTTCAGTCTCTTTTGTGCCTATTCTGCATCTGTAAAATGGGAGTCACAGACCTTCCCTATTTGCAGGTGGGCAGGATTTGTAAGGAGCACAGATACTGCAGCAATGGCGGCCAGATAAATAAATTGGGAAGCTATGATTTGAGATAAAAGTTGAAGATTTATACACAGAGAGCTGATCTCCATTCCCTCTTTCCCACTCGTCAGAAGTTATTGACTACTGATCTGTACCTTTCAGAGCTTCATAAAATCTGGCAACAAGTTGAAATAAAGATGATGATAATGAAAAATAGAATAAGTCATTCTTGTTCAACACTTCCACTGTTGTGAAGGGTATAGGAGACTATTCTGATTTTTTGCATTGGCTTTAATCAAGAAACATTGTAGTCCTGTGGAATGAAACTTTGAGGTTATTTAAAGCTTGTGTTAACCTATGTTATGCAATACCAACATGAATGTTTTCTACAAGAGCAGAGCCTAGAGTAGAGCTGTCCACCTGGCTGCCCAAGGGCTGCGTGTAGCCCACAAGCCCCAGCTGTTGTCTCTTCCACTGCTGTGCAGCAGGAGAGGGCCAAAGAGACAGGAAGGGGAAAACCTTACACTGCTGGCACTGCTCAGGGGGTAGAGGAATGCACTGTCTGCACAGTGAGGGGCTGTGGCACAGCATCCCTCATGGTGGTAGGGACTGGAAGGGAGTGGCAGAAGACTGAAGTGGGGGCATCCCCACAGTGCATGGCCCGTGCTGTAGGTCAGGGCCTTTTGTGCCAGCACCACACGAAGCCCCCAGCCATACAGTCCTGGCCTATGGAAAAAAGAGCAATGCCTTCTCCTTTCAGCGTTGTAGGAAACCAATTTCTCTCCAACCTGGTCCCTTCCAGCCAACTCCTACTGTGGAGTTAAAAGCAACAACAGCAAAGAAGGGAAGAAAAAAGAAGCTTCCTGTTTCAGAAGCTGTGTGTAAATCAGTCTTTTCTTCCTAGATATGAAACAGTATAATCCCTTAAGGGAATGAATACTGTAGTTCCATGTCCCCTGGAGGACATATAAATTTGGGTTTTGGTACTAAATACAAATTAATAGTCTCCTTTTTAAAAAATCTTTATTTATTTATCAATAAATCCAACTTATCAAATAATAGATATGATATTTAAAGATGCATCTAATCCTCTAAATCAGTGATTCTTAACTGTGGAAACTGGGGGTGCCTTGAGATCTTCTCAAGGGTGCTGCAGGATGCCACATAGTGTTAGCACTGTTAGGTGTGCTAACTTGATTCACAAGATAGACCTAGAGATTTCAAATAGGAATTCATGGTATTAAAAATATTCTGTCCTGCTGTGGTCTTTCTGAGTTCTTTGCAACAGAAGAATTGATCTAGTAGAACACAGAGCAATGGTCTCAAGTTGTAAGAAGGAAAGTTTAGGTTAGTTATTAGGAAGAATTTTCTTACTAGGAGGGTCATGGGCAACTGGTGCCTCCTGAGTCTGGGGGGCACCAGATCGCCAACAGTGGGGTCCCCCAGCGGCCGATCACCAAGTACAGAACCACCAGTAGGAAAACCAAAAGTGCACTTCCTCCAGCACTTCTGGTTTCATGGCTGGAGCTTGCAGGGGATGCATGGCCAATCTTAGGGAGTACACATGCTCCTGCTTGCACCCCCTACACATTGCCAGTGAGAAGGGTAGTAAAACACTGGAACAGGTTACCCAGAGAAGTGGTGGAAGCTCCATCCTTGGAGATTTTTAAGACCCAGCTAGAAAAAGCCTTGGCTGGGATGATCTAGTTGGGGATGGTCCTGCCTTGAGCAGGGGGTTGGACTAGATGACCTCCTGAGGTGTCTTCCAACCCTAACTCTCTATGATTATTGCCAGAATTAAAACCCTTACGTAAGGGTGAATGGTGCAAGATTCCAGCTGGGATTCATTGCATGTTTGGGTCGTTGACAGATTTTTTTTTCTGAAGGGCTTGCTAGCTGTGCCTGACTATGTTAAATGTTGTATTAGGCTGATTCTTGCCAATGAAGGTTGCTAATTATACAAGGTGTGTCTATGCTGCAGTACAGTGTTGAGATATCTGAGCACATGAAGGTAGCAGAAGCAATTCAGAAACTGTAGAACAGAGATCCACTTGATCTAACTTACCCTTTCTAGAGCATGGAGAACCCTTTATACAGATAGGCAGATGCTTTTGTCAGTGGACTAAGATAAGCCATTCAGGCATCGGATACTGTGATTTCTCCAGACATAACCCACCCAGGAACCCTACTCATTAAAATGCAAAACAGCACAGAGACAAATGGAGAATAAATACCCACAATCAGAGAGAGACAGAATACAAGCTATTGTTTTGGCATTATTGCAGGGTGAGAGCATGGCAGGAGGCCTCAGGGCCTGGTTTTGTGCTCATTGAATTCAATGGAAAAATGCTGATTGACATCAGTGGAGTATGGACCAAGCATTAATAGAGAAAGCACAAGAGGGTGGGAGGCAGGGTGAGGGTGAGGGATATACTGCACCTGGGTTCTTGCATTTCTGGGTGGAGATAACAGTAATGACTAGGTGGAACACAAACTGAACCTGAATGGCTGCCTAAAGGGAAAGGAGAAAAAAAGCAAGATCTGCGCTGAAATAAGGAGTGTTAGCCAGTTAGCTTAACTACATGTAGAATTCTGTTGTTGCTGCTGAAGAGTCAAAAAATTATCTTTAATATCTGGCTATCCTTAGTAAGGATGCTAAAGTGCACACTTGCACTCTGTGTTTGTCAGTATGCTGAAAGGCAGGCTGGGAATAGGACTGGAGCCGTGGAGCAGCAAACAGTGGAATTACCCAGTTGCCAAGTGACAGGATTGCCACTGCCAAGAGATGAAAAATCTGAAGACAAACCAAAATAAACCCCTAAAACTATTTTTTTCCAGACTGACATTCAAAAAAGTCTTTTTTTTCCCCAGGGCAGATGCTTGCATCCTATGGGCATTATGCGCCCGAGCACAACTTATCTGTCAGGACATGAAACCATTAATGCTATGCTCCATCTTTGCCAACAGTGTGGAACTTTGGAGTCAAATGCTTTGCCACCCCCTCAACTGTGGATCAGCTGACTGAGACTTGTCTCAGGGTTCTGCATTCATTTGGATCTATAATACTGGATAGCCCTGTATATGTTTAGCTTTGCCTCTTGGGAATGTCAACTGAGGACAAAATTAAGCTTCAGAATGGAATAAACACAGTAATGCTCTTCCAGTGAAACATGGTGCATATTAAAATTGACTCATTCATTAGCAGTCATTGTGAGCTTATTAGATGTTCTTCATTAAGATAAAGCTTTTAAAAGCATTTTTATTTAAACATTAAATGTCTCATGCGTCTTGTTTCTCTTTACAAAACAATTGGTATTTTTCATGGAATTAAAGATGCATGTAAACGATTGATTATTCTTTCCAGCTTAAAGATTTAAAAAATGTCCTCTGGTACATTACATGTACTTCAGCGATTCATTTATTGTAATGTATCTCTAAAGGGTAATCTCAAACAAGCTATATTTAATATTGGAAAATACACTCTTCCATCTCCAATATACTTGTATTTTACATGGAAATCATTTGAGTAACATTTTTTACAAGATCCCTTCTAGTCTACATCTTGTGCTTTGATTTCTGTGCAGCATTGAGGTCTGCATATGGCATTGGACTAGGACTAAAGCTTTTCAGACAACAACAAAAATAGGATGTGATTTCATCTGGGGTCTTGTGATGACTGAAACAAAATGAGGTTATCTTTCAGTTCTCAGAGGGAGAGTACTTATGCCGGTTACCAGAACTAACCAAAGTGTGAATAGTGCCTTCATTTATTGAGTGTAAACACTTAGTAGAATCCTAAAATGGAAAGGTGTGGAGAGAGTGTATGTACAAAGCAACCCCAGTTTTTCCTCTGCATCAGAGAGGCTCAATCTTTTGGCCCCAAGGGCTGGATGAGTGGTGCAGGACTGGTTTGTTGGCTGGATCCCTTGTAGGGCCAGTGTGTGGGCTTGGACCCCAGACACCCAGATCAGGCACTGCACTGCCTCTGATTGGCCCTGCATGCCCAGAGCAGGCCCTGCACTGCCCCAACCCCATGCACCCAATAGAGCACGCAGGGTCATGCTGTGTGCCAGGCATCCACAGGTCGGGGAATTTGGCAGCAGGGCCATTAACACTGTCACCACTCCCCTGTCACCAAATTTGCAACATGGGCCAGATCTGGTTCATAGGCCAGGGGTTGAGCACCACTGCTCTATATCTTTAAAATGGTAAAAACACGTCAAATAGGAACCCCCCCTTATGCTTTTTGTTTTACTTATCTAGTTCTCTTTCTTGAATACAAATTCTTTTAGACCATCTAAAAAGTGGTTCCAAAGAGAATGGAGCTAGACTGTTCTTAGTGGTTACAGATGGCAGAACAAGGAGCAATGGTCTCAAGTTGCAGCAAGGGAAGTTTAGGTTAGATATTAGGAAAAACTTTCTCACTAGGAGGGTTGTAATGCCCTGGAACAGGTTATGCAGAGAGGTTGTGGACTGTCCATCCTTGAAGGCTTTTACAACTTAGGTAGACAAAGCCTTGGCTGGGATGACCTAGTTGGGCTGGTCCTGCTTTGAGCAGGGGGTTGGACTAGATGACCTTCTGAGGTCCCTTTCAACCCTAATTTTTTTATGATCGCAAGCGTAACCCTTTTGCTTCATTCAGGAGTCCACTTGCTCACTTCCTAGGGAGCTGCACAATGATTCAAAGATGCCAATTCTCCTGGCTACAGGGGAACACAGCTCTCCTTCTACAGTGTGTGCTGAGTCAAGTAGGTTACTCTTTTTAGCTTACGACCCCTGACAGCTCTTCTTCTGGTGGTTATCTGATAGTTCAGGCTGGCTCAGGTCCAGGTATGGGCTCCTTAATACAAGAGCCCCGCAGCCCTCTATGTTGGGGCTGTTCTTATTCCAGCCACCTGCAGCTTTAAATCAGGTTCTTCCAGCTGGACTACTTTGTAGCTCAACCCTCTTACCCTTGAACTGAGCAAGGTCAGCAAACTACTCTCCTTCCCCAGCTGTTGTCTCCCCCAGCATGTGGGAAAAGACTCTTCCTCTGAGCTTATCCTAGTTGGCTGGGAAAGAAAAGTCCCCACTCAGAACTTCTAGACTTCTGGTCCCGGGCTCTTAAATAAACAGCAGTCTGAGTTTTCACCCAAGTACTAATTCTTCCCCAGAATCATTTCCTCTCTCTTAACATCTGCCTAGAATCTTCCCTAGGTCTTCATCTAATCCAGGACTCCTAGTACCCTAAGAGTTCATGTTATAGAACAATGCTTGCTTGAGCCTTAGTCCAACTTGCTCTTTGAGGAAGTTGTTCAAAGCTATACTTCTGTGTCCATGGTGGGCCATATGCAGTCTGTATCCTGGCTTAGATTTGCACTGCAGTATTCTTGCTCACTCTAAGATTTAACAATTGGTATTAAAGGCAATCCAAAATTGGGTTTATTCTATCAAGCATATGCCACAATATCATCTAAAGGTAAAGAACCTGTGTAATAAAAATAACCATGTCTCACTATAATGATTAAATACAAAAATGTAACACAGTTCATTCCTTTATCAAAATAAAATTGCTAATAGCAAAGTCCGAATGTATGAATTCTTGCAATACAATAATTGTGCACTGGTAGAACAAGATATTACTTTGCTGTGTAATTGAAGGCCATCCCAAATTAATTAGCTTTAAATGGAGTTCAAAATATTGTAAAAATCCTGAGCACAGGATGATCTAGGAGATGACCTGTTTCTGGTTCACCCATAATCTTTACTGAAGCAAATTTTCCATTTATTTTAATGGAAAGTCAGCTGATTAAGGAGTGCCCAAGCATGTAGCAGCAATGTGCTGTGCAGCAGTTATTTGTGATAGTGCTTGTGTGGAGCTGAGTTAGAATCCGAGCATGGGACTCCACAGAAGACAGTTCTGAAGAGGACAAGAGACCTTCAAGCCAGATTCCAAACAGGCACATAGAGCTACTCAACCATAAATTGAAGCATGACAAATTCTTCAAAAAATGGTAAAATTTAAAAAGCAAAATTGCTTCTGTTCTGCAGATGAAAAAAATTAAAGTTGGCAGCAAAGCACAAGAGGAGAGTAAGAATGGGAATAGAATAGGAATGTGATGTAATCTGTGGAGGCAAGTGCATTCAAAGGCTTCAGCTAGACACTCAGGTATGTATTGAAAGATGGCTGGTCCATTATGTGTACTTGCACAAAACAAGAGTCAGGGGAGAGATGAAAAGCTATAAACAGCTGTGTTAGGCCAGGCAGTTTCCAGCAATTTCTGATTCATATATTTTTTAAATTACTTTACTAAATTTAGTACAGTGCCATAGAAATTATTAAAAAGCACATAGGATCACATGGGCATTACTGAGGGCAAATTATAGCCCTCTCTATTGTGCCTGCCATTCTTTCAAGGCATTGTGCTTCATATTAATTTTTGTGATGTACAAGATAATACATCTTCGTTGCATGAGGCCATTAGGATTGTGCAAGTGTGAAGGAGGGCAGATGTTGGTTCACTGTGAGAAATTAGACCAGCATAGACCATTCTCGTGAAACATGAAAGAGAGAATACATTTATAGTACATATAAAATTGAGGTATTTATGGTTTATCTCAACTTTAAATGGATCCTCCAGAAGTCAGGAATTGTAGTTACTGATTATAATGTGGCGTGGCTATATATATTTATAATATCCAGTGTAGTCTTAAGCAGCTTTATCCCACGTTCTATAGTGCCATTTTGATCTTTCCACTTCACAGCACATTGCTGCTTTTAATATTAAAGACATCAAGTATCATATTTTTTCATGCTGTTGGTACTGTAAGTTCTATATCATTTCATTTTAAACATAGGTTTTTGCCTAATATTATGGTCATAGTAAGAAACCCTTTTATACCATTTTAATAATGGTCCTACAGTATCCTCAAATAGCAGGATTTGGTGTAGGTTAATATTTAAGAACAGCATATTATTAAGAGGCTGAACAATTTGCACTTATTTTTTCTCAGTAGATATATACATCCACAGTCCGGGATATTTTGGCTCTGTTCCAAACCTCATATTTAAATAACTACTTTGATGAAAGCATAAGTAGCTAAACCAGACTGCAAGAGAGGGCACCAGTTGCTAAATCCGCTTTCAACATGTTGCAAATGCAAATGTCATCTGTAAAGGGCTGTGATTTCTGAAGACAGTTCATCACCGTGAACAGGCACCTCCTGAAGCAACATCTTTTCAGCGCTTGATTTGGAAGAGTTAATTCAGTGAGCTGAGAACTGATGTGAAGTTGTTGGAGGACTTGCAGTGAACATAAGGCAGCTTACAACATGTTATAGCTTTGGTGTGAAAAAAACGAGGAGAACGGAACTCAGAGGGACATCAAAAGGAAACACAGAAAACACTCTGATATGAAATCGTTCACTTGTCACCCTGTCCACTTGCAAAATTCGTGTCAGTAGGAATTGTATCAGAGTGCAAAATTCGTGTTTGTTTCCTTCTGTGAGGATCTGCCAGCTCAAAACCAAACTGCCCCCTCCCCATAATCAAAACAATGCAAAATACTC
>NW_017729032.1:204216363-204225016 GCF_001723915.1 Gavialis gangeticus
AGGCAGCTTACAACATGTTATAGCTTTGGTGTGAAAAAAACGAGGAGAACGGAACTCAGAGGGACATCAAAAGGAAACACAGAAAACACTCTGATATGAAATCGTTCACTTGTCACCCTGTCCACTTGCAAAATTCGTGTCAGTAGGAATTGTATCAGAGTGCAAAATTCGTGTTTGTTTCCTTCTGTGAGGATCTGCCAGCTCAAAACCAAACTGCCCCCTCCCCATAATCAAAACAATGCAAAATGCTCACATAAGCCGTTATTTTTTGCTTTCTCTAACAAATCTGCACATGTATTTTTCATACAAAGAACTACTGATATCCCACGGGCCACCAAGTAATAAATAGAATGCATTCATGACTGGGGCAATGCTTAATTAATAGTGTTACCATTGCTTGCTGTAGGTATAAGGAGTAGGTTTGTCTCCAGAAAGAAAGTTGTTTTCTTGCCTGCAGATTTGAATTTCAAGGGATTCAAATCCTTAGAGCCAACTTGTAGATAAGTAGAACCTTAATACTAAATTCAAATAAATGACAGAACTAAGGATGAGATAGGCAAGGTAAATCACTATGATTTAGCAAGATGTACTACTACTAGACAGTTTATTCCTTCCCATTCATTTCAAGATAAGCACAGCTTTTGTTTATAGCCTTAAATTCTCCTGATGCATCAAACCCTTTAGGGACTGCCTTACAGAACTGAAGATACTGGATTGTATCAAGGGATCATAACATCATAGGGCAAAATTCTGGTATCTCATACATGCGTGAACACATATAGATCCTCCCCCACCACCCAGCCTTCACTGGGTGCTGGGTGTGGGTACTCCAGGACAAAACTCAGCCTACTGAAATTTCAGATCATAAAATTCTGTTTTGTGATATGGCTGCCCTCCCCTCCAGCCAGCTAATGCAGAATGGTTAGCTTTATTTTCTAGTGGCTTTTCCACTTTGGGTTTAAATGTCCCAGGTGCTTGTGTTCCACCATTTCCAGCCTTACTGGGTTATTTTCTAACACGTTGCCTAAATTTTCTATTCCTTAGCTTCATCTTGTTTTTGAGTCTTGCCAGCAGGTTCCATCCCACTTTCTGTCTTTGAGCTTAATCACGTCAATCCAGATTATCCAGAACTCTTGAGGAGAACACCTAAATCTCTGCTAATTTTGAAAGCTAGAATATAAAACTTGCCTGATATACAAGATCAATTTCTTTCTTTTCTTGGTGGCCTTTATAATGTCTAAAGCCTTAAGAGCTAGAAGACTTTAGCACATGCATTTTCTTCATGGAAAATACTTAATGTGCTGAAGTCAGACCTTGGGATCCAAACCTCAGGGAACATATTAAATAACTGAGAGATTGTTAATTAGGATAATTGGTCATAAGAGTTTCAACTGTTTATTTTTTAAGTCTTGCTTCGCACATCTTGCTGCTCAACTTCTCTGTCAGTTTTTCTGTTCCTCTTAACTCTTTCAGTCTCTTTGTGCTAGTGATGTCACTAGAAGTGAACACTGTTTTCCAACTGTGATCACAAAAGTGCTACACAGGGAAGGCATCCATGTTGCTTTGTTATGTGATAATCTCTGCTGTTCAAAATCACACTGGCCCTTTTTGGCTGCCACATCACATTGGAAACGCCTATGTAATTTGCTGTCCACTTGTAGCCTGGGTACACCCAGGGTGGGGTGTGCCCTGCCCTCCAATGGCAGTGGTGGGGGTCAGGCAGGGTGCTGATGGAGGGGCCGGCTACTAGAGCAGTTCCCTCTCCTTTCTACAGAGCCAGGCTGAGACCGAGTGCTTAACTAAATACAATTTATTACTATAATAAATACTTACGATAAAACATAAAATATTTACAATAAAGCTTAGCATATGACACTACATATAATATTCCACAATTCACATAAACCATATAACTTACAACATATATAATAATTAATACATTGAACAAGATAGTTAAGGTTACAACACGATAAACACATATGGGGATTCAACTTATATAACCCAGACAAGTTAGTATTTCCTAGCCCTACCAAGTAACAATACAAATATACATATTAACACATTAAGAACAGATAAACCATATAAATTTCCTTAAACAATACCCATAGCTATAGACCTTGACACAACAACAATCACTCAAAATAGGGCATGCACTCAGTACCTCCCCGAGGGGTTTCCTTGGAGCCCCTCCCCTTTAGGGCCCTGGGATGTGGACATGTCCCTCCCACAATAGAGGATGGAGGTGGCAGATCCTCCTGTCCTGTGCCCACCTCCCCTGCAGGGCCCGCTTCCCCAGCAACTCATTCTTGCTGTCTGAAGCAGCCAAGGCTCGTCCCCCGGAGGCCGATCCCACGAAAGCCTCTCTCCAGCAGCGTCTTCAGCTCTCCTTGATGGCCTGGCACCCTGCATTGGGCAGCCCAGGGTTCTCTTTCTCTCCCAGAAGCCGAACCCTTACAGGCTCTGGTTCCCCGGTCTCACACCAGGGGTCCTCCCTTTCCCGGTCCTACTCTGGGCACTGGGGCTCTTTTAGTTAAAGGTGGAGCCATGCTGTGGGGCTCTGGTCACTTGGCCTAGGGCCGGGGCTAATGTGAGCAGCTGCAAGCTGCTCCCAGGCGGGTCCTCTGTGCGCTGATCCGCACACCGAGTGAGGCCTGAGCAGCCTCAAGCTGCTCCCAGGTCCAGCTCTCTGTGTGCTGATCTGCACACTGACTGCCCAGCCGCTTGTGGGGTTCGCAGGCTCAAGCCACCTTGAGCAGCTCCCAGAGCCTTATCCCCATGCACTGATTCGCGCACCGCTGAAGCTCAAGCGGGGTCCCGAGGATGGCCATCTTTGGAGCTAATCTCTCCCCGCTGTCCCTTGTTGTTTCTCTCCCAGCATGCTGAGCATGCTCCTCTTTTATCCTCTTCAGGGGCTCCACCCCCACAAGTTTTCCGGACCTGGCTGGCGCAGTTCTGATTCAGGTCCAGCTGCTCCTTGCCCCCTTCCTTCAGAAAAGGTGGGGCATTGCTTCCCTTGTGCTGCCTCCGGATTGGTGGGTGGGCTCCACCAATCAAACAGCAGACCCTCGATCCTGGGACACAACCCAAGCTCTGAAAAAGGTAAGCCTGCTACACACTGTTATACCTATGTTTCATTCTGCATTGCCACTTCCCAGGTTTCTCTCCCCTCTCCTTACTTGGAATATATGTGTCCCTGATCTTATTTCCTCAGGGCTTTTAGATTGCAGTTAACAAAGATGAACCTCAACATGTTGTTTTCCACTTCATATTTGTAAATTCAGGAGTGCACTGTTTGCATTATTTCTGTTCTCATTTTGGTATTTGCAGCTGTTCCCGATTTAGTACCACATGTAAACGTTTTGTTAACTTGGTGTTTAACTCCCTCATACAGATAATTTAAGGAGATACTAAATAAGGCCTAGTACAAATTCTTACAGTACTCCAGTAGATGCTCTATCCCAAACTACTGAGTTACCACTTACCATAAACTTTTTGTCTACAATCCTTCATAGGACAGGATTAGCATTCCAGATAATCTTGATTGTGAGAATAAAATGGAAAGACATGGGATCCAATGCTGCATTCACTCCAGTTATACTGCATCTGCCATATTACCTCTGCTACCCATCTTGTGATTTCTGTTTTTAAAAGAGTCATACAGAGCTGGCAAGATTTATTGAGATTTTTAGTGTATTTATTTTTTTACTCATGAAATAACTACAAACACATTACAACATTGTACGCAAAGCCATTTAACAATTCAGCAGTGGCATAACAAGCAGAGCTGGCACTTGGGGCAAACCCTGTGGGAGGGCTGGGAGTGGGGGTGCACATGGTTCCAAGAGCCTTGGGGGTGGAGTGCAGGTTTCCAGGGGGTATCGTGGGGGGCACAGTGATTGCTGCCACTGCTACATGCTCTGCCTGCCCTAGATATTGCTCTTGAAACAGCAGTAGCAGCCAGGGACAGTTTAGGAGTTTCTGGCATGGGAATACTGCCAAGGTATGGGCTTCACAGGAGTGGGGAGGAGATTCCAGTGCTCCTTCTAACTTGATGCCAAGGGTGGGTGGGTACCTGTCTCTTCCACCCCTAGTTACACTACTACATTTCAATAAATAAATCCCTGCTGCAAAAAAAGTCCTCCAAAAGACACTGCAGAGCTGGTAGGGTTGGAATGCTATGATGGTCCAGGAAATGCATGAGATAGTTGAAGGAAAAATAAAAAACATATTTCAAAGCAAAAAGATTGTTTAGAGGAATGGCAGCTGGGAATCTGTGCAAATAGAATGAAAGTACCAGTGAATGTACTAAACCAAAAAGGAGGTAACAGCTATGCATTATTTTTTGCTAAAATTCTTGAAGTAAAGAGGGACTATCGGAATCTGAATTCTGGCCTTTGCTCTGAGAAGTCTGTTTTCTATCACTGAGCTGAGATAGCAGACAAGACTTATCATCTTGTCATAATTAAACAAGACATATGAATTTGTATCCTTTATTTAAGTTGGGCTGAAAATAACATGGAGGCCTGGAAACCCAGGAGAGTAAATGCAGAAGACATCTGTGGACCTATTGACGGTTATCATGGGAATATCTGGGGGAAAAACAGACTTTTTTTATAATCACAAAACAGGGAAATACTATAACTTTTGCAAACCTCACTAATTGGTTGGTCTTTAGCATCTGGTATTGCATTCAGATTCCACAGTAACAAGCACGGTATAAAAAACTAGAGACCTAGAAGAAATGTGAGAAAGGTCATTGTACCAGCAGTCAGAGTAGAAAAACAATGAAGTATGCAATATATTTTTATTATACAAAGAGGTACAGGAGCAAAGATGATGTGAATTCCAAACAAAAACCTTCCAACATTTGTAAGTCAATGATAAGCAAAAAAATCAGGGGGAGGGGTGGATTTTAAAATATCTTATAAAACCTAATTGATGGTACACTAAGAAGTAGGGTGGGTTTCTGGTTCTGAGCCTTACTTAGGACCCTTTATTCCACAAGGTTGGTTTAAACAGCCAGTTAGCATGTAAACGAAGCTACTTCTTGTGCTAAGCATTGTTTCCCCCCTCACCGACTGTAGTCTTTTGTGTCCCAATTAAGGTGTCTAACATTTCCAGCATTTTTCCAAATCAGCAAATTGAAAACAAAAAATAAAACAAAAAAACCCTGTCATTAGCCATGATTCCCCCAAAACGTGGTTTGTTTGTTTGTTTTAAATTAGATCAAAAGCCCATATTCTCACTGCATTTGGTGATCCCATTTTTTGCAAAGGGGAACAAAAGGGCAAGACTCATATTTCAGTTCACATACCCAAATGGTACTTTACCCCATCACATAACTGCTGTTTTTGACATTTACATGCACAGTTTGCAATTCTTTTCCATGTGCAGTTTAGAGGTACAAGCATCCACATTGCTACTGAGCACGTGTGGAACTGCATGTATGTGCATATCCAAAAAGTGTACCTAGGCAAAGTGATGGTGACAGGCTCTTCCATGTTTTCATTAAAGAGCCTTGTGGTTAGGGCATTCACCCAGGAGACACAGGGTCCAGGTCTCTTTCATTCAGAGTGGGTTTGAATCTGCACTTCTCTGACTTCCCAGCGCAGTACTCTACCCACCAGATCACAGGCTCAGCACTGTCAGCCCCACTCAAGACATTGTTTTAAAGCTGAGTCCCACTGGGAGCATGGGTCCATCTAGACCCATAGTCCCCTCCTTGCCAATACAAGAGCCATTACAACAGCCATATACTTTCTGGCTTGTTTTTTTTTCTCCTAGTACCTATGTATGTCCATTTGTTGGCTGCTCAGGGGCCAGGTTTAAGAGGAGGGCTGGAAAGGGGACTAGATAATGTCTGACCTGTAGCCTTGTAATTAGAGTACAGTAGTGGGAAGCTGGAGAACTGTAGGTTCAGACCTCTGGGTAATGGGGGATCCTTGAACTTCAGTTTTCTGCTCCTTGACCTGTCCCATGGACTATTGGGTTAAAAAATACTAGAACTGCTCTCAGTAACACCTTTAATCTTCATGTTTTTGCCAAGATACACTTTTGGGACTTATGTTTGTACAGAGCCACTTACCTGCCCTGCTAACCTGCACACTTGTGCATCAATACTGAATGTAAACTCTGCATCAATACCAAAAATGGCAATTATGCAGCAGGATAAGTGCTATTTGGGCATCTGAAGTGAAGTAGGTTTCTGCCATAAGTGTCTTAACATACTGGTTCACTCTTGGGATCCACATTTTTGGAATTAGCTGGGCTGGAGCAGTAGCAGATAACAGAAGCTTCAGAACTGCAAATGAAATGAATACACACCCATCACTTCTGGCAACTTCCACAAACAGATCATGGTCAAATCCTGTTTCTGTTGAAGTCAATGGCATAATTCCCATTGACTTCAATGGGATCAGGAATTGGCCTTTAAAGAATAGAAATATGTCGTAGGGAAAAAGTGATTTCCAACACAATTGAAAGATTAACAGAAAACATGCAGGTTAACTTTGAAACATCACTTTGCCTGAAAGATACAGGTAAATCTGTAATAAAATATTTCAGCTTCTGAGAACATCTACTGGTATGTACAAACATTCCATGTCAGAGCACGAATTTAGGGGATTCAAGGTATGTGCTAAACCTATCGCTAACTGTGAGCTGACTGTATGTTTTGTGATATACACTTATGTTTTGATACTTGAAATGTACACATGTAGAATGAAGATTTAGTTATAAAAAGATGGCTTCCATATGTTGCACTTCACAACACCAGATCAGAACTATGCAGTACCAATGTGATATTTCTGTTAACACATTTTCACAGGGAGGCAATTTCCATGCTGCTGAGACACTCAAGTCTGGCACATATTTTGCATACAGGAAAGTTTGATTCATGAGGTTTGAGATAGTGTCCCTATCATTTTTGTCCTCTCATTTTTGATGGGTGACTCAAAAGAAGTGAACCTTTGATGGGTTAGATAAAATAATATGAATGGTTAAGTTGATCAGAAATGGAATGGCGTAGCAGGCGGCACTGAAACATGGAGAATCAAAGTTGTAGAAAAAGCAGACAAATGGAATGGTCTTGCTGGCAACACTGAAAGAGGAGAAAAAAAATAAGTAGGATGCCATGAAACTTGTACTGTGTAGAAAGGAACAGAAATAAGTGAAACATTATAAAAGAGCTTGCATGAATCATGAACACCCTTCCTGAAGAACCGAATATTCCTTGGGGGGAGGGGGGAGCTGTGATTCAGCTTCAGATGTGACCTGATTCTGCTTAACTTGGTAAAGCTTGTAATAGATTAGCTAAAGGCAACACCAAAAAACTGATTCATGAACTACAAATTACATAGTGCAATGTGTGAAACAATTGCCAAGCCAGCATTGGTGTCTTTATAAATCGGTCCTTAAAAAGACCTTGGAAAGTTGAACATTAGTTCAGAAGAAGCCAAGATCATTATTCACCTCTTTTGTGTATAAGCCAATATGTTCTTTCCGTATTACATCAGATTAAAATCAGTCAGATGATGTGGTCTATACCACATAATAGCTGCCATTTAACATTTTGAAAACAATTAACATTTTTATTAATCAGATATTTCTTTAAGGAAAAACTACATGCAAGCAACCCTTCCCTTCTTACGCCTCAAAACAGACCCACTTAAAATCCAATGTGTGGGGGAGAATCAAACTGTCTTATCCCCCTGATAACAAACCACCTGCATTACTGACAGCTGCAAATGCTCTAAACAGCACAGCTATGGCTTCATTCCAGGAAAGACCCCTGTCTGAAGATGGTACAGCACTTCCAGACATAACAAATGCTCCAAAAAGCTTTTCAAGTTTTGTAATATTACTCCTGCAGATATTTCTTCCAAGAAAAAAAATAAGAAGGCATTTTGTGCATCTCCTCTTTGTTGCGCCCCATTGGCCTTTGCTGTTGGGCAGAGCCACTCTGAATCCCCCTTTACTTTTCTCTGTGCTCCTGCTCAGTTGATGTTGATGGGTCCTTCACTGTAATCTGAGCAAGACTCCCTAAAGGAATGTGAATGTGTCACTGTTGATATGTACGTACATCTCTGATAGTCCCTCGCCATTTTTTCTTTACAATGATTATGATGCTCAAGAATGAACCAGGTACTGAAGCTAAACACTTCCACTGTCAATAAGCCAAATGCTTGGGAAGCAACTTCCCAGCAAGATTTTTCACTGCACTAAGTGAATTATTTGTCCAATAAATTACTCTGAAAATTATCATTTCTCTTACTGAATGGCTTATGTGTTAATGACAATTATATGACAGCCTCAATATCAAAATATTGTCCTTAAATGTGTACTTGCATTTAGGTACTTAGGTAGAAGCTGACAGTTTACCTACTTTCTGAAAACCAGGTGGTATGTATCCATATTTTGAACCCTTTTTCTCTATGCAGAAACCTGTGCCACAAGATTTTATTTAAGAGATCAGAAGCTGGGATGCCCCTTTACTGGCAGCCATGGATTCACCCCATCCCTGTTCTAAATTCTGACTATTAGCAGGAGCAGGGAACTGCTGTGTCTAGAGATTAGGTGATGGAGATAGTTTCATAGTTTCTAGGGTCGGAAGGGACCTGAGCAGATCATCTAGTCCGCCCCCCTGCCATGGCAG
>NW_017729032.1:204225627-204243328 GCF_001723915.1 Gavialis gangeticus
ACCCCCTCGTCCAAATCACTGATGAAGATGTTGAACAGGGCAGGCCCGAGGACCGAGCCCTGCGGAACCCCACTGCCCACGTCCTTCCAGGTTGAGAAGGACCCATCCACTACCACCCTCTGGGTGCGGCCCTCCAGCCAGTTGGCGACCCATTTGACTGTGTGAGATGTCTGTGTGTGAAGGGCTATCTGGTTCTTAGCTCCATTAGAAAGGAGAGATGCAGTGGGAAATAATATTTTCTGCATCTGCTGAAAGTGCAACAGGAAAGCAGTTCAGAGGAATCACTGAAAGGCAGGGGAAATTAAACAAAGAGGTAGTATTTGAGATAGAAAGCCAAAGCTGGGAAGGAAAACTGCAACTATTTAGAGATTTCCAGCACAGGCTGTGGAAGAAGTCCTGGAATAAAAGGGAAGTAAGCCAGTGGACTACTTGTGAGCCAAGGACCAGTGAAAGTCCTCCCCTGACAGATCAAGCATTATTTTGCTAAATATTGGGTGCATCTACAAGTGCAATTAATGCGCAGCAATAAACTCCAGCACAATTTGTGCTGTTTATTGCTCCTAGGCATGCTGTTTGAACATGAGTCCAGGACTGCAGCATGTTGAGCTGGGTTGAAGCAGCCCTGGCTAGTCAGGAGTCCTGGGGGTCAGCTTGCTAACCTGGGGCTGCTCTGTACCCAGCTCAACGCCCTGTAGAGGGGCTGGCTGGGGTACAAGGGTGATGTGGTGCAGGATTAGCCAGTAGGGCTGTGCAAAACAGCACCATTCCACTTCAACTTCCGTTTTGATGTTTCAACAGAACAGTGTTTCGTTTTGAGTTTCGTTTAATTTTAAAAGCGCTGTTCCATTTCATTTCGTCAAAACTGTTTCACTGTTTTGACGTTTCACCCATAGGCTATTCCGCAGCCAGTGCCGAGACGATTGGTGCTGCCGCTGGCCCCAGCTGCCAGCACCAGCCTCCTGTGATCCAGCAGGGAGATCGGGGGCCTGCACCCCCGGGAGCAGTCCGGCACAGTCCCCGCAGCCCTCCTGGGGGTGTGGGAGAGCTCCCAAACTGCTTGCCAGATGACACAAGGCTGGTGTTGCTGGCTGGGCCCAGTGGCAGCACTGATCTTCCTGGCATGGGGGGCACCTTTCAAAATGTTTTGAGTGCCCTTGTTTTGTTTTGAAGCTGTTTCAAAAGCTTTTGTTTCATTTCGATTTCGCTGTTTTGAGCTCAAAACGGATTGAAGCAGCTTTGAAATGAAACACTGGGTGAAATTTTGCACAGCCTTACTAGCCAGCATGCAGCCCCCACACTGAAGCACCATCGTGCCCCAACCAGCCCTGTCAGCATCTACACATGCATTGCTGTGGAGTAAAAAACTCAGTCATAGGATAGTACTTTTGTTTACAAGTCTAACCTATGGTGCAGTTTATTAATTTACTATGTCTTAATAGCACTGTACGTGTAGACACTGAGACATTTACTATGGAGCTAATTAGGCAACTGCAGTAAATGTCTCATGTAGATGTGCCCATTGATTTCTGTAAAGAGTAGGGTTAGCACTGGCTTGCTCTAAAGTATTGGCTTAAGAAAGCTGGAGTGTCAGGGGTTCGTGGCCCTGTCTGGAACTGTACATTTTTAACTGTCTCAAGCTGGACATCACATGAAAGTGGGAGGAAACCCTCAGTCCTCTGCAGCCATGGGAAAGGGCTTAGCCCAGTGGAAGCTGAAGACCATTTTGTTTGATCTTTTCTTATCACTAAAAGAAAGGACTCTTGCTACTTTGTGTGCCCAGTACTACTGGGCAAGATGCACACACAAATGTGTATAATGTGTCCAGGGTGTACCTGGTATGGGCATTGAAAGTTTTAGCAACATTTTATGTGGTGTCAAGCTTTTAAATAATGACTTGGTCCATATTTATGTTTCCAAGCCACCTGTGTTCTTGGCTTTCCTTGAAAGAAGTCAGGGAGAGATGCAACAAGAACATTAATTGGTCTATACCAGAGATGGATTGAAATACAGCCTGGAAGCATCTATGTTTCTTCACAGTTAAATTTTTCTTTAATTGTAACTCTCTCCTGACTAGCTTTGATATAGCAGAGAATTGCTTTTGTGAACTGATTAATTAAAAACATGTTTGCTTAATTTTCTGTCAGGTGTCCTCTGGATAACATTATTAAACTTTTTTTTTTTGTTTATTATATTGTTTTCTTGGTGTTTAATGATTTGAAGATTTCATATGAATACCAAGATAATATACTCCTAAATATGTTGGGGTAACATTAAAAACATCTTTAACAAACACAGTGGGCACTGATACACGTGCAGGGAGGCTGCCGTAAATCCAGTGTGTCAGAGCAGACTCAGTTAATCGAGTCTGCTAGAGTGTGACAATTAATGAGCTCTGTCAGCCTCCAGCGTCATGTGAATCAGCGTCTCTGAGCTGAAAAATGCTGGTGGGGTGCTTTGAACTAAAGCTCATTGAACGAGCTTAATTTCAAAGTGTTCTGCCACCATTTTTTCAGCACAGGGACACTGATACATGTGACACTTGGGTGCTTTTAATTAATGTGGTTTGCTAATTAAAGTGCCCCCCCAAGCATGTCTAAAGACACCCAGTCTCTCTAAATAAGTGACCCAAATAATATCTAAAAGCTTTGAGATACCTCTGCCCTGCTGTGAGCAACCACACCTCCACTGAGCTCAAAGGGAACTACTTTTGACTCTCTGAAGTAGAAATGCAACTGATTCTAGCTCTTTGTACTTTAGAAGATTTCCTCAAGTCCCAGGAGCCTTGCTATAAATTATCCAAATTATTGATTTACAACCTCATGACAAAGTCCAGCATTCTGATCTTCTATTGATCTTGATTGTTCAAGGTTTTTTTGGTTAAATTATCATGATGGTGCTCTCCATTATTTAGATAAGAGCAAGAGGCAGTTATGAGGTTTTCTGGCAGCTGTTATGAACAGTTACTCTAGTGCAAGGGTTGCCCCAGGGGTACATGGGAAGGCCCTAGGGGGTACGCACAGGTGGGCATGGACGGAGCACCGCCATCCACCACCCTGTGCTGCCACCTCCCAGGAGCAGGGCCAAAGTAGGGTGAGGGCAGTGGTGCCCCTCTGTGGGCTGCACAGGCACCGCCTGGTTGGCCTGATGCAGGAGGGGGGAAGCTTACCTGTGGCAGCAGCCACTGCCACTCTGTGTTCAGCTACATGCCACCCCCTCCTCTGTGTTCGGCCACTAGGGGTACGCTTATCTTAAAAGGTTGAATGCCCCTGCTGTCATGTGATTCATTGCTCCTGCTGGGACTAAAACCTGGATGTTCCTGGTTAGAGGATCTTGCCCCTCTGCTCAGCATCAGACTGATCACAATCACCATATTTGGGATCAGGAAGAACATTACCCCATGGGCAGATTGGAACTGACTGTGCGGGTTTCTGCTTTCCTGTGTAGTGAGAGGCATGACACTCTTTCTGGGGTCTCTTGAGTGTGTTTTAAGAATCGTTGCAACAGGGGGACACTGACTCTTGCTTTACCTGTGGCAGGTTAGGGTGCTTTTTGTGTCTTTGGGCTATAGGTTACTAAATTTTGCAACATGGTTGACTGTATAGTTTAAAAAATAGGTCAGACATGGACTTGTATGGGAGGGTTTGGATATGGATGATCCTGCCTTGAGCAGGGGGTTAGACTAGAAAATCCCTGGAGGTCCCTTCCAGCCCTAAATTTATGATTCCTTAAAATAGCTGCCTGATCTTTTGTGTAGGGTGGAAATCCCAATTCATTTAACAAGAGAACTTTCTGTTTTCCCAGCTCTGAATTTTTGGTTTCTAGCTTCATGATTGTTACTGTCCCAAATAAGTTTGAATATGTGGACTACACTGAAGTGCATGCCTGAACTGTCACCTAATCTGATGTGTTTCTGTAACTGGGAATTGACCCCAAGAAAGTGCTTCAGAGCTGGGTTTAAGAGGAAATGGCCTGTTATATAGGGTGATCTCTATGCAATTTTTGATACTATAATTGAAGGCAGAAACATAACAGTTTTGTGTCCTGCCTTTGTGGGCAGGCTCAAAAATAGCTGCAGCTGCAATGGTGGCTAAACTCACTGCAGCTACTGTCTTCACCACAGCTAGCGCTGCCCTGAGCATTGCAGCTGCCCCAGGCTCAGGGCTGCCCTACTACACTTCTGATGAAGAACTACTAAGGGGAGACCAGTCTTCTGCTGGAAGTCTTCTGTGCATAATGATACAATATGGAAGAGCTGTTAGATACCAGTGTTCCTGGCATAAAAACAATACTGGGGATTATACCCAAGTACTATAAACAACCTTTCCTCAAAGGAAAAAAAAAACCCAGTGTGGATGAATCTTCTAAGTTTGTTAAATAGTACTGCCTGCCCCTCAACTGTGCAAAATTTGCACTCTGACCGTTCCATTAAAAACGCTGTGTGTAGGGATGTAGTAGATATGGTTATTCTAAGTAGGAGCTGATGCCCTAACATATGAAAGCTAAGGAGTTTTGATCCTGAGCAAGAGCTGCTACTCAGAATGGGAGGAGACTCTCAACCTGGGGTTGATCATTTAAGGTGCTTAGCATTCTCACCCCAAACCAGCACAGCACTGCAGTATGTGGTTTGCCATAAGCACAGCAGGTGCTTGAAATACAATATAGTCACGATTTGCTGGGTTGGGACTGGGGCAAAAATGACAAAGCAAAAATAGGATTTTCCTAGAGAAACTCTCATTTCAGTACCCTTGAAGGTATAATCTAAGTTGCAGTCGCACAATGTCTGCTCCGGGGGCATGTCTAAATTAATTGCCCCACAACAAACATACACAAAAGCCAGAGCTAATTATAAAATAGCAACAACTCTACCAACTCCTTCGATTTAAATACTGAATCCTGATGAACTGGCTACCAAATCAAGAATTGCTATTTAACATAGAGCACAGGTCTAGTTTCAGGTAATTCCCAGGGCTCGTGTACTATTAAAGACTCTGGCCCCTGTAAGAACCTTATTTTTAAAAATAAGCTCTTGTGGCAGGAAGTCTTCACCAGTCTGGCAGCATGGTTGCCATGTGATCTTCATGTACACTGGCTCCTCAGGTATTCCTTATAATCAAGCTTGACCTCATCCTTACTGAAAGACCGCAAGGACCCCAGTGCAGCTGCCTCCAGTTGTTTCGGAAAAATCGTGATGGGAAACTTTTATTGAATTAAATGTGCCAATGAATAATACAGGTGGTAAAACATCTCTGGTTTTCTTTATTCAGTACAAATTATTTCATAAGTACCCTAAATATTTAATTTTCAGTGTGCTGCAGAGTTTTGTGTTGGAAATGCCAGGTGGATAAAGTAGCTGGAGAAGGGGACAGTTGAAGCTTTTGTCACCTGGGAAGAAGCATGTTAGCTGCTGTTCACATACTAGCAATGAAATAGTTAAAGCTGACAATCTTTGTACTTTTACATTTAGAAAATGACAAGTCATTGAGATGACTAGGTTTGTTCACATCTGTCAGCTCCTGCTTCAAGCTGTACGGAGACGCAGACAGACATCTCCGCACAGGTTACTATAAGCTGCGGTTGGCCCTACTTAATGGTGGTATATTATAGCATTTGTTTGCATCTGGTTATCAGAATTTGTGTAAGAGATAAAGGAAATGAGCAGGTGAGAAAATGTTGTAGGCGAGAAAAGTTCAGAAGGCAAGAGAAAGCCAGGTTGAGAGAAGTTGGCTCAGGGTCATTTAGAGTTCGAGTGGTTTTATACCAGTTAGATCTGGTTTAGGGCAGGCACACCTTATGTCAGTGATTACAAATATGCACTTCTGCTTGACAACAAGCAAAGAAGACTTGATAACCACATTAGACAGAGTTCACATCAACATTAGAGATTAAATTATCTATTAAGCACATTTCTATATTTTCTAGGTTTATTTAGCAGTTTAGGCTAGGTCATCACCTTGGAATCTGCACAGAACTCCACTTGCTGAATGGTCCATCTGCAGAACAACTAAGATCAACACTTCTTTGAAACTTATTTTTCAAACGTGGGTAAGACGTACTGTTCCATAACAGGCTGGCTATCCACCTTCTAGAGGCCTTTAAGACTTTAGGACTTAGTACATTTGAGGTTGATCTCCCTCCATTTCAGATATAAAAAATTCTGTTGTTAATGAATATTTGATCATTTTAATCAGTGGTTTGGAGATGCCTCACCTATGTTGTTTTATCATTCATATACAATTTGTATTTCAATATTAACACTGCTGTTAACATTTACTAAAGCTTATTCTATTGAGTACTTGATCTGGGTGGAACAGTTTCTTTGAACTTTCCTTGGTCCCCAGAACACCTTTGGGAGGTCAACATTACACACACATTCATCCCTGTAAGGCAAGATGGGAATTGTTATGAACATCTGGTCTGTGCTCACCCATAACAGAGGCTATAGCTACCACTCAGTGATTTCTCCACCTAGCCAACTGTCTTTTGTTTATGGGCATATCTTTTAAAAAATAAATTCAATTATGATTTTAAATATTCAAATGATGGATAATTGATCACATTTGTTTGTAAGCTGTTCCAATAGCTGACTATATAAACTGCTAAAAATGTATCTCATTTTTAGTTTGAACTGTGCTGACTCTAACCTGTAGCCACTGGATACTGTTATCCCTTTGTCTACTTATTGTATTTACTCAAATGTAGGACAACCCTGATTATAAGATGACCACCCAACAATTAGATTCTATAGATGGAAAATTTGTATATTTGTTATAAATTTCTAGACATAGAATCTAATTATTGGAGGTTTGCTACAGCAGGTAAAATAAATCTGGGGAGTCAAGTAGCCCCCTTGCTGTCTGCCTCCCCCAACATCATCCTCTTGCAGTCCATTCTCCCTCTCCTTACTGTCAAACCCGCCTCACCCTGAGCACACAGAAGCAAGAAACAAATCTGAAAACACTGACCTTGAAATAAACATACCTGTTTTAATTTGCATATAATACCCATAGACTTAGTTCACCCAGAATTGATGCATTTTACCCTATTTTTTTAATGCTGCAAGTTTTAGCACAAGTACTCCATAAACACACCTTTTCGGAGCACTTTGGTGCCTACAATCTCAGGGTGGTGTGTGTGCCCCCCCTTCCAGTCACCTATGGGCATAAGTAGGGTGACCATAAGGAAATCCGGGACATCTGGGACACTCCCCCCCCCCTTCCAAATTAGCAACGCTACTGCAGGCAGTGGCAGACTGGTGGGCAGGGGTGCAGGCACTGTCCAGCAGGGAGGTAGAGCTGTTTGGTGCACCATGCCACTCTGCTTCCCTGCCAGACTGCACCCTGCACCCCTGCAATTTTGGGATGCTCATTTAATTGTCATCAACCAGCTGGGACCAGCCTATGACATCCAGGATTGCCCCAGGCAAACTGGGACGTATAGTCACCGTAGGCATAGGGCAGCCTGGTCCGACTCCACCTCATGGAGGGTGGGCCCTCAGTAATCATATACTACAGGCTGAGAGGCTGACAGAGGAATTCTGGGTGAACTGTTTTGGGCCCAATTTGGTGATGTTTGCCAGATGTTTAAGGTTGATAATGAAACAGAAATATTTGGAAATGGGAAAGAAGTGGTGTATCTCAGCTATGGGAGTGAAGCAGAAGTCAAAATGTATGCAATGTAGTGGTTCACCATGACTTGAAAAAGATTTGGTGCTGGGAAGGACTGAGCTCAATGGGCACTACCATATATCTTATCTAGATAGGTTATGCTTGAGGTAGGTACCCATCAGCATGTTTGCCCAATATGGGCTGTGAATTTTATAATCATGTCTAGTGTTGGCTGCATTTCATCAGCTTCATAGTTTGTTTCCGTTACTGATCACATACTGCTTTTGGCAGAAATTTAATGATAAACAATGTATTTAATAAGGTTTCCTTGTATATGAATGTATGATGAAGGGCTTCCTCCCCCCTCCTCCCTGTTAACTGTAGGGGAAAAACCTGTCTTGTTTTTAAGTAAATATGATAATTGAGGAACAGTTGGAACATTTGCAAACTTTTTCTTCATAATGGAAGCTTAGATTGTAGAACACAATTCTTCAGGAATTAAAATTTTATGACCATGAAGTAGCAAAGTACAGGGAGCCCTGATTGTACTTAGTACCTGATGTTTTTGGCATGTGCCACAGCTACTCTCTGGTAAGCCAACTATAAAAGTGCTACTGTAGATGGATGGTAGGTATTGAAGCAGTAGGAAGAGAAGTTTGTAAATTTCTATCAGAATTAAAGGCTCACTGCTTCAATGAAACATCTATTAAAGGCTAGTATGTGGATTATTCTAGTCTTTAATAAGATGGGGAGGAGTTAAGGACAAGGAAAAACAGCAAGAGATGGTAGGGAACACAATACTATATACCAGAATTGTATTTAAGACCACCAACTCACTTCATCTGAGCTACTGAAGAGCGGTTAAGCATAGGTTATTTTTATTGACTTTCGACCTGGACTGTTACTCAAATCACTGTTGTCTACATCCTGGTTTTGGTTGTAAAAGGCAGCCAGATATGCTGTGAAATAACCTAGTCTCATGTTATGCTGAGGCATCAGAACCCATGAATGACAGGAAATATTCAAGAAAAGCCTATTCTTACAAGTTTTCTGCTCCTCTCCTGACTACATGGGCTCCAGTAAGCATTCAGCTACCTCTTAGGACAGGGGGTGGGCAAAATGCAGCCTGGCGGCTGGATGCAGCCCGCCGAGCTATTCTATCCGGCCTGTGGGACCTCTAAAAAATTTAGAAAATTAATATTAATCTGCCTTGGGCTGCCTGTCATGCAGCCCTTGATGGCTTGCTGAAACTCAGTAAGCGGTCCTCTGCCCAAAATAATTGCCCACTCCTGTCTTAGAGGTATTCTGCACCTCATAGGATCAAGCCTCTAATGAGACAAGGCAATTCTTTGCAAGTAATCCTGTAAGCTACTCCTCTCTGGATGCCTGCATTATACTTTTATTACAGTTCTCTTCAGCACAAAAAGACAACTTGAAGAACAATCAACTATTAAAAAAGAACAGAAAGCTTCCATTGGTGCCAGCAATATGTTTAATTCTGTAATAAGTTTAGTACTGGTTCTCCTCTTTATGAGCAGGACAGATACAATTTAAGCAGCATCAGTGCAAACTGCTCCACACTGCCAGTGTGCCTTCAGGATGCTTTCATAAATTATCTTTAGGAAGGGCAGAACATTCTAGTTTTCAAGCCCGTTCAGATTGTCAGTGTCCCTTCTTATGCTGCTGACAAGGATGCAGTTGTCCTGGTCATTTTTGTGATGAGGACACTTATCCACTATGACCATCCTAATCCAGCAGAGCATTGAAGCACATTCTTTTCTTTAAGCAGGCAAAGTCAGTGGGGCTTGCATTTAATACTTGGCTGTAGTAGGAGCATATCATTAGATAGGCACTTTTTGCTCATTTAATTAGATTTCCAAATGGCCATTAGCTAATCACACGTTTTATTCATGCTGTCCTGAAGTAAATTCAGACCAAGTAATCTAGAAGTGAAGGCTTACCTTTAACCAATACCCTACCCTACCATCTCCTTAGCATTTAAAGGATTTGTAAAGCAAGTCCTTCCTGCAACAATTAGGTCATAGCTGGGGAACTCTGGAAAATACTTCTCATTTCTAGGGAAGCCATGTCCCAAAATTTTCTGCCATAGTTTCAGCTTTCAGTTTGGGTGCACAGCTCCATGGAAGCTCTGTGTTGAAATTTTTCTCACAAAGGGATAAAATGTAGGTTTCTCCTTTGGATGAGGGAAATTGCCAGAAGAAAATAATCCTCATGTTTAGCTTTTGCATTACTGAGTACAGTTCTATACACTTGCAAAAACAAATGCCATAAACATTGAAATAAAATACAAACTATGCCTACAGACTTCAAAACATAGAAGGAAAAAAATTAACAATAGAATTGTTCCCAAACTAGCAAGCTCCAGTTTTCCTCTTTAATTTCTCTTTTAAATTCCAGCTCTTAACTGAAATTTGGCTGGTTTGCTGTCAAAGACACAGAGATAACAATGAGAGAGAGAAAATTGTTTATTCGTGTTAAAGGTGATAAGAGAGTTTGGTTGTATTGACCAAGTCAGTCTCCAAAAATGACTGGCAGAAAAGATTCCTGTTCCTACTAGTAATCATCACTGGCAAATTTCCATTTAAGTTCTGTTACAGTTTTATCCAATTCTCGCTAATGTCAATGGCAGAGCAACAGAGTGGACTTACTTGAGCACCACAATAGAATCCATATCCTCAAACTAGCAACTTTGTGAAAGAAATAACCAGATGTTGGTTCAGTCATTTATAGGATTTGTGTCATTTCTTAATTATTCCTTTCGTCTTTTAGATATTCATCTACAATGTACAAACTAGCACGTTTTGGGCATGACCCCATCCATATTCATTTAGACTCCCACGCTTCATAATTGATGGTGTGCCACCCCATTTTGATAAATGTCTGAAATAAAGCTTTCTAAAATATAGGAGGAGACATTCTAACTACTTTTAATTACAACAGAAAAAAAGCTGCATGCCCTGCAGCAATAGTCTGAAAATCTAAGCATCTATTCTAAGCATCATGTTTTATTCCATTTGAAATAAGCTCCATCTTATTGACTGCTCGAAGGGAGTCTTGAACTGCATTGAGGCATGGATGGAGAACACTCAACCTTTATGTAAGATAGAGATTTTCAGCCATTACCTTAAAAAGTGGGAAAAAAATGCAAAGCAATATAAGGCTGCTTCTGAATTATTCATCTGAAAAACCTTTAGAAGGATTATATATGCCTAGTTCTGTACATGATTAAAACATCCTTAATACTGCACTACTAATAAATTAACAGATTTTAAAAAGCAGAGGAGCTAGAGGGAAAAATCTATCCATTCCATCCTAAAACTTGAATTCATGTAACCCCTTTAAAAATTGAAGAAGAAGAAGAAGAAGAAGAAGAAGAAGTTTTACTTGCAGATGTTGTTGTTTTAGAGGCTCACGAAGATGCATGTTACCTAACTATAGAAAACATAACAACATGTTCATATGGAAAATGTTTTTTTAAATAGTAATTCATTTCTAGCTAATTTCCAAGAAAAGATTTGTCACTAGAGTGCTAAACTGGACTCCTAGTGTATGAACTTAAAAAGCCCCATATAATTTAAATGTGTAAAAACAACAGAAAATATTGTACCTTGGATAATGCTGTTAATTCTCTTTCTGCATTTATAACATTTCATAAATATATGAATGGAATAAATGAAAAACCAGTAGATTCCACTCCCCAATGCTATCTGCCTAGAATCTTTCATCAACACTAAATTAATTTTGTACATAAAGAGGAGTGACCCACCGCACTGCTTTTCCCTAGCAGAGCATTGGGTAAGTTTTCTAAAATTCTGGGTGAAAAAGACTAGTTTTCACTACAAAGGTAATTAAGATAACATGACTTATCTAGATAACTCAGTGTCAATATATTACTTTTATAACTTAAACTATTACTTCTATTACTTCAGTACATTTCAGGAAATAAATATATACATAAAGATTTAAGTACAATGCCAATTTAAGATAGTAAGACTAAATAAAAATAGAAGCTATGTTTTAAATGGGATAAAAATGAATTGCTATCTATAAATCATAAACAGATCTATATAGGACACTTGTAAAAGATGCAGAAAGATATAACGTTCACAGATGGTCTAAATTTTCATTATGTTGATAAACAAGGGTTAGTTTACTTCATGCAGGATGTGCCTACACCAGAAGTTTACTGTGGAGTTGACTAATTGGCTCTGCAGTAAATGTCTCAGCATCTACAAGTGCAGGGCAATTAGGCTAGACTAAACTAATTAACTCTGCAGCAGGATAGCACTTGTAAATACAAGTGCTATCCTGCTGTGGAGTTTTTTTACTCTGTAGCACTGCATGTAGACCCTGAGGCCATATCCACATGAGTGTGGACATTTGGTTCCCCAGGGAAAACTAGGAGCAGCACACCTTGTGCCATCACTAGTTGCCCTGGCGCAAGGCAGGTTACCCTGGGTGGGGTAGGAGAGGCTGGGGCTGGCCCCAGTAGCCTTACTTGGGGTCTTGGGGGCTTCCTGGGGCTGCAGCAGCAGCAATCCTGCCACTCAGAGCCTGGCCAGCAGCCAAACTGTGGCTCTAGCTGGCCAGGTTCTGGCTTTGAGCAGCACACACTGCCCCTGTGTGCGCTGCTCTGCATTTTTTATCTCGGTTTTTTTTACCCCTGGATATCCAGGGGTCAACCCCCCTACCCCCATGCTGTTCCCTTGCAGCTCGGAGAACAGCTGAATGTGCAGTATGTGGCATTGCAGACATGTCTGTGGCACTACATGTCGCACAGCCGTGCTCACGTGTAAGTGGCCTTAAGGGGCTGGCTGGGGCACAAGTGTGCTTCAGTGAAGGGCTGCTTGCTACCTAGCCCCATACTGAAGTACTCTTGTGCCCCAGCCAGCCCCTCTGCAGCACGGTGAGTTGCAGTGGAGCAGCCCCAAGTTGGCAGGCTGCCCCCGGGCCTCCCTGTCAGCCAGGACTGCTCCAACCTAGCTCAATATGCTGCAGTCCCAGGTGCACATTCAAATGGTGTGCCAAGGAGCAATAAATTCTGGATTTTATTGCTTCATAATAACTGCATGTGTAGATGTGTTCACAAACATCGTCCAGTTTTTTATAGAATGCTTTTGCATATCTATTACAAATATTTCCTTTCTTATAATCAGTTGTAACATTGTCTGAACCCTTTTAAAGAGCTCTGGAAAGAAGAAAAATCACTTTGGTTCCAGATGAAGTTCCTAAAGAAGACTATTTTTTTTTGAAGTAGCATGGGATTTTCTCATTTTAAGCATTAAAGTTTACCTGTCAGCATAACTTCATTTTAAAGTGACTTAAGTCATCAGTGGCCCAGAAAAGATAGATACCAAACCAATTATTACTGTATATTGACAAGAAAATCAAGAGAATCTTTTTGCAATTAATCTCTTGCCCAGTTTTATGTATTTACACTGCGCACTCATATACATCTAGTAGTCATTCTGTGAATAGATATAGAAAATTGTATAGTTAATTGTACTTACTGCTTTTTCAGAAATACAAGCAACATTCTGAAGCTATACAAACCATTTTTCTACTCTTCTATATAACAAATCACACTAAGGAAAAAAAAAGTGTGTTCCAATCACATTCTTTTTGGGGCATCAAATATAATAGTATTGACAATCCATTGCTGTAATACAGAAAGAAAAGTCATTGACTATACTGGGCACGTCTACATGTTCATTAATGCACCTTAGACACTGCCCATTTAGTTTACTACTTCCTTAATAAAGTATTTACTAAATGTGCAGCACTTAGATTTACTGCACAGTAGCACCAGTGCATCGTTATTTAGTGACACTTACTGCGCATTAGCCTAATATCACTGTGTAGCAGGCTATTAGCACGGTTTTTGCCGTGACACTCTACTCCACAGTATTATTAGGTTAATGCTATAAGTGTTAATGCAGTAATCATCTGGTGTTGATGCGCCCACCATGAAATCATTTCAGACTTATGATTATTAAATGTTTTGAGGTTGAGGGAAAGAAAAATCTTTTTTATCAGGTCTCCAAAAGTGGGGGTTGTGGAGACATGAAGAAATGTGGCATGTGATTGAACTGGAATAGAAGTTAAACCCACAATAAAGTTATCAGTGGGTGTATGTACACAAGATGCTCTACTGCACAGTAGACTAATCAACTGTGCAGTAAAGCTTCACCTTCTACACGTATGCACATTTACTGCACAGTAATTAGTTTACTGCACAGTAGTGCATGTATAGATACCGACAGGGAGCAAATTTGCTCCAGGTCAGCCCCAACACTAGGGGACCACAGGGGACAAGGAATTCCCCCAGTCCTGGCACTACTCAGCTCCTGGCTCCCCCTAGGAGCTGGGAGTCAAGCAGCACCAGGACAGGGTAGCTCTCTGCCCTACGCCATCCTGACACTGCTCATCTCCTGGCTCCCCACAGGAGCTGGGAGCCGAGTAGTGCCAGGAAACAGGAGCTCCCTGCTTCCCTACACAGCCATGGGCTGGTTGGTAACTGCCCCACTTCTGGGGCAGGTCCTAGCCAGCTCCAGGCTGTGCTAGGATTTCCCTGAGCAGCCCAGGGCTGGCCAGGAACAAGTGCCAGATTTACATTTTTCCAGAGCAAAGTATAAAATTATTTATTTTTGTTTCCTTATTGAGGGACAAGTTTTATCTTGACACTATATTAGCTCTTCAGTTTAGAAAGAATCAAATTTGTGTTCTGTTACCAAGGTCTCTTTTACCTTGCTGTTTTCTATGACACATAAATGCCATATTTTAAAGATTACTATAGTCATCTTGTCCCACATTTTTTCTTGGAGAACCACAATATGAAGAGTTGCTTACCTTGCAGTAACTAATTCCTTGAGAGATTATACAGTAGTCACTGTCAATCTTATGATGTGTTCAAGACTGGATTGCTCTTAAAAAAAAATTGTCCATCAGAGCCATACCTGTATTCTGTGCCTTGTTGTGGTTCCACATGAGGGCATAAAGAGTGAGGTGGCTTTGATTCTTCTCAAGATCCCCTGCAATTCAAAGCCCATGACTCTGAAGAGAAGAGCTGAAGGGCATACCATGGGATCCACACTAACTCATTTTGGAGAACCAAAATTTCTATGGAAAAATCCAAACTTTGTTCTTCAAGTTTGCATCAGTGTATATGCCACTATAGGTGACTAGTAAGCACCTCCTTACAAGAGAAACAAATTTCAGTGGTTTTAATCAGAGACTGATGTACTGGCCACCCAAACTTGGCATCTGACCTAATTGCCATGTCTAGTGCATGAAGTCTAACAAAGTTCAATATATTGCTCCACATTGCTTTCTAGTAGGTCTTAGAGATAAGCATGTTTCTGAAGCAAGCAGACGATGCAGCCTGGGCCCTGGTACTGGTGTGTGCTTTGCTGTTTGGAGTGAGAGGTTTATTAACCAGCTGATAGCATGCTGAAATAACTATGGAGTAAAGACACACTTGTATGTGGAACAGTTTTGTAAGGGGAGTGTTTCAAAAGGGCAGCAGCTGTTATACTCTAATTGTTACACGTGGACAAGCCAGGATCAATACAAATGTAACAAAACCAGTTCATGTTTAACACTTGATGGAGCAGTATTAAAGTTGAAGCAGTTTTCCTGTACTTGTATCATTCCCAGCTTGTCTGTCTGTAATAGTCAAGACATAACAGGTGCTGCCCTTTTAAAAAGTTCCCCTTTTGGTTTCTCAGAATTCCATCTTCACTAGTTCATTACCTTACCAGTCTTCATCCCATGTTCAAGTTGGAGCAGTTTTGCTACATTTGTTCCATTCCCAACTTGTTCACATCTAACAGTTAGAACATAACAGCTGCTGCCCTTTTGAAATGTTCCCCTTTTAAAATGGTTCCAAACATATGTGTGTTCACACCCTGTGTGATTCACTTGTGATTATCTGGGACTAGTTTGACTTTTTAATGTGCTGGATAGGACCAAAAAGATAGAATTATAGCAACATACGGCTTGAAGGGAAATCCAGAGGTCATCCTGTCCAACCCTCAGCTCAAGGCAGGATAATTCCTAAACTACCCCAGCTAAATATTGTCTAATGCACTCTTAAAAACTTTCAAAGATGGAGATTCTTCAGTCTCTCTAGGTAATCTGTTCCAGTGTTTAACCATCCCCATAGTTGGAAAGTTCTTCCTACAAGCCAACCAAATTTTCAGTTCTTACTTCTTGCCCTTTCTCCTGGAGCCACAAGGAATAGTCTGTTACCCTCCTCTTTATAACCAGTCTTCATGTATTTGAAGACTGTTTTCAAACCCCCTCTCAGTTCTTCTGCCCTTTTCATATATGTCATGTTTCCTCAACTTCAAATAATTTTTGTTGCTATCCGCTGGACTCTTTCTAATTTGTATGGGAAGATGACCTAAAACGTTTATCCTTGTTGGGTTAGTAAAGCATGACTATGGAGATGTGCAGAGTACATCTTTTGTCCTAATAAAAGTTGTGTTGGGAAGAAGAATGGTAGGGTAACAAACTGGTTAAAATGGAATTCTGAAACCATATTAGGAATGAATTTTGAGTGTGGTCCACCAACTTGTCCCTGTGGAGGAGTGTGTCCAGACATTCCATCAAAAGGCTTGGAGCTTGCTAACTCTCTGGGCTGATGTAATGGTAAGAAAAAAATATCTTGATGGTATAACTGAGCATTCTGATATAGTGTAAAAAGAAACTCCATTAGCTGAAGGGGGATGAAAACCAAGTCCTGAGAGCTGACCAGAGGACTAGAATGAAGAAAACTTCTTAGGTATTTTAAAAGTGTAGCAGAAGATGGATTGTGACTGTACTGAAGAAAAACACACTGATAATGTTGCCAGGTGGATCCTGAGAGAGTTAAATTCCAATAGTGCCTGTTTCCATTTTGGTATAAATTTGAAGAGCTTCTGTATCATGGTCTTTTATTGGATCTTCCTTGTTTTGGGAACTCCAGAAGGAAATATTTTGAGTAATTAGTCTTCCAGATGGAAGATTCCTATCTTGTATAAAAATGTTCTGACCTGTAGGGAGCAGTCCCTGTGAATAGTGCTCTACCAGGGAAATGCCACATTTTCAGATGCAATGACTGCAAACTATCTCAAACAGTAGGCAGCTATCAGTGTAACTATAGTGTTGCCTGATCTGATCTTGGATTGTACCCTGGGGAGCAGAAAGATGGTTCTCCAGGGCACTGGCAGATGCCAAATGTGCATGGCAAGATGTGTGATTTTTGGGATCTGGGATAAAATTTGTCAGATCCCAGTTGTAAAACTGTGGGCACAGGGAGCTTGGTGTTGGAGACCCATCCTCAATGCTGCACTTCCTGTGGCACCCCTTCTACTTGCCAACACATGTGGAGCTTGGGTTACTCTGGCAAATTGAAAACTGCATACAGTGAAACCCAGAACGGGGCTGCCCCACATGTAACTTTAAACTTGCTGGGCAGGTGTAACAGGGAACCCTAGCTTTGTTACCAGAAAGCAGGCCAGTCCCTTTAAGACTAGAACTTTCCGGGCACAGCATGCTGGCAGGGTAAGGGTTAAAAGCTGAACCTGGCTGGCTAGTCAGGTGACTGGAATGGGGCAGGCCAGAACTATAAAAACCCTGGGCTTAGTAGCAGTGAAGGGTAGCACCTGAAGGTTGTGCTTAAGAGCTCCACAAGGAGGTTTGTCTGCCTGTCCAGCTGCTGTGAGGGGAACTTCTGAGGACACTCAGAAAAGTAAGGGTAACTTCACATGGAGGAGCATAACACATGGTGGGAAGCAGAAGCACAGAGTCATGGAAAAATGTAAGCTGGCATGTGGCCTTCTTTAATCTTATTTTTTTGTTGTTGTTGTTATAGCCCATGGACTTACTGTTTATATTTTTGTGGATTACTGGTGGTTTGTGGATGAGGCTCTAGGGAAGAAGGTGTTACCAGATTTGGCCATTACTTTGGGGTGTGCTCATTTATTAGGGATATGCTTAGAATCATAGAATCAATGAGTTGGAAGGGACCTAGACAGATCATCTAGTCCGACCCCCTGACATGGGCAGGAAGGAGCACAGGGGGTGGGAGGGGT
>NW_017729032.1:204243958-204249737 GCF_001723915.1 Gavialis gangeticus
TAAACAGAATACCTCTGAATCTGGCTGGGTGTCCATGGGCCAGCATTCAGTTCATTAGGGCAGGTCTGAGTCAAACTGGGTCAATCAGCCTGTACAAGCTGATCCCCTTATGTGTTTCAAACTCAGCACGTCCCAATCTTTAGCCTCTTGATGAGCAGACCCCACAGTATTTTTGGGCTTCACCGGGATTTTTAACTTAGGTAAAAGAAGTGTTCCTGCAGAGCAAGTGAGGAAAGTGAAGTAGAGAAGGAAAAATATACCCAGTTACTGCCAGTTTGACTATAAAAGTTATTTATTGCTAAGTATATGAAATGTATAATGGCACTAGTAGTAATAGACATGCAAGAAAAACAAACACGAACAGTTACAATACTACCCTGGTTTCACTAAGTATTTGGGGAAACTTAGCTCAAGCTTAACTAATACAGTTCAGGTTCAGAATTTTATGCCTAGAGAGAAAAGAGAGAGAGAGTGCTGGGATCTCACCAGTCCAAAGCATTCTGGTTGTTTGATGACAAGTAAAGTTTGTAGCACGATCCTTGAAGGGAGATGATCTGCCTCCTTCAGCCTCTCGAACAGCAGATGGTGTCAGCACACACACTGCTGCTTCTTTTACAGATTTTTATACCCTCAGTTCAGCTTCTTTAAAGCATTCTTAATAGTGTAAATAATTGTCTTTTCTATTGACAAGGGGTTATCTGGGTTGGAACATCTCAGAACTGATTGATAATCAGGAAACATATAAGGTTAGGGAGTAACCAGACACTTACGAGTCAGCTTGAAATTCCTATGGATAGCAGATATATTGATGGGATATCTCCTGGTTTCTTCAGAAACAATAGATAGCTTGCAGCATCAGGGTTTTAGAATTTTACTTGTTGTGAACAAGCCTCAGTTTAGCATGACTTTTCTAGATCTTACTATAGTCTTTTAACAGACTTAAGGCAATAATTGGAGGGGAGGACTTAATAACCTGTGGGAGGGGAGGACTTCCACCAGTTGTCCTGGGAAAAGTATGACAACACTTGTGGTCAGGGCTCCAATGGGCTGGATGCTGTGATGAACCCTTTACCATTGTCCAAATGTTGCCCATACCCCCTCTGACTTGGTCTCTTGCCTCAGCATTCCCTAACTTGGCAACTGAGTTTTAGCCAATTATGTTTTAAATAGGCCTTCCATAATGGGACTGGGGAATGTACGGCCTGAGATGCCTATTAAACTTTACTTCTGCTTAGAGGGGTGTGTGGGGGGGAGGGGAAGTCCTTTGTATATCCAGATTTAGAACTGGTCTGATAAATGCTGAGCTGGGTGTGTGTAAATTATAGGTTGATTAGCATTTGGATCACAGATTCCCCATCATGCAGTGCTCCCCTGCTTCTCTGATCCCAGAATTCACTGCAGTCTCTGCTTCAGGCTTTCTGTTCTCCATCTTCCATGTAAATGAATGGTCATCTGGTTCCATTTCAGATGCAAATGAGACCTTAGGCAGTTGTTTCACTCTTGTCACCCTTATCTGGAGGGTTTTAGGTGTGTCTCTCACTGTATCTTAATCAGTTTTTGTTTAGGTGGGGGGGGGATTCTTTGTGAGTCGGACAGTCTGCGTCCTGTGTCAGGGTTCCCAAAGAACATGGAGCTGAGAGGTAACAGAGGTGGTCTCATTAGTGCCTTAGGCACAGTCATAAAAGGCCAAGGGGCCTAGTGCACTATTGTGTGTAGCTGTATAGGGCTAGCATCTGAGAGCTGGGTGCAGGACTTTTAAGCTGGGTCCCAGTAGGAGAAACTTGGCTAGTAGCCTAAGCTAAAAGAAAGGGTGACCTTGGGCAGTGGGAGCTCTGGCCAACTGCCCAGCCTTGAACTTACAGCCTTCTGGCTCTATGCCCAGTGGATGGGTCTCTGGGCCAGAAAGCCTGGGCTCCATATTGGAAGCAAAAGGAAGGCCATGAGACCCAAGGGGATCAAAGAGCTATAGCTTTGGAGTCTAACCCTATCTGGTGGGTTTAGACTGGTAGGCCTAGGTAGAAAAAAATGGGGGAGGGGGGGCAAGGCCCGTGGTGGCTGAGAACCCCAATATAGAAGTACAATAGGCAGTCTCCTGTTTGTAAGAACATCTAAATAATATTTGCATCAAGACATAGCAGGCGAGTAAAAGTGGGATACTAGACAAAAGATAGAAGGGAAACATTGAGGGACTTCTATCTGCAGCCTATGAGGGGAGCCCTTGAAAATAAGAAGAGGAAAAAAAAAATACTGCTGGGGAGAGCAACCTGTTGCAGCAGGAAAGTCCATCAGCTCCCAGTCACAGGTTCAATTTAAAACGCCATACAAACCAGCCACAAAGGTGTTCCACATTAGATTTTTCCCATTAAATGTCGAATATCTTTGTGGCTGGTTTGCCATTTTATGGCGACAAATTGGTTGAACGTGTGACATGTTACCATTTATCATGTTTTTTATGCAATTAACATGTTAATCATGTAATAATGTACATCTTCCAGGAACCAAAGACTATCAAAGAATGAAGAATCTGTCAAGAAACTTGGGTTTAAATCTTGTCTGATGCAAAAGTCTTTGTACTTCATATTGCCTCTTACAATCACAGGTCATTGCAGAGAAGGATAAACATTAAGCATATTAAATCTGTGAGATTTTTCTGTAGAAGATTATGCTCCAACTGTTGCCATTCTTAAGAATTAGTCTATCCCAGATGGGCAGGACTTAAAGGCTGTGGATTGTGAACCCACCGTTGAACTCCAGCTGTGGATTATGAATCTACCATTTGAGACCCTATACTGGAATTGCACAGTTGAAGGTGCATAAGAAGAAGTTGGGGTATATGGGGAAGGGTTTGACCAACTTAGCCTAGTCTAACGGTTGCTTGATCAGTTCAAAGCACTGAAAATAGTGGGAGGATGGGGGGGAAGTAGTTCTGAATATTTCATAAGTTTTTGAACTGTAGCCAGAACTAAGAAGTAGCAAGTTGAATACCTGTTGGGTTCCATCCAGCTTCCATGTGTTGAAAGAGGAAACTGAGGCACAATTTTGGCCATCCTGTTTTTTGTACCTTGATGTGGGAGTATGAGGTGGCACAGGACACATATAATGTCCTGACAAATACTGGTAGCCAAAAAATATCTGGTCTCTTACAAGGCACACGTGGAAATCACTTGCAGATGACATTCTACCACAATACAGGTATCCCATGTCAAGTTCTAAGTTACTAGGATCCAGTTTTCTAAACATCAGACCTTATTTTTCCAAGGTTAAATGTTTCAGAAGCCTATTTCTTTCCTCATATTAATGAAAATGAAGAGTGACTTTATTTAAGCTAATGGAGTTAAACTAGTATGCAAAGAAAATCACCTTGCCCAGTACAGAACTTGCTTTTGCAGCTCTAATTTTCATTACCATTTACCCTGAGGTTAGGGAGATTCCTCCCATTCATAACAGGAGGCTTAATAGTTGTGCTCATGCTTTGGTTTTTCAATTTAGCAACTATATTATCCTGAAATATTAGCATGCAACTGTAAAGAGACTATATAATAAAGATACCTGCTTACTCAACAAAGCTCTATGGCCACAATTCAGCAAAGCACTTCAGCACAGGCTTAACTCTAAGCACAGTCTAACTGACCTCACTGTTCGTTTATACTTAAGCACATTGTGCCTGCCTCCGCTCTATTGTATGCTCCCGTGCCACCTTTGCCCCAAGCAGTTGATCTTGCCTGCCAGAGTCCCACGTGCAGATCCCAGAGGATACCTTGGTTGTCTTCCGGGAGACCCCCTAACTTGCCTGCCACAACTCTGAATGGTTCTTCAGTGGAGGGGGTCCCCTTTGGAGCTGCCTCCAGGGCTGTCATGTGTCTTGGCGGGCGCTTACGGGGCTCTAACCTCCCCTACACCCCAGCCAAGCACCACTCTTTTGAGATGGGCTTCCGAGTCTAGTTTGAGGCCAGCCCCCACAGGTGTCTTCCCTGGTCTCTGTGTTGCCTCACGACAGTGACCGTCCTGGGCCCTGGCCGAACTCTGGTGGGTTGGCCTGGAGACCTTTTGGCTTTTGGGCCTGTCTTCTCTGGTGCCTTAGCACCTGCTCCCAGGGTGCTCCTGCACAACCTCTCTCTCAACCCTTCCACGGGGTCCTAGCCACCCTCACCTGGTGCTGAGGACTCCACTCATCTACCCTCACAAAGGGAATGGAAATAAACGGGCCCTAAAGGGGACCACTGCCACTGCCTTGACCCTAAACCCCTCTTCCCTGAAACATCTGTTGTGACACAGAATGAACAAACCTGCTACTGTGCTGAAGTGTAGCCAAAAGGAAAGAGGAGAAGGACCCTGAAGGAAACGGAGCGTCCATTGCGAGCTCTGTACACCATTAGCATGCTCGACGCCCTTAGACTTGGGAACCCTATGAGTTGGGACCCGTGCCTTCGCCCTGGCTGGGGTCCCTCTCTCTTCCTCTCCGGGCCCTGCCTCCACTCAGGGCTATAGCCCCCACTGCCTATGATTAGGTTTGGCTGCCAGTTCTCCCCGGGGTTACCATGGGTCCCTCCGCCGGCTCCTTCGGCTCTTGCCAGGCTTCTCCAACTCGGGGGTTCCCTGCCGCTGCAGCTACTACAGCTGGCTTTCCTGCCGGCTTCCTTGCCGGCGTCTTCAATCCCCGCTGATCCTCGGCTCAGGGATCTCCCACTGCTTCCACTGCTCCTGTTCCTGCAGCTGCTGCTGCTGCTGCTGCCTTTGCCAGCCTCTCCGCCGGTGTCCTTGATCCCTGCCAGTCTTCCCTGGGTCAGGGATCCCCTGCCACTTCCGCAGCTGCCGTCGCCGCTGCCGGCTACCATCCGCTGCCAGCTGCCGTCCGCCGTGGCTGGTCCCCTCCTGGCCGGTGGGTCCTTGCCAGTTCTCTGGCCCTCGGTGGTCTTCCCGCGCTTTCGCAGCTCCCTTTCATCTCCGCTGGGTGGCGTCTCCCCATAATATCACCCGGCTCCAGCTGTGTATAGGCACAGCTTACAAACAGCGCAGGCGGCTTCTCACCCCAAGCTTCCTTGCTCCTCCCCGCCCCGGAACAGTTAAATTATTTTTTTTTTCTCTTTCTTTTCTTCGGTTAGGGGTTTGCCTCTGGACAAGGCTTTCCCCCTTCCCGGTCCTGTGCCCCTGGCACACACATGCTTAAGTGCTTTCCTGAACTGGGGCCATACAGAGAAAACTGCTGAATCACTGCTTAATACACCTGTGCAAAGCAGCTAGTATTTACTTTGGATTCAGATTCAGCCGATTCAGGGGACAGCGATTCAATCTGGTGATTCGAATCACTGTCCTGAGTTGATTCGGCCAAATCAGCCAGTCCCATTTCCCCGCTAGCTTGGCAACGACTGCCCCACCCACCCCAGCTCCCAGCACTTATTAAAAAAGAAAAACCCTGACTCAGTGGGTGCTGCCGGGTGGGGGGACGATCTCTGCTGCCCCCCACTGCCCCATGCTTCACGGGGGGGTCCGCATGAGCCCCTTGTCCCCCCCCCACTGTCCCAGTCCTCATGCGTGGCTGCTCCACCTGCCACGGCTCCAGCCCTTTAAGAACCCCCCCCCCCAACCTCCTGGTTTCACTGTTCCTGCCCAGCAGTGGGTGTGATCCCTGCTGCTCCCCACATGGTGCATGAGCCCCCCCAAAGCCCCGAGGCCATTGCAGCAGTGGTGAGTCCGGGGTTTTTCCCCAATTTTTTTCCTTAAAGGGCCGGAGCCACGTCAGGTGGGGCAACCATGGGGGGGCTGGGGGAGCGGGCGGGGG
>NW_017729032.1:204249882-204253194 GCF_001723915.1 Gavialis gangeticus
GTCTATGGATGAATACATTTTTCAGTGAGTTATGACTGACTGGAGTTTCTTCAGTGTTGACATGAAAACTAGGAAAAAGTACCATAAAGCTTGACTTTCAGATTAGAAGGGTGAGTCTGTGGAGCAGTTAATAAGAATTAGTTACAAACTGAATGCATTTGGGTCTGTGCTAATTGAGAGGCAAACAACATAGACCCCCATGATGCCAATTTACAGAATCACTTTTTAGAGTTTATCTGCACTGTAAAATGAGAACTCCAGCTGTGTGTTTTTTTCCCCTTGTGGTTTTAGTCGCAGTTTCAGCACTCTTAATTGTATCCATATATACTTCCAGATTATTCGACAAATAATCAAATCACGGCAAATTGGCCAAAACTTTTTTAGGAGGCTGACATTGTAATCTATATTTTTTTTTTTTTATTTCTGGGAGGAATCGAGGAGACCCAGGGATTCCTTCAGGTTATCTTGAGGAAACTGGAATTCAAGTGGAATCCTGGTCTCACTAAGGTCAAGAGCCAAACTCCAGTTGATTTTATTAGAGTCAGTATATTACCCTAGGTCTCTGCAGTGTTGGACCTCTAAGATGAGACTCACAACTTCTATGCAGGTAGTCTCATGTGAAATTAATTTTGAGATTCTTTTCAATCTCACTTTTACCACTGCTCAAAGTTGTTCTCAAGTTTGCTCTTCTAGCTGAGGGACAGCTCCAAATCAAAACGCTGAACAACCTTCATCTTTGGAAAAGTGTCCATCTAGGTTTATGCCAAATGTCAGTTAACTAACAATAGTACAATAACGGTTGACACTATATAGTTTTCATTAAGAAGATTTCTGGAAATGCTGCGTGATTGTAAACAGGAGAAAGGATGGTCTGGACAACTGAATGGAAGGGAAGGCTGTCAGACTGATCACAAATATAAAAGGAGGTTCCATGAGACAATCTTCATATTAAGACATGGCCTATACCAGTTGAGGACCAGCCTTTTTGGCAGATGTGCCACAAATTAACTCCACACCCTCCCTGAGTATTATTCCAAGCCCTTTCCCCTGCTTAATCAGCTGCTCTGCTTCCTACTCTATCTGCTGTTATGCTGTCTGTCCCCTTCCTCATCTGCTGTATGCTCTACACAGAGGCTGCTTATGCCACTTTTGCTGCAGGTTGGCCATTTCTGGCCTACACTATGACAAACATTTGAGAAGCCCCTAATAGGAACAAATGTTCAAATATTACATGCAGACCAGGCATCAGAAACATGTAAATTCAGGTTCTTTATTAACAAGTCAGCTGTTATACTTTGGCTTTGGGCAAAGTGGTCTACCTAGCAGGTTAAGCATTACATTGGAAGTAAAGAACTTCTGAATTCTAAACCTTGCTTTGTCAATAAATCACTGTGTGATCTTTGGCAAGAACTTAGCATCCACATAAGCCTATTTCACAACTGGTAAAATAAGTTCAATGCTATTTATGTCTCTTGAATTGTGCTCACTTCTGCAAGTTTTTTGACCATAGATTTATAAACTGTAAACTCGGGAAGCGCTATTGGTTAGAAGACACTATTGTGATCATTTAGTCTGACTTCCTATATAACTAATTCAAAGATGCATAAGCTTTGCATGCCGATGTTACACATCTGATGAAGTGAGCTATTCTTTTCACAAGCTTATGCATTGCTGATTTAGTTAGTTCAGAAATTTTTCAACCAGGGTACCTTGAAAGTCTTTCAAGGGTGCTGCAGGATACCACACAATACACTGTTGGGTGTGCAAACATGATTCATAAAATAAGCCGCATCCACACAAACATTGACTTTTGGTTCCTTGGAGAAAACTAGCAGTGGGACACTTGGTGCTGCTGATAGTTGTCCCTGGGGAACACCTGAGCCACGTGCACTCTGCAGTTACTCTGGGTGGGGTAGAGGAGGCTGGAGCCAGCATTGGGCTGGCCCCAGCAGCTTTGCCTGGGGCCTCCTGGGGCTGCACCAGCAGTGATCTTGCTGCTCAGAACTTGGCCGGACGCTGACCAGGCTCTGGTTTTAAACAGTGCATACTGCCCCCGCGTGTACTGATCTGCCTTTTTTTTTCTGCATGGGTTTTTTTTGTCCCCTGGATATCCAGGGGTCAACCCCCCCCTGCACTGCTCCCTCACAATGCAAAGAACACCTGAATGTGCAGTATGTAGTGCCACAGACTTGTCTGTGACACCACATCCTGCACGGTCGTGCTCAGGTGGACGCAGCCGTAAATTGCAAATGGGAATCCATTGTGTCAAAAGCATTTAGACCCAAACAAAAGAATTGCTCTATTTTTCTGTAACGAAAAAATGAGATTAAAATTAAGAGGTCATTTTCTGAGGGGTGTCAATCAAGGGGTACCTTGAATCTGAAAATCACTGAGTTAATCCATATGGTGCAACTTTATTCTGCCTTCTGCTTGACTTCAGATTAATATGGCTAATGACTGCCCCTTCCTATATAACACAGGTCACAGGACTTCTCTGAATTAATTCCTGATTAGACTTTACTATCTTTAAGAAAAATATCTCATCGTGGTCCAAATTGCAACCCTAGATAAATTGTTCTAGGTATTAATTACCTTCACTGTTCTTTATTTCTGAATTAGTTAAATTTCAGCTGCTGTCCTTTGGATGTTGTTATACCTTTGCTTGAAATCAGACTGAAGAGCTACTATCCTTCTTTTTTCTTTTTTTTGTTCTGCAAGTAGGTACTTAGACTATAAGCCAATCACCCCTCAGTATTGCCTTGTTAAATTAAACAGATTGAACCCTTCCTTAGGTCCTTCAGTTTAAGATGTGTTTTCTAATCCTTTAATCATTCTCAAAGCTTCTCTTGGAATCCTTTCCAGTTTATTGATAGCCTTCTTAAAGCACGGAGACCACAACAGAACATTCCAGTCACAGCAACAGTCCCAAATAACGAAGTCATATAACCTTCTTACTCTGATTCAATATTCATGTTTATATATCCAAGGGCTGCATTAACCCCTTTGGTGATTACCATTATTCTGGGAGCTTACGGTGAACTGATTACTTACCATGATGCCCCCCCCCAAGTTTTTTTTTTTTTTTTTTTTTTTTTTTTTTTTTTTAGAGCCACCTCTTTCCAGGATATAATCCTCCTGTATTCTTTGTTCCTAGATGTATGACTATATTCTTTGCTTGGACCCAATTTACCAAGCACTCCAGGTCACTCTTTGTGTCTTCTGCAATCCTTGCCAGTAATTTTATATTTTTTTTGGGTCATTGATAAAAAAAAAAAAAAAATTAAATGCTGATGACATCGACTTCCTCCTTCC
>NW_017729032.1:204253421-204261464 GCF_001723915.1 Gavialis gangeticus
AGGAACACGGAGGCAAAGAACTTGTTGAAGAGTTCTGCCTTCTCTTGCGCGTCCGTCACCAACTGCTCTGCCTTGCCCTGCCCTGCCTCATAGGGGTCCAATGTTACCCCGAGACTTCTTCTTGCTACCTATATACTTGAAGAAGGACTTTTTGTTATCATTAATCCCAGAAGCTAATCCAAAGTCTAGTGCCTTCCTCACCAAATCCCTACAAGCTCAGGTCAGGGAGGTGTACTCCTCCTTTGTCCCTGCCCCCTGCTTCCACTGCCAGTATGCTTTTTTCTTTGCCTCTATTAAAGTCAAAGACTGTAGCCTTTATCACCCATAAAGGGGAGCCCAAGAACTTGGGGTAAAGGAACTCTGAAAAGATTGACAAAATATCTTAGCTGTAAAACCCATATTAATTTGGATTAATTATATTGCCTTCCTTTAATTCTTTATTAGCCAGGTCCATATCAGCTGCTCCATTATTTTGCCTGGATTGATGACAGGCCTATAATTATTTGGGTCATTCCATTTACACTTCTAAAAACTAACACGTTAGTTTTGTTTGATTATACTACAATTTACGTAATAATAAATGGCAAAAAAAATGAAAAGGGAAAAGGGGAGATGATAGTAATTTAATAGTAATTGTGAGGTAGGAAATGTAAGAGGGAAAACTAAAGGACACAAGAAACCTACAGGCACTAGTGTTAAGGACAGCAAGGTTGTGTTTTTTTTTTTTTTTCTTCTGAGTATATTTGGAACAAAATGAATCCTAACAATGGTATTAGTCAGTCTGTCTAACCACTTTCCCTTCCTCTTTAAAATAGGTTAATCTTTAATCAGTGTGACTTTCTACAGCTGTGGGATTTCATCCAGATCTAGCAAACTATTATTAAATATATTCCCAACTTTCATTCTTTTTCAGGTAAAAATCTCCCAATTGATTTGCATCATAATTATTTTCAGTTTTGTGAAATTGGCCCTTTTAAAGCACACAGTACATGTATTACTAGGTTGGACTTAATTACATGTATTGCAAACAGAATAAAGTCATAATCACTTGGACCTAAGCGACTAGAAAGTTTTTAGTTCTGTGATCAATTCTTCTTTATCTATCAAGATACAAGCACATGCAGAATTCTGCCAGGATGGATGCAACACTTCTTGTCAGGAAATGTTCACTTAAAATATTCAGAAATTCCAAGAACATTATAGTATTGACAGAATAAGAACCCCAGCACATCACTCAGTGGGAAATCCCCTCATAATATAATGCAGCTTGCTTCCTACCCATCTACATATTTAAGAAAAGTTACCCTGTTTTCTATAGTTCAATTTCACGGCCTGAAGTGGGTGCCTCTGACAGTCTTTTCCATCAGCATCCTTCTGAGTTGTTGGACCTCTTCTATAACTGCGAGGTATCTGTAAGGTACTCATGCCAACACGGAATATCATTAGTGAAGGAATATCCCTTTGCCTACTGACTTTGTAACCTATCCCAGAATGGTGTCTCCAGAAAGGCAGCCTGTTGGATTTGTTCCTGGCAGAACTGTGCTTTCATTTTTCACAGGCTATGTCTACACGGTAAGCTTAACAACCCTGGTGGTGACACCCCCAAGCATTCAGTACTGCTCCGCAGGGTGACTTTCTAGACAAGCAGCACCATAGCTGCTTGTATGTAGCACTTGGGATAAACTACGTAGCCCATTTGTGCAAACCTGGCTCTCTCTACTTGCAGTTTGCTTGAGTGTAAACTGTCATAGATGGTGAATTTACCATGTAGACATGACCACAGTATAGAATCCATAACAAGGATTGTCTTTCTCCCTTGCATGTTTAGATAGCTTTTTATAGGTGGATTATATCATCAAATGCCTTGTACAACTCTTCAACCAGAAAAATCTTCAGAGATTATTTGCTGCAGCTTCTATTTTTTTAGGACTTGATAACAAGTGGAAACATATCTATGTACAATTCTTCCCTATCCTATTATCTCTAGTAACAAAGCTTACCCATTCTCATTGGTCTCCAGCTCAGTGGAGTGCCACCTTGCCACTGCAGGGTTCAAATCATTAAATCTCTTCTAGTTTTATATTTCTGTCTCCTATGTGGCTAGTGTGGGTCTTCCCTGAATTTGGAGAGGAGGTGGTTCCTGAATCTAGTTGCCCAAGAAATTATTTTAAGTCTCTTTCTTCATCTGTAAATGTAGTTAGTACTATTTTCTGCATTTATTAACTCCAGAAAGAGACTGTGAAGCATAATTAATGACCCACATTCTCAGTTGGCTTAAACTGGCGTAAGTCCATTAAAATCAATGGAAGTATGCTAGTTTATATTCACTGAGAATGCAGCTGAATGGTTTTTAAGTGCATTGAAACTGTAAAGCATTACATTAAATGCCAGGTATTGTTTCACTGAATATACTTGCTTGTTTTATTTAATTAGCCAAGATATTAAATTGTATTTATATCTAGATAAAAACTCCATTTAAAATGTACAACACAGTATGCATTTAGTACAGTAAGGAAAATGCCCAAATTAAAATCCATAGTATTGAGTGTTCCCAGAATTCAACCATTTTGTTTGATGCATGTGAAAAGCAGACTGTTATACAGATGTCAATTTTTTTAAATCAGGTGGTTTGGGCTGCATGGACAATAATGTCTGTTTCAGAGATGGACCAAGACTGCCCAACCTTGCAACACTTGAAGTGAATGAGATTTTTATTATTGACCTCAGTGAGATCAGAAATAGGCTGAACATCTGAGTCTCTTTTTTTTCCCCCGATCAAATACTTGTCTTAAAGTGCATGTGTATTATTGCTTGAATGTAAAGATTCAAATGTAAGAGGAAAAGGGTGTGCACCTCAATAGAGCATGAAATTACTGATCGCTATTACTGGTTATTTGTATTACATTAGGACACGGAAACCCCAAGTTCATTCACAAGATCAGTGCTAAGTGGCATGCAGAGAATAAAAGACTTCCCTTGAGCCAGAGACAATTTTTAATTTGGCCTCTAATTTTAAGTCACAACAATTAAAAATCCTGATTTCAACAGTGAGGTACTACAACTGAAATCTCTCTCTCGCTTTCTCTTTTTACCAAAAAAACCCAGTTGATTCATTTGGTAAAAAGGATCCTTTAGTTCATGTTCTTTTCCCAGGAAATTTAAAACCCACACACTTAAAATAGAATAAAAGAAAGAGTTTAAAACAACTGTTGTGTAATTTGAGATTTTTAACTTTTTTGAAGGTATGTTAACTGGGACATAAAATCTTGGGAAATGGAGATTGATTGAGGAAAAGATTTTAATATCAAGAAAACAAAAATGTGTCTGTAGAAACACACGTGTGCGCATCTGATGTATACTAGCAATCTCCCGTATCTGGATTAAAAAAATCAGGTGACTTACATGCAGGATGCAAAGGTATCTGGTAAGAAAAAGTAATGCAGGGTGTGCAGGGGAGAGGGAACTGATGGGGGAAAAGAAATAATATCTGGTTTTGCAAATTTTTGCATGAATTTGAAACATTCATATGCATTCTATTTTTCCTTAGTTACACTTTTTGAGGTTTTCATGTAGTTGAGTTTGTTCAGGGTGAAGTGGTGAGGTAACAGCAGAATTAGGATTTGAGCAGGACCAATATGGAAATATGGTATAAGGATACTTTGTCCCATGTTCCCACTTTATTCTCTAAAAGCTCATCTTTCAATAACAAAATAAAGTTACTACCGATTACTTCACTGATTATCAAAGCATGTGAGAAGAGAGTCAGATTTATGAGGATTTGCTCTATCCACAATATCAAAAATGGGAAGAGAACCACTGCTTAATATTTTTCATTAATCAGAAAGGTGTTAAGGGAATCTGCTAGAGCCCAGCATAACACATGAAGCATATGGAGGAGGGGCAAAGAGACTGGGCATGACTAAATTTTGAGTGATCTGCCCAAAACACAGTGGACAGTGGCAGATTAAAGCAGTCAAGTGTCGTAAAAATGCCAAGACATACAGGACCTCGCCCATAACAGAGTAACAGCTTTCTCCTCATACCATTCCCAGGTCATCCTACATTTGGAATGGCAGGGAGCTTCCATGTCTTCCTAGGAAGGTGGGGGTTGCAAAGATGGAGAATGCTTTCTGACTCTAGCTGCCAAGGTGCATCACCTTGTGGTGGACTAGAAAGCCAGGTACACCTTTTTTTTTTTTTTTTTTTTTTTTTTTTTTTTTCTTTTCTCCTTTCTCCTTAGTTGCACTTTTCTCCAGAAGCGGGTCTCTTTTGGGATAATGTTGACAAAACCATTGGTTCAGGCTTTGTGCAGACCCTGCTGATTTGGTCATGTACATTTCACATTTTCAAGTTTTTCCTCATGACCACACATTCAAGATGTACATTTTATTGACAAAAGTGATTCTGATACGATGCCCAGGCACAGGCTTCTCTAGCACCTATGACATTGAAACCCTGAAAAAGGAAGGACTCTCCAAGGGGACAAAGCTTTTGAAAGTGGCAGAACTTGGAAAATATTGCTCCCTCTTCCCTAATTTGGCCCTTAGGCAATAAACAACTGTGTGCATGGGGCTGAGCAAAGCAGGAAACAGTAATACCAAGTGGATGACAGAGATGGGCAGGAAGCCAGATCAAGTGGCACAGCAGCCTAGGTACAGACAAGGGAAGGTTACTTTGAAGGTTGGGTGCTTAGAGCAGCAAGACAAGGACTGGTAAGGGTGGGGTGATATTGGGTGGATGAATGTGATAAGCAGAACATCCCGATGCTAACAGAGATTCTTAAACAATAGACGGCATTTCTGAAAACACTCTTCAATATCTCTGCCAAGGATATACTGTCATCTAGGACTGGATCCTGCTGTTTTTGTGGAACTGACTCCACGATAATTCCTTTTGATTCAGTGGATCTATTTTTGGATTAAGGGTACTACCCGGCATACAGATAGGAGGACAAGGCCCTTGAATTAGATCCTCAAAGGTACTGGATGTTGCAGCACTGGATTTCTAGACATGTTGCTACCTAGCACAAGCCTTAGCCCAGGAACGAAGTGAGGTGCTCAAGCATTGAGGTAATTGGGTGCCTAATGAAGTGATGCTCACAAACCAGCTGACCAGAGAACTGCCTAAGCTAGGCAAGACTGAAACACTGAACAAAGCAAAGGGGCTTAAATACATAGCATAACTGTTTGGTTTTTTTGTGGCTACGAGGAGAAAAAAACCCATGAACAGACAGTAGCTTAGCTGTTAAACCAGTCATCCAGGATAGGGTTTCAAGACCCTGTTTTAAATCAGGTGGAGGAAGGAAATGAACATAGGCTTACCAGTTCCCAGGTGCATGTTCTAACGGGTATGATACTGGCTGTTTTGGTGACAGACACCCCTCCACACCCAACTGTCTTTTGAGTGAACTGCACTTGTTTTTTTATATGGTCCCGGCATACCTTTTGCTTTTTAGACAAGTAGACAAATCCATGCAAAAAAAATCTTACTTTGTGGTCTTCAGGGCTCTTACTTCAGCTACAATACTGAGCAGCTTGTTAAGAGCCAACACTGCTTCAGTTAGAGGTTTTGCGTTTAACAGTCAACAGAAAATTAAGCGTCTACTAGATTGGACAGCAACTGAATAGAGATTGGGGATGTTGATGGCACCAACATGGTGGACATCAGTTCCTAAAGATGCAAACATGCAAATTCTCTGAGGATTTGGGCCACAATGTATGAAGCACCATCTGAGATATCTCCAGCCTGTAGAATGTCCCTCTGAAAAGCCTGGCACTGAGAAACCAAGTCAAAAGGGAGCAGTAGACAGCAAGGCTCTCAGAGCACCCCCACATCTGCTCCTCTAATGCAGGGCCTGGCCTCTGAGTCTCCCAACTTCTCTCCCAGGGGGTTGCAACTGCTGCTTCAGTACATGCAGCAGTCAGAAACCAAACCTTTCCCTGAGCAGATATGGACTAGTAGAGAGGTAGTCTTTTCAGCCACCAGGGCCTCAAGAAAGTGGAGGGTAAATAGGAGAGAAGTACCCTCATATGACATATTGGAGAGGGTTGCTATCTGCCCATTTTAAAAGAATGGGGACAAAAGCTGGAAGCTGCATCTGTGTACATCAGCTGAAGGTCTGGCCCCTAATAATTTTCATAGGGAGTAGTCATAAAACCCTATCCAAAAAACCCCGGAGCTTCCTGACTGTCCTGAACAATTTCCATGTACTAATTAATTACATTGTAAAAAGAAAGCACTCAGCAAACTTCTCATTAAAGAATTATTGGGTAACTTGGAGGATTTTAGTTTCTGCCTCCTTCCCTAACTGAAGTAGCATCAACAGTCCAATAAAACAAATCAGAAGCCCATGAAGTAAACACACCCCATCAAATAAACCTTGTACAGACCAGGCCTTATTTAAAGCAGAAAACGGACATGGCACAGAACCACCTTTTTTCCATATTTTAATACAGGTGTCAAACATACGGCCCGTGGGTCAGATCCAGCCTGTGGAGCTGTATGATCCAGTCTATGGGTCACTGGACTGACCTTGCATGCTGGCCCTTATGCACTGCATACAGCATATGGGCTGTACCTGGTGCCATGCACCCTGCATGTAGCACAGGGGGTCAGGCCAGAGCATGCGCCGCAGGCTGGACCAAGTGCAGCATGGAGGCTTGGGAGACAGACTGCATGTGGCACCCCCAACTGACCCGTGCTGCTTGCAGCACGGGGTCCAGCCTCTGTGTTGTGGGCAGCACATGCTCCATGCTGGTCCTGCAGGCATAAAAGTCCTGGGGCCAGCATGTCCTGTATGCAGATAGGGGCCAGCACCATGAATGCTGCACAGTGGGGGGTTAGTCCTGGTCTGGGCCTGCACACCAGCCCAGCAACCCCCATCTAGCCTGTGAGGCTGGATGAGTTTGATACCTGTTTTAATGTATTAGGTTTCAAAGAAGCTCTGCTTATGCATGTCAAGTTCCAGAAAGTTCGGTTGAGGAGCTTAATTAAACACTGGGTGCTCACACTTCTCTAAGACAGAAGACAGGGTAGGACAGCACATTAGAGCAGTGATTCTCAACCTTTTTAGACTCAAGGTACCCCTTGGAAAATGCCAGCTCCCGGCTTTCACTCATTTTTTGACTATGGAAAAATAACAGAGCAAAGAAAGAACTGAGAATCCACTATGGATTTGTATTTGTAATGTCTGGGTCTATCTTGCGAATCACAGCTGCGCACCTAGCAGTGCTAACACCATCATGTGGTACCCCACAACACTCTTGAAAGGATCTCCAAGTACCTCAGGTTGCTGCAGGGCCCAGATTGAGACTCATTCACCTTAAAAACTCACTGGGGCAGAAGCATGAGCTTTTGTAAGCAACAGCCTACTCTCAACAGTAACTCTCCCCAGTTGTTCTGCTACATGGGAAGAAAATTGCGAAAAAGTGAGACAAAGATGACCCCAGGCTGACAGGAAGGAAAGATAGTTAGCCATGTTAGTTTGAGGTCAGACAGAAGACAGGGTAGACATGCACTTTACAGGCCAGAGGTATCAAACTCATCCTGCTCCACAGTCCTGATGAGCAGCACAAGGCCCATCTGGACCACAGACTCCTTCCCCTTCCCCCAACAAAGCAGTGCTGCATGCAGCCCCTACTCCAGCCTGTCCTGGGCCTGCACTGTGTGCAGTACCCTGAACTTCTTTGAAACACAATAGCTTAAAACAGGGCATCAGATCCATTCACCACCCCCACAAGGCTTGCTGGGCCAGGTGGGGACCAACCAGCACTGCACAGCATTTGAGGCGGCCCACACACAGGACTCACGCATGCAGGATTGGCACGGGGCACATAGCATGGGTCCCAAACCGGTAGAGGGAGTGAGCCTACGGGCTGTCTGACACCCCTGTTCCAGATGTACCAGGAGAGCAGGGGCCCTCCCATGCAGTAACCCGAGCTGAAAGCTGGTGCCCTCGGGCAGGTGTTCCGGTCAGTCTCTGGCAGGCTCTGCCCTGCCCAAGCAGGTCCCTCCCACCCACGCCCCTCGGAGCCGCGCCGGGGG
>NW_017729032.1:204261698-204262181 GCF_001723915.1 Gavialis gangeticus
CACGTGACCACCGCGGGCAGGGGGGAGGGGGTGCGGCGTGAGCCCACCTGTCACTCGCACGAGGCCGAGCTCGCGCGGGGACCGGCAGTTGCTCCCACCCGTGGCAGGCGTCAGCCCCGCGCCGGGAAAGGGCCCTAGAGCAGCCCTGCCTAGTGAGTCGAGACAGCGCTTCGCCCACTGCTACCCCCCACTCTTGGGGCCCGGCTGCCGGCGAGGCCCCTACGTGCCTCGACCCCGGGCGCCAGGCGCTTGGTTCAACGGCGCAACCGAGCCCCCCCGCCCAGCCCAGCCCCCTTATCTAACCGGCACACCTGAACTTGCTGATTGTGGGCAACCGACAAAGCTCCCTGACTGCCAGCCCCCTGAGCCAATAGAGAGCCGGAGCCCTTCTCCGCCCCGCCCCTCCGCTGCCTCTTCGGCCAATGAGGGGATGGCAATGACGGGAGAGGGAGAGAAGAGACGGAGGTGGGGGGAGGGGCGGGG
>NW_017729032.1:204262847-204263352 GCF_001723915.1 Gavialis gangeticus
GCACTGGGGGGCGTCGGGGCCGGGCGTCGGGGGGGGGGCCCGCGGCCGCCACCTGACTGCGCTGCGCGCCCATGAAATCGTGCGGAGTGTCGCTCGCCGCTGCCGCCGCCGCCTCTGCCGCTCCTTTCGGGGATGAGGAAAAGAAAATGGCGGCGGGGAAAGCGAGCGGCCCGAGCGACGAGGACTTCGCCAGCCTGACAGCCGACGACAGAGAAGCCCTCTCCGGCCTCGACAGGTACCCGGCTCCCCCGACTCCCCCCGCACCGAGTGCGTGTGCTGCCCGCTGCTGTGCGGGGAGCGCGGTGCGGTCCGGCCGCCCGTGCGCTCTCCCCGTGGCAGCGGGCGAGGCCGCGCCGGGGACTTGCAGTAACGCGGCGCTTCTCTCTCTCCCTCTCCCCCGCTCCCTCCCCGCCCGCAGCCGCCTCTTCGGCTTTCTGAGGCTTCATGAAGATGGCGCCAGAACGAAGGCCTTGCTGTTAAAGGTAAGCGGGCCGAGGGGGGGGAA
>NW_017729032.1:204268352-204270502 GCF_001723915.1 Gavialis gangeticus
GAGGGGCGGGGAAGAGGGTGCCCGCTGCCCGCGTGCGGCAGCCCCGCGCCCGGGAGGGGCCGGGCCGGGCCGGGCTGTTGGCGTGCGCGGAAAGTTGCTGGCCCTGTCATTGAGTTAAGTAATGGCTGCTCCTACCGGCCCAAGATGGCCGGGCGGGGAGGAGACAGCGCGGGCGGGGGAAGGTAAACAGGGAAAGGAGCCGGGCGGCCCCGGCCCCCGTGGCTCTGCGCCCCGCGCTCGCCGTCGTTTGCCTTCCCTTCCCCCCGCGTCCGCCCGCAACCTGTAGCGCACCCGGCCCTGACAAAGGCTGCGCCGCCCCGGCCGCGCCTGTCACTGGGCTTCTGCAAGGAGGAGACCAGGGAGCCCTGGGCCCCGCCGACCCTCCTGCAGGCCCCCCGGCCCGGTGCCTTGGCACCTGACACTTGCTCAGGTGTTGGGGCGGGTCCCCTCGCCTCCCCCTGCATATTCACATGTGTGTGTTAAATTTGGTTTCTCTGTGTGGGTGTGATTTAAAAGGCACTACTCCCCGGTGCCTTGAATGCCTGTCTAGGCCTCGCTGTGGTAGTGGCACAGTCACCAAACAAAATGTTGAAACCTTAAAAAAAAAAACAAAAAACAAACAAACAAAAAAAACAACAACAAAAAATCACCCCCAAACAACAACCCCCCCCCCAAAACGCTCCCCCTCCCTTTAGTTTCGGTGTTAAAGAAGAAGTTTAGGTTTCCCTTGTTCCCCTCCAGTTGTGTAGTTGTTCTTTATAATCAGGGTCTTGGTTTTCCAATAAAGTGGCAAGGCAGCAGAAACCTGATCTTGCAGCCATTTGAATAATATAAATCTTTAATGTACTTGAATTAACTTGGAGTGGGGGGGAAGGAGTTAAAATATTACTGAAAATCACTAACTGGCTTTGAAGTGGGGTTTATTGATGCTGTTAAGAAACGTGTGTGTGTATGTACACACGTGTGTGTACATGTACACAGCCACATGCTTGTTATTCCCTATAATACACTGCATTACACTTTCAGTTTGTTTTGTGTAAACAAGAAGTAAAGCTCATTCCCTACTAATGGTGAAGCTTTTGAGTCCTGCTATTTTGAATATCACATTATTGTTATGCAAACTAGTAAGCTGACTTTTTCAAAGCAGATTTCTCCAAAACGGTTAATATGGTTTGCTGCACCTTGTATCAATAGGTCCAGACTTCTAAGATAAATAATTAAAAATAAAAGGTGAATGTCTTCATCTTCCACCTGAATTTGCCTTGTAAGGTTTTGGGGGTTTAGTATTTCAGTAATGTATAAAATACAAGCTAATGGGGGGAGGGGGGAGAACTGAAAAAATGATCTCTGAGAACTGACAACTAAATAATTTATTCTGAGGTGAAAAAAACCCAAACAAACCCATAATGTTACTATATGGTGCTGAGTATTTGGCAAGAATTTCTTGGCTAATTCTGTTTCATTCTGTTCAGAGTCTGAACTGGGTGATGCTTCAAGGTTGGATTTTTGTTTGAATTATTGCCATAAGCAAGGTACAAAGTTAGTGTTGTTTAAAATGCATTACTCTAGGTATAGTCCATTTCCTACATGTGAACTTTATTTGATAGACTGTGAGACCTGGTACCGTATGGGCAGGGTTAGATGATATAGCCTAACACAATTCATTGTAATTTGATAAGATTTTTTTTCTTGCTAAAAGTAACCAACAGCCATAGAGTGGCATCATAACCTGGAATTCTAATGTACTGTTCTTGGAGTTACAATAATTCAGTTGTTGAATCTCTTCATGAAAGAACAGTAGCTAACAAAGCTCATAGACTCTCCCAAATCGTGAAATCTTACTTGGCTAGTGAATTCTGAACTATGCAGAATGCTAAAAATTGCTTTGTTATTATGCAGAGGCGCACAATGAAGCATGACATCAAGCTATTTCAGGAGGAATGGTGTTAGGAGGCAAACTTTTTCTTAGTGCCCCTCCCTTCTCAAAAGGAGAGTGGCATTGGGAATGCAACTTTTGTCAAGGGGGAGTGCAGTATGGCCATCACCCCTTCAAGCTGTTTCAAGTAAAGAGGGCAGAATTGGAGTCTTCTCTCTCTGCCTTACTTTGAGAGTTGTTTTTGTTTTTTTTTTTTTTTTTTTTTTTTCCATTG
>NW_017729032.1:204270558-204271064 GCF_001723915.1 Gavialis gangeticus
TTTTTTTTTTTTTTTTTTTTTTTTTTTTTTTTTTACCTTGGGGATGAGGAAGCAGGAGGGTTAATAAAGAAGCAGTTCTGTGCTGTTTGGTACAGGGACTTTTCCCTTGTCCCTCTGACCATCTGTGGAACTGGGGTTATTGTATGACCCTAAATTTCTGCTTTGTGCAGGATGATACTAGAGACATGCATCCTGTAAAGTATTAGGCGCTTCATTTTGAGTCCTGCCTTTAGGTTTAACAAGGTAGAGAGGTGTACACATCCAGAAATCAGACCCATCTGTCTTGTGTGGCATATAGAAAGTCTAGGTTTTTGTCCATGAGCGTTATGCCATGGCTCAGTGAATTGTGAGCTTGATAAGATGGAGGAAATCAAATCATTATGTGATTGTGTGTGTTGTTTGACACGCACGTGAAGATTTTCTGCTTTATAAGATTTTCCTTTTAATTTTGCAAAAAATTAAGTCTGAAGGTTATGGTTAGAGAGTTGTGCTCTCAGTGTTTGTGC
>NW_017729032.1:204276064-204283384 GCF_001723915.1 Gavialis gangeticus
TTTGCAAAAAATTAAGTCTGAAGGTTATGGTTAGAGAGTTGTGCTCTCAGTGTTTGTGCAGCTTTCTAGGGAGTTGGAGGGGGAGTTTGACTTTCTAGGGAGTTGGAGGGGGAGAATTACATCAGTATTGGAATTCTGATGTTCCCAGTTGTGGTTGCACCACATGCACTCTTAAATGTGTCTGATCAGCTGGGCCCCCCTAACTGATCAGAAGGTAAGATGAAGTTAAAAGGCACTCTTTAATATCTCTCTAAGTCTCTTATTATGGTTGAGTATGTTCTCTTTCTGTTTTTCCTTCTTTTCCTCCTCCTCCTCCCTGGAAGTGAAGGCTAGAAATTTGCTTGGAGGAGAGTAGCAGAGCTTTTGCAGTGCTGGAAGTAGATTGCAGGGAAGGTTCTTTTTATGGTTCTTGTGGTATTTAGTCAGAGTTGACATTTATTTTGTGTGAAAAATCTTCATGTAACAAGCTATAATTGTTTGTTTTTTATACTGCATTAGGATGCTGTGGCTTATGTAATTTATTGGGTTTAACATGCTTGTTGCTTAGTGTTGTTCATTGAGCTTAATTGGTCTGTGATATGCTATAGTTAAAAAGGGGGGAAAGTAGTGGTATGTGTTATACCTGTCTCAGACTCCATGTCAGTTTTCATGGTTTTACAGCCTTTTGCCTTTCCCTCACCCCGCTATAAAAAAAAACAGTGCCTCTTTCTTGCTGTACAAAGGCCATAGACAAACAGGGAAAATTAACTAGTTGTTTATTTGCAGGGTTGACAAATGCAGAAAATAAATAGATGGAAAATATTCTTTAATTGTCTCATTATTGCAGTTTTGGGTGTCACTTGTAGCGGTATGTTTTAAAAATGCTTTAGGCCAATGTGAGCTAAGTTGACTTTTTGGCCTTGTAATGCTGACTGTTAATTTTCTACTAAATACAATTCACTGTTCTTATTTGATTATACCAGACAGCTTGAAATGTAAGAAGAAAACATCTGGTGTAGTAAAGGGATTTTTTGGTCTGAAAACCTTTTGGTTTCAATGTGGTTTTGTCAAAATGTAGAAATACTGATTTACAAATAATTATAATGCTTGTCTAAAACAATGGCAGTACTGAGAGCTGGGGAACCAGGGTCTTGCTATCATGAGACTCGTGGTATAACATTAGAGAAAGTCAATAGCTTTTTCAGTTTCTCTAAATTATTTCTGAGCTGTTGCCTTCTAGAGCATTGTAGTATATTTTATGCTTTTTTGATTAATGTTGTTTCTCATTCATATAAAGTAAGTGGCAGTTTTGGAAGCTATATGATAGGTAGAATCTGTAGTCAGTGATTTTGTTTTAAAAGTATGTGGAAGTTGAGACTATGAAATAATAATCTTAAGTTAAACTTCTTAGATACTTGCGGCTAGCCTATGGATTTTAGATTTCCATGTTGTTTGTGCTTGGTCCTAAAAAAGAACAAAAAGGAGAAAACCAGTGATTTAATACACGTGGTTAAATACATTCCAGTGTTCCTACTTGTACAGTGTGATGGTTCTGAATTGCCTATAATGATATATCACTATTCCTCTCGTGTGTAAAGAATGCATTATTCTGTTATCATGTTTATAGTCTTGACGTTTCAGCTGGTACTAAAAGTTACTTATTGATTCTATTTGTTTTCATATAGTCAGAAAGTTTCAGCAGTTTCAGAACTGTTAAGCATTTTGGACAAAGTTTTTTGAAATGATATCTGTTTTTATTGCTTAAATGCTTTTGGCATTTGTGAAGTCTACAGTGTGATGTTTATTAATACTGCTTAAGTTCTCTGGTCACTAGAAAACTGAGTAAAGTTGTAAATGTTTACAGTCCTCATTTTTTTTTGTAGCTTATTGGAAAGTTAAGTGGACCTGTGACTTCACTCAAGATAATTTTCAAGAACTGCAGTTACATCTCAGGATTGATTCAACATACTGACGTTTACATTTCAGCAAGTTTTCTTGTCAAGCATTGGGGGAGGTGATATGAACAATAATATGGAATTTTATATGAAGACTAGTTTATTTTTGTAGCTTTTTACACTTGTCATGTAGTATGAATATTGATATTACAGCAGTACCTGTAGGTTGTAGCAGGTTTGAGAGGAAGGGGGGGGTCTTTTGAGCTAGGTGGTGCCCTGATACAGATTTTAACCATCAAAATCAACTATCTAGGCATGGGGAAGAAAAGGAAGTGTCCTTTTGTTTAACAGACAAAGGAGTTTAAACACAGTGAGGTTGCACAGAAGTCTGTGACAAAGATGGAAACAAACCTAGGTCACCTTTATTTCAGCTCTGTACCTTAACCATAAGACTCCTTCCAACATGTGCTGTTGAATTCATTTTATTTAGTGGTATGTGGCTTTTAAGAAGGGGAAAAAATAGTTTGTCAAGATAGTACTTGGACCAAGTACCATATAAATGAAATATGTAATAGAATGGTCCAAAGCTTTTGTGTCTACCCATTTTGGGTGGTTTTCATAACGTGTTAGTAGTTCTGCCATTTGCAGGCAGTGTAGTCTTCCCAAAATAATTGGCTGGTATAAAACTATCTTGGTGTTGGTATGAGTACAAGATCCATATTACTTATGAACGGCAAGGCCATGCGTGGGTATTGATTTGTTTGATCTAAAATGAGTGCTGGTAGTATGAGGAGATCAGTCGTGCAAGGACTGAGAGAGGCTAAACTTGCATTTTGAGTTGCATAGAATCTCAAAGTCTTAGACTTAGTTGCTATCACTGGTCTATTGCTAAGTATCACTGGTCTTGGGACTCTGTCTGGCATATGTGTGTGGGAGGAAATCTGCAGTTGTGGGGCGAATGGAAAAAATGACCTTTCTTAGGCAGATTTGTCGAACTGGTTGTAAGCTTAGGTGGTTATACTAAGTACTGAAGAGACAAATTAGCAGACAGAAGGCATCTGAGGCTGTTTAAAGGTGGTTAATTTGTTGAACTTAATGATGCATTGTTTTTGGTCAGACCAGTGGCCATTCCATTATTGCATGGACACATACACGTACTGTTGTATGTGAGTACAGTCCCTCTGCTCTTCTGTTGTTTAAATTCCAGACATGTATTTCCTCACTAAACTACCATGAATGTTAGACTCCGTCTGTGTAGAAGTTCTGGAATTGTATTGAGGGTGGAAAGTTTGAGGTCTAGGTCTTAACTCCTTGGTACTTAAATAACACTTGTTCAGTGAACCTTACTAATATGTTCTGGGCAGTTTGATTTGTGTCATAGGAAGATGACAATTTTTTATAAACTGTGTCCTTATTCCAACATGGCTATAATGAACAGCCCATAAACAGGTTATTATATCCTACCCATTATCAGAATACTCATTTGCATCATCTAGAAAAATTGAAATGTACCCTGACTAATACATGTATGGAGCCCTACAGAAGGCTTATGCGATTGTAGAAAAGTAACAGAGGGCAGAAACTAGCCTATAGAATACTTTTAGCAGTATTCTAAAATACTGTGGAAAAGTGCAAAGCACAATTGGTTTGGTTTGAGTTTGTAGGGCCAGGAAGGGTGGGTACTACCTGAAAATTATTTTTATGAAGTATTTAATTCAGAATTGGGCAAAATAAACAAGGACTAATAATGTCTTTAAATCACTTTTGAGTTTAAATTTAATTACTTCAGTTTACAGCAAGGACATTTAAAGACTCATTCTGCTTGATAATTTTAGTGTGTGATGCACTTTTTTTGCGAAATTTAAGTTTTAGGTTTATAGAATGCCTGTACAGCAGCCTCTAGCATCCCTGTGCTTCAAAATGGCAGCAGGGGTGCTTTTATGTAAAACGTGTCTGATTTAAAGTGTTCATCTAAATTGTTTTATCTGAAGTGTCCCCGCTGCCATTTTGAAGCATGGGGATGCTGATACACAAGACACTCTGGGTGCTTTAATTAGAGTGCCCCCCCCACCTGTATAAATGCCCTTAGAATCAACAAGTATATATCAAATAAGTTGCCTGGTAGGCCAGTGTATTTTCAGTTGGATGCTATTTTGGGTCTCTAGTGGGAATGATATAAGAGTCTCTTATGTAAGTAAATAGGCAACTAAATTAATGACCAAGAAACCCCAAAACACATTTTGGGTATTGAACAATAATTTTGACAGATAATAGTCCATATGTCACTTTATTTTTACATTAGAGTACAATAGAACTGTTATTAATACCTGCCTTTAGTCCTTTTAGATTTGTATGATGATCAAAAGGGGTATCTTGTGCATTTGACACGTACAATTAGAAGCTAGTTTATGGAGATGAAGAAGTGACTTAAGCTGTTTTATGAACTCATATTTCTAGAACAGTGTGTATCATTATTTGGATTTCCTTCATGGTCAGCTATTAAATGAGCTGTCGTTAAAACTGTGCTCATTTGTCAAACAGCTTTGCTTTCAGAGCTCAGATCTGTTGTCTAATATATATTTAATATTTAAATTAATCATTATCTCATGGAACTTAAGATAGAATTTTGGAAATTGAGGTACTGTGTTCTGTTTTTATAGTATTGTTTTAAAGTAAGTCAGGAGGCACAATGAACTCCTAGTGTAGAAACATTAGACACTTTCTTTAGACCTCTATTCCATACTGCTAGAGTGAAAAAGTCAGTCAAGGCAGCTGTTAAGGCACTAACTGTCTCTCTTAGTTTATGGTTTGAAACGCTCATTTGCCCTGGAACTTGGAGAAGGCTAGGGAAACATAGCTAAATATGCTCCTTAGTTCTAACTCACTTTCCTGTTGGGGAAAGGGATAGGCACAAGCAGCCCAGGTAGTGTTACTTTTTGAGGGTAGAGAAGGGAGGAAGTAGCACTTTCATGCATTGCTTTAGGAGATGAGAGTGCTGATAGTACAGTAGCCAGATACCACTACCCCTTTCCTAAAGGAAGGTGGGGGTGTTGAAAGTTTCTGTTGCTAGCAGGAGGCATAGGACAGATATAGAATCTAAGCGAGTTTTTAGAAAGTATACAGCAGAACCAGACAGTACCAAAATGACTTGTACATTACAGATCCTTCAATATATGGGTATTTGTCTTTGCTAGAGCTGCCCGTGTTTTAGGCTGCCAAGTAAAAGGATTAACTTCTCAGGGGAATCGTGGAGGGGCCTAATAAGATGAATACTGTATGGCCTCTCTTGGGCTACTGCTAGTTATAGCCATGTTTCCATCTTTCTGGGAAAGGGAGGGTGGTTTCTCTGCTCTCCAGGAACAGATCAGGGAGAAGACCCTGCTCTGAGATGAGAGCGTCCCTTATGAGAGAACTTTACAAGAGCAGTGGAAAGGAAGTTGTGAGATTTGAGGGTAAGGGGTGAGTAAAATGGGGAGACAAAGAAGGGAAGAGAGTAATGATATACCCTCTTTTCCCTCACCTCTCAGAATCCTGTTGCTGACCCATCTACTTGTGCAGTTTGTTGTTAGTTTGCCTGCAGCGCTGTTCCCTATCTCAGTAGTTTCAAGAGCAAGTTAAGTAAGACTATAGTACACATAATACTGGGAGTACAGGAAAAAGTTACGAGGAAATGGTGGAGGGGGGTGTGTGAATAAGTGTGACTATTTTGAGTGAGCATTCAGATGTGCCCTTTGTCCTGTAAGTTCTGCATGTAGTCCTGACTGATGCCTCCTGCCCTTGAGACAAGAAATAAATCTAGAACAAACTAACTGAGGGAACAGCTGCTCTAAGAGGAGGAGATGGAGGCAGAAGTAAAGCAGTTTAATACTGCGACTACCCTTTTAGGAGGAAAAAAAGAGGGCTGAATAACCTGGATGCTGTCATTTTTTTTCTAAGGGGTAAAGGGAAAAGCAAAAGAAAAGCAAGTCTGGCTGTTTTGCTTTTTAAATCTGGAGGGTGATGGCTGATGATTAAGGCTGTATGTAGATGAAACGAGGCGTGTGTGCAGAACACTTTAAAGCGGGCTAAATGCTTTTGCAGCTCTTTAATGTTGTTGGTGTTTGCATGCCTCGGTGGTGTATTGTGCATTCCATCTGCTGTACGAAATTCGGTGGTGTAATGCACTTTAAATAACTCGGGGCTCAGCAAACTAAAATTCCTTCAAGAAGTTTTAGTTTGCTGCCCCTACAGCTGTGGAGCGAAGCACCAGGCTCCGTGCACCTCCCTGGCTCTGCAGGAAGTCCTGCAGGCAGCCTGGCAGCAGCCTGGGAAAGCAGACTCCGCCTGTGAGCTTGATCTTCCTCCCCCGCACCCTGGAGCCTGCCTGCTTACCTGAGCTGCACAGGGAGTGGGGGGCGCTGCTGCTGCAGTGGGAAGCACCATACCCCCTCCAGCTGAAGGACCGCTCTGTCCACTAGCAGCTTGCCCTCCTCTCCGTGCTGGAGAGGCAGGTGAGTCAGTGGGTTGTGTGCCTGACACAGGGGTGTAATCAACCCTAAATTGAAGCAGTGTTTTTTAAATGCTTAGTGGATTTTAAGTGAGAGACTGAGCTTTTTGTAGCACAGCATGAGTAGGTTGGAAAATTTAGGGAAATGATTTAACAAAAAGAAAATAAAACGCAACTTAGAAAAGAAAGTGAAGTAGAAGTAGTAAAACTGGGAATGCCACATACAAAGCAATATTAAAAAAGATGCCCCACAATCTGTGATGGGAAAAAACATGTGGAATGACATCTGGAAGTGAAAGAATGTAAGTATACATTAGGTATACTTGTTAAAAGCTTTGTTGTAAAGAAAGTATCTTGGAAATGGCACAATCAAATACAGAAGAGAGTAAACAGTATATTTCTGTATTTCCTGACTGGGCTTTGGTGTGGTGATCCAGGTATTTTTTATCTTTAAGTAGGCTTAATCCTCAGGTTTATGAGTACTGGAAATTTTTCAACCCTTGAATTTGAGAGACCTAAATCTTAGAATGTTTTTAAAGGAAAATAATGTATAATTGATAAGAGGTACCCAGCTGACTTAAGGTGAGTTAAAATTTGGTCTGAGTGGCTTATTGTGCTTTTTTACGTTGGACAAGGAAGGCCTGGTGCTTGTTTTTTTTCTTAAATGCTTGTTTTCTTAGTAGAAACTGAAGTCTTCCTTTGCATTTACAAAAAAACCCAAAACCCGTAAGAGAATGCTTATAATTTTATATTGGCAGTTATCAAAAAAAATCCTTAGGGAGAGGCTACTATTCAAATTCAGTAGTCACAGTCAAGGGTACATTTCTGTCAGGAACAGTCTTATTCTTTAGAGAAGACTTGTTGAGAGGTTATTGTAAAAACAAGTCTGAAATCTAAGATACTTGTGAAAACAAGCCTCACTCAGTACACAGCATGACAAATGTATGTCTACAACAGTCT
>NW_017729032.1:204283528-204286979 GCF_001723915.1 Gavialis gangeticus
CCCCCCCCCCCCCCCCACAACAGAGCAGAACACACTGATTTCTAACAGTAATAACAGTAAAACTGATTTCTAACGGTAAAATGTTTCAGGCTCATAATAGAAGGTTGGTATCTTCCTTTAAATACAGAGATGACTGGGTGGAAGAGGTGAATAATTGGAATGTATTGAATACTTATTTTAGCTATGAGTAGAAGATTTTGAGGAACTTCTGGAGCACTGTAATATGTGAATGTAATTGCTGTAATGATATGAGAGAATCTAATTATGTAATCAGAATCTGTAAGTATATGGTAGTAGAATAAGGCCACATTCATCCTTAAAGGGATGATCACTTCCAGAAAGTTTTCAGATACTAAACTTCAGGAAAGAGTCTTGGACAGGGTTGTGTTTAAGTCAGTAATTCCTACTTTTTCCCTTTCTTAATGCTTGAGTAATTATCTGTACAGTTTTTCCTTGCTTTATGCGGGTTCTGTATGTGCGAATTCCCTCTTATGCGATGACCCTCTTTATACCAAAAATTCGTTTTATGCTAGGTAAATTCACTCTTATTCGATTGGTGTGGTGGAAGCCCACAGTCAGGTGCTTTGTGTGGTGCATTATGAGAGTGGTGTGCACCAAAATATAGTCTCCTGTGTGGATCTGTGCTCTTCACTCATTGTCTGTGATGCATGTTTCTGTAGTTGCCATCTGCATTATGGTAATGTTCACCACCACTCGGTGCTTGTGTGTACTGTCTGCTGTTGGTGATTTACCAAAATTGTCTTGTAAAAGCAGCAGAAATAGGTATTTAGGTCAGTACGCTCTAGGTCTTGGAACCTAACCATATTTGTTATGCATCACACCCTGCAGGGTCGAAGAGATTGACTTAAACCATTTTTAAATGTGGTTTAAACCACATTTGTCCAGACCAATAAGCCAGGTTAGAATGGTTGAAAACTTACCGGAACATTTCAAAAGCACATCCAGAAAATCAGGTATTATTTTGAATTGGTTCTCTGTGAATTTGACCAGTGTTTGTGTGGGCACCGAGCTTTCAATGACTAGCATCTAAGTCAGTCCTCACATGTGGTAAAATTGCAACATTTGGTGACCCCTGGATGTTGTTGTGAACCTGCTGCTAATAAATTGAAAAACAAATACCTCCCTGTTCTGTAGTTTTTCCATATTTTGGAAAGTACAGGTCACTCCAGAAACTTTAAATCTAGTCCTGTAATGTTATTTAGAGAACATGTTAACCTGACCTGTCAATCACTATTCATCTCAAGTGAACCGAAAAATGCGTAATGTTGATAACTTGTATGGTCCTTTAATCACAAAAAATTCAGCTGTGGTTATGATGAAACAGCTCATAGAAAAACACATCCTTACTGTGTGTAAGAGAAGTAGCGTTTTGAGAGTTGTCATTTTCTTTTTCTTCACAAAAGGTTTAGTACAAATTACATAAGAGTTAGCGCTACTCTAACTTAATTTTTGTGACTTGAACTGCATGTATGGGTAGAAGCTTTGTGTATTAAAACCTGTTTTTCAGTATCAGAGGTGCATACAGTAGAAACATGTATGAAATGTTGATTTATGCTCTAAAAAAATTCCATTTGTATAACTACACAGGAACTTTTCAGGTAGAAAAATCCTAACAGGATATGGATGCGTGAGAATTAAAGGGCTAGAGTCTAGGTGGATTTATGAGAGGTGCAGTTTTACATATGTTGGAATAGTGGTAGCTTTTTAATTTAAAAATGGAACTTTGCATTTCTCTACTTCTAGAGCTCAAGCTTTACAAAAATGTGGCATTTTTAAATGGTTTTCTAAAATTCAGCTTGTGTTTATCCAGCCTTTGACTACAAAGTAATGATTCCCTCTCCTCCCCACTCCATCTTCAAACCATACTGGACAAAACTCAACAAAACATCTGTGATATAATCCTGCAATTGAAGTGGGGGGGTCATTTGTATGATCTGATAGGCTTTTCCAGCTCTGATACAAACAGTGAATAAATGGCCTTAAAAATAATATAGTGTTGTTAAATATGTAGTGCATTTAGGTAAAACATTAATTGCCATTCCATTCATAGAAAAAATGGATGCTAAAAGATATGGGCAAGCTCCATTGTGTCAGCTCCCCTTCAACACTCTTAAGAGGATTACATTTTTTAAATTTGAAGTGTTACTTCTGAATCATTTGGCTGCCAATGTAATGATGATAAATTGGATTAGTTGTTGAAATAGTACACTCTAATCAGCATAATAAAACTAGGCAGTTGCCTTTTTTTTTTTTTCTCCCAGTATCCTGATATTTGGGGTATTGTTAGCTGTCTCCCATATCCCTTGCCCTATGCTGAATCTCCTACAGCAAACTTCTTCCCCGGTGGTACAGGAACTAGCTCTTAACGTATTCTGCGGTGCGGTAGTTGTCATAATGTACTGAGGTGGGGGATTGCAGAGCCCCTCTGTATGAAGTTGTCCCATTGCTGCATTATAGTTAGCGGGAGGAGGGAGCATGAGGTTTTACTCTGCATTTCATAATGTCTGCTGCTAAGCAAGGGTGGAACTGAATTTTTAGGTTTGGATAAAAACAATTAGGTCAGGAGCTCTGTAGCTTGGTATAATTCCAGAATCCTCGCTTCCCCAAACTCACTGATCCATTCTTCAAATGGGATTCTTTCACTTGGACAGAGGATTGCAAGGACTTTAAAAGTGTATGTGCAACTGTCTGGCTGTTGTGTGAGCAGTAGATCAGACTTGTATGCAAAATATGTTCGTGTCAAACCACTGTTCTGTACTTGCAGTACTACTAATCTTGTTTCTTTCTTTCATATAAATGAGAATGATTAGTAAGGTTTTCAGGTAACATGGCAAGTAAGTTTTTCATCAGGTCATGATCAAAATCCTGGCTGTGGAAATAAAGCTTTTTAACATACAAATGTATTTTAAATTCCTGCAACATTCCTCTCAAGTCTGTTCCTGAAAACCTGTGAACATACCCATACATCATTTTTTTTTTAAGTGTTCATTTAGTATTTTTGTGTATATCCCACATACATGCCCTTGAGTGACATCTTACTGGAAGTGCACCGATACATTGGTCCAGTGTTGGACTGGCACCAATATAAAGCAAATTGATTGTATCCGAAATCAGCCTGATGTGGCCCATAATTTGGCTGATAAATGGCCCATGCACGCATACAGCTTCAGTACAGCATGTAGGCAGTGAGGAGCACAGCACAGCAGCATGGAGAGCTGTGTGCAGCTGGTACGTCTATTGTGATGGAAGGGAAGGGGTGTGTGGTGGGGCAGGTCAAGGCCCTCACAGTGAGGGAGGGAGTGGGGCTGGGGCAGGCGTTGCCCAGCTGGGGTGGGTGGGCTCGGGATGGAGTTGAGGCTCATCCAGGGCGCATAGTGGGGCACGCACCCTGGGATGGTATGGGAGAGGGGAGTTTGTGCCCCCGGGTCTT
>NW_017729032.1:204287109-204288641 GCF_001723915.1 Gavialis gangeticus
CAGCCCCCCTCCCTCATAACCTCCTTCCCAGCACCACCACCCACCCTGAGCACAGCTTGGCCCAGCCTCCGCCAGGAAGAGCCCAGGGCAGCCCTGACCCCAGCTCACAGCAGCAGCCTTCCCACCCCATTCCACACAGATCTGGGGGCACACCCCTCCACTCCCCATGTCCTCCCAGGGTGCGTGCAACTGTGGGAACCGCCCACTGTGCACCCCAGATGAGCTGCTTGCAGCTCTGTCCTGTTCCGTGCCCTGCCCTGGCTGGGAAGCCCCAGCCCCACTCCCTCCCTCATTGTGGGGGCTTTGATCTGCCCTCCCTCGCTCCCCTTCTCTTCCCCCTCCCCTTACACCACAACAGACTTACTAGCCAGACACTGCTCTTCAAGCTGCTGGGCTGCATATCAGAAATTGGTATTGGCCAATGTACCTCCTTAAAAATTGGCTATCAGTATTGGCTCCAAAAATCTCTATTGGTGCCCTACATCTTACACGTTCACATTTGTATGCTGCTTGTGTAATAAAGTTTCAGAGGCATGCTATTAAGTTAGCATTTTTCAAAATACAAATTTTGAGCCAAGAGAGCTTTCATAAAACATTTGTTTAGTAAAAATTCCAGAAATTTAAATAAATGCAGAATGCTTAGAAACAATCTGCTGCAATGAAGAAACACAGTACCAAGCAAATTTTGTTTTGTTTTTTAATGTGACTTCCAATTAAAATGTTATCTGTAGCATAGGAAATAAATTTATTTACAGTGAATTTCTGTCAGAGCAACAGTTCTGCTGTAGTTAACATCGAGAATCCCTTGTTGTTTTAAAGGTTGACTTTTTAAGTGCTTTAAAATCTGCATGTATATTTAGATGGTCTTGAAATTTGGTGCATTTTATTTTGGTGCCTTGGAAAGTTAGTGTTTCAAATTAAAGGAGGTTTTAGGCAAGCATTTCCTATAGCCTCTTGGGAGGGGGAGGGAATGTTACGTTCTACCAGTTTTACCACTGTGTTTTTGCAGAGACAAGGGGATCAAACCATGGCTTTGGTTATGTCCAAAATTGTTTAATTTGTTTAGCAATTATCACTTCTAATGCATGGCACCAAATATCCCTTTGAGGAAAGCAAAATTGAAAAGTGTATTGTAAAAAAAACAAAACGGCTCTCACAATATAGGCATAAGCCTAATACTTAGAGCCAAACAGATTAGGCTGCATGTAAAGGCATAGATAGCCAAAAAGCTTTCTAGTTTGCCAAGTCTTGTGTAAATTTGGTAGCTTTTGGAAATATGCAGTAGCCATTGAATGTGACCTTCAGGCCTGTCTCAGTTTGACTCTGACTTGTGGCAGAAACTTGGGTGGGGGGAGGGGCGGAGAGTTATTAGAGAGGACCATTGCATGTGGATGGGGTTATTTTGTTAAAATTTGCTTCTATCGAAGAGGTGTTCACTTTGGAGAAAAGTAGTTGGATTACAGCAGATTCTTAAAAGCACCCAAAACTATTTTTGAAAAAAAAATGCCTGTGGGTGTTTACTGTGAGTGGTG
>NW_017729032.1:204293641-204298057 GCF_001723915.1 Gavialis gangeticus
CTTGTGGCAGAAACTTGGGGGGGGGGGGGGGCGGAGAGTTATTAGAGAGGACCATTGCATGTGGATGGGGTTATTTTGTTAAAATTTGCTTCTATCGAAGAGGTGTTCACTTTGGAGAAAAGTAGTTGGATTACAGCAGATTCTTAAAAGCACCCAAAACTATTTTTGAAAAAAAAATGCCTGTGGGTGTTTACTGTGAGTGGTGACTATTGCATGAAAGAAGTGGGGAATACAGAGAGGGGAATCTGGTGCTATGGTGAGGGGATATATGAGACTGGTAGGGGGGCAGGTCAGTGAGAGGGGAGTCATGGTATGGGGGCAAGGGTGACAGAAGGAGTGGGTGGCAGGGGAATTGGGGAAATTAGAGTTGTGGGACCTCTCTCGCTTTGCTTGGGTTGCCTCTGGCACCAGAGTCCTCCTATAAGGTGCATAAACTTGGCATTGGAGGGGGAGGAGGGTGATCCCTGCCCATTCAAGCATGTGAACCCTTTTTGTGTTCCTCCAGGTGATCTGATGATCCTTGGAAAGTGAGAGCTTTTTGGTTTTTATTGCCTCATGCAGGATCTGGGATCAAGATCTGAAAACTTTGTGTCCCTTGTACTGTACTGGGATCTGGAAGACAAGATCTGTCTCCTTGGTTTTGGATACTGGGAGCAGTAGAGGGGTAGTTGCGTGAACTTTTTTATGAGTTCCCCTGCTTTTCAAGGTTGAGCATTGGGTGGAACAGTTAATAGTTTTGATATTGTTGCAATCCGTGTTCGTCTCTGTGGACTGTTCTTATTCATCTGGAAATACCACATTAAGATGAATGTACAACTGATGTTTATTGGGTCAGACCATAGGCCCATCTTTCCCAGTATTCTGTGTCACTTAGTATTTTGTAAACCCTTATCATGTCTCCCCTCAAGTGTCTCTTCTAAACTGAACAGGTCTAGCCTCATGTGGAAGCCCCTCCATACCACTAATCATCCTTGTTGCCTTCTCTGTACCTTCTCTAGTTCTCCTATGTCCTTTTTGAGGTGTGGGGACCAGACCCCAAGCACTAGGAGGGAAGGGGGAGTGGGCCTGGGAGGGAGGCGGAGCTCTGTCCCTGCCTGCTCCCCTCTCCCCCTCTGTCATTCTTGACCTGCATTTGGCTAGTGGATTTATACTGAAGTAGGGCATGATGATACTTTCAGTCTCACTTACAATTTCTTCTTTGGTGCAAAGTCACCAGCACCAGGCAGGCCCTGCAAGAGGACCCATGCTGCCCCACCCAGCTCCATGGGGCCCCCCAAAGCAGTTGCCCCGATTCACACCCCCTTAGGGTGAATGCCGTTAGGTCTTGGTGATTTGCTACTGTTTAGTTTATCAGTTTCCTCTATGACCTTCTCTATTAAAGCCTCAATTTGGGTCAGCTCCTTTGACTTGTCCCTAGAAAGGAGTGTCTCTGGTGAGGGAATCTCCCTAACATCTTCAACAGAAAAAAAAAAAAAAAATGCATTCTTTGCTCTATCTTCTTAGCAATGGCCCTGCCATCTTTTAGTGTCCCTTCTACACACCCTGATCATCCAAAGGCTTAGCTGTGACTCCTTGGCAGGTCTTTGACTTTTAATACACTTAAAGACATTTTTTGTCGTTACTTTTTATGTCTCTAGCAAGTTTCTCCTCAGATTCTTACTTAACTTGTGTTATTATGGTTTTACATTTGATTTGTCAGACTTTGTGCCCTTTTTTATTTTCCTCATTACGATTTGTCTTCCATCTTTTGAAAGAAGCTTTTTTTCTGTTTATTGCCTCTGCAACTCTACCATTAAAACATACTAGTTTATATCTCTCTCAAACATCTCTCTTTGTTTAGAGCAGCCAGAATCTAACTTTAAAATCCACAGCCTTAGATGAATTGCCTTGAAAATCAATGCATCTCAGAGGGTGTATATGGTAGGATTAGTAATTGGAGTTTAGGGTCATTTGAGCCAGGTTCCTGAAATGCAGCCATTTGAAAAATCAGCATTTTAAGTTGGTTCTGCTAACATGGGGTGTCAGAGGCATCAGTTCCTGGTCCACAAGCTTGCTTTAGTGCATTCAGGACCTATCTGGCCTGTGGGGCTGGAAATTTGGCGGCAGCAGCAGCATTAATTGTCATGGTTCTCAGAGGAAGGGCAGCTGCTGCGCCCCACCACCACCAAATTTTAGGTACTGTGGGCTGGATGACACAGCTTCACCTTCCAGATCCAGTCCATGATGCTGGAAATCTGGCAATGAGATGAGCAGCCACACAAGTAACACTCCTGCTTGCCCTACCATCAAATTTCCAGCCCCATGGGGACCCATGGGCTATATTTTTGATACTGCTATACTAATGTGTCTGAATATCCAGTGAATTGAACAGTAGCTCTGGACTTCATTGTGTTTTGGTCCTTTGATATTTCCCTCTGCAAGTGCATGATACTTGCTGCTTCTTTGAAGATGCAATGTGAAACTTTTTTGTTTTTTGTTGGGTTTTTTCCTTCAATCAAGAGTTAGGGTTCTATAAAATATGTGAATCTCCTGCTTGGAATCTGGGTGGTCTTTGTGTGAACATGTAAGCCCTGTTCCCACTTGCGATCTGAAATCTCAGTCCCTTGTTCTTCTGAAGAAACCTGGGTCCCTTTTTCTCTTGTGGGAATCAGGATCTGTGATGCCGTTGCTGTTTTGGAATAGGTATGAGACCTCTTTCTAGCAGCGTGCATGTGCCAGGATCTGTTGGAGACAAGATCTTGTGTGATCCCTCTAAGAAATGCAACTTTTGTGTTATCTGGTATGGGAACTGATTAGATGCAGGGGGAGAAGAGAAGCAGAGATCCAAGTATATAACATTGATGCACTGCAGTGGTCCAAATGCATAACATGAATAGTTTGACTGAAGCAGGAGTGGAAATCCATGTGGGAGGAGTGGAGAAAGTGGGTAGTAATAGCGTGGTGCTCAGTTCAGTGTATATTTGCAAGGTGATGATCTAATGAATGATAGGCATGTCCTTAAGAAAAGAGACACTGTAACCACCATACACAGTATAACCTAATAAATCCAGTGTGTTTGGGACTGAGCGCCTGCTGGATATTTGAAAATGATGGCTTTTTTAAACCTGAGTGGCGGCTGGTCATGGAGCAGGGTGGGGGTTGGGGAGGAGGGAAGTGGTGGCCAGTACCAGAGCCTGCATGTGACTTGTTTTACATGAGGAGACCGTTGCACATCGGCAACCAGATCGATCTTGGCGGAGGAGAAACCCTGTGTCCAGAGGCAAAGAGATCCAAGACAACTGGGGTTACTCTTCCACTGCAGCCTTCAGAGCAGTTGAGAAGTATGCCTTCTGCATCTACCTGCTCCACCGTTGAGGTCTGTGCATTGTGTTGGACTGCTTTTCATCTGATACTTTATCTTTGACCTTACCTCCATGGGTGATCCTACCAGGAGTACAAGACTCTTGACGTTGTTGCTCTTGGTTAGGGTCATCGGTACATGCAAGCCTCTTTACCCCATCAAAATAGCAGTCCATAGAGAGGTCAAGTTGCATGTATTTCCTGGTTGTTAGTGGTTTTGGCTTTTGTTGAACTTTGTTGTTTTGGAAGGGCACTACATATTGTTGGGGTAATCTTAAAAGCTTGTCTTTTTTTTGCTATGTAATACTTTTAAAGTTGAATATCACTCTTAATATTCTGTTTTGCCACTCTTCAAACTATATCTCCTGGTTTGAAGGGAAAGTAAAAACTGAAAATTAATATTATATAAATCAATGTGACAGGTGAGAGCAGGTATTGTTAATAATATGTCAGTACTAACAGCACTAAAAATGAAACATCATGATTTAAGGTTGTTGGTTGTAGCCGTCTTGGTCTAAGGACATAGGCAGACAAGGTTCTTTGGCTACATGTGGAATCTTTTAGTAGACCAACTAAATTTAGGGGGATTTTAATTTTAAATCTACCCAGGGATTTAAGGGCACTTTTACATATGTTTTGGGGGTGGGAGGGTGGCACTTTAATTAGAACGGCTCAAAGAGCCATTGTAATTAAAGACTGTAGTGTCTTGTGTGTATCAGCATCCCTATGCTTCAAAATGGCAGTGGGGGCACTTGAACTAAAACTTGCTTGATGAGCTCATTCTGTGCTCGTGTACTAGTGCACCCTAAGATACTCTAATGGTTTACCATTGAGGGCACAGAGATCTATTGGGTGGATTGGCCAAATGTATATTGGTACTAAGATTTTGAGATCCAGGGGAAATCGGAGATTGTAAACCATCTCTACAGTGTGTTCTGTAAAATTACTTTTAACTTACTTCTTGTAACCGTCTTTGTACTGAATTAAGTTTTGCTTTGTTTTTTTCTCGGAGAAGATGCATTGGAAATTGCAGCGTTTGGGCACTGACAGATGTGGAAAAAGACCCCCCCCCCCCCC
>NW_017729032.1:204298329-204320816 GCF_001723915.1 Gavialis gangeticus
CCCCCCCCCCCCCCAAACCTAGGGCTTTACTGGAAGATGAAGCATGTTAGTTCAACCTGGGTCTGCAACTGTAACATCTGTGTAAATTGGGTGCTTCAGCGGGGCTTTTTGGTGCTTGTCATCTAAAGCTTATTCAATTAGCTATTAGATAAAAGCACCAAAAAGCTATGCTGAAGCGCCAGATCTATACAGACATTGAATAAGCTGGGTCCAACTAATGTGATGCCTCTTCTAGGCATGGACTGTACTAGGTGCAGGGGCACACCAAGATTGAAGAAAATTGTCATTTCCCCCCCACCCACACACACATCCATAAGTGCCCTTTCTAGGCTGTGAAAAACATTTTTAATCAGGTGGAAGGGGGGCTGATTATCCAGTGGAAGCTAGGAACTATGTATCCCAGGGGGTGGCAAAATGTGGACCATGGGCTGGATGTGGCCTGCCAGGCCCTTCTATCTGGCCCATGGGACCCCTAAAAAATTTAGAAGATTAATATTCATCTCCCCTGGCTGCCTGTCGTGGCCCTCGATGGCTTGTCAAAACTCAGTAAGCGGTCCTCTACCCAAAATAATTGCCTTCCCCTGATCTATCCTGTTCCAAACCTGAGGGATTTATTTCAGTTGGGTCCTCAGTCTAGGCAGTGAATTACTCCAGTCCCAAGGGCTTTGCATTGGCTTGGCAGCTCTGCCTTTGCTGGAGCTTGCCCCCATATTTTTTAATGGAGTAGCCATTGGCATTTTTATAACTTAAGTTTTACTTTGTATGGGCAATCAAATTAAAACCATATTTTTTCCTCTCTCTGTCTTCCCCAATTCGTATTACTCGTTTAAATATTTGCATAAGTGAATTTATTTTTACAGCTTTGAGTTGGTGATGCTTCTTGAAACATTTTTAAAATTGGGGTTTTATATGCATTTTGTAAAAAAGAGTAAAAGGAGGTTAGAAGTATATAAACTAAACTACCAGTGCAGCAGAAAGCTAATTGGGTACTCCTACTTACCCATTTATAATTGAAAAAAACTTGTAAGAAAGTGAACATTTGTGTGGAATACTTTGCTGTAGGATGATTAAGGGTGATTGTTTGCTTTTAAAGTCTTAGGCATTCAAAAATAACTGTGCAGCTACATTAGCTATGATAAAGTTATAAGGAATATATCAATGTCTGTACCTCACAGTGTAACTTGATCACTTCCTGGGCTCATAAAGATATCTCTTTGCTTGTTAGTATTCTGCAGTTTAGGGATTGGTATTAGACAATTGAGCTTTGGAGCATTTTAAGTAAATCATTGCTTCTCTAAGGTTAGAGCTAGATTTGCTATTCTCTATCAGTTCCTGTAGTATGCTTTTCTGGTCTTCTGGTTCTGCCTTCTGGGTTCTACTGTTTTGGGGTTTTTGTTAGGGATATCTTAAATTATTTATATTGGAGAATATACATTCATATTTGATACTCTTAAAGTAGTTTTTTTTTAAACCCTTATTTTTCTATGTTGTCTTAAACTTTCACATTTTAATAGTCTCTGAATTGCATCTGAGAACATGATACGAAGACTGCTTGCTCTTTATAAACACTACCACTTGTTCAACTTTCCTGACCCTGTTCTTTGCAGTTGGTTTCCAGATTTTATAATGCCAAATGAAAACTTCTTTTTGGCTTCTCTAAGAAGCAGCTCATAAATGTTGTGTTTGTTTGGTCTTGGGAAGCTACAGTTATCTCCACAAGTATTTTATCTGGCATTGTGAGCATAACTTTTAATAATAAAAGAATGGAGTTAAAAAAACACCTGAAGCACAAGGGTCTGACTCGCCTCCTGTGAGGGTCCTTGCATGTCTCAGCCAGCCCAGGGCACAGGCTGGCTCTGGCAGCTGTGGCAGCTTTGGCTCCTGCTGCCGCCACTATGTATCTTGTGCCCCAGTGGCAACACACAGGGTGCACAGTGGCTCCAGCTTCTACTATGGCATGGCACATGCAGCATATGGTGGTGGGGGGCCGTTGGCTAACGAGGGAGGGTGGCTTTTGGTAACAATGAGTGAAGTGGCTGGAGGGCAACTGGAGCTGTATCAGCTCTTTCTTGTCTTCCTGTTGCCAGTCTCCATGCCCACCAGAATCTGAGGGCCCTAGATTCTTTGGCAGGCCAAGTCTCCTCCCCTTCTTGCCCTTCTCCCCGGCCGCAAACTTCTGGTGGCCAGGTGGAGTGGCTCTGTGCGCCATATGTTTGACACCCGTGACCCAAAAGAGCAAAATGATTTACAAGTCTACAAGGCGATTTATGCCATTTTTAAGTTTAAAGTATATCAGCCTGTTAAAATTGTGTGTGTATTTAAAAAAAAATCCAAACAAAACCCTTATTCATTTTATCCTTTGAAACTAAAACAAGTTGTTACGGCCAAAATAAAAAACTTTGACATACAAATTTGTAATGAGAATGAAACTGAAGGTATACAGTATTAGCAATAGTTACTGCCTTGATTTAGATTTTTTTTATGCATCTTGCTACTAAATTTTATGTTTCATCTGAGCCCGTTTTCAGATTTTATAATGTTTCTCAGTGTTTCGTTAGATTGAAATGTCATTAGTGATTTTAGCTTAAGTGGTGGCTGTTCTCAAAATTGGAATCAAGTCTTTCTGTTAGTTTATTTACCATATTTGTTTATGCTTGTGCTCATGGGGGGGTGCATTATCATTATGTATTTCCTATAATCCAAGCTGGCAGGAAGTGGCAGCAGAAAGTTACTTGGCCTCCTGGCCCTTGACTGTTTCTTTTAAATGTTACTCTCTGATTGCATAACTTGATGTGAATTTTTGATCTAATAATAGCAAATTTCAGTTTTTAAAAATAGGTTTCCCATTTTGTCTCTGAGCTCATTCTCTGTTTCTGTGTATGAAAACTCTTCTCCAAGTGATCTGGTATATCTATCTTGGGATACAAGGTACAGGAAACCCTTCTATTCATGGGTTTGCCATTCACGGCTTCAAATATTTGCGAATGCCGAACCTGCATTTTAAATATGCTTTATACACTTACAGGAGCTCCTTGGGAGCTCTGTGCTTCCTGCTGCTGGGCTTCCACCGCTGGAGCCATGGCCCCCCCTACCCCTCTTCCAGCCGCCTTGGATGCTGTATTCGTGAATGCAGTACCTTATTCGCAGATTTTGCCATTCATGGGGGATAAGAGAATATTTCCCCCGCAAATAGCAAGGGTTGCCTGTATTTTAAAAAAATAAATGTTAAAGCATGCTAGGCACTTTTCTTTAAAAGCTACTGTAGATAGGGTAAAATTGTTTAGATTTATCTGGTTGAAGTAAATCCTAAGTTCCACCCGGAGTTGAGCCAGCTAATTTGTTAAATGACCACTTCTAACATAAATCCATCTCGACTGAAATTGAAATGAGTGTTATGATGTTTCTAAAGTCTTGTGTAGAGAAGGTTAGAAGGAGAAGTGGAGAGAAGGGGATGCCTGTCCCTGCCCTGGGCTGGGGCTCCTGTGCAGCACCAGGTGGCTTAGCAATCCAGGTTCCCCCTCTCCCCCACCTTGGGCTGCGTCTCCTGATCACCCCTGTGAGCATGGATACGAGCCCCCTGCCACCAGCATAGCCCCACAGCTCCATGCTGCCGCCGAAGGGCCCTCGTTCCTTGCTGGAGGGGCAAGCACCTCCTGGTGGGCCTGCTGGCAACAACACAGAGCTGGGATTGCTGGTGGCACTGAGTGCAAGTTGCCTCAGACTTCCCTGCCCCACTGCAGCCGTGGTACCAGGACACCTTTCCCCAGTGGTGGCAAGCACCTACCTCCCCTACACACTCACACTGGACAGTCCCCAAGCCCTGGCCCTCATCCCCATAGATTTACCTGTATCCAGGTGCCAGGGCTGCTCCTACTGCCCTGCCTGTGTGCCAGCCGTGTGTGTGCACGCGCGCATGGTGCCCCCTGCTCCTCCAAGCCCCAAGCAGCTCTTTGCAGGCTGAAATGCTGCCAGCCTGCAAAGGGGTGCCCTCTGTTTCCCACATTTTTCTCCTTCAGAGGGGGAAATCTGCATTTTTTTCCTCCTTTTTGAAGGGGAAAACCCAGATCCCTATTCATCAGATTCCTGTAGTAACTCCCACAACTAGATCTAGTAAAAATGACTGAAGGCTTGAAGGAACAGCAGCTCCTATGCTTTTGTACCCAGCTGGTCACTTTGTTCATGAGACCTGTTTATTTGTCTCTGTAGGTGGCTTCATTGCTAGGCAATCTTTCCCCTGATAAATTGGTTCTCTTGGGTATGTTGCCACTTCATTGTCTAGCTGGGTTCCATTTAAGTGGAAGAGCATTTAAATTAACTTTTTGTTGTGAGCTTGGGGCCATCAACCCATGCATGGAATTTTAGTTCAAGGTTGAGGTAAAGAGCAGCCTTATAGTGTAATCTGTGGCTATGTATAGATTTTGAAGTCTGAGATTTCTTAATTGCTACAGAGACAGATTTATGTAGATGGTTGAATCTTTCTGTCTTCCACAAAAGAATAGACCAGAGGTGTTTGCCGAACATCTTGGGGATGTTCTGGCATCTCGCTTCTAGAAGGGAACAGCTGTTACTCAAATGTGAGTAAAAAATTAATTCCGAAGAGAATTCTAATGATCATGCCAATGCAGTATTTTCTTGAACACAGCATGCTCCCAAATATTGTGTGTGCCTTGTTTTTGAAAGGCAGAACTAAGTAAAAAAAAAAGATTTTTGCAGAGATATGGCTTTCTAGAGCAGGAACAGAGCCTAGTCTTCAACTAACTTATCCTCCCTTCCCTGCATAACTAAAACAGAATCCCTAGTTACAGCTGAAGGCTGGTCTCTATTGGTGAGTCTGATTCTGAAAAGAGCTAAAGAATTTGTGCTCAAGTTTGAGCTAAAGGGGCTATGAAACAGAGATAAGGAGCAACTACCTGACAGCAAAATTGCCTGAAGGAAGTTTAACTTGATTAGTGGAACATCAAGACCATTAAAAAGGAGAGGGGATCCTTAACACCTGTAGACTGAAGAACAATTAGCTATTAAGTCAATTGACTCCCTTAGCTTCCTGAACACCACAGCTACTGTACTATAGAGTAGGAATCAAACACTAGTGCTTTTATCCCTGGCAAAAAATCTGCTTCCCTGCCTAATACATGTACACCAATTTTAGGGGGTTGATTGCATGTGGGAAGGAGGAGTTGTGTGATGTAATTGAGGAAATACAGTATGTAGTTTTCATGAAAAGTCAGTTACCATACATATGTAAATCTCTTTCCTTGTCATCCTTTTGGTTGCATACATAGGTACAGAATTCATAAACTACTTATCTTATCACTCTAGAGCAGTGGTTTTCAATCTTTTTAGACTCTAGGTACTCCTCGGAAAATGCCAAGTCTTAGCTTTAGCTTATTTTTTGACTGTAGACAATAATAGAGCATTTCTTCTGTTGTAGAGAACTCAGAGCATAACACATCAGAATATTTCTGTTTTATGGATTCCCATTTGAAATTTCAGAGTTTATCTTGTGAATTGTGTGAGGTATTTACACACCTAAAAATGCTAATATTGTACAGCACCTCATGGCACCTTTAAAGGATCTTTTGGTGCTCTGGGGTGCTGTGACACCCTGGCTGTGAATTACTTTCCAGTACTTCTGATTTTTTTTTTAACTGTCTACCTGCAAAGTAGGTCTTAGTACTGTGGTGGCTGTGGAAGACGAGTGGCTGATAAGTAGGGCTGAAAGCTATAAAATAGTCTCTTACTAGCCATTGGAGGGACAGAGTGAGAAGAGAGTAGAGCAGGGGCGGGCAGTTATTTTGGGTGGAGGGCCGCTTACTGAGTTTTGGCAAGCCATTGAGGGTCGCATGACAGGCAGCCTGGGGCAGATAAATATTAATTTTCTAAATTTTTAGGGGCCCCGTGGACTGGATAGAATGGCCTGGCAGGCTGCATCAAGCCCATGGGACACGCTTTGCCCTCCCCTGGAGTAGAGTTTCCATGTCTTGTATGAGCAGCCCTATGCAGGAAGGTAGGGTGGAGAGGAAAGAGGAATCTGGTTTATGCCCTAAAACACCATTGCTGAGTTCCTGAGCACCTTGAGGTAGCCAAAGATTTATATAGATGTGTGTTGCTTTTATCTAGATCTGTCCATCTAATGCTAAGTGAACACTGCATTGTTTAGACTGGTGTGCAAAGTCTGTATGCTATGCTGTACCTATTGCCTATTCCTGACCTGTTCATTTCTGAACACCCATATAAATGGAATTATGGATGAGACTGGTCTTAAGTTGCTGGGAGCCTCAGAATCAGCACTGCACATGGGGGCTGGACCCTGTCTCCATTTCTGTGATAGGAAAGAAAATAGATCTATGTCCAGGATATATGGTAGAAAGACCAAGTAAAGAAAAACTGCTGCAGTCCATTTAAGCTTTCTTGTGTTGGAGTGCACAGGTCCACTGGATTGGGGATCAACCTATAAACCTAATGTGTCAGGTCAGGGGGAGCCCTATCAGGACTGTTACAGCATACAGCACTCCATTTTCTGACTTCAAATTTTTCTTCTTCTGAAGTAATAGAATGGGATCAGCCTTACTAGTTGCTTCATTGCAGAAATCCTACTGGCCTCCTTTTGAGGGAAGGCACATGTTTGTCAGTGTTGCAGATAGTAAGTGTAGGCAAATGCATGCACATTTGAATATATGGATTTTTTTACGTGTTAAAGGATTTGGCTATAGAAAAGAGTCAGGATAATGGTCTACTATTGAGAGGGAAGGGCTTGGAAATTATTAATACTTGCTTTTTGCTACTTATTCCAGATTCTGAAAAAAATCATACAGCAATATTAAGTAGGAAACGACTAAGAACAATCAGGTTTTGCATAGTTTTTCATTTGAAAGTTTTTAGCTTAAGGGTTAAAATAAAATGCTAGTGAATGAGAAATCAGTATTATTTTTTTTTTTTTTTTTCCTCAAGTTTATTGATGGATAGGTTCAGTGATCACATCATCTGTCAACAGTATGGCCCCAGAGTGAAAATGACATGATTTTGGTTAACTTTTCTGTTGCTGTTCAGAAACCTGGGCAGCTGTGCAATAGACAAGAATGTCAAGTTTGGTATGTTGGTGCTTGGAAAAAAACTGCGTTGTGCAGTAGAAGGAACTGTTAAGAGTATTACTAGATAAGGGTGATCCAAAAGTAATTGTGCTACAGAAGGGGGATGCGCACATCAGTGAAGAGAACTGAGATTGCCCTGAGGGGAATTTCACTTTTATTAGGTAATTTTTTATCTGCCTCTTGGCTAGTAAAATAAGTTCCCTGATCCTGAAAGCAGGATCCAGGGAAAGTTATGCTTTCCTCAGTTGCACATAAACATTTTGTGTGCATTACAGACCTAGATATAACACCAAGGTTCCATTTGATAAAGTAGGAAAACAGCTTTTTGATTTTGGGATCAAGGTTGGCACAGCTGATAAGAGCTTATATAAGGAATAGGGGGGGAAAGTACAAAGAAACCTGTAAATTCTTCTGTAGAAACCTGTAGAAGGTGGAAAGAAACTGGTAAACAGTGGCAGTTAATACACAATAGTTAGTAAACTGTCTAAATAAGAATATGACCATTGAAAAAGATACACCAGGGAGTGGAAAGGAAACGGGTGACATCATCAATGAAAACAGAAGTCAAACATGTATTTTAGTCGCTACATTGTAGCAGCTTCAGTTGGGAGCTTGGAAAAGGCCAGACAGACAGCTAAAATGTTTGTACACCTATGTAATGGGTTTAAGCAAATTTTAAAGAGCATAAACTTTAGGAATATTAGATTAGGGTAACAGTAGTGAGGGAACACTGTATAAAAATAGTGGTAGATTGTAATGTAATAAAAGTAATATGTTGTCCTAGACAAAACATAATTTGGGTGAAAATTGTACTACGGAGGGACAGTAAAAAGGACCCCATAGGGATTGTATTGGGGAGGTGGGGCGGTTGTCCTAGACACCCAAGGACAGACTTGGAAATGGGTCATGTTCTTTCTCTGAGCTTGTGGGAGACCTCTTAGTAAATTTATAATTGCGGGAGATGTTATAGATTGGATAACAAATGCTAGCAATAACAATAGGGCACATATACTTTTGGATGAGGTAGTTATCTCTGTCACATGTTTACTGAGCCAATGAGGGCAGCACCATGGAAGATTTGGTTTTAGCTACTAAAAAGGATCTTATGAAAAGGGTGATTATTGAATATTAGTTTAATCTAAATTCTAAAGCAGAGAAGACCAGGTCTGCAACTAGGGTTTTAGACTTCAGAAGTTGGAGAAACAAGGGAAATTTAGTTAGGGAGGGCACTAGATTTGGGAACTTTAGGATTGAAATGTCAAAGAGGCATGGAATTACTTAAGGTGAGTGCAAATACAGTGTAGAGCAGGGGTGACCAATTATTTGGTGCCAGGGGCCCCATAGGGAGTCTTGCTGAGTTGTTGTGCACTGGGTCAGCTCCCTCCCTGCTTCTGCAACAACTAACTAAATCTCCCTATGTAGAATGGAGCTGTGGTTGGGCAAAGAGCACTGTTTGGGGGTGGGACTGGCAGACAAGGCCTGGATCACAGGGTGGGGGCAGAAGGTGGTGACAGTGTGGGGCTGGGATAGAGCCATGATCCGCTCCCTGTACGCCACTGCCCTGTGTGGGTGGTTGGGGGGAGGAGGGGAGGGCGCTGCCTGAGTGCTAGGCCCTGGGAGCCAGCCATTGGTGAGGGCAGGAAGGAGGCGGTAGGGGACTTGTGCAGCAGAACTTGCCTGGGTGGCATGTTCTGTGGCTGCCCCTGTGGTGCTCTGCATGGGGCCAAACCCTTCCTATTCCTGCCTGGGGCAGCTGCGCCATGCTTCTGCCCACACCCACCAGGCTAATCCCAGCTAGTGTGCACAGCTTACTGGTGTGGCTGCAGCCACCCGGGTGCTGCTCAGCTCCTCTTGCCTGCACCTGTGGCTCCTCCTGCTCATGCTGTGCTGTTCCAGGTGGGGAAGAAGCTTCAGCCACGCAGCTCCTGCCCCAGTATGCAGGGCTCGGGCTCCAGCTCCTGGCTGCCTTCCACCCACTTGGCCACCTGCGCCAATGGGTTGGGCCCCATGTGGAGGACCGCAGGCTAGATCTCACTAACTGGCAGGTGCCTGCTGTGGGCCAGAGCCAATCAGTTGGCAGGCTGCATCTGGCCTGCTGTCTATATTTTGCCCACCACTGGTCTAGAGAATGCATGCTAAACTTGAAATGAAAAATGGATAGGGAAGGAATATATATACCTGTTTAGATGAAAATACTGATTTCTGGCTTACCCCCACTGTCCTGTTTAAGGTACAAGTGATTGACAAAGTGGTTGATTAGTAAAGCAGGAGCTCTTTCAGAGGTTGAAAGTGAAGAAACAGTGAGAGGTATGGTGAGGCTGGTCAAAGGCTTTGTTGAGCTGGACTTCATAGAAGGTTGAAACAAAGAGCAAAAAGTTCTTCTTTCTACACATCTAACTTTTTATATAACAGAAGGGGACCTCTAGGATGGGATGGAATCCAAGATTTTTGTAGATATGGCCCAAGGCATGAATGCAAAGTTTGCCTCAGCCTTCAGTAAGGATGAAGATGTAAACAAAGTTCTGGAGGATACTAAATGTGAATGAGGATAATGTAATGGATATGTCCATATTTGCGGAGGTAGCAAAACATTGCACTGTGACAGCAGTGGGAAGTAGGCATTGCCAGAATATGGAGAGCTAGCATGCAAAGGCCAGACATAACCCTTTTACTGATATAAGTGATCTCAAACACCGGTCTAGCAGAACAGAAGTTCGGCACACATGCAGCAGTTTAAGAAGGCCAGAAGCTGGTCTTTAGTGTGGGCAGGGTGCAAATCTTAAGAGTGAATGTGTGTTCTGTTCACTACCGATCTAAAATATGCTTCTCATGGTAAACTGCGTGACTTTGATCAGTTCCAGCTCAGGCTCTTTGAATGTCTGTACTTAACCAAAATGGCAACTTCTGTAGCATGTCAGTTGAATTAGCTTGGGGATTTTCCTTTGATTGTAGTATAGCAGAAATAGGGCCTGTACTTAAATAAGGGAAGGAAAATGGCACAGGGAATTCCAGGCCTTTAAATTCTAATGTTATGCAGGGTCTTGTAGCAGATCCTGAAGATGAGAATAATCAAGGATTTGGTGATAACCGGAAAATAGGACGAATTGCAATATGGCTTTATGCAACGAAAGTTGCATCAGATCAATCTTACACATAATGACTGGTTTTTTTAAATGAGGGCAATATAGTAGACCTATCTTGAGATTTAGTCAGAAGTTTTGACACTGCCTTACAGGCAGTTATTAGCTAAATTGGAGAATGTAGGGGTTAATACAGTAATTGTAAAGTGGATGAGGAATTGAATGAAAGGGAGTCCATAACTGTTTATGCTGAAAGAGGAGTTACTCAAATGAAGAAATGTTAGTAATGGTATTTTCTGGAGAGAGACCTTAACATTTTCCTTAGTGACCTTCATGTGGAAACCAAATGTGCATTTGTGAAACTTGTGGAAGACAGTGTAGCAAGAGGGGCAGATGTGGCCAACATGGAGATGGATACGGTTCTTATGCAGGAAGAATTAAGTGGCTTATGGAGTATAGCAATAGAAATGGTATAGTTGTTAGGGTATGAAGTTTAATGGTATGAAATTTAAGTTATGCCCATAGGGACTAACAAAAGAATTTTGGTACGAGAGCTCAGATTGGGGGAAGAGGAAGAATATAGGGACCCAGGTTTGCTGGTTGATTGTAGAATGACTGTGAGTAGCTAGTTTGCTACCACAGAGAAGGTTAATTCTAGAGTGTATTAGGTGAGATACTTTTAGGAGAGAGAGGGAAGTATTGGTACCACTGTACTAATATTAATGCTAATAGTAAAGAGTTCTGGTCACTTGTGTTCAAGAAGCTGAATTTAAACTCAGTCAATTATAAAAATGGCTACTAGGATAGGTAGGGAAATGAAAATGCCTATCTAATGAGAGTTTCTGGTGATCTCAGAGTTATACTCAAGGAAGAGAGTGTCATACTTGTGCAGATTTTCAGACAATTAGTATACAGTACATTTCAGTATAACATACTGTATAACAAATAAAATAGTATACAGATAAAAATGCCATAATAGTCGGCCACCCCAGACACAAGAGCAGCCTGGCCTCAGGCTGCTGCAACAGGGGAGCAGGGCGCGCACACTCAGATGTGCTGCTCTGAGGGTACCTGTGTAGGGTAACAGGCAGCAAAGTGGCACGGCCCAGTGGTGTGTGCATCCTGCCATGGAAATTCTGGTTAATTAAGTATTCTGTTTAGTTAAATGCCAGTTAACACAGATTTTATTTGCTTTCATGTTGCAATACTAATAGCATGTGGGGAAAAAGCCTGTGGTTTCTGGCAGGAATGTCACTGCAAGGTCCTACCCATTAGCCTTTTCACTACCCCAAGAGCGTGTTGGCGGGGGGTGTTGTGGTAGTGACAGCATCTCAGAAGAAACAGTATTCCGCTACATATTTACTGGGATTACTGGTTAATATGGGGTTCATCCCTACAGGAAGTCACAGACTTTGTAGTAAGAGATACCTTATTTCTTTGCCTGTTTTGACCTCAGAATCAGTGAAGACAAATCCACATTAAATTACTACAAAACATAAAATTCTGAGAGGCTACGGTAAATTCCAGATTAGCAGATGAAATTCAGGAGATTTCAGACAATGGCAGATGCAAGGTAGCTTTTAGCACCTTCCAGGATATAAATGAGAATTTGTTTGATGCATCACCTTTAACCCTGATGAGGCTGAAATCCGATTATTTCCAAAAGAACAAGTAAATCTCTTTTCTAATTCCAGTCCTTACACGGTTAGAAGGGTGAACACAACTGGATGAAGTACCGTATTTATTTGCACACCACATGCACCCTTTCCCTCAAAAATCAGGCCTCCAGACTGGTGCATGTCTTAAGTTCTGAGCTGGAGAAAGCATGGAGACCTGTAATGGCTGTCTTGCTTCTCTGTCCCTGACATTACCAGGGGTTGGGTGTTCACTGTTCAGGGCTTGAGCTACAGTGTTAACCATTTCAGCTACTACTGAATTGTTAGTAGCTTTTGACTGAGTTGTGAAATGGGTTTGTGGCTTTTGCTGATAATGCAGAGTGTATTCTGCTTCTGTATAGAACTTAACTATGACTGGAATTTTTTCCTCCCTGCATTCTGCTTTCCCAAAATAAAGTGCTTGTCATATTTGGGGACATCTGATATATAAGATTTGGTACTCAAAAGAGTCCTGCTTTTAGATGTTCTTTGTCAAGGGTAGGGAGAGCTTGAGGTTCAAGAGCAAAGGTCTCTTGTCACCACCTTTCACATTGGTGTGATAGCACTCAGAGCAGTTTGCTTTGCCTGCAAGCCACGTCTACCTCTTTAGCGTGTTGGTGTATAAGTGCTAAGCAGCAGCATCGTTCTGATGCATTGCATCAAGAGACAAAATCCAGGTTATTCCTGAAGGAATCCATATTGTTCACCTTCAGACATTCTGGGAACTAAGAAAGGTTCAAAGAGCCAGTTGCACTAAAATTACTCATGAATATAAATATAAATAAATGTTAATAGCAAATTTAGAAATAAAACACCAATAAGATTATATATATGACCAAATAGCATAGGTAAGGCATATCTTAAAATTTTGTAAGATGTGCATTCATTTAAAGCACTGTGATGGAGGAAGTGCTGGCAGTGGCGCCTGCTGCCAGGTCCCCTCTGAGGCCCTCCCAAGTACCCCCAGGGGTATGTGTACCCCTGGTTGTTATTCCTTTAAATCAGAGCTTTTCAATCTTACTAAATTTTGAAAGAAATTAATCTTAGGACTTAGAGAATTTAGAAATCCGCTAGCAGATGCCCAGCCTGTTGGAGAAAAAGTCCTATCCAGGTTTCAAATTAAGCTTTAAAGGAGCACTTACATTGGTTCATCTGCAGGTGGGCTGTTCAGCAAGAACCAGAGTTCAAGGTTGGAGAACAAAGGTGGTGAGGTGAACCTTGATTTTATACTCTATTGTCTGGCTCAGTATCAAAAAAGCTTACAAAATAAGACCAAAATTAAAAAAAAAAATCCTAATTGAATGCTAATTAGAATAGAATCTTACTCCTGTTTTTATCCCCTGCTGAAGCTATATCTTGTTCCAAAAGAGATTTAATTGGCATAAAACAGTTACTAAGTACACTCTAAGTGATCTTTAACCTACTTCTTTTGACCTTTCTTGCACTGTCTAAAATTATTCTCACCTCTGACGCTCTTACTTCCTCATTTAATAGATTCATATTCATAGATGTTGGGGCTGGAAGGGACCTCAGAAGATCATCAGGTTCAGCCCTCCTGCGCTTGGGCAGGAAAGACTGCCAGGGTCAGATGACCCCAGCAAGGTGGGCGTCCAGACATTTTTTGAAGATTTCCAGAGTAGGTGCTTGTACTACCTCTGGGAGGAGTCTGTTCCAGACCCTGGACACTTGAACCATAAAGAAGTTTTTCCTTTTGTTCAACCTAAATAAATCCTCTAACAATTTATGAACATTATTCCTTGTCTTCCCTTGGAGTACCTTTGCCTCCAAGTCTTTCTCTGAAAAACTTAAATATCCAAATGGAGATTAATCTATTTTTGTCTGAATGATGTTGCTACTCGGCTCTCCAGGCAACAGTTCCAAATATAGTGAATTATTTGGTGTCATTTAGGCCCCCTCTGCACATGCAGGTAAAAGCACAATGGGATCTAATGCACAATTCTCACAGTTACGTCTCCTGCCACGTCACATGCCACACAGCTGAGGGGCTCCCAGCTGTGGGGGCACCCCATATACCCCCTGGGATGGGAAGATGGCTGCTGTGATGACCTTCCTGCCCAGGGTGGGTGCCATACCCACATCCCACACTCCCCACCCAGGGTAAAGCGTTCCCTGCCCTGGCTGGGCAGCTTGTCCCAGCCCCAATCCCTCCCTCTCCCAACCCCAACAGACTTACCAGCTGGAGGCAGCTGTGTCAGCTGCCTGTTTAGTCTATGGTTGAATCGCCAAATCTTTTTTTAATCTTTTTTTGAATTGATTCGGAGCTTTGAATTGATTCGGCCTCCTGGTTCGATTCGGATTTGGAGATTTGGTCCCCGAATTGGGCCGAATCTCCTCCGAATCTAATCGAGTCGGCTTCTGAAGCTTCGCATGACCCTAGAAAACTTGGGCCCTGAAGTCAGCTCCCTCACCCTTCCCCTGGTGCTCCCCCTTCATTCATGAGTTTCTCTTTGGAGTTCCAAAGTAGCTGCAGACTGACAGTAATCAGTCTTTTTATTTGCTTGTCTTTCCATCCCAAATCTTATTTTTCACTAGATCATCAAAACTTCACATGCTGGATGTGGCTAAAGCGCTTTCTATTTATCTACATGGGAATAGGCTGACTACAGCGTTGCTGAGATTGTTGCATGAGAGGACAGCTAGCTTTCTCTCGGAGTATCTGAATGGTTTTAGATTGTATGCATAATTCTTGTGCATTAGCAGGGAGAGGGCTTTCTCCACATTCTGGGCTTTACTAACTCAAGCCAAGGAGGTCTGTCACCTCTTTGAACTTCTTCATCATGTCTCCAGTCTACCCTTTCTATATGGTCTGCTCGCAACATTCTACCCAGGCCACTACTTGTGAGGTTGGTGTTGCCAAATCTTGTGGCGTGCATTGAGGTGCTACAGGTCATCTGAGGAGATGATCCATGGTTTGCTTCTCCTGACAAACACGTTGGTTGGTTGCGTAGAGGCCCCATGATTTCATGAGTTGCATCTGCTGAGACCCACTCAGTCTGTTTAGGCTCTGCCACTCATGCCATTTGTAATTGGAGCTGGGTGCTGACTCCTTGCTGCAGGTAATTTTTCATTGGCTCCATTCTACAGTTTTGTTGCCTAGTTTCTCCCATTCTTTTTGTCAGGGAATAGTTCTGGCTGATTCCAGTAATGTGGTCAATGGTATGGTAGTAGACAAAAAGCTGTTTCTCAGTGAGAGATGATGGTGTGCAAGTTGATGCGCATATAGTGTAGGGGAGGGCCAAGTTTGGCTCTCAGGCTGAATCAGGCCTGTGGCAGACTCCATTTCCCAGCAGCCCCGTCCATGTCGTGGCAACCAGTTTCCATGGAGACCCCTGCAGCAGCAGCAGGGCCATGACAGCATGGGCCAGGATTTCCATAGAGAGTGGCAGTGCTGGCAGGGCAGGGAGCTGCTCTGGGGCCAGGATCTTGTGGTAGTGATAGCATGGTATGGAGCTGGGGCAGAACTGTGATCTGCTGCCCACACACCTTGGGCAGGAGGGTGCAGGCAGCAGATTATGGCTCTGCCATAGCTCCAGACTGCATTGTTACTGCCACAGGATCTGAGCGCTGGCCCCAGAGCAGCTCCCTGCCCAGTTGTGTGCCCTGCCAGCGCTGCTGGGGCTGGTCTCCATGGAAATCCTGGCCCCATGCTGTCATGACCCCACCACTGCAGGGGTCTCCATGGAAACTGGCTGCAGTGACACAGGCTGCTGGAAAATGGAGTCCAGCTGCCAGCCAGATGTGCTATTTTGCCCACCCCGATATAGGGGGTGGAGGTTGTATCCACTGGTTCTTGTGCCGGTCAGTGTCACCTGCTACTTTCCTCCTGATGTAAGGGGGTGCTATGCCAGATAGTGCATATAGGCAGGGAAAAGGGGTGAGCTTTAGGCAGCCTGTTAGAATTCTTCATGTATCAGTTAGGGTGGTGTCAATATGTTAACTATGACTTCAGTGTCCCCAGGTGGTGCAGGCATATTTAGCCACAGAGAAACCAAGTGCTAAGGCAGTAGTGAGTGCCATAGATGCACTTTGAACTACCCAATAGACTCAGATGTAGAGGAGTAATGTGAGGTTCAGTCTCTGCTTATACTGCTTACCACATTTTGATGCAGGCCTCAAGATCAAATGCAAATTTCAGTAGGCTGGCCCTTCAGTATTTAAGTATGTGAGAGCAGTGCAGTGCGTCTGAGGGCATAGTAACTTTGCATTCTAAATAAGACCTCTGTGGATTATGCATCTCAAAAAATAGCAGCTCTGAGGAAAGTAGCTGTTCCTTGTTCAGCTTTTTAAAAAATCTTTCTGCATCAATTTTCTTCTCATTGTAAGCAGCTTGTAATTTGTTCCTTCTCTGGTGGTGTTACTGGTTTAGATCAGGGGTTTGGGAACCTTGTAGGAATGATGGGCTAATTTATTGGAGCTTGCTCCACAGATAAACTACTGCTTCTAACCTGGATGCCACACCCTTTGCCACCCACACTCCACTGATCCAGACACTGATGTCCTCTGACACTGACATCCTGGCTTTGTGGGCCGGATCTGGGTTGTAAATTTGCCAATCCCTGGTTTAGATTATTAAAAATGATATTTACAAATCAGTTTGCCTAAGAGCATGAGGGTAAACTATTCTCTAAGATGGCACATTAAATTAACATTATTATACATCATTATACATTTCACTTTCAGGTTTTTAAACAGTGCAAGTTAAAATTAGCTTTCCATTGGATATTTGTATTTGTGAAAAAAATGGTTTCTCTGTTTTTCCAAATTTATTAAGTTTTGCAATAAATTGACAGTTTTCCCCTTAGGTTGTGGGTGAGACAGAGGGGAGGAAGTATTGGAGTTGCTAAAATATATAACTAATGAAGAATTGTATCTGTTAGGTTTGCAACTATTTAGTTGTGCAGTAGCATTTTTACACTCCATGTTCTGAAAACCTAGAGTGTATATTCATGTGGCATATAAGGTATTAGCAGTGAGGAAAACATGCTCTTCTCCAAAAATTATATTGGTTTAATTAAAACGTTACTTGAATTTTTGAAGCAAGGCTGTGATGGATGCTGCCTTGGTTCCTGTGACTTGCCCCATCCAAGTGAATCTTGAGAGAAAGGAAACAAGGACTTTACAGAAACAATTCGTGGCTGTTTTTATTTTAATTTCAGTTTTGGTGTCATGACCAGGTGAAGGAAATGTTCTGTTTATCGAAACTAGTTGACTTGTCTTAGTTGGATGATGAAAATGTCTTCATTGTTGTAGCAATGTCTGTAGTTTTATAAGTAAGGGTTGCTCATGTTTTTGTAATACTTTTGATATTACTGGGTTAAGTGATTGGGGCAGGAGGGGAATAGAGGATTTTTGAGGAAGACTCCTATCATTGGAATAAGGTTAAATTTGCTTAAAAAAAACAACCCCCCAAACCCCCCCCCCCCCCCCCCAACTTCCTAAATTACTGTGTTATTTTGTGGGGAATAATTATTTACAATTGTTCATCTTGTCATTAGATACTGTTGGATTGTCTTTTACAGTCTGGATTTGGAAGAATTAATGGAGACAAGGTGGTTCCTTCACTAAATTTATTTATGCTCTTAATAGGTCAGAGAAATATAAAGGTGGTTGAATTTAGAATAAGAAAATATTATACATTTAATTTTGAAAAGGATAATAAAATTGATGCTCTTATTCCAAAACTTACTTAAGTGGAAATTTAAAAAAAAATGTTTTCAGAAGGCTTAGTTGCAACTGATGCCTTAGTACTTGAATCTGAAACAGTTTCCTTATCACCATGCATTTTTTTAATAGAAGCTGTATGCATTTAAGTGTATGAAAGTAAATCTTGAGGGATAAGTTTAAGAATTCAGTAGGTGAAGGTTTTGAGACACCTGATGTGTCTGGGAACATACAAAATTTAATAAAGGAAACATTAGTGTGAATCATATGGATGGAAATTAGAGAAAAATCGGAACAGCTGTACATTAGTCATTTTTGGGGTAGGTTCTTTATTATTATGTTTTTACATGAAGTTAAATTAATTAATTCTCAAGGGAAATATCTTAACACATACCTAGAATTATCAGGTCTATGCCAGTGGAAAAAAAATTATAAAATTGAGTTTTTAAATTCAGAATGCATTAGCTTTGGAACAAAGCTTGCAAAATTAGGAATAATTAAGGGTGAATTAAGTGTGTTGTATTAGATTATGATGATGATATATTTTTGGGCTCTTTGTTCCATCTTCAAGAAAAGATGATTTTGCAACAGTGGATATTATAAAAGTTGTTTACTTGAGTTTGTAAACCCTCCTCAGACTGTTGCCCATAACTGGGGATGCCTGTATGACTTTTTGTCTTGTTTGCAAGAGAAATTTTGCTTTTTACTCTTGCAGTGTTATAAGGGTATAATGATTAGTGTATGTATTTCCATTGTAGTGTTTGTATTAACATTTTAGCTCATGGGTATTACAGATGTAGTTTATTATATAGTAGATATATAAAGGTGAATAATATAGCATGCAATTCAGTAGTTTTTCTTATTTACCAACAGTATTTCACACTTCCATTTTTTGTTTGAAAAAAGGAAATGTATACTTAGTTTTACTTCTGGGATTTGGTTTGGAGAAGTCTTTTTCCAAGTTGCAAGGTATATTTTGGAGTAGCTTTTTAATTAGCTCATATATGTATCATGTTTCTTACTTCCGATGCCATTTACTGAGATATATTAAAGTTGCCAGCTCTAAATTTTCAAGCATGCTAAGAACACTTTTCTTTTCTTGTCTGCTTGTATAGCCTTTCTGTAAAAGCACATTTCTCTGACATTCTATTATAGTATGAATTTCAGATTACAAATCTTGCTTTGTTATTGAGCAATTGTGGTCAAATTGGAGAGAGTCTAGTGGAGGGCACTAAAAATGGCTTGGGGGCTGGGATACATGACTGAGGAGAGGCTGAGGGAACTGGGCTTTAGTCTGCAGAAGAGGGGGGATTTAATAGCAGCCTTCAGCTACCTGAAGGGGGTTCCAAAGAGGATGGAGCTAGACTGTTTTCAGTAGTTGCAGATGACAGAACAAGGAGCAACGGTCTCAAGTTGCAGCAAGGGAAGTTTAGATTGGATATTAGGAAAAACTCTCTCACTAGGAGGGTAGTAAAACACTGGAACTGGTTACCCAAAGAGATTGTGGATTCTCCATCCTTGGAGGTTTTTAAGACCTGGGTAGACAAAGTGTTGTCTGGGATGATCTAATTGGAGCTGGACCTGCTTTAAGCAGGGTGTTGGACTAGATGATCTGCTGAGGTCTCTTCCAACCCTAATTTTTTATGATTCTGTGCTAATTCTCTTTGGACATGAAGTGTGTTGTCAGGAAGTTTAGATCCAACATTTGACCTGACTAGCTTTGTCCTATTGTCATGTTGATTCTAAAGGAACAGGCCATACTTTCCACAGTTATTCTGTCTCCATGAATCCCAGTGAATTAGTTTTGTTATAGTTTAGTCCTCCTTGTCAGTAGCTCCTCACCTGGAACATAAGTACGTTTTCAATGGGGGCATATTTGGAAATTGTAATCTCAATAGGAGTTTCGCTAAGACATACGTCTGTCTCACTGAAAGTTATCCTAGAGTTCTCTATTGAAAGATTTTCATAAGGTCTGAGGAGGAGATTTATTTGGATTTATCTTCAGCACTTTCCATACTGTAATTGGCCTGCACTCCAATACTGTTCATTTGGCAGCTGCAGGTCACAGTTACTTACTACTTTTTGAGGTAGCCTGTCATCTTTTGTCTGATTTCAGTGTTTCTTTTTCTTCTGCTTGTTTTCATGACTATTGCGTTAGCAGAAGACTTAACAAATATTGTTCCTTCTGTTTTATCAGCTGGGGCTTTTTAAAATCATACTTGAATTTTACACAAAAAGAGGTGCTTCTCTAGGGTACCTTTGCTATAATTACAAGTGGAAGACTGGACCATCTAGAGCAGTGTTGGTCAACTTCTTGACTCTGACTAGATAAGCAGTGTGGGGGGGACCAGTCCATGGGCTGGCTCCTCTGTGGGGTTGGCACAGGTCCTGCATGCCTGGATCAGCTCCTGTGCTGCTTTGAGCAGGTTGAACACCACTGACCTAGAGAGTTCCCACTTCCCCTCTTGCTTATGTATATAGCTTCCTTCACAGGGAGGGAGGCTGTGGATCTGAAAGAAATGGTTGTGAACTGTGTACCATGTGTATGTAGGTGGACAAATGTTTTTGAAGACTGTTGCAACACGATCGTTCAGCAGTGACTGGAAATCAAATGCAATCTTTATACTGAGAAAACATGTAATAGCCAAGAATGCACGTCAAGTTAAGGGGCAGGTATCAGCTTTGACATACTGTGCCACTGCTTTCCCTCAGTCTAGTGCAGTGATTCCCAAAAAGTGTGTTGCGGCACACCAGTGTGCCATGAGAATGATGGAAATGTGCTGCAAGATACTCCCCTGTGTGAAGAGATAAATGTTCTCCTTCCTCTGACACCCTGCACCTGCTGGTAATTAGTGCTGCCACCATGGCCAAATTCCTGGACTGGTAGGGAGCCCCATGGACCGAGTGAAGTAGCTTTTGGGGACTGGATCTGGCCTCTGGGCTGGAGTTGAGCACCTGTGATCTAAACTATGAGCAGCATTGGATTGGATTAGGGGTAGAGTATCAAGCATCATACTGAGGATACGCCATATTCTGTTACAAACCATTCTGAAATCCTTGTTTACAGTTAATTGTGCTGTAAGGAAAAAGGAGCACTGTCTTCATATTGTATTCTGGGAATGTTCAACCAGGGAAGAATGGAATTGTGCGAGAATGTTTTAATGTCAGCTCTTGTAGTCAGCAGCTGAATTAACCAAGACCTCATAATCTGTGATTCTGACATATGGTTGACAGATTTAGCCATATCTTTTTAGCCCTGTGGGCTGCTAAGCAGTGCTGGACTGGTCCATGTGCTAAATCCACCTGGTTGTGGGTTAGGAAGCATGAGGGGCTTCATAGAGGATGCTTTACAGTGTGTGCAAGATGTGGTGATTCAGTGTATTAGCTCAAAAGAAAACCACGTCCTGTCTGCTGTCTCCTGTGAAATAAAGATAGGACACTGGTCAGTGGTTGGATTGTCATAGTCAAATTTGGTTGATTGAAAGAACTACTGTGGTGTTTCCAGCAGAAAAGAAGCTGCTTCTTTATCAACTGTGATTGGAAGAATTGATAAGCTTCCCTGTAGCTTCATCATTTGAGAAACTATGTGGACTCAAATGATGTGGAGATGCATTATGGGATAAAATAGCATGCGAGACATCTAGAACATTAGTAAGTGTCCATTGCTTGCACTGAGATAGCAAAGAGCTGCCGTTTGTTTCCATGAGATTCTTCTTTGCAGTTGCAGGAGCAGCTCAGTTTGAAGTCAGACAGTTTTACCTGTAAAACACTGTGAAATTTTTACTTGAGCTAAGATGAACTACACACTGGTCAAAGATTGTGTTCAATACAGAGTGCCACCTGAAGCAGCGAATCATCTTCCCTTTTTCAGTCAGAAAAGCTATTGGCTGCTTTTAGTACTGTCTTCATTTTGGGGGGTAGATTTAGGTAGCAAGGATTTATAGGAATGTATGCATGGGGTTTGGCAGCCTTGTGAAGAGGTACATTATCTTCAAAGTCCTAATGTATTAGATTAAAACTGATTGGCAGTTCAAGGGCTGTTTTTTATGACTTTTTGCTGAAGATGTGTGAAATGTCAGTTTTTTGGAAAAAGCCCTGTAGTCCCCAGCTGAAGGTTTTGGAGCAGCAGATCTTGTCTACCCCCAGTGCATTTCAGGATAAAGACATGTATTTAATAACTAAATGTGTTTGCATGTCTTGTTTGGGTGGCATGATTACTAATTTTACCTTGAGTTTTGTACTTAAATCAGGGGTTAAATATCTATATATGGAAAATGTAGTAGCGTATCCTTGCAATGAGTTAAATCATCTATTTGATTTAGCCTCTAGCAAGGTGGGGGAAGTGGAATGAAGAGAAGTGTGGGTTGCCCTTGTAACAGTTCACAAGGGTGTTTGCATCCAGAGAGTCAAACCTACCTCCTCATCTCATCTGCTGCTCTTAAGGGTATTTGATTGTGAGCAATGTGTATTCTTTTTAATGCACGGCCTAACAAAGCCAATGTAGCTGTATGACTGGGTGCATCAAGAAGGCACCAGGGGCTTCATGGATGATGCTTTACCTTGTATACAAGATGTAGTGACATAGTGCATCAGATCAAAAGTAAAGAATATGTCCTGTCTGTTCTCTTCTGTGAAACAGATCACAGTGGTTGCCTTTAAATGTATAGCCTTTAGTTGTTGAATGCAGAATCAGTTTCCTGAGAATTTTTAAGCAAATCAGTTATTTTGGGTAACTATTTAAAAATCAGTAATTTTGCATGTGGTTTTTGGATCCTTTTAAAAAAATGCAAGTTCTTTTGAAACATGAAAACTGACTCGGAGATCTTGGCAGTATTGTAACTAAAGTACATGCTTCAATTTTAATGTAAATTTTGATTGACATCTGGGTAACCATGCTTCATGTTCGGTGTTCAATATATCCAACATGGAATGGATGCTTGGTTTCTTTCTTTTTAAGGTTTTTTCCCCCCCCCCCCCCC
>NW_017729032.1:204320894-204325602 GCF_001723915.1 Gavialis gangeticus
TTTTTAAGGTTTTTTCCCCCCCCCCCCCTCCAGCCTTTGTGATTGTGGGGCAAAATTTAAATTATGAAGTTTAAATGATATGGTGATATTGGCCTGTTGTTTTTGCTGCCTCAAGCTCTCCCTTGCCCATGGCTAGTCATCCATTGCTTTGGGGAGATTGACATGAGAAGGGAGGGAGCTAAGGTGGGAGAGTACCATATGTTGGATGAACATTAAAGGGAAGGTTGGTGCTGGAGTGAGTGATACTGTTTGGTCTTCTGCTGCCTAGAATAATCATCTTTCCACTTCAGTTTTTCATTGTATAGCTCCACTGACTTGTACTTTCCTCATTCTGTTCTATAAGGTTTTTTAGATGGCCCTCATCATGGTAGTACTCAAGTGCTCTATGGAAGTGCATATAAACAACATCTGCCATACTTGGTGTTCTTTCTCATCCTCTTTCCAGAGTGAAAATTGCATGTACAGTGGGGGTATCTTGTTCAGATGAGTGGCTTTGTCCAGCTGCATTCCTGGCCACGTGCTGTTTACTCTAGTTCAAGATTAGTTCCCCCCCACCAACCTCCCATTCAACATTGGGGGTGGGGAAGTCTCATCTTGGATTTGAGCACTGGCTCGGCATGCAGCTGCTGCAGATTTGGTTTCAGCTCTGCTCAGCATTGGGAGATGGGGGCGGGAAACAAGTGACAAAAAGAGTAGGTGAAGGGTAGGGTTCCCTCTTGCCACTGCTTTTGCTGCTACAGCAGTGTAAAGTGTAGGGAGGATAAATTTAAGGTGACTTCAGTAATTATAGTTTCATAGTTGGTAGGGTTGGAAGGGACCTGAGCAGATCAAGTCCGACTCCCTGCCACGGCTGGAAAAAGCACTGGGGTCAAAAGACCCCAGCAAGGTGTTTGCCTAGCCTCCTCTTAAAGACCCCCAGGGCAGGAGCCAGCACCACTTCTCTTGGAAGTTAGTTTCAGATCCTAGCTGCCCTGACAGTGAAGTAGCGCTTCCTGATGTCTAGTCTGAATCTACCCTCTGCTAGTTTGTGACTCTTATTTCTAGTCACTCCTGGTAGTGCTCAGGGGAACAGGGACTCCTCCAGTGCCTGCTGGTCCCCTCTAACTAGTCTGTAACAGGCTACTAGATCCCCCCTCAGCCTTCTCTTGTGGAGGCTGAACAGGTTCAGGTCCCTTAGCCTCTCCTCGTAGGGCCTGCCTGCTGCCCCCTGATCATGCAAGTGGCTCTTCTCTGGACCCTCTCCATGTTGTCCACATCCCTCTTGAAGTGCGGCGCCCAGTACTGGACACGATACTCCAACTGCAGTCTGGCCAGTGTTGCATAGAGGGGGAGGATCACCTCCTTGGACCTGCTCGAGATGCATCTGTGGATGCATGACAGGGTAAGTTTGGCCTTCCTGACTGCATCCCCATACTGTCGGCCCATGTTCATTTGGGCATCAATAGAGATTCCAAGATCCTTTTCTGCCTCTGCAATGATGAGAAGGGAGTTCCCCAGCGTGTGGGTCTGCTGCTGGTTCTTCTTCCCCAGGTGCAGCACCTTGCACTTGTTAGTGTTGAAACTCATCCTATTCTCCAGTTGCAGCCTATTCCTCCCTTCTAGCGTGCCCATGTCCCCACACATCTTTGTGTCATCAGCAAATTTGAACAGAGTGCTTTTTACCCCCTTGTCCAAGTCACTGATGAAGATGTTGAACAGTGCGGGCCTGAGGACCGAGCTCTGGGGCACCCCACTGCCCACATCCCTCCAGGTTGAAAATGACCCATCTACCACCATTCTCAGGGTGCGGCCCTCCAGCCAGTTGGTGACCCATTTGACTATGTGGTGTGGACACCACGGTCCCCTAGGTTTTTAATGAGAATGGGGTGAGAGACAATGTCAAAAGCCTTCCTAAAGTCCAGAAAGACTACGTCCACTGTTACCCCTGCGTCTAAGGATTTTGTGACCTGGTCATAGAAGGCCACCAGGTTGGTCTGACAGGACCTGCCTCTAATGAACCCGTGTTGGCTCTCCCTACACATAACCTCCCCAGCTGGCCCCTCGTGGACATGCCCCAGGATAATTCTCTCCAAAAGCTCTTACCCAGGATTGAGGTAAGACTAACTGGCCTGTAGTTTCCTGGGTCCTCCTTCTTCCTTTTTTTGAAAATGGGAACCACGTTGGCCCTCTTCTAGTCCTCTGGCACCACACCAGAGCACCACGAGTGCTCGTAAAGCCATGCCAGGGTCCCACAATGACCTCAGCTAATTCCCTCAGCACTCGGGCGGAGATCGTCAGGACCAGCTGATTTAAATACATCCAGTCCCTCCAGAAGTTCCCTGACTAGATCCTCACTGACCCTTGGCCTGACCCTTAGACTCTGTACATATAAATTTGTTATAATTTTCTGACTTTCCATGTACTGAATCCTTAATTATTGAGGGTTGCTTACAATTGAAAGTCGTCTTGGATTCATATAGATTTGGTACATGGTGTGTAGGCAGACAAGGTTCTTTGAGTAAATGTGGTATCTTTTATTAGACCAACTAAATAGCATGATGCATTGCATTTATATTGATAAAGGCACAGTTTTGCAATTGCATGTGTTTCACAACTGGAACAGATGAGGTTTGTAAAGGTTCTTTGTTTCCCTGAGTTTGTTTCCATTGTCTGGGGCCACTGTTCTGTAAAGATAAATTTTACCGTTATAAAAATTGTTCAAGAAATGGAGTTGTCCACCACAGTCCTCATCCTTTTCTGGATATATGGATTCCCAGGCCATTGAACCACCTTGAAAATAAGAAGAGACCCTGAATTTGGTGATTAGTAAACATAGCTAACACTTAGGAACAGTTGTGGTAGGGCATAATCCAGATGTTTTACAGGAATGGAAATTAATATTAAAGGGAAAAGGGAAAAATTCCTTAACTTTGTACCTTTTTTACCACTGACAACACACTTTTCATAAGGCTTTTACTTCCAGTTGTTTGCAAATGTCTAGTTGATCTAATAAAAGATATCACCTCTTCCATGGGTTTTGATTCCTTTTCACTTTCAGCTGACATCCAAAAACAGTATGTACCCCCAAGTTCAAATTCTTTTCTGTCTAATGAAAGATATTAAGTGACCTCATGCTTTCATATCAACAGATGTATTCATCTTACAGTCACAAATTCCATTTAGGAAGTTATTTTGCTGATACATTACTAAAATCACTATTGAAGTTTTGGATTAAAGAATAAATCTGAAAGCTGCTATCTTGGCAAATACCAGGGACAAGTATTCCAGAGCTAAATGCCTGAATCTTTGCAACTTGTGCTAGAACCAGGTTTTTAACTGACGATTAACTTGCATCCTTTTCGATTTGGCACAGATTAACACCACATGCACACTAACTCGTATGTTAGACAGGCATACAGTTTAATGAATGACTGAAACGTGGAATGTCTGGATCATCAAAATCCCTTAATTTAGATTAGGGGTGTCGGATTCATATGGCCCTGTGGGCTGGGTGAGTGGCATTGTGGGTCAGATTGCACCTACAGATCTCCTCTCCTGCCCCAGCATCTCCTGCTTCCCCTTTCCCAGCATCTGATTTGGTAGCTGGTTCAGATGGTCTGGGACCTGTGCTGTGTGCAGCACAAAGCCCAGAGTGGCTGCAATGGATGCTGTGTGCAGCAAAATCTGGCCAGTGTGGCTGTACCCACTATTAACAAGAGTGAATTTTATACATCAAGAGCACGAGGCAGAACCTTCCCAGCTTGGAGAATTTCTAAGTGAAAAGGGACTTCAATTTTGAGCTGCTCCTTGAAGTCTGTGAGTGACATTTGTGCAATGACAGAGCTGTCCTTAAATTAAAATGTAATGATCATTTTTGGGCTACGTTTTTCTATTAAGGGTTAAAAGTTACAAAATACTGTGTAGATATAGGCTGCATTTATAAGTGGGGTTTTTTTTTGGATTTTGCATATGGAATACAACAGTATGGGCAAAGGCTAGATCTCTAGATCTGTGCAAGCAGTCTATAGCTGTAGATAAATAGAAAAATGAGGGGAAAAATGAAAAAAATTGCCCAAAGTGATATTTTTAACTACCTTTGATTAAAGTTCACTTTTTTCATGAAACTGCTTTGAAACTTTGAAATTGTGCTCAGGTTATATTCTATGTTTTTGGCCTTTGCAATTTCATTTACATTTTCACAAAATAAAGACTTAAAACCCCTTTAAAAATGGACTTTAAGATTTAAAGATATAATATCATATAAGAAGCCTGTAATAGTTTCTCCTTTCAGTGACCTATATTGTCTAGGACAGGGTGCTCAACCTCTGGCCTACAGGGCAAGTGTGGTGCACAGAACCTTGGAATCTGGCCTGTGGGGCTCCCTATGGGTCAGGAAATCTGGTAGCAGGGATACAGTGACAGCTAATACTGTCATCCCTTCCTGCTGCCAAAATTCAAGTTCTGAGCAGCGGGTCAGAGCCAGGCTGCATCCTCCCCCAACATGGTCAGATCAGAGCTGGGCCACCCCCTTCCCTCTGCCTGGCCAGGTTGGGGTCTTCCCCCCTTCCCATGGACAGGCCACCCTCCTCCCCCTGTGTGGCTTGTTGGGGCTGGGTCATACCCCTTCCCTCCACTGTGGGGCTGGGCTACAACCCTTTCTCTTCTACGCTGCCTGGCTGGGGCCCGGCCACACCCCTTTTCTCTTGTGAGATCAAGCCACTCCCTCCTC
>NW_017729032.1:204325700-204327222 GCF_001723915.1 Gavialis gangeticus
GAAAAAAACCCCCCCCCCCCCCCCCCCCCCCCCCAATGCAGCTTGATCAGGCTAGGCTGCACCCACACTCCCTTCTGCATGGCTGGATGGGGCCCCGCAGCACCTACCCCAGGTGATGGATTGGGTTCATGGGGTGCATCTGGCCTGTGGAAGGACCAGGAATTTGGCCTTTTGGCCAAGAAAGTCTAGGACATGCCCTGTGGAGTTGGGAGTTTTCTAAGTGCTAACACCTTCCTTCTCATGAATTGTAGTCAGCTGTGTTGTGATGACTGCTACACACCTTCAAGTTATAGTTTGTACAGATGGGACCATTTGTCCTTGCCAAACAGAAAATGCCGCTTTATGAAGGCGTAGCATCCTCAAGAAATCTGAGAATACTCTGACTCCAGACATTTTGTGGGTGTGTGTCATTTTCAGCATGTAGGCATTTAAAGATCATAGTAGAGGCTAAGTCACCAGGGTTTAAGACCTGTTCTGTGTATAACACAGCATCAAAACTGTTCATCATCAACAGGCAGAGCCTTTTCTGACTTGAGAGAGGATGTATTCAGAAACGATGCTGTTTCTCTAATTGCTTACAGAAGGTGAGGAAGGAAACACAGAATCTCTTCTTATTTGATAAATCAATACAGGAGATCTCTGTAAATCCTTGTATGGCTTAATCCATTACTGTTGCTGCTGTAAAGAGCCATGGCTCGTCTCCTGGCTCCTAAGCCGCTTTCTCAGAGTCCCATACCTGGACTGGAAGCTGTACAGTTGCATCTGTAGCAACCACTGCTACTACATTAGATAAGTAACTCTTTCCTTCCTAAAATAAGACCCTGGATGTTTCAATTAGGAGTAGCACATGTTGCTCATTTTCCCTTTGCAGCTATACTCCCTTCTCATTTCCCCAATCCCTATTCTAGTCATTCTCAGCTTCAGATCCCAAAATAAGCAGAACTAAAGAGAGAGGTTGTTTATGAGTAGGGGACCTACTTAATTTGCAGTTTTGTGGATTTTATGGAAACCACAAAATGTGGAATTGTCCGTGAAATCAACATCAACAAAAAAAAAAACCCCTTAAAAATTAAATGCTGGCTCTCCAGTGGTCCTTGCTGCCGGGGGGGAGGGCACTGGTTGGCAGGGTGGGACAAAGAGATGATGGCAGCTGTCCCCTTGTCCTTCCTTTTTTTCTTCCTGTGGCCTCTCCCACCAGTGAGCACCAAGGGGTGGGGTGGCACGAAAGGCTGCCAGCTATCAAGATGGCAGCTGCTTCCTCTACCCCCCCCCTCCCCCCCCCCCGGTCCTGTATATCAGTCAGTGCCAAGGGTCAGGCCTGTCTGTCAGTCAGTGCCGAGGGGCAGGGCTGTTGCAGAATGCCTGTGAAGTTGGCTCTGCCTTGAAAAATCCTTTGTCTCACCTCGATTTAAGTAGGACCCTATTTATGAGGCAATGCAAGCAAAGCTGAGTTGCCACAAGAGGTCAGAGGGAGGTGTGAATGGCTGTGGAGGGGAGCCATTAGGACAGTGGGGTGTGTATG
>NW_017729032.1:204327293-204333312 GCF_001723915.1 Gavialis gangeticus
GCCCCTTGGGGAGGTGGGGGGGTTTGCCCCCCCCCCCCCCGAGAACCACTGTTGGTGCTACCTTGGCTTACCTGGGTGCTTTTCAGTTGGCTGCTGCTGCTGGGAATGGCTATGAAATAGCATGAAACTGTTCCCACTGCACAGCTAGCCTGGGAAAGACTGTGCCATAAGTGCACACTCCTTCTGCAGTTGGGCTCTGCTCTTGTGCAGCTGCTGGTCTGGCACCCCCAGTACTCCCCCCAGAAACAAGCAGATGGGACAGTTCCATCTGGACCTGTTTCTGAGAGGAGCATAATGGAGGACAGAGGCAGCTGTACAGCACAAGGTAGCTTTGCAGCCTGTTTCATGCTGATTAGAGTCTTAATGCCAGGGGAGTGTGCAGGGCAGTTTTGCCTGGCTGCTGCCACTGCAGCACCCTAATGGGACTTGTAGCACCCCAGTTTAGAGGTATTGCATTAAGATACATTTAGCAGAAGATGAGTGCAGGGGCATGGGAAGGAGGACTTCTCATACTGCTTTTCATGTACCAGGCTGCTTGGGGTACCAGCTCTTCAAGGACTAGTACCAGAAGAGAGACTGGGTTCCCTCCTTGCACTTCTTTTGTCTTCTATACAGCTTTACCAAATGCGTGCATCTTGCTTGTGCTGCAGACCTAAGGCTTCCCATCCAAACTGTAATTTTGCATTCCCCATTGCCACCCCCTTCTGAACACACTTGCTTCTCTATTCTCTCCACTCTTTACCACCTGTCTAAATCATTTTTTACTTTTGCTTCCCTATTCCTACAAGCAGCACTAACTACTAATAACCTCTCCCACTCCTTACTTTCGAAAATCAAGCCACCTAGGAGCCTTACTCTGGTTTTAGGAGCTTAACTTTCAGCTGTGGGTTCAGAATTTAATGTTTTAAAAAAAATTCATAGTATTAACTCTTATTAGAGTTTTTTATGTTTTTGTTTGGAGCATCCCCAGCTGTTAAATAATGAGGTATGTTTGTAGATGAATATATACATAAAATTAATACTTATGAGAAGTTATAATTTTTAGAGGGCAAAAGTAATTTTTTTTTCAGCATCTCTCTAGCATAAAACCTGTTGAAGCTTGAAAGAGTTTCTCACTTCTTTTTGATCTGTAGTCACTGTTCCCTTTTTATCGGCTATTTTTGTCTTTATTCACTCTTCTGTTTGATTGGTGAATAAGTTATTGATTCCTTCTTGTGACTTGTGTCCTAAGCAGGGAATTGTCCAAGAAATGGCAAAAACGAGTCATTAATTTTCAGTTTTTTGTTTTTCTGTCTTGAGTCGGTAGCTGTTAATGCAAACACTGACTTTAACCATTTTTTATGTTATTTTAATTGCATTTCTAAAGCTAACTTTCTTAACCATGTTATTGTTTATTGGGTTCATGCTACCTTTTTAAAATGGAAAAGTGAGGCAACTGCAGTCTTATGAAAATCTACAGATGTCTTGCATCTTCAGTTCAGGAGAATTTCTCTTCTAAGATTAGCCCCCTAAATGGAGGAGGAGGAGGATGTGGTGCCATCTCTGTTGTGATCCCTTGCGTTGGTATAGAAAATATTCTCACTGGTAGAAATAATTCTGGTATAAAAATAGTTTTGTTTAATGATGTCATAAACTGTTAGTGTTATTTAATGAAGCTACTGGAATTTTATTTGTAGTGTACTCTATTCTCTTGCCAAATGAATTGTGCTCCCAGTACACTTACGAATAAAGCTAAGTAGCAGATTTGCGTTGAATTATACTCTCATTTTTCTAAACTTTAAATATAGGTTGGACAGGGAGTTAGGAGAGAGCTGGAGGAACAAAATCACCTAAAATTAATTCCTCTTGACCACGCACATTTTTCCTTAGGATATGCAATAGGAAGCAGTGTTTTAATTGGAACTCAGATAAATCTATTTGGGTGGTGTGAAGATGCCAATGTATGCATAAAGCCAATAGTATATACAGGTGATCTCGGATCCAGTACAGAATGATTAGCCAGCTACGTAGTCAGTGTATGCTTTAGCAAAATGTAATTGGTTGTGGGCAACCTACCTTAATCACAGACTTGTCTATTACTTTTACAAGACTGTGCTGGTAAATTGTATATATATTTATTCTTGTGCTGTAGGAAAAAAATCCTTGGGGAAAAGCCCCAAGTCATGGGGATGCTAAAATTCTCTTCACTTTAGGCCTGCCTTCTTCTTGATCAAGCAGCACTGCTTTCTCATTGGCTCATATGTATGCAATCCTAGCTATGTATATGCAAATTTCTGTTTTGAACCATGCTCCTTTCCCCTCTAACACTGACAGACTTTTCAAAGTGAGTGCTTTCCAATGAAATATGGTGTTGTTTACTAACTTTTCTTCTTTGACTGCTACCAGTCCTTCTGACACTCTTCCATTCTACCTCATGATCTCCCTTAAACTCGGCTTTTAATTTTTTCTCTGTTTATTTCTGTTAAAAAAAAAAAATAATAGTAAAGATGTGCTTGGCTCACTCCTGTCCTAGGAAATTACATTTCTTTTTCCTTGGCCTCATCTACCTTTCCAGTAACTTTTACTATTTCTTCTCTCCATATTAAGTATATTCCTGTCCTAGAGCTTGATACTGGATCGTTTTCAGCTTGGCTTCTGTCTTCAATATTGCACTGAAACTTACCTTTATCAATTCCACACCCCAAACCATCTACCTACAAGTGATGGCTTTGACAGTCGTGAACAGTTGAAAGATTTTTTTTGTAATTCAAGTTGTATAAAACCATTAAGGTATCCATGTACCCACTCCACATTACAGCTTGGTATTACTCCCATTACTCCTTTTTCCTATTAATTTATTACAAATTTATATTGAATTCTTCAGAGAAGGGGCTATGTCTTCTATGATCTTTATGGTTTCATTTCTAAAACACTTCCTGAAAATATTGCTGTTGCTTATGTCTTTCACTCAGTGAGGGTTGTTTTAGTTGGACCAAGATTAGGGTCGTATTTAATCTGCCAATTATTGTGCATTAAACCTAGAAAATGATTAAGTTTAGTGACCTGGATGATGATAACAGGATTGTAATATTTGCTCTATACATGTTATGTTTTATGAAGCAATGCAGTAATGCAAGTGCTAAGGCATTCTTCATGAGTAGCAGAGCAGTAGCAATGTAGGAGATTAATTCCTGTTATTCTGGACTGCTTAATGTCCTTGAAACTAAGAACTTTCACTGGTTCGGTGTTCATTTAGTTGTAATATTGGCCTGCCACTCCAAGTTCATAAAATATTTTATAAGCAGTTATGGCTAAGTTCTGAAGGGACTGATCCATGATTCTGTCAGTGAAAGTTTTCTCATTCCTGGGCCTAAACAAGGTATTCCCAGTCCCGTTGGAACCCCTGTGTCAGACCTCTGACATTGTTTCTTCATATGACCCTTCTTTCAGGTTGGCATTTTTGGTGACTAGTACTTCTGCTTGGAGTGAAATTCAAGCATTAATGACAAGACCATCTGCTACTGTATTTCAAAGACACTGATTCTCAAACTTTGTCTGGAATTTTTCCCAATGTGATATCTCATTTTCTTCTTTCTTAACCTTCATTCATCTGCCAGTGCAGGAAAATGCTACATGATCAATGGCATGAGCTTTCTCCTATTACCTCAGTTGAACAGTCTTTCTGTAGAAGTCATGTCAGCTCTTCACAGTGTTTGAGGATAGATCTGAGAAGTGAGTTATTTCAACTCTGCTTTTAAAACAGGTATTGAGTGGTCCTATAAACTGCTTATTTTTTTAGTCTCTTCTCAGGTTAAAGTGTACTTTATTTGGGCCTATGTTTGAGGAATATTTCTAGGTTCTATATTTGGAATAGTCGCCTGGGGTTCAGCCTGTAAATTTATTCAATATTTCAGTTGTGTTGCAGCTATTAGATATGGCACTCAGTTTGATTGGGCAGTCCAACAATTTTTATTTAAATAAGACTCTGGACATTTACCTCTATTGGGCGTTAGCAGCTAAACAAGTTACCTATGGTAAGTTCTATATAAGTGAATATTTAGACAACAGTTCTTTTTAGTAACTATATCTTTTGAAGATATTTTGGCCATCATGTCTTGTGAATCACCCTGCTTCCTTTTTACACTTTAGACCAGTTATTTCCAAATAGTGTGCAGAGACTCACTAGCATGCCATGAGAGTGACAGAAGAGACACCCCCTTGGTGAGGAGGTAAATGCTGTCCCTTGTCAGGCACCCTGCATCTTCTCCAGCAGCGCCTGTACCGAATCTTCAAGACTGCTGCTGCTGTGCTGCTGCTGCCTTCCCCTGTCCTTCCTCGCCCCCAGGTAGCTCTTTCGCCAACCACCCATGGTCCCAGCAGGATGCTCTGAGAGTGGGTGGATGCACAGGTGGAGCTGTATTTTTCAACCTGGCTCATCACTTCCACTCCTTCCATTCTCCCAGGGCTGAAAAGAAGAGCTGTGGGGGTGGCTACCAGTATTGTGACAACCTTCAGGAGCAGTTTCATCAGCAGGGGTTGTCTTGGTCTCTGAGGTACAGACCAGGGGGTTGGAAGGGGCAGGCAGTGGAAAGAGCAGGGCACAGTAGGGTGAGGTCCTGCCCCCACTGCCCGTAAACGACATTAGCTAGATCAGTGTTTCTCAACTTTGTTAGCCTCAAGACCTCCCTCTGTATCTTTTCCAAATTTTGATTGATCTCAGTGATTTTTTTTTTCTTCAATTGGGGTGCTGTGAAATTCAGAAGAGATGGAGGGGTGTCTTGAGGCTAAAATGTTGAGAAATACTTATATAAAGACTAATCCTTTGCTTAAAAAAAGATGTATTTGGTGTTACCAATGTTGAGATGTGCTGTTAAAAAGTATGTTTTCCTTTGGCAGGGGAATGAAATATGTTACATATTTTGAAAAAGATAATATCCATGCAGACCCACCCACTCTGGTTAGGTGCAAGTGAAGTGTGCTGCTGATTTTAATCCAAGGAAAAAAAGTGTGCCTTGGGTACCAGAAGTTAGGGAAACACTGGTTACGACTTATTTCTTGTATGAGTTTCTTTTGCCCTTTTCATAATCTAGGTAAACTAAGTGTTACTTAGCATGCATGGATGCCCAAAATAAGTTGATCTTTTCGTCATGAGCACTGATCATGAGATCCATGTGGATAAAACATCTCAAATAACCTTTTACTATAATGGAAGTATCTGTTTTCTCCTTCCTAAGGAATGGAGAGGACCTTCTTTTTTGGGACTGGAAGGCAGAAGGACCAGAGGCATTATTTTGGGGAGGTGAGGGTTATGTAGTGTCACACAGTTTGTAGCATGGCAAACAATGACGAATATGGTCTGAACCTGCTGCAAACAATTTCTTAATGCTGCACATCAAATTGCAGAGTAGTTTCTAGAAAGCTGTCTACTCATCTTCCATTTTTTTTATTTTGGTACATCCTTATGTAGTTAGCTTTTAGTGCAGTGATTCTCAACAAGGGTGTTGTAGCACCCTGGGGTATCTTGAGATCCTTTCAGGGGTGCCACACAATGTTAGCACTGTGGGTGTGCAAACATGATTCACAAGATAAACCCAAACATTTCAAATGGGAAGCCATGCTGTAAAAAATATTCTGACCAGTTGTGTGGTCTTAGAGTTCTTTGCAACTGAAAAATTCCCCTTTTCTGTAGTCCGAAAGTGAGTGAAAAATAAGAGCTAGCGTTCCCAGGGGTGCCTTACACCTTTAAAGGGGCACCTTGAGTCTGTCAAGGTGTGCCTTGTGTCTAAAAGGGATGATCTTTAGTGGAAGACAAGGAAGAAAAAGCTCCTTGGGGTACAACCTTTTGTGCTTAGTATAGTGGGATCCTGACCGATAATCAGAGCCTGTGCATATGGCCAAAGTACAACTGTATTGTACAGAAGGATGGCAACGGATAAAAGGTTAAAGAGATACAAAACAAGGTGCACAGATCAATGAGCTTTAGATAAAGTGCCCCCACTGCCATTTTAAAGTGTGGGTATGCTGTTACATGAGATGATAC
>NW_017729032.1:204338312-204340989 GCF_001723915.1 Gavialis gangeticus
CTTTTGTTGGGGGGGGCGGGGGGGTGACGTGATACTGCTTCCTATGAGGTCCTTTGAATATGGCTCGCCGGCCCACTGGGTGATAAAGTTCATGATCCGGCCCCACGTTCAAAAAGGTTGGACACTCCTGGTCTATAGATACTTTAGCATAGAGAGGGCAGCTAGGAGTATATAACCAGGATGACCTCCAGCAGTGCCTCCAGTGATTGATTTGGGGCACTTCCCTTTGAGTATGAATGAGGCAGGGTTTTTGAAAATCCTTTTAGAAGCTGAGCTGTAACTGACTGCAGGAATTTTAATTGACTTTCTGAACGGACTTGGGAAGCCTTTCTATACAAGTCACCGAAGAAGGTTTTTTTATGTCCATTACTTCTGATATAGGTTGTCAGAACTTAGCCCTGAATTTTGCAGTTAATGTAAAGATAAAATATTATTTCAGGGTTTATTTCACCTACCTTCCCAATGTGAATTTTATCTTCTGTATTTAAAACATAGGTAAGCTAGGTAACTGTCATCTTTTCATTTTCTTTATATCAATGCTTTTTCATGTGTCTAACTTACGTTGTGTATCCATGAATCCCTTCCACTTGTAATAGGTCTTTCTAAAGATACATGAATCGGACCTGAACGTGGATTTTTTTCAGTGGGGGGCATAGGTTTTATACAAATATTTATAGAATCATTTTCCTTCCTAGGCTTTTAAGCATTCTAGCCTCTTGTTTGCGTTAGTGCCTGTCTTTTTCTTTTGTGTGTTACTGAGATCTAAATTATGAGCTCAATTTATTGCCTCAATTTGCAGCTGTTATTTATTGTCATTTGACCAGATCATGGTATGTTTGATAGGCCTTTGAAGTCCTATAGTTGTTGGTGATCTTGCCTGAATAATTTCCCTTAATTAAAAGTATTCCATACTAGTGGTTATCACCGTTTCTAGGTTGTATATCAAACAGATGTAATAAAAGCAGACTACCATGAAGAGTTATTAACTTATTGGCATAATTGACCATTTATTCCTATTCTTTGTTTTCTCTTAGATAACCTTTCTAAGAGTAAAATGGAACCTTACTGTCTAGTTGTTCTTGCAGTCTGTTTTTTATAAGATCATGTTAAATAGCTTAAATAATTGAAGAATTAGAAAGTATAGTAAAAATGAAGTTGTAATTTCAAATCAAAGTGAAGTTTGTAATGCAGCATGCAAAAGCTCCCAGCAGATATTTGGTAAGCTGTTTCAAGTTTCATGCTGCCTTTGCTGAAATAGAAAGAGTAGAATTTTAAAATGCTGGACTTCCTACCTTTTATATACAACAGATCTCAGATAAGTATTAGTGACAGGAAATACTGTTGGTTTTAAGTGTAACCTTTAGGTTTCTACTTTTGTTGCCTCTTGTTAATTGTTTGACTTTTCCAATTGGAGAATCCCCTCCTTTGATTTGATTATGCATATCAAGGTGAGAATAGCTTAAAGAAACTCTTGTTTTTGTAGAGAGTTCACACATACTCAAACAAGAATTCACAATATTTTATTTAGTGGACAGGAGGAAAGCAAAATAGCTTAACTTTTCAGCATTAAGAAAATAGATATGGAGGCATAGTAGTGAATCTCTTTATTTTATTGCATATGGAATGTTTTTCTGTAAAGACAGGAGTTTTCTGCAGGCCTTTTTTTAAAAAGATGTCTATTTAAGAGGGTTTTTTTAAGAAGTAAAGTAAGGATGGTTTGTTGAATTTGCAAAATCAGAATTTCCATGACAACAGGCTGTTATGTCACACCCAATTTTGTGATTGCATAGCAGAAAATGAATGAATATTTTTGTATCTTAGCTTTTTTTATTTTAGACTAAGGTTTAGACTAGCTCCTTTCTTTTCCTCCAGTCATTTCTGTTTGCTTCCTACTTCTGCTCTAGTTGCTTCATTGGAAGACAGCTGCTGCTGATTATTTTGCCAAGTTCTTAAATTCTTCATGCATCCTTTTTTATCTTCATACAGATTTGAACAAAGGGAAGGAAGTGTACAGTTATGTAGTCCTAGACCATTTTATTTTAGGGTCCTTTTTTTCTATCCATGGACACTAGTAGTACTAGAGATTTGCTCAGTTGCACACATTGTTTCTCAGGCAGTGTGGGGCAGTGACACAGTACTCTGAAAACTGCTTAGGTTTCCTCAGAATTAGTCAGGATGATGTAACTGGAGTGCATAAGTAGAGCCATTCTGGGATCTCTGGATCTGTCTCATTGTAAACACTGTGGGGTCAGATAGCTTTATAATGCCCTTGAGTGAAAGTCGTACAAAAACACAATTTAGGTGTAACTCACAGTTTTAGAATGCTTTTAATGTTTCTTCTGTGGGTGGGACTGATTCTTCTTCTAGGGGAAAAAGCATTTACCCCTTTCTGAGGATGTTTTTGGAAGGATTTATTTGGAAGAAGAGAGATTTCATATTTGTCTTGGTAGTTTGAAGATGATGCTTAGGGTGGCCATGTTTACTTGATCATCAAAGGGACACTATGCTTTGTCTCCTGCTCTCTGACACACTCAGCTGTTTCTGACCTGTGGAGCAAGCGGGGCAGCAGGGAAGACAAAGAGTAGAAGCTGCCATCTTAGCTGGGGGGGGGGGGGGCGGGGCCCTTTTAAAACTTTTTGTGTTAAGTTCCCCGGGAAGGGGAAAAAAGGTTTTCTTT
>NW_017729032.1:204341019-204346034 GCF_001723915.1 Gavialis gangeticus
GGGGGGGGGGGGGGCAGTGCCCATTTAAATACTTTTCCTGTAAGTTGCACTGGAAAGGGTACAGAAGCTTTCATTTGAAGGCACTTATGGGAAACATGGGACAAGTGTTTAAAACAGAATAATCCAAGCAAAAATGGAATGTATGGTCACCCTAAAGATACAGGGTTATAAAATTAAATTAGAGCCTTCTGCTTAACCCTGCAAGGGAGAAGAGAGAGTACCTTAATTTTTTTTTATGTTCCTTTGAGAATGAAAAGCCAGGGAAGACTCCGGCTTTTTGTTGCTTATTGACATCTATCTGAATTTCCTAGCATTAAAATGAAATAGTCCCATAATATCACTGAGTATTTGTAAGCATATCCTAAATGTCAGATGCCCATGAGGTTGAAGAGTACTATATATGCTGGCATACAACATGTACCTTTTCCCCAAAAGATCAGCCCTTCAAAATGGGGGGGGGTTAAGTGGAGGAGCTGATTTTTCCGTACTCAAATACAAGCATAAAGATGCTGTGTTGTAAAAATGGCTTTCAGCTTCTCTCTCAGCAAGGAAGCAGGAGGGGTGGAGTGCAGTGTTAACTCTTAGCTACTCTCAGTTTGCTGGCTGAAGAAGCTGGCAGCCATTTTGCAATGCAGACTCTCCATAAAGCCTGTCCTTGGCCATGACTTTGTAAAAATATTTCCCCCCTTTATAGTTTGTTTTCCAAAAACAAGATGCATGTCTTATTTGTGGGCAAGTGGTAGATTAGAAAATATGGTAACTACAGTATAGAGAAAATTATACTTGCTGAAAGTCGTACAGTGAAAGAGAGCTAGGATAGACCCCATGTGTCCTGACTGTCTTGTGCTGTACCTGATAGACACCTTTCTTCTAACCACAGCTTGCTAAAATGTTTTAAAATTCCACAGTTTAAATGCATTAAAGTCATGAATCACATGGTACAAGGAAACCAAACTGTTGTCATCTTAGCAGGATCCTGGTGTGTCTGTGTACAGTTCCCAGCTATTTGTCTTCAACCCCAGCATGGGCACAGGCAAAGCTGCCCACTAGTGATGCGCTGCTGAAACCACACAGCCCATGTTGGACTGGACCTGGGAGGGTAGGGAGAAGTAGCAGCAGTGTGGGTGTAGCTTGGGGGTGGGCAAAAAGCGGCCCGGGGACAGATGCGGCCTGCCAAGCCATTCTATCCGGGCCGCGGGGCCCTTAAAAAATTTAGAAAATTAATATTTATCTGCCCCAGGCTGCCTGTCATGTGGCCCTCGATGGCTTGCCAAAACTCCAGTAAGCAGCCCTCTGCCCAAAATAATTGCCCACTCCTGGTGTAGCTGGAAGCTGTCTGATTCTGTCATAGCTGCTCGCTGCCTGGCCCTGGCCTCAGCCACAGCGTGGGCATGGGTACAGGCACAGGCAAAACTTTCCAGTGGCCATATGTTGCCAATTCCTGCCAAAAAAATTAAAATTTAGAACTTGAATAATGCATTTAAGGATGGAGATTAATACATTCTTCCTCATCCAACAGTTTCTTAACATTGGGCCTTTAAATGAAGTGCCTCAGTGACTGTCTTTAAAACTTGGGCGGCAAACATGAACTGTACTGATTATTTTTCTTTACACTGAAAGTGACTTTAATAGCTTATAGTGATTTTTTTTTTTTAGCTGTAAAATAGGTTTTCATTATTCAGAACTTAATTTTAACTAGTTTGAAAATACATTTACTTTAAAAAAAAAATCTAATTATTTAAATAGATTTTATATAACCTGTAGGGTAGCGCACAGTTCTAACTGTTTAGGATGCTAACTTTGTTTTTGCTCACAGATTTCTGGGTATATATTTGCCACTCTTGGCATTTGGTTTTCCTAAATAAATCCATGCTGGAAGAGAGCGTCTTCTAGGGTGTGAAAAATTATTGAACTTTTTCAGTGGAATCTGAGAACTCTGAAGTCTGAATGTCATCACACATACGGACAATTGCTGCTCATTAGCAAAGCCTACTTATACTTTGACATTTTCATTTGAGAATTTTAAAATGAGTTAAGCAAGGTGAAATGACATTAAAATATAGTTAAGGTCAGTTATTTGTATTCTCCCTACATTGTGTTCTCTGACAAAATATAATTTTTCCATATCCATATTTGTGATTTTTTTTTAACCATTACTAACACACACACACACACACACACACACACACACACACACACACACAGAGAAACTGGTTAATTGGTTTTTTTGTTTGTTTTTTTTTAGCATTATAAGTTAGACATGTTACAAGATTGGGTACAATGATTTGTATATGTATGTATGTTTTATTTAAATGTCTTTTAAATTGCATTTGAAATCTGAACGTTACAATAACTTCTGTGAAGACCTACATTTATTTTAACCTCTTACTCATGTCAATAAAATAATAATCCAGCAGTACCTTTGCTGTCAAAATTTTTGAAGGAGTTTTTAAACCACATGAGATGATGGAAGTTATTGATTAATCAGCTGGAAGTAGGGTTGGTGGAAGTGGGTAGAGTATTTTGTTCATTTCTGTTTATTCAACCACTTCAGTTGTTCATTAAAAGCTGTGAAAATATTTGGGAATGGAAAAGCAGGAAAGTTTGTTTTCCAGTCTATGAACAATACTGCATGAGGCTGAAATCTACCAGTTTTAAAATCTTGATAGGCATAGTTGCCAGAGCAGTTCACTAAACTCCATTGGTTTTTTTTCAAAACTCTGGTTTTCATTTTAACAAAAGCGGATGGGTCCAGCACAATTTAAGTTTACTTTATTAGCTGATTTAAATATTTTTATGCACTTCAAATTTCTTTCCAAGTGCAGCTTCACACAGATTGAATAAAAAAGGAATCCTTTAGTAAGAAATGACTTGTTCATCATTTTTAACGTATAAATAAGAATCTGGATAAATATTTGTTTTTCTAGATGTTCAGCTAGCATATCCTACAGGGTAGCAAAACATACAAACTACTAGGCATAATGAATCTTGGGGTTTTTTTAGGAAAATAACTGACAATAGTAAAGGCTTAGCAGGATTAAAATCTATGGTTTAAATTAGGAAGGAAAAACTGTTTACTCACTGATTATTTTATTTTATTTATTTATTTATTTTTTTGAGTCAGTCCACTTTCTTGTATTGTATCAATGTGTGTTGCCTTTAGGAAATTGAATGCATCTGAAATCCACAAATAAAGAGAAAAGAGGCTGTTTTGTTGTCCTATATTAGGACTGTCCAATTTCAAAGTGGCCAGAGGTCACAGGCTGCACTAGCAGGCACTGCATGCTGTGGGACAGCACTAGCAGGGACCATGGACCCCCAGGCTGCCTGCCTCATGCACATGTGCAGGTGGATGCTACCCTGCCCCACTGTACCATGTGCAAGTTGGCACCCACTTACGTGGCATGGCTCCCTGTGGGCTCCCTTATGGCACTGCACTGCACTGCACAGCTGTCCCAGGCTGCCAGCTCTCTTGGCACGGGGGGCTGTGATATGCCACCCTGCCTTTTGGGACAAGGGCATGCAGCAGAAGGGAGAGGGAGTCATGAGACTCCTGTTGCAGTTGCTTGCTACTGCTGGAGCAGAAAGTACAATGGTAGCTGGGTGGGAGCCTGGGGGGCTATGTGTTAATCGCTTGAGGGCTGCATGTGGGCTTTCGGTTGCCAGTTCGACAGCCTGTCCTTTATAATAGTGGCAGATTTGTTTTTGAATCAGTAACATTTTTAATATTGTGATCTCCTTATTGTTCTGGCCTTAAAATCAAGAACAATCATGTTAAAGTAGGTCTTTTTGCTTATTACTGGTAGCTGCAGATTTTACTTTTGGATAATAGTACTACGTTTGATAAAGAGTTTATAATAGAAATAAAATATAATATACTGTACAACTTGGTTTATCATTTAAAAAAATGCTTGTACTTTTTTTTCAGGCTGTTCGCTGCTATGAATCTCTAATATTGAAAGCTGAAGGAAAGGTCGAGTCTGATTTCTTTTGTCAGTTAGGTCACTTCAACCTCTTATTGGAAGATTATCCAAAAGGTAAGCCTTCTATCACTTTTTAAGCTTCAGTTCAGTAACTATAGTACTTTCAGTCGCCCTGCCTCATTTGATTGTGGTAACACCACATACCCAGAAATATCGGGTTACTTGGTATAATGATTTAAGCACTTTTTATTGGCTTGCACTATGCTTCAAAGTCAGTAACAAAAATAGTGTGTGTCACTATAACAAGGAATAGTTTTGGAAGAAGGGGATTAAAATAAAATGCTTTCAGTTTTTTCTTTATAAAACATTAGTACTGGTTCATGGATAAGTATGAACATTATACAGGCATACATAATAATATGGTGTGCTCCATTTATTTTGGTGTTGAAATTTTTCAGCAAGAAACTAGGACTATGGTGTTATAAACAGATGACCAAAATAGGCATAGATGGGGTGACCAGAGTGGACGTCCTGGAAATAAAATAAAATTAATGTATATCTGGCAAAAATGCAGCTCAGATTTCTAACCTAGCTGATCTTTGTGTGGCACTAGTCCCAAGGAAAAAGATGGGGACAAAGCAGCATTTTCTCTCTTTCTGTCACTGTGAACAGCCAGGGACCAGTTTTTAGCCCAGGATGTAATTTTTAGTAGTCGCAGTACTCCTCTAATTTATGCTGACTGCAAAAAAATAAGCATTGTTTTGGTAGAACTCAAGGTATTCTAGTCATATATGCACTACTGCTTATATGCAGTTCTGGTATCTCCCTTATGTAGTAGCTTTCAGTGTATCCAGCAGTAAATGGACAAACAAACTAAAGAAAATAATTTCCAGGCTTCATTTAGCTGTCAGTATCTTCATCTTTCACAGACTTTTCAGCTTTGGATCATTTGAAAGCTGTGTTACTAAAACAGTTACTGGCAAGACTTGTCCAGTGCTAGTTCAGTTGTTGAGTTTAGGCTCCTATCTACAGCACGAATGTGGAGTCTGTTTGCTGTCATTTAAAAAACAAAACACTCCTCTCCCCCCCCCT
>NW_017729032.1:204346106-204356207 GCF_001723915.1 Gavialis gangeticus
AAAAAAAAAACCCCCCCCCCCCCCCCCCCCCCCAAAACAAACAAACAAACAAACAAGCTTTACTGGAAGCAGCAGTGCATTACTTCAACCCAGCTTTCCTGCATCTAAAAAGATCAGGTGCTTCAGCAGGGCTTTTTTTACGCTTTTAGGTAAGAATAATTCAATCAGCTATTAGATAAAAGCACCAAAAAAGCCCACTAAAGTGTCTGATCTTTACAGCCATCAGGTGAGCTGGGTTGAAGTAACTTGCTGCCTCTTATGCGCACGCACAGGGCCCAGCGCAGGAATGCGGCAAGCTTAAAATACAATACTGTTTGTTTGTTTTTTAACATCTGAAAGCACCTGGAAAATGGTAAAATAGCCATTTTACTTCACTCCAGCACCAGATGAAGGAGAGAACAGTTTTTAACGTTAGTGTGTTGTTTTAATCTCAGAGAGTAGAGACAATATTAAATATGGTCTTCCTGCAAACATAGGAGCTGCTGTGGACAGCAGACTTCTCAAGAATCTGATAGATACTTTCTAAGAAGGTGGGTTGGGGGACTTCATAAATGGAAATATCTCAACACGGCAAAATGGTCCTTTTATCTTTTGGTTTTCTATGGATAACTTGACCACTTACCACCAGTATGCATCACTGGTAACACCCTTAACTTGGATTGGTTGTTAGGGGTTGGAATCTCTTGGATGGACAAACATTTGGATGGACATAAGATTTGTAGATCTTTCATTTCTCCTTGAGTTTTATTTTAACTAAAACTAGTGAATTGCCCATTTAAGAATGATGTGGGGAAGGGGGTGGGCAGGGATGGAGTGCTACCACCAACCACCCTGCTCTGCTGTCACCTCCCAGGAGCAGGGGTGGGGGGGGGAAGTTTGCCCCACCATCCCCTCTCTCCCCTCCTGCCAGCACCCTGTGCCTCTGCTGCCTCCAGCTCTGCTGGCTTCTCCCCCTAGCCCTGCTCCTTGGAGGTGACAGAATGCTGCCATGACAGTAGGGATGGAGTGTAGGGGTGAGGCCAGCAGCCGGGGAAGTTTGTGGCAGGAGTGAACATACCCCAGCTGCTCAAACAGTGGGGCTTCCCATGCCTCTTTGCCTGATGATCAAGGGGGGGGTCACGGTGGTGGTGCTCCCCCTGATGTCCCCCAGAACAGCTGACAGGGAAGGGGAGGCAGCAGGCAGGGGGGGAGCGGGGTGGGAGGAGACAAAAGGTGGAGTCACAGTGGCAGCTGTTGTCAGGACTGAGGAGTGGGGAGGGAGTAGGGAGGGGGGCCCTGACAACAGCTGGCAGGGATGGGGAGGCTGTGCGGGCTGGGGTGGGGGGAGGTGAAAGGGGGGTCACGGTGGTGGCTGCTGTCAAGGCTGGGCAGCAGGGAAAGAAGGAAGGGAGGGAAGTGGGAAGGGGGGGGGTCACGGTGGCAGTACCCCCCTGCCATCTGGCTCCTACAGCAGCTGGCAGGGAGGGAGGGGAGGTGTGGGGAAGCCCTGCTGCATGGCGGAGGCGGGCAGGGGTAGGGAGGCTGGAGAGGAGGTGGCGGCGGAGGGAGTCTTTACATGGCTAGTCCCAAAGTATGAGCAGGGGGTGGAGGGCAAGGGTTGGGGAGGACCATGTAAACACTCCCTGAAACCCATCATTCTTGATGGGCAATTAGCTAGTTATATATGAATGGACAGAGGACAGGAAAAGGTCAAAGGAAGGAAATGTTCATTTGCACTCTGGATGCCACAGCTGCAGTGTTATGTCCCAACCTTTGATGGCACTGCAGTTTAACAAGGCAGTGAAAAAAGTAAGAACAGGAAAGTGGCAACATATTTTGCTATGGAATGGATTGAAATAGCCCTTAATGTCAGGAAAGAGGTCTTGAATTCCTACTGAGATACTGTTCATAAACCCTTCTTAGGCTCAGGACCAGATTTTTGAAGGCATTTTTAGCGTCTTAGCTCGCATTAAAAGTTTGTTCTTAGTTAAATGTCATTTATTATATTTGTTATTGATTTGGAAGAAAATACATAATGGCATCAGGTTGATTATACTGACCAACCTGGATGGGTTGGTAAAGTGGACTCATTAGAACAATATGCATTTTCATCGAGGAAAGCAAAATCACATTTTTTTTTTTAATGTTGGTCACATTTATTAGTAGTATACTGGAAAGCAATGACTTCAGAAATAGTCTCACAATAGCATCTTGCATTTGAGTTCCCAGTATAATACCATAGTGGGTGAATGTGGTTTTGGATTTTAAGTGCCAAGGAATGTTAAAAAAGGGAGTGAAATATGGAATTACCTTATGCATGGCATTAATCAGTTGGAAGCAGGAGCGAGGTGCAAACTTTTGAGTGGGACAGTTAATCGTTGGAATAATCTATATAGGAATATGCTAGATTTTTTGATTACTTACAATCTGTGAAGTCAAGAGGGCATATTTTTTAGACAAATATTCAATAATTGTATCATAAGTTAACTGTAGTACCTTACGGTATCACTTACTTTTAAACCTTTGTTCTACACTATGTTTGACTGTACCTATCCAATGCATACTTAGCTTTTTTCACTTTTTCCTTCCCTTGTATTGACATATGTTATATTCTTTCTGTGTTCACTCTTGACACATGTCCAAGTGATCACAGCTGCCTTTTGTGGATCTTTTATAATAACTTTTTTTTCTGGCTCTAAGTATTTTCTTACCTTTCCATTTTTATTTTCTGTAAACTTGAGAGACTGTTTCTTCTGTCCATATTTTTCTTTCCCTTAGAAGTTCCCTGATACTCAGTATTTAAATCTTCGTAATACTTCCATGCATCAGTTATTTTGTATACTCCAGTTTTCATTTTTATCCAGATCTTAGTAGGTCTTACTGAGTTTTATAAATGGAATAAAAATGGAGTTTTATTTTATATCATCTTCACAATAGACGTTCCTACATAGTGATCTCCAAGATGTACATATTTTTCACTTATTCTAGTTTTTTTCCCTCTGATCTTTACATCTTCCTCTTCCTCAGCTTTTAAATGTCATACTTTTAAAAAAATTCCTTTTCTTGTTTTATCTGCAGTTTGAATTTTCTGCTTTCCTGGTCTACCTGGTTTGTTTTCTATGGATCCTCTTCCATCAGTGCTGTGAAGTGAATATCATTTGTAAATCTAAGATGGTCCACATAACATGAGTTCTTTCATTTCATCTCTTAAATTTAGAACCTTTACTTTTAATTTAGAACCAAACAGAATAAATCTGGTGGTAAAAAAGCATCTCTTTCACTTCAGGTTGTCTTGAGCCATTCCATAACTTGTTTACTTTTACTGTACTTATTTCACTGGTATGCCATAGATTATCAAAACTTGCTCTCAGTCCTTCTGGGGTTTGTGGAAGGCATAAGGAATCTTTTCCTGTAGCTCGACTTCCTCTCAGCAACTGGAAAGAGTGGAGCAGGCACTTTTCCACGTGCCTTCCCCAGATCAGGATCCACCCTGGTTTGGGGAAGGTGAGGAGAGCAGGAGAGAGGCTGTGGCTGCAGGCTGAATATTTGTGTACTCCCTTTTGTAAAAAGATAGCCAGCGGTGGAAATTTCTCAGAAATTCCACCTGTAGAAACAGCCTTCTGTTCATGGCTGTAATAGGACTGGGCCCCAGGGGCAGTCATGGTACCCTCCGGTGGCTGAACAGTTCCTGCCCTGCTCTGGCTCTAGGGTACTTCACTTTTGCTTTCGCCTGCCACACCTTGATTACCAGTTTGATCTTAAAAAGGGAGGTCGCCCAAGGATCCTAGAAGCCCCAGTTCTTCCTTCAGTCAGTGGATCTCTCTCAAAATCTGTTAGCCCCAATCCTGTCGGCATGCTGTACAAGCCATCCTGGCCCATCCTAGCCTCCTTGGACACCTGTCGCTTTTTGGGCTATTTGTGGCCTCCAGCCACCCCTGTAATCCCATCCGTGTCTTACAGATGGTGACTGTCATCACTTCAATGAGGCACTTTGCCCTGAATCAACATTAGGCCTCCTTTCCCCTGTTGTGGCTTCAGCCTTTTTGGCTTCAGCTCTTCTGTTCTGGCTGGCCCCTTAGCCCAGTTCCACTGCATCAGACCTGGCTTCTGGGTTGCAGCCCTTATCTTGCCCTTCTGGGCACTGGGCCCCTGGCCATGGTTCTTGCCCCCTCAGGCTCTGGCTTTAGCTGGCTTAGGTTTCAACCCTCCCCAGCTGCCATCTGGCAATACCTTGAGCATGGCCCCTGGCAGGACTTAAAGTAGTTATGTGCCCGTTGTGCACCACTGGAATCTCCTCCACCCCGATAGTCCCAATGCAGACTGCTGATCTAAACCGCAAACCAAAATAGAAGCCCGTTGGCCGTAACTAAAACATTCAGCCCACTGCTATCTCATGAAACTTTGCTGATCCTGGGCCCTATCCCCTGGCAAGTCTTCAGCTCCTTACTTTTAGTCCCTGTTCAGTCAGGGTTCCAGCGTGCTGCAGAGCTCTTCCCTTTGTGCCCAGCCACACTGGCTACCCTACAGGCTGCTTGCTTAGCTGCTGTAGCAGTGCCCTTGCTACCCTAGCAAGGTTCTGCCCTGTTGTGCTATTGCAGAGCAGGCTGCTCTGCAATAGGCATCCATAGCTTCTGACCCCTGGATGCCTCTTTCCCTTTAGCCAGTGCACCCCCCGTAGTGTTACCCTCACATGTGGCACATGTAAAACCTTACTGCTACTACTTGTTCCCTTGAAGTAATGGGAGCCTCTGGCTTCCTCTTACCATGGCCTGTGGATGATATCTGTCCTGTCACAAGGACTGATCTGTTGTAATCCATAAGTAGCACACTGATACATGTTGTTGTTTTCCTCTGCAGTGACTTAAGGCATACACCAAGGGGTACTCAACAAGCTAGTCCCTCTATAGTTCTTGCTCTTGCTTTTGTCTCATATAAATCAATACAATTACTTATTTCAGTCGCATTGTGTGTGTTCTGCTACATAACCTATGAATTGCTTTTACTGTGTGCAGGTTGCCTGCTTGAAGCAGTTCTGTTTGTGTTGCTACTTTCTGGTGCCTTTCTAGTCTTCAAATCTTTATTCAGCTCTTTACTGTTACTCTAGAGTGCTAGCCTCTATTCTTCCCTATTTGAATTGAGGAGTTAATCTGACAACGTCTTGATTCTATTTTCTGATCAACTATTGAAAATACTGTTTCGAAATATGCTTATTTTTTACTTGCTCATCCTGTACTTCAGTCTCATAGAATCATAGAAAAGTAAGGTTGGAAGGGACCTCAGAAGTTCATCTAGTCCAACCCCCTGCTCAGAGCAGGACCATCCTGAACTAGATCATCCCAGCCAAGGCTTTGTCTAGCTGGGTCTCAAAAACCTCCAGGGAAGCAGATTCCACAACCTCTCTGGGTAATCTACTCCGGTGCCTTACTACCTTCCTAGTTTTTTTTTTCTCCTCATATCTAATGTAAACTTCCCTTGCTGCCAGTTGAGACCATTGTGCCTTGTTCTGTTATCTGCCACCACTGAGAACAGTCCAGCTCCATCCTCTTTGGAGCCAGCTTTCAGGTAGTTGAAGGCTGCTATTAAATCCCCCCTCAGTCTTCTCTTCTCTACACTAAATACACCCAGTTCCCTCAGTCTCTCCTCAGAAGTCATGTGCTCTAGTCCTGTCACCATTTTCATTGTACTCTGCTGGAGTCTCCAATTTGCTCACATACTTTTTGTAGTGGGGGCCCCAAAACTGGACATACAACTCCACATGCAGCCTCACCAGTGCCAAATAGAGGGGAATAATCACTTCTCTTCATCTGCCGGCAACACACCTACCAATGTAGCCCAGTATGCTGTTAGCCTTCTTGGCAACAAAGGCACGCTGTTGGCTTGTGTTCAGTTCATTGTCCACTGTAACCCCTAGGTCCTTTTCTGCAGAGCTGCTGCTCAGCCAGTCAGCCCCCAGCCTGTACTGGTGCCATGGGATTGTTCTGTCCTAAGTGCAGGACTTTGCCCTTGTCCTTATTGAACCTCATGAGATTTCTTTTGGTCCAATCCTCCAATTTGTCTGTTTCTCTGAATCCTAACTCTGCCTTCCCGTATATCTACTACTGCCCCCAGCTTAGTATCATCTGCAGACTTGCTGAGGGTGCAGTCTGTGCCAACTTCCAGGTCATTGATAAAGATATTGAACAAAACTGGCTCCAGGACCAACCCCTGGGGCACTCCACTTGATACTGACTATCAACTAGACATTGAGCCATTGACTATCATCTTCTGAGCCCAATGCTCCAGGCAGTTTTGTGTCTACCTTACAGTCCATTCTTCCAACCCATACTTCCTTAGCTTGCCTGTGAGAATGTTGTGAAAGACCGTATCAAAAGCCTTGCTGAAATCAAGGTATTACCACATCCGCAAAGCCAGTCATTTCATCATAGAAGGCAGTGAGGTTGGTCAGACATAACTTGTCCTTGGTCTCGCCCTAAACATTTTCAGTTCATATATTTTACTCGCTTCCTTTTGTTTTGCAGTATGCCCCAAATCACATTTTTCTTCACATCTTTTTTTCTTAACGTTATTTTAGCCAGCTGTTTTTATCTCTTCATTTTTGGTTTTATTGCTCTAATCATCTTATTGAACTCAGCTCATGGACTTCTGCAACCTTTTTCTGTTCTGCTATGTTTGGTATGCTACCCATCTAACTCTAGTATGCCTGCCATTTTTCAGTTTGGTTTTTTTTTTTTGTTCTGGGCTTATAGCCCAACACTTGTTTTGGCCATTCTTGTAATCCTATTTTTACAGTAGTTTATATTTCCTAAACTCTTATTTCCTTTGCTAGTGTCATAATCATCTTATGGCTTTTTTTTACTTCCTGATTCTTGGGTCTTTCCATTTGTATATGTAATAGGCCCAGCATTTTGTTTGGTTTCACTCAGTCTTAACTTCACCGGATCACAAGCTAGTATTAGCATCAGACAGATCCTATCTGCATAACAAAACACTTGATTTTTATCTGGATTTATGGGTACAGAGTGTATAATGCTCTTTTGTTTTCATCGACTGATATCCAAGTCCATTTCTTCTGAATCTTTCTTTTGTTGAATGGTGTGTGGTTATTTAGGCTACTAAATTTCTTCATTTCTCCTATTTCATTTTCTTCACTGCCTCTGAACGGTTCTGTTGCTCTAGCTCAGGGATTCCATACTATTGCATTAAAATCTCCCATTACCAGCAACTTTCCTGGTCTGAGTGCTTTTATTGTTTTTAGCAATGAGTTACAAAACTCAACTGCTTCTTTTTTGTTGTTGTTGGATGCTTTGGGGTTCATTTATGTGTACAGTTGTCACTTCAACCAAATTTAATTCTTGAGTCTGGCCTTCAGCATGCAGGTGGTATGGAATTAAATAGCATGAGGGCCTGGCTTACCTTTGACTTCAGCACCAGTGCAGTTCCACCCCAGTGACTTCCATCTTCTCTTCCTGATGTCAATATTCTGTATTCATTGTGGTAGGATTTTTCTTTGCCTTCTCATGCTGTTTCACAGATCAGTGATTTCCCACTCATATTTCAGCTCATGAAGAATTACTGCATGTGCTGTAGTCTGATATCATGTTTTTAAGTTCCACATTCCAGCAAATGTTTCCTCTGCCCCTCTCCTTCTCCCACCAATTCTCAATTTATTTTTATTTTCCTGTGTCGTGTGCTTTTGGTGTGGCTAACTTCATGTCCCTACCTCAGGTCCCTGAGTTGTGGACATGGTCCTTATTTGTCCAGGTGATGACTGAATGGGCATAATTTTACTACTTCTTTCACATTTCACTGCATTTCTATGGTTTTAATAATAACAAGTGTTTTCCCACTGTGTCTAAGTGTAGTATTTGACTAGTGCAGGGATGGGCAATATATGGCCTGTTGGCTGAATCTCTCCCACCAGCTGATTTGATACAAGTCTGTGGATGGGCAGTGGCTCCACCATCTCGGTGGTACTGGGGCTGCTTTTGGCGTGTTTTCTTTCTCAGCGTGTCTCTCTCTCCGTTTCCTCTCTTATGAACCAAGTTGTTGGCTGCATTTGTGTATCTGTGCATGTAGCAAGAAACTGCTGGGTCTGGCCTGGGGGGTAAGAGTGCGGGTGGGCAGTGTGTGCTAAAGCTGAAGGCAGGTTCAGGCCTCCCCTGGGGTGGGGGGGGGGAGGGAGAGAGAGAGAGGTGTGGCCTTTGACAGGTCACCAAAACTCATTAAGTGGCCTGCCAGCCCAAATAATTGCCCACCCCTAGACTAGTGGTTGGTCAATAAGCAAGCTTGCTCCAGTTCCTTTGCTTACCAGTGTTTTGCTGTAGAACCTGTTTTGGTGGATTAGCTGTTGGTGACTTGTGCTGTTCTGTGAGTAGAGTTACTAGTTTAACATTCAGATGAAAACAGGATTCTGGGAGATGGCCAATGCTACACATGAAGCCACTTGGATCCTCTAGCGAGGGTTTGAGTTACCCAGGCAAACTGCAGGCAGATCAGCCCATACAGGTGTGCTTTCTGCAATGCAGTGATATCTTTTTGAGCTTATCCTGATATCTCAATAGTCAAAATCAGTGAAAATCTGAATTTGTCTGTTGCTCAGAGGCTCAACTGTTAATTTTGGCATCTGGGACAAAAATGTTTTTTGCTTGGGGGAGAGGAGAAGGGGGGAGCCTTCCTTTGCTGCATCTGGATTAGCCCTGTGCCTTCCAGCTAAAGAAGCCCCAGCTGGAGAAGCCCCTGGTGCCCCATTGTAAGAGTTGGGTGTCAGCTCAACAGCTCGGTGCTGCCAGCCTTAGGAGCTGAGCTGGAGCAGACCTGCCTTGTCCAGCCAGCAGAAGGGTGCTTCTGCAGTGTCCCACCACCCAGCTCCTACATCTGGCCAGTGCAGGACTGCTTCAGCTCCTCTGTCTTGCAGCTGGCTGGTGTGGAGTTGCTGCAGATGTACAGAGACTTAGAGAGGGCACTGGAATGATGGCTCCCTCCCTTGAAGTCAGTGCCTGGGTTTGGTGCCTCTCTTCACCCCCATTTTATACTACTGCTGTTGCTTATAACTTTACTAACAAGTAATATAGTGATGCTGCTCTGGCAGCATTGAAGTTGACTAGTACTGTGCTGCTGTTAAATTGATTACTTTAACTCTGCTGCTGTTAAAAATAGCTGAGGCCCTGTAGCTATTTGCCTGCAATATAGATTTACATTCAGGGGGTCATGTTTATAATCATAAGGTCTATACACTTTTTGAATACTATGTTTGTGTTTGTACAACTTGATAGGTTTAAGCCTTTTTATTCCCTATGGAAAGTTTCCCATTTTTCAAAGGTAAGTAGATGAGCAAGTATCTTACGTAGTTCAGAGTTTAAGCACAAAGCTTTTAAAAGAGTGCATGAATGCAGTATTTGTTTAAGACATGTTCAAGTAGTGAAAGGCTAGTTTATAATAACAAGTGTGAATTATGTGATTAACTGGGCACACTTAAACTTCTGGCCATCCTAACGGACAATATTAAAAGGAATGAGGTTCCCTGCGCTCCCTTATTTTAAACCTGGCTGCCAGTGTACATTAACACTGCTTTGACTAAATGCCAGGTTTATCAAATTTGTTTTGATGTTCCTGTGGATATCATTGCATGTAATTCCATTCAGAGGAATGAACAGATAATAATTCTTTTTTGTCATCTGATAAAATGCCTGAAAGCACAAGAAGAATATCCATTGGATAATAAAAGTATGTAACTCATTCCAATGAGCATAAGCTTTCTAGGTGATTTAGAAAATTCTGGTAAGCACTGTATTGAAATGTCTTGATTAAAGATTTGTTCAATGGTTGGTACAGTTGATTGACCATACCAGTAAAATCTTATTAGCTACACTTGCATTATGTTTGTAAATACTGACTGCCTGGTGAAGAGAAGCACAAATATTTCTTATAAAATTATGCAGTTGTATTAAATTTTCTAGAAAAACTGTTAACTTGGTTGCGTTTTAAACGGGTATCCTTTGGACTTAAGGCTGAACTTTTGAGTTCTAAAATCCTTCCTTTTTAGGTTGCTGAGATACTTTCTAAAAAGAAATCCTAATCGGTGAAAAAAAAAAAAAAAAAAAAAAAAAAAAAAAAAAAAAAAAA
>NW_017729032.1:204361207-204361795 GCF_001723915.1 Gavialis gangeticus
AAGAAATCCTAATCGGTGAAGCAAATGAGATTTTTAACTTGGTACACATAACACATACTTTTTTGTATTTTTTACAGCAGATAATCTACAGAGAATTTTTAGTTTAATCAGTGTGTTAATAATCCCCTGCAGCCTTCAAGAGTGTAGCATCATCAAAGTTCTGCATGGACATCAACTCTGAACCAAACCCCTGTATAAAACTTCTGCTCTTGTCATAGTTTCATAGTCGGTAGGGTCGGAAGGGACCTGAGCAGATCGTCAAGTCCAACCCCCTGCCATGGCCAGGAAAGAATGCTGGGGTCAAACGACCCTGGCAGGGTGTGTATCTAGCCTCCTTTTGAAGACCCCCTGGGTAGGAGCGAGCACCATTTCCCTTGGAAGTTGGTTCCAGATCCTAGCCACCCTGACTGTGAAGTAGTGCCTCCTGATATCTAGCCTGAATCTATTATCTGTCAACTTATGGCCATTATTCCTTGTTACTCCCAGTAGTGCTCAGGGGAACAGGGCCTCTCCCATTGCCTGCTGGTCTCCCTTGGCCAGTTTATAGGCAGCCACCAGATCCCCTCTCAGCCTTCTCTTGTGGAGGCT
>NW_017729032.1:204373732-204376473 GCF_001723915.1 Gavialis gangeticus
TTTTTACCCCCTATGTATTTAAAAAAGGATTTCTTGTTATCCTTGATCCGGGTCGCTAGTCCCAGTTCCATCTCTGCCTTGGCCTTCTTAACAGCCCCCCTACAATCCTGAGCAACAGAGGTATAGTCCTCCCTGGTGATGGCCCCTCCCTTCCATTTGGTGTATTCCTCCTTCTTGGCTTCGAGACGTTCCTGGATGCTTTTGGTGAGCCACGGGGGGCTTTTGAGCACTCTTGCTCCCTTTGATCCATGTTGGGATTGCCACCCTTTTGGGCTTGGAGGATTGTCTCCTTCAGGAACGACCACTCTTCTTGGACTCCCAACTCCCCACCCCTCCAGGACCTCAGTGCCTCTCTGACTAGTCTCGATGAAATCTGAGCTCTGGGGCTGCTGTCTTGCTGCAGGCCTTTGCCACCCTGCGCTGGATGGTGAATTCCAATAGGTGATGATCGCTATTGCCTAGGTGATCCAGCACCCACAGTCCCCTCACCAGGTCATCGCTTGTGGCCAGGACCGGGTCTAACAAGGCATTTCCCTTGGTGGGCCTGTGCACTTTCTGGGTTAGATGGAGGTCCTGTAACACGGTTAGGAACCTATGTGAGCGGTCAGACCTGGCTGACTGCTCTTCCCAGCAAATGTCTGGATAGTTTAGGTCACCCACGATGACCACATCCTTTGACTGAACTGCCTCTGCAAGCTGACCTGAGAATTCCTGGTCTAGCTCTCGTCCCTGGTTGGGTGGCCTGTAGAAGCCCCCCCACTATTAAGTCCCTTTCCCCCCATCCCCCCTGTATTCTGACCCAGAGCACTTCAGTCTACCCCTCCTCTGAGCCAGTGCTGCTCGTTGAGGATGTGTGTTGCTCTTTGACATAGAGCACCACACCCCTGTCTTTTCTCCCTGTTCTATCTCTCCTGTACAGCCTATAGCCCTTGATGTTCACAGCCCAGTCGTGCGTTGGATCCCACCACATTTCGGTGAGCCCCGCTATGTCTGGGTTTGTGTTAGCTTGCAAGAGGGCAAATTCCTCCTGCTCGTTCCCCATTCTACGAGCATTAGTGTATAGGCATTTAAGGCCTCCTAAAGGTGTATGCACTGCCCCCCTAAACCCAGGACTATCCGGGTCTCTTACCTGGGTATTTCTTGTGCTCATCGTCAGTCTTGACTGGGCTGTTCTTGTGGGCAACACCCGGTTTGGTGTTCCAAGGCTCCCTCCAACCTCATCCTCTCCTTCCCCCAATGAGCCTAGTTTAAAGCCCGTCAGAGATCAGCCAACCCGAAAGAGAACATGTGCTTTCCTTTGGGGGAGAGGTGAAGCCCATTCCACCCAAGCATGTCTCTCGTCTTGAAGCATGTCTTTCGTCTTGAGGGTCATGGTCCAAGAAGCTGAAGCCTGCCTCGAGATGCCATTCGCGAAGGCGCAAGTTGATCTCTCTGATGCAGGTTGTCTGATGTCGTCAATGTCCGCTCACTGGAAGGACAGATTAGAAGAACACTTGTGCCCCTGTCTCTTTCAGCTTGCCTCCCAGAGCATGGTAGTCCTTCATCAGATGATCTGGGCTTCTCCTGGTTGCATCGTTGGTGCCCACATGAATTAGTACCATGTGTACAATTAGTACCAAGTGTCCCTGTAGACATCTTTTTTTTAATTCCCTCTCTTTACTGCCCCCTTTGGAGTAACATAATCTAGACTTCACAGTCTGCTGGGAATTCTTATCTCTAGTGCATTGAAAGTGGAAAAATTGAGTGTGGCTTTTAACTATTAATGGCAAAGCCAAACTGTCATTTATAGCATGATCCTGTTATCTCTTCCTTCTCAATTGTGTGGTGTCTGAACTTTGCAATCTCTGATTTGTATTATGAAAATCTTTTTGAAATTAGTAAACTTTTTGTAAGAAGGCTAAAGTCTTCTGCTATTTTTATATGTAGCACATCTGTTTTCAAGTATGGGGAGACTTAAAAACTGTCATGAGTAACCCTGTTGTGTTTCAGTGGATTGTTAATAGACCAGTCTTGCATGGTTGTTTGGAGATGCCACTGAATTATGATGATTGAGTAGTAAGGATTTAAATGGACTATTATCTTACTCCCTTGCCCCTTCTTTCCTCCCTCCCTTTCCTCCCCCCCCCCCATACTCTTTGATGGAGTACTTTCATTGTACAGTAGTATGGTAGGGCTCTAGAAAATATACTGGTATTTACGCCCACCAAGACTGTCAGTTCTAAGGGTGTAATGTGACTATTTAAAAGTCTGTAAATCTTTTGTCAGCCTTGCTTATGGTCCTTAAATGAGGAGAGAACTTCGGGAAATATTCTTGGGATAAAAGTTTCTGATAGCCTAAAAAGGGTAACTAAATAACTGCTTTGTCATTACAGGCTCATTCTTTTGTTTGAAACAATGCTGCATTGCATACATAAGTAGGACATCTTAAAAAAAAAATTTAAAGCTTTGTTTTGCAGACTCAGATATTACTTTACCTAGAATTGAGTAATGCACCATGTTGTAAATATTAAATTTGGAACAACATTAAATGATTTGCCGCGCATTTTGAAATATGACACCTTCCACTAAGATTTTGACTACAGACAGTCCTTGACGTACAACGTTTCGAGTTACAATGTTTCACACTTGCAACGTTTATAAATTGACACCCTGTTTCAACTTTATGATGTCAGTTTCGACTTACAACACTTGATCCGATGTGACGCCACACCAGCGAACAGGTTCACTGCATCGCTCGTCGC
>NW_017729032.1:204381473-204446151 GCF_001723915.1 Gavialis gangeticus
TGTTTGCCCCCTGCAAAGCAAAGCGCATACAGGCAGTGCTTGACTTACAATATTTCGAGTTACAACATTTTGCACTTACAAGGTTTACAAATTGCCACCCTGTTTCAACTTTCTGACATTCATTTCAACTTTACAACACTTGATCCAATGCCACCCCACGCCACGCCACGCCAGTGAACAAGTTCACTGCATCACCCATCTCCTGTCTGTCCAAACTTCCTGGGACACTTTCTTTAAGAAAGCAGACAAGACTCCGGAGAAGACTCAACATCCCTTCATAAAGTCCAGCCAAGTCACCTCAAAGAAGTCCTTCCAAATCAATATGATTGCTGTTTACAATATAAATACGTTAATGTAGCTATATTACTCATCTATAATTGATCGAGTACAAAATTTGGGGTATTTTTGGTGAAAGTAGGGTATTTCACCAGGAACGAATCCCCCATTTATAACCTTATTTCTTATGAGAAAATTGGTTCTGAGTTGCAACGTTCTGACTTAAGGCGCGGTTTTCAGGAACCAGTTGTGTCTTACGTCCGAGGACTGCCTGTAGTTTGAAGACTGGAATACATTTATTAAAGGTATAAGCCAGTTAGCAAAGTTAGATTAAAGGCACACATGATAAGGTAGCAGTGAGAGGTTGCAGTGACATAAAATATGATGTCCAACACAGAATCTAAAGGAGAATCACAGTAGAGGGACAGTAAAAAATGGCCCCATAAGAGTTGTATTAAGGGGTTGTCATAGACCACCAAGAATGGACTGGGCAGTGGGTAGCAGTCTCTTCAAGCTCATGGGAAACGTTTTAATTAATTATGGAGGATTTTAACTTCCCTCATACAGACTTAATAACTAATATTACTGTTAATGATAGGACATAGATACTTTTGGATTAGGGCAATACTGTGTAAGATTTAGATTTTAGCATCTAGGAAGGATCTTATAGAAGAGTTGGATGTTGAAAATAATCTTGGATAGAGCTGTTGTGAGTTGATTTTTAGTTCAGTTTAAAATGCCAAGTAGAGAAATCTAGAACTAAACTGGGGGTTTGGATTTCAGAATTTTGAGAAATGAGGGGAATTTGGTTAGGGAGGGCACTGGATTTGGGATCTTCAGGACTGAAATGGCAGAGGCATGGAATTACTTCATGTGCAAATACTGTCTAGAGCATGCATCCCAAGCAAGAGATGAAAAATGATTAGAGAAAGAATACAGACCTGCTTACGTAAAGATGCACTTCAGACGTTCATGATTAGAGGTCAAGAGAAAAGGCCTTATAAGGAGAGGCTGAGAAGCATGGGACTCTTCAGCCTAGAGAAACGAAGGCTCAGGGGTGACTTGATGGCAGCCGATAAGTATATAAGAGCTGTGCATCAGGAACTGGGAGAACGTCTGTTCACCAGGGCACCCCAAGGAAAGACCAGGTCTAACAGTTACAAGCTGCTGGAAGACCATTTTAGACTGGACATAAAAACTTATTTACTGTCTGGGTCTCCACAGTCTGGAAAAGACTCTCCCCAGAAGTGGTGCAAGTACCTACTCTGGATGCCTTTTGAGAAATGCTTGGATGCCTACCTTGTTGAGGTGATCTGACCCCTTGGGCAGGGGGCTGGACCCCATGATCTTGCAAGGTCCCTTCTAGCCCTAATGTCTATGAAACAGGACAGTGGGGTAATAGGCAAGTGATTGGGTTGATTAATACAGAAGGGAGCTCTTTTAGAGGTGGAAAATACAGAAGCAAAATGACGTATTATGGAGAAAGAGGTAAGAAATCTGTCCACTTAGAATGGGATGGAGACCAGGATTGATCTGTGTCAGGGTTGTCCAACTTCAGCATAGCCAGAGGCTCAGTGACACTGGTGTGCAGCCCCTTGGCTGCCAGTTGAATAACCCTGATCTAGGCATCAAAACCAAGACCTGAATAAATACTTGGATTCAGTGGAGAGTACCAAATGATAATGAAACTAATGTAATGGAAATGACCATGTCTGAGGTGGAAACTGGGATTAAAGTTGGAGTGGTTTCATTAAACTTGTATGGTTCCAGACACCCACAGATGTAACAGTTACAGTGTAAATGCTGCTTTGCTTTCTGAACCAAGAGTTTTACCTTGTTCTGAAGCCCTTACAAGGGTGCATTTCTCCATACTCTTAGAAATGATTTGTATATGTGCTAGAAAAGTTTCACACATGCTCGGAGTCAAACTCATTCTCAGATTTGGAGTCAGGAAGACCAGATTAACAAGTACTATAGTGTTATTATCTCTTCTCTGTAGTGTGGAGTGTCATCTTCCTAAGATCTTCTGAGCATATATTAACCTAGCAATTCCCTGCCACTGCAGTGACCAGGCACTGATGGCACCCTCGTTTCTTATGCTCTTTACATGTGGAATGTTTTTTATAGGCTACTTGTTGATGTGATGTGTGGAAGAGGTGAGTTGCTGATACTGTGGACCCTTTTTTGAACCAGTAGTTGTCTGAATATAAGGGACTAGTCTTGATGTCCTGGGAGTCCCTTTCCAGTGCCATGTTTGAGGTTTATATCTGCTTGTTAGCTACAGCTTTTGAAGCCTGGTTACCACAGCCGTGTATCTTTTCTCTCTTTGGTTGTTGGGCTTAAACTATAACTGTATGCATGTCTGAGAAGTAAGAATGGTTATCTAGGGTTTTAAATACTGGAATTATGTACAGCTTTTCATTATAAAATCAATTAAAAAGTCTAATTTGAATATCAGCTATAGTCTTTACTGTAGTTGATATTCGTATTATAGAATATGGTCTCCCCATGTTATGAATAACTATCTAAATCCATTTTGAAATAATTTAAGTCAAATAAACAATGAAAAGGGATTTTCGAGAGGAAAATGGAATTTATCTTCTGATGGATTTCTGAGGTAAATATAATCAAGGTGTGCCCCTACAATGGTATCTTCTGCATTTCGGTGTTTACACAGAGTGAAGGGATTAAGTTAAGGCTGACCTAATTGTAGTCTTATTGAAAGATTTCCTATAATACCAAACTCTGAACTGTTGTGGTGTTTAACCAGTGTACTTGGATTTTATGGTTAACATTGCTGTTGATGACCCATAGTTGGATGCTCTTATGGGTCAGTGAAAACTAAAGTTATGAATCTTCCACTTCAAGGTGCTATGTGTGTATTCTTCCTTTCTTTTCAAGATAAACTTGCTAATTAATTGTCTTTTCTCAAAGAAACTTCCTTGTCATCTTTTGCAACTTAAAACATCCTCTGCTGGAGGTTGCTGCTGTACCTTTCATTTATCCTTCAGGCTAGACCTTGGGCTTTTCATCTGCTATTCAGTCTGTAGACCCCTTGCTAAAGATGCAGTAAATTCTGGTTAATTTGTCTCACCAAGGGGAACGGCAATAATGGCAAACTATCCAGTAGTGACCAATTATCAGGAGTAGGTAATTGGGAGGGAGGTGGCAATGCTGGCAGGAAATTGGAACAACAGAGAATTAAATTGGTTAATTAGCCCACAACATAATTTGCCAGAGTACTGTACAGTCTAAAATCCAGTAGTAGAACCACTTTGCAGGGCGTCACTGTTTCAGCCTGGTAGTGGATGGTATCCTTGGTGTTGTGCTACAGAGCTGCTGTGGAAGCTGCTACCATTGGGTGCATGAGAGCTCTCTTGTGTGACATCATTGTCTTGCTCTGCATGAAGAAGTGATACCCCCGCCCTCTTCTCAGTTTTTTTTACCATGGCTGTGAAGAGTGAATAGAGTTTGCGTTTCTATCCTTGGGCCAGCTCTTTCCTTTGCCTAGTTTTTACATTCATTAGAGTAGCATAGAATAACGTATACACGACAACCCTGTGTCAACAAGCTTTTGTCTCACTGGGGCCATATTGAGCCCTATAAAGGCTTCTACTACCAGTCAGGGTTAGACCTCCCTACCGGGGTCAGAAATTCAGCAAGTGAAAAATCTGTGGTCATATTTAGCCTTGCAGCACACCACTAGGTGGTGCTGGCCATCTAACTGATTTTTTTTTTTCCTTGAAGTGAACCCTACAGATTCATGGATTTATATCAGATTGAAGGAAGGACTTCTTAAATTTTAGAATAGTAGTTATAGACGTTTGGTCAAATTTGCCTGAATACCAACCATCCCATTGCCAATATATGCTTGTTTAGCTACCATGACTTTTTTGTGCTTTGTCCAGTCTTGTTTTAGATCTCGTCTGCATTTTAAATTTTGGACAGGCTAACTGATCATGTTAGAAGACAGATTTTCCTGAGAATCAAACTAATCCTCTCCTGTTTAAACAAAGTATGTTTAATATAATATTGCTGAAGACTGTTTTCTGTGCTGGAAGAGAGAGACTTTTTGCTTCCCAACAGCTTTAACAACATAAAATGTTATCATACTAAGAATTTCAGTGACTAATTTTAATATTAATAGTATAAGATTTAAAGCTTCTAATTAGAAGATGGTGTCAGTAGACCTTAGCTCTGCTCTGCAGTGAAATACAACACCCATTTAATTAAGTTCTTTTATTATTTGTGGTCCCAAGATACATGAACTGAACTTGTAATACCTGTTGGATTTCCTTTGCCCATTTATATTTTTATATGGCAGAGCTGAAGCTGTTTAGATTCTTTTACTTATCCTTCCATATTTAAATGTATTAGGATTTCTTTTAAATGTAACTGTATCTATTTACATTTTTATAAACAAAAAACTAGAACACTACAATAAAATAAACTTTATTTTAGTTCTAAGATATTAATCTATACTGTTGATTTTAACTCTGAACACATGCTTTGGGGAATTTTCTTGTTTTAAAATTAATAAACAGAATATCACTGTGTTATATTTTTAGTAATGTGATTATACCTAGTATTGGCCTTAAATCATTTTTAAATTATCTTGTGTGGCCAGATTCCCCAGTATGCCTTTATCTAGTCTATACTCCATTTTCCTTGAGGGCAGCTTAGCTTCACTTCTGGACTCTTTCATTCAAGATGTTTATCTTCCCATTCATTGAGAACAGAAGGAAGCTACTGCTTTGAATGAGAATAAAGTCTCTGACATGTTCAAAAACCAGTTACATTTTTTGTAAATTAAATTCAATTATCAAGTGTTCAATCTGAGGATTTTTTCAGGCAGTAAAAAACAAGGGAAACACTATATTTTATGTTGTGTGATTTTTGGAAATGTTAATCAAGGACTTTGAAGAGTAGTTCTAGTCTAGATAGGAAAAAATGTTTAAATTCTTAGAATTCTCAAACAAAAATGAACTTAAAGAGTTGCTCTACCAACATTTAAAAGAACATGGCTGGTACATTTATTACTTAAGCTATTGATATGGGGCTCCTGAAAGTCGGATGTAAAATATTATTTTTTGCCTTAATTTTAAATGTGTTTTGTGTTAAATCTTTATCCATTTTTTTTAGTAACATGACAGTTTTTTGCTGAAAGAGACCAAATGTATATCTAGTCATGTCTTGAGGAATTTGGTCTAGAAATGCAAATACTGTATTTACTGGACTCCAAGATGTGTTCCCCCTACCCCCTCCTTTCATTCAATATGGGGAAAACAAAGCCTTAATATTGAGTGTTAAACAGAAATGTAGTACCTGCAGGCAGCACTGGGTCCTGCACTAGTCTCTTGTTCTGTGCTGTGTCTTGCTGCTTCCTGGCTCAGCAGGGAGCTAAAGGAGCAGCATAGGACCCAGTGTGTAGCCAGAAGGGCAAGGGAGTTGGCCTGGAGCCAGGGAGCAGTGCGGGACCCAGCACAAGTGTAATATGCAGGGGTGGGGAGGAAGTAGGGGGTAGACAGTGAAGGGGCACACACCTGGGGGTGAGGAGATAAGGGGCTGGAGTTGGTTGGTCCATCTTCCCACCACTTGCCACTCTGCTGTGGCGGTGGTCGCAAACAAATCGAAGACAGCCCTTCAAAAATTAGATTGTGTATATGTAGAAAATTATAAGACATTTATAGCTTTCAATTTATAGTATCTAATTACTGGAGGGCTGGCTTAAATTTTAGGGGTGTTGTAGGGTATGCATTTAATATATTTACTATTTTGCTTGTGGTGAATTTGCTTGGATGTAAATAGTATATTGCTATTGTCCTATGCTTAATCTGTTTAGTTTTGTGTGTATTTAGTTTGTGAGCTTTTCAAAGCCGTGATTGTCCTTTCCAAATGTGTGGAAAGTTTTTTATTTTTTTTTCTTATTTTTAGCATTCTTTATGAATGTAGGGCCAACCTTTTGGCAGTCATGCCACAAATCAACCCCATACACTTCCTGGGTGCTACTCCAATCCCCTTTCCTTACCTTGTGCTCCCTGGCTGATCTGGTGCTCCTCTTCTGCTTCCTGTCCTAGCTGCCATTCTTGTCCCTTTCCCTGTCTGTCACCTGCCACTCAGAAGCTGCTCATGCCATGCATGCATGCTGCAGCTTGGGCACCCCTGCCTTATGACACTGACATTTTCCAACGTTTAGAGATACTAGCAGATTGTTACATAAAATGCCTTGTGTTACATATTGCATTGTGCGTATTGTGCTGTTCCCATAAGAGCTGTGTAATAAGAACATAGGGCACCTATACACATGCAGCACATCAGAGCACCCTTGCTGTAATTGTAGCATGTCAGAGCAGACTTGGTTAATCAAATCTGCGGGAGCATGGTAATTACTGCACTCCAGCAGACTCCAGCATCTCATGTATCAGCGTCCTAACGCTGAAAAATGGTGTCAGGGGTGCTTTAACTAAAGCTCGTTCAATGAGTTTAAAGTGCTCTCGTTGCCATTTTTCAGTGTGGTGATGCTCATGCATCAGACGCCTACTAGTCAAAAGGTTGAATCTGTTGTACCAGTATTTTATGGGAGAAGAAAAGGAAGCAATGATTTGGTGAAAAATCATCGCTGTAATGCTACAGTTCCCAGTTGGATATTGTCCCCATGCTGGGCTAAAAGTAGGTCTCTGTTTCATATTGATTTCAGCCTTGGTAGGTGCTGGCTAAAATTTGAAGCTGTCCCCTGCTCCCCCTAACTTTTCTTTGACAGGTGAAAAGAGGATTGTGCTCATGTTGTAGTTCGTTTTTTTTTTTTTGGTGCGACTGCCATTCCTTTCAAAAACTGCAGGATACTGTGGAGCATTGTAAATGCATTGTATGATTAAATTTTTGAATTGATAGCAGCTTTGCCAGAAATCCAAAATGTCAACCAATAGAATTGTTTCATAAGGTTACTTTAAAATATTAAATATCAAGTTCATATAAATCATAATATAATGTGGTTTTGGGTTGACACACTTCATACAGAAAAATTATAATCTTTACAAAATACATTACCCACAGAAGTGCACTTATTGCAGTAAAGGTACTTTTATTAAATCATTTATCATTTTACACTTGTATATTTTGAGAGGTTTTTAAGGCTTTCAGTCTTGGTCTTTTTTAAAAACAATTTTTATTTTTCTCTTTCAGCATTATCTGCATACCAGAGGTACTACAGTTTACAATCTGACTACTGGAAGGTCTGTACATATTTGCTCCCCTTCCCCCCACCCACTGTATTGTTTTTTACATGCTTGACCTTTTAAAGTGAGTTAATTTGTGTATAAATCTGCAAAATAGATCTGCTATTAGTTCTTACCGTGTAATACATTTAACTAGCTATTGCTTCACCAAGCCAGCAGTGTTTTGTGGAATTTGCTTTTATTACTGCTTACTGCAGTTTTTCATAAATAAGCCCTGTTAAATATATGGGCAGGTTCAATTATTGAGAGACGTAAACCATGTGAAAGGCTGCTGCACAATGTTCAGCACCCTTTTCCTCTCCTTTTGATGTTCATGCCCAAATGTAACTTTTAATATTTTATTATAGAATTTATTTAGATCATGAATAAGAAAGCATCTTTTCAACAGATTCTAAAAAAATAACACTCTTTTATATTAAGAGCTTTTATGTTACACATTTAAATTAGATTGTAAAAAAATCAAAAAGTCCTCATTATTAATAGTATAGAGACCAGTGTTCTGTACACACATCTGTTGTATGGCAACATTTTGTAGCTGCTGATTTAAGCTCTGAGTTTGGGAAAGTACTTAGGCATGTGATTAACTTGTTAACTTTAAGCAAGGGACATAATCATATATTAACCTTTAAACACATACTTAAGTACCTTCATGAATAGGGATGCTTTCCTAATTTCAGCCTTTAGTGCCACGCTTCAGTGTTTGACTGATAGTTTTCTATCATTTTTTCTGTGATTTTTGGAATTGCATAATGAGCAGAAGTGTGCCCTGACACGTGGCCCTATCTGTAATGGAATAGACTGAATGGAACGTGTTCTGCATGTGGAGAGGGCAGGATTTGAGCATCCTGTTGGCATTGTGCATTATGTGCATCTAAAACCTAGCTCCAGAGGGCCCCCTGCATAGGACCATACCAAAAAAAATTATTGAAAAATAAAATATATGCGAGAGATGCTTCTGCATGGATATGGGTCACCCCTTTCTTGTGGCTGGCAGAAACAGTTAGTTTAAGGGCTACTCATATTCTGAGATTGTATACTGAAGTCATAATGGCTAATTCAGAACCCAGTTCAGAGTAGCTCAAGTTTCCCACTTGAGGGTTTTGCAGTGAAAAGAAATTTGGAGTTCAGGGTTTGTTTTTTCTTTGAGAATTGATAGATATTTAACTTTTTTTAAAAGTAGTGTTATATACTCTCAGATGCATTTAATCTAGAATGACATTACTATAAATTGTAAGTGCTGGAAAATTTGTTAATTATCAGTCTGCTATACTGTAAAAGTTTCTGTGCTGTCAGTATCTTTTCTGTTATACATAAAAAGTATTTTGTGATTTGGGTTATTTATTTGGCTGGTATAATAGTAGCTCATTTTAGTATACATGCTGAATTATGTAATGGGCTGTATCCAGTGCTACTGTTAGAAGTAAATTTGTAAATACTTTAGCTTTATGGATCTCAACTGTAGCTTATGATAGTCTTTACAGTAAAAACTTGTTTAACCCCATTTCCTTTGTTTTACAATTCTGCTTCAAGAGATTTTGACTTTAGGCAAATATTATCTTATGTTTAACAAGTTTTGTATCTCTGTTCAACATTTTCCTTCAGGTGGCCTGTACACTTTCCACTTATGGATGCAAAATTTTAATGTCCCAAATGTGAGCATATAGAGGTCATTTCAAAGAACTCTTATACATAAATAACTTTAATTTGGTATTGTCTCAAGAGCAGCTTGTCCTATGCAAAATAGCTAGTTTGTTGTAGGTTCATCTTACTTAATTGTATGCTATTCTTTGTGTTGCTGCTGTATTATACAAATACTATAGGGCAGGGCCATTTGACACAGGGCTTACCAGGGGTTAATTTGTGGCCCCCAGAACCCCAGTCCAGCTGCTGCTGCCATTGGGATCTCTGGGGCTTCCCCTTCTCCTGCTCCTGTCTTTGGTGGTGGGACAGAGCAGCTTGGCCCATGGGGCCCAAAGAGACCATGGTCTAGAGGGGCTCCACAGAGGGGTGAGGGTAAGAGGAATGCCCATGTAGTTCAGTTGTGGGGATTTGGGGGTAGAGGGAGCATACAGCCCCTGACCACTCTGTAGTTGGTTAGCCCTGGTACAGGGTATTCATTTTAACTGTATTTTGTAAAATCTTTTTTTCTTACAATGTCCAAGTCCCAGAGAATTTGTGCAGGTGACCCTTAGGAAATCTTATGGCTTTTAGAACATTGTTTCCAATGCACATTTGATAACTTCATTGTAGGTTTTCTTGATGTACTTAATGTTACCTCTTTGCCAAAAGAAGCAGGTTATTAAATGTTACATATGCTTATTTTGTTGAAATATATTTAATTTAGTTCCTTTAGGGGCACCTATCCATTAAACTACTAACATATATAAAAAGACCATCTGCTGGAGTTCTTTGAGTGTGAAGGGGGATTCAATAGATGTAATATAAATTTGCATTTGGATTTTCAGGGGGCTTTTGACAAGGTGCTTTACCAAATGCTTTTAAAAAAACTGAGTTTCTATAGGGTTGGAGGTTAGGTTTATTTTTGGACTGAAATCTGGTTAAAATCTAGGGAAAACAGGTAGTGCTAAATGGTCATCTTTCAGAACAGAGGAAAGTCAGTAGCGGGGTTCAACATGGATTTGTGTTGGGAACAGTTTGGTACAACTTCTTCATAAGTGACCTGTTAAAGGGAATGCTCAGTGAAATTTCAGAGTTCATAGACCATGCTCAGTTATGCCAAGTAGTCAAATCCTAAGCTGATGGTGAGGAGCTGCAGAGATCTCCCAGAATCAAGTGGGGAAAAAGTGGCAGATGCATTTCATTGTTGACAAGTGCAAGATAATGCACATAGGGGAAAAATAACCTCAACTATATGTACACAGTGTTGGACTGAATTAGTTTTTATGACTCAGGAAATAGACCTTGGGGTCATTATAGGTAGTTCTTTAAAAACATCAGCTCAATGCACTGTGGTGAACAAAACCAATAAAATATTGGGACTCATTAAAAAGGGAATTGAAAACAAAACAGTAAATATCTTTCCACTACATAAATCCATGCTGTGTCCACAGCTTAAATGCTGTGTACATCTGTGCTCTCCATATCTCAGAAAGGACATAGGGGAATTAGGAAAGGTACAGAGAAGGGCAACAGAGATGATGAAGGGTATAGACAAGGGGTAGGCAACTCCTGGCACATTTGCCAGTGTATGGCATATGAAGACATTTTGCTTGGTGTGCGCTCTTCAGGGCAGGTGGTGGGGAAAGGGGCTGAGGGTGCATTTCGCAACAAGGATTAAGCCCCTCAGGTCTTCCACTGTCTGCCTCTGGCACAGAAGCATCTTACAAGCTGAGGTTGTGGGTGTTTTTGGCATTCTGCCCAAAAATGTTGCTGACCCCTGGTATAGACCACACTGCTGTTACAGGAGAGATTAAACAAGTTAAAAGTCTTCTGTTTGGAAAGGAGAAGGCTAAGTGGAAGATATGATAGTCATGTTCACTAAGTTCCAAAATATTAGGACTGGTGAAGAGGAAGCAGATTTTAAATGAACAAGAGGATTTTTTTTTTTTTTATATAGTGCATAGTTAATTTGTGGAACCCATTGCCACAGGAGGTTGTGGAGGAGGATAGTATAGCCAGACTCGTATGCTAAGTACAGACAGTCAAAAAGCCTGAGGCTGAATCGATTCAGTCTTTGGAGGTTAGTCTAAGCTGTGTAGATTGTACTGATAAGCAAGTGAACAGACATTCACTTTTGATTCCAGGAATGCAGCCACATGCCTTCAGTGGCTGAGGCCAGAAGCTGGGGGGGCAGTAGAGCATGCCTCCCTGCTCAGCTGGAGCAGATGGCATGGGCCAAAGCTAGGCCTGCCCACCCTGTGAGAGGGAGCTTGCAGGGGGGTACAAAGTATCCTGGGATGCTGGGGGGGAGGGGCGGGGACTGTGAGTTAACTTGAATCTGGAGGGGATCTGGGACAAATTTCAATAAATTGATAGTTAAGCCTTGATACTGCATCCATCCAGGTTTATCTTAAACCTGTTTCAGCCATTTTGAAAGTGGTTTATGTGCACTGAACTTCTGTTGTGTTATATATTTGAACTGGTTTCTGATCATTTGTCCCAGTTTGTGAGTAACTTCTCTCCCTAGCTATAAAGGGATTAGACAGATTTATGGAGTTAGGTACATTAATAGTAGAATGGCTAGGGATATATCCTTTGATGCCCCTAAATCAATGATGGGATGGATCACTCTAGACATGCTTTTTTTTATATACTTTTCCACCACTGCATGTACTACTGCCACTGTCAGAAACAGGATAGTGGACTGTTGGTTGACCCAGTATGGCAGTTGTATTATAGTCTTGTGACCACATCTGAGAATGTATCTGTTAGTTCTTATGCATATTTGCCCTGGTATCCTGCTTTGAAATCAAAGGGTAAGTCAAACATGGGCACAATCTATTGTGTATTGATGCAGCACATTTGTATCAAATGTTCATATGTGTAGGTTCTGTATTGTTTAAATAAAAGTATTACGGGTCTATTGTTTATTCATTTCATGCATAAATATAGGACACAGATGGATTATTTGAGGATTTAACTCGCTTTGACTACCATATTCCTGCATACAGAATGTTCCTTTTATTTCAAAAACAGCTGCTGGAAATTGGAATGTGTATTGTAAGTCAGGAAATAAGGGAACAGCAGTTGCTGCTGCTTGAACTTTGGGTGAAAGCTAAAGTAAAGTCTGCACACAATCCACAGGGAGCAGAACAATAAGCAGGTTCAGCTCCTTAGTGCTGCTACTCAGTCACTTGATGCAAGGAAAGATCTTTTTTCTTCATTTTGCCTATTTAAAACAAGGTGCATATTTAACTTCAGGATGTGTTGTATGCAAGAAAGTACAACATGTTTAGGACATTCTGACAGGTACCTGTAACTTGTTCTTCAGTTTTCATCATTGTAGTGTTCACAGTGTATAAGTACTTTTCAAATGATAATACAGAATGTTGTGTTGAATATAGAAAACACTGAAGTGGAAAAGTTTTCATAGTTTGGTTTAATTCTCCTGTAATTTACAGTCTCCATTTGTTGAGTCACCAGATGATCCAATATTTTTATTGTAACAAAAATGAAAGATTAGGAAGATGCCCAATAATGCTTTTGCCCCTGTATAACCTGATAATACCCTTATGGGTAATCCAATGAGTTGTTTTTTTTTCTTGAATTGCTCATGTCAAAAAAAGGTGTTTTCTTTGAAGTTCCTTTGGCATCCACAGATCACCCCACAGTATGCTGCAAAACTAATAGAATTCTGCAGTACTGAACTGGTCTTACTGTGCCTTTAAACTCTGCATTTTAAAATATGCCCATTGCCTGACTTGGCATGTTTACCCTGTAAAATGTTAACTAAAAGGTTAAGGGCATTAATAAAAATCTGTGAGCCCAAGTATATTTCTTACATATCTGCTGTTGATTGGGCAAGACTTTTTATTTATTTATTTACCTACCTCAGTGCAAACAAAGTGAGCAGAAGGTGAGGAGGAAAGTAGCCAGCCAAGGGACAGGGAGAACAAGAAGGAACCAGATGGGGTTGAAAATGACAAGTGTAGGAAATAGTTGTGGGACTTGATGATTCAGGGAAAATAACACTTTAAATTTGGCATGGTCATTTTGAGCATGTCTAAAGAGGAGGGGATTGAAAAGTGAAGATGCAGTAGTCAAGATCTTTAGTCAAAATGGGAGGAGACAGCTGGCACCCATGCAGTTGTAACTGAGTTCATAATGGTAGGGCTTTATTTCCTTCAAAATGGGCTGGTAGAATTCTCTTCCATAGCAATTCCAGCATGACTGTCTGCAGAGGGGGGAGGTCTTTTATTATATCTTTATCTCTTATACTGCTCAGAAAAAAAGAATTTGCATCTGGTTGGGCTCCCTGTATAAGTAGGGTGAGGTTATTTTTTTGTTAGTTTAATACAGCTTGATTTCATCACTTAGGTTCTTACCATTTTGGACATGTACTGGGAGCTTCATTGGAGGTCCACTTATTTCTGCTAGAACTCTCACGTGACACTGGAATCAGGATCAGGAATTCCTCGCTTCATTTTTTTTTTTCCCAACCTGAAAGTCTAAGGATGTGAGCACATGTAATGCCTAGAAAGTTTTAGATAAAAATGTAATAAACTCAAAAAGTGCAGATGTGTATGCCACTTTAAGATTAGTTTAAGCGTCCTGGAACATTTCAAAAGCACACTGGAACAATTGGGTACTATTTTGAGTCGGTCCTCTTGGGCCAGTTCAGTGTTACGTGGGGACACAGCATTCTGTGAATAGTGTCTGGTCAGTCCTTCAAATATTCCAGATGACACCGCTCCTCACTCCTCCACCTCATTGCCCCCTCCACTTTTCCCCAACACATGGAAGGCAAGGGGCTGCTCTGGAATGCAACCAGGACTCTACTGTGCAAACAACAGGGCAAAGTCTGCATGGGTGGAAAAGCAAAGCTTCTGTGTTACTTTGTCTTACCTGTTACAGATACTAGCTGTTGCAGTCCCAGGCTCATCTGGGTGGGGAGGAGGGAACTGTGTCTTCTCTACTTATTGTCACCAGGAGGCAGGGTGCCCTGGGGCCCACCAAGATCTCTACAGCTTTTCAAACCCTGCACTGGAAAGGAGCTTATCACAAGCAGGGGGCGACCCAGGGCTTGGGCAGCCTTGCAGCTGCAACAGGTTCCCAGGGATTGGATATCAGGCTTGGGAAGACTGGCCCAAGCCTAGTTCTTGGCCCTGGGGCTTTAAATTTAGCCCTTGTTACCCAGTTGGGTGACAAGGACGGGGATTGTAAAGCCCAGGGTGGGGACAAGAACTAGGGCCAGGGAAGTTATTCCTCCTGGTTTATGGCTCTGTGGGAGGAGTTGGGACCCACAGTTAGGGGAAGCTGACCCCTTTCCCATGTCTCAGGCTTTTAAGTCATCTTGTGTGCGGTCTGTCTGGGATGCTGCACTTGAGACACTTTAAAACCATTGGGGGCTGCCTATTGACAGCTTGCCCCTTCCCAGGCAGGGGAGAGAGCAAGCCTTCAAGTAATGCATTCCTGTAAAGCCGGGGGTGGCCCAGGGAGTAGCCCTCTTGTGTTCTCTGGCTGGAGAGCTTGCCTGTGTTGCTTTCTAGCCTTGGGGTTTGCAACATGCTTCAGCTGATGACCTCATTTGCTACCATAGGAAGTCTATACCCAGCCTTCATTTAGGAACATAGGAAAGATACTACAGGTAGGGCCTTATAGGACAATCAGTGTGCATGTGGCAGAACTTGTCTGCTCAAAAGGAAGACCTAAATTTTAGTTCCTAGTCTTAGAAAGTTTTGTGTTCTGAAGCATAAAAAGTACGTCAGCTGGTTCATGACCCTGTTGCAGAAAGTAATCTTAAGATTCTGAAGTCCTTTTTTTACAAGGTGCTGCTTTTCTAAATGAACTTGAACTACCAATGTAAAGCCGTTTTCTTTTAGCGTGGAGACCTAACACACAGGACAGTAGCTCTTTAATGTCAGTGTTAAAAATTCTTTGTAATTAAACTTCAGAAAAAAATTACAAAGAGTATCTCGAACTTGATGTTTAAAATAATTTTGCCTGGTGTTGAGACTTTTTTTAATCCATTGTTTATTGAAGTAACAAAGAGCCACATGTTTACAGCATATTTTTTCTAATCAAACCTGTAATTGGAGTTAATACCTTTTATGTAGTCTCTTTTCATCTATATTTTCTTCCCTGGTACAATAAGCACTTTTCTTTTGGATTTCTTTTCCTAATGCTGTGTAATAGGAAAACAATTGGAAAGGTTTTGTATCTCTAATGTTTGGCTGTCTTGCTATATTCTTTTCTCTAGCATATAAGTTCATTTCCTTCCTTTTTTAAAAAACTGAGCAAGAAGTCAATTACTAGACATATTGATAACTGAGAATATGGAAGCATTTTGTACCTGGGAATGTCTAATAGAAGACAAAGTAATTTTCCATTTCATTGATGCACAACCTTTATGTTCTATGGTAACCTCAACATACTGAATAGTTGTTTGGACAGAATCCAGTGTTATTTCTGTTAGTTTTAAAATATGAGACAAAGATTTAGCTTTAATTAAGACAGTACAATAACAGTAAATTGTTTCCTTAGTAACTTTTAATTTTTATTAAAAAAATACTTAAGAGTTTATTGTGGGTCCTTAATAATTTGTTCATTGTTAGATCATAAATAGGCTTTCATATCTCAATGATAGAATTTCTCTTCCTAATGGAGATAATAGTATTTATAAATTTATTTTTATGGTGGCTGAAATATTATAGAAACAAAATGCTGATGTATTTTGAAAATTTTGGGCTTTAATCTTTAAAACTACAATTATCAGTTCTGGAATTAATGCTTATTTGCATTGTAATTGACTCTGTCCCATAAAAATCTTAAGTATTTCTTAATTGAGAGTTTAGCTTTATCCCAGCAGTGCTGCTCTAGGATTTCAATGTGAAACGTTAAATCACAGGAAAGTTTTGACTCAGTCATCAATGAACTTTGGAAATAACTACATCTAATTCAGAGTAGTATCTTCATAAATAATTAGTTATGTTGTGGTCATAGCTCATACAAATGTATCATTCGGACACTTATATGCGTAACCTCGGATAACCATCAAGATAGTGTCCCTCACAATGATTGTAGTTTATGGCACAAACTCCTGGTGATAGAAATTTCAGAAGGTATGTGGTATTTAAGAATATTTAGTTTTTGAGGAGGTAAAGAATTGTCTAGTATTCAGACTTATAAATATCATTTGCTGTATATTATTTATATGGTGACCATATTATTTGGAAGAGAATCTGGAATGGAGTAAGGAAATTCAGGGTGTGACACCCACACCCCTCACCCACCCCACATCCACATACAGAGTCCACCATGCTCAGCTCAGGCCTCAGCAGCAGCCACAGCAGCAGAGCACAAGACAGTGGGCAGCCACTGGTTCACCCTGCATAGGTACCTGAGCCCCATACCCAGCCATCCGTGCCCCAGGTAGGAGGCGAGCGGTGCTCAGCCGAGCCTGTCCCCTAGCCTCCAGCCACTGCTCGGGAGGAGCCAGGCCAAGCACATGCTAGAGATGTGAAAGGTTAAACAATTAATTGTTTAACCAATAAGTGCAGTGATAACTGGTTAGCGTACTGGTTATCCTTTAGTCAAGGCCAGTGAAGTCTGGCAGGGAAGGGAAGCCCTGTGATATCCCAGCAGGAATCAGAAGGCAGCAGGGCAGGTGGGGTGGAGGGAGGGGAAGGGGCAAGGGGGACTAGTATCCATAGCCAAAGAGGAAAACTGGGAGCCGCCTAATGACTCATCAGTTAAGCAGTTAGTTGCTTGTTCACATGTGCTCCCTCCCTCCCAGCACAGGGCTTCATGTGGGCCAGTGTTGCCTGGCTGGGCTTGCCACCTGCTCCCAGACAAAGGGTGCCGGAAGTGGCTTCGAACAAGCAGCTGCATCTGAGCTGCTGTGTTATCAGTTAATCGTTTAACTAATATAATCGGAGGAGGCTAAATGAAAATATTTTAAAATGTTATAATCCTGGAATTTTGCTTCCATTTTAGCCAACTGGTAGGGATGCTGGAAAGACCTATGAAATCCTGGACTGTCCTGGCCAAACCACGATGTATAGTCACCCTAATTTTTTAGGCTGTGGGGTGTTGTTTTTTTCTTATCATGACATTTTTCTTATTCGGGTTTTTTGCTTTAGATTTAAGCTAAACATTGAGTTTCCTGTGCACTTAGTGTTGTGAAAAAGGGTTCCACAGCCAAACCCCTGGTGAGAGATGTTTCGGACTCAAACATGACTAGGATCTCTTTTAAGTATTAATTATTTCAACAAACATTGCATGTATGACTTGAAGGTGTTTCCTGACTGAGATAAAATAGTCTAAATAAACTGAGTTCACAGACTAATAGAGCCTGTGATTTATTATAAATGGGATGATTTGAAAGAATCTCTTTATCTTAATGTACTCTGTTATTCAGTAGCTTGGCATTAACAAAGACCATCATCTGCTCCTAGGATTGTTATATATTTCCCTCCCTAGAGATAATAATTGTTATTAAACCTTGATGGTCACCAGTTCAAGTCAGAACACTTTATGCCAATATGTTGCCTGAAGCTAAAAGAACCAGCTATCTTCACTTTCTTTGTAGGGACCTGGGGTTTGAAGGAGTGTAATTTCTGTAAAAGATATCTTGGTAGTTCTGGATCATAAAAATCACAGAGCCTGTGAGAGACTCAAGACAGACTTGCAAAGGAGTGAAGATGAGAAATCTTGGACTGTGACACCAGCTAAGGCTAAAGGAAGCTGGCTGTAGAAAAAGAAAATAGGGGCTGTGATTAAGTAAACAAGTCAAGGGGGACCAGGAATCCTAAGAAGGGATTGACTAGATTCCTGAGAAACACTCCGGAGTAATAAGGAAAATGGGCAGAGAATGAGAGACGGGTATTTTTTTTCCTGGATCTATAACTTTGTTTGTTTTGTGCTATGTAAGGTAAAGGGCTTTAGGGACCTTTTTATGAAGTCTGTGTCCAAGGGGGTGAACTGTAAGCCAGTACCCATAAGTGAGAATTCTGGGAAAGGTTTTGCTAAGCTAGTTGCTAAACTGGGAGAAACAGTGAGCTCACTCATATCTCAGGACCAGATAAATTATGGAGTTTCAGCTCTCAAAGGGGCTGTAAAACAATCTGCATCCAAAAAGTGTGCCTAGAAACCCAAAGCCAGAAATTGTATCTGGAAATTGTATTTGTGTCCCCTTAGGAAGTTTTTGAAAGTACATATACATTGTGTTTGAGGCCCAGATATTAATTGTTGCTGGCTCACCACCAAGTCCTGCCTTGTTATCTGGTCCGGGGCTTGGAAATTTTTGGGAACTAGGGCTCCATATCTTCTCCACAGTCTTGTAGCACTAATCCTTTATTGGATAACCTGTCTGTTAATTTTCTGACAGTGTCACAAATATTTCATAATAGTCAGGAAGAGTATGATGAGCTATACTTATGAAAGGTGTCTTCTGACTTGTGGAAACCAAACTTCTCCATTCCTGTACTCTGCCAACCAAGGAAGTGATTAACATCAAGTCTTAATGCTGCTAAAGTTGGATTAGCAGAGTAGCTCTAACACTTGGAAATGTCACTGTCATTGGAAGTCAGTTTGGTGGGTGAACGATCAACCTTTTTGATTCTGGAAGCAGTAAATGAAGAGCTTTGCATCTTTGCTTTATGTCAAATTAATAAATAGCATATTAAATGACCTTTTCCAAATTTGGGCAAGTTCCTTCTATAGATTATCTCTCCTTTTCTATGTTTTTAAGTGAACTGAGAGAACAGGAATTACAGAGCTCATGTCTGTTGTCTTACTAAAGGGATTATAGCCCTTGGGCATGATTAATCTTAGTATTGGATCTTAAGATACCTGTCTTGCAGAAGAGGTAACAGACAGTTTTAATTATTAATACTCTGAAGTGATGATCGCATAAGAGTGTTGAAGTGCAGACAATCCCAAGGCAGAATAATCATATTTCCTGTGTTAAACAGGCATATGGTCATCAGTCTATAGTTTGAAATTTCTGGTATTGATCGCCTAGTCTTAACCAGTACCATTTCCTTTGTTTTGGCAGAAATTCTTAGTGCTTTACTGCCTAGGAAGTGAAGAAGATGTTTATAGTTCTGTTAGGATGTCCACATTTAAAGGTGATCCTGCTTTCTGCCCTTTGGCTAAATTGCTGTGAAAATCTGATTGTAATTTATCTCTGGACCTTCCTGTAGAGAATATGAAAATCATACCTATGTCCATACATACATGAAAAAGTTCTTTCTGGGAATATGGTCCTCAAATTGAGCCCACCAAAAAGAGATGGAGAAAACTGAGATGGAAGCCTGCACCTAAGGATTTGGGTTTATCTTTAGGTAGAATGCATTATTCTCTAAAATCAGAGAAAATCAGTGTCTTTGCTTTTAAGTATTGGGAACATATTTTTATAATTTAGGAAATTAAAATTGAATTTGCCCTGCTGCCAGTGACTGTTAGATTGTGTTTTGCCTCCAAGTTGAATCTCCCCATTACAGTAGCACTTGGATATTCTTACTCAAAGAGAGGCAATTTTCATGTACATTTAGATAACATTTTCCTCCTATTTTATCTGCCTCGTCCTTTCTTTTTACCTTTTGCTATTTTTACAGTTTTTCATCGTGAGGAAAAAAGAAATTAAGACAGCTTCTTTGTTGCTGCCAAATAGTTTAAATGCTGTCTACAGTTGCCAGTCTAAACAGGTTTATACTAACTAGTCAGGGTGGAAATTTGCATGTTCGTAATATGGGGAATTAACTATATTATTCAGTCATATAATCAAGCATTGGGAATTGCAGTTATCTATTTCCAAGAACTGTGGTCAGGTGGTACAAGTCAAACAAGATCTCTTATTGTCTGAGGCATTAAATCAGGATTGCTGTTCAGATGCTGGTTTTAAGTTGAAAGGTATCTGGTTCCCAGCTTCTCTGATGGCCAGCCCTTGCTATAATATTGTACATGCACGCATGCTGGTGAGGGGAGGGGAAGGGGTTGTGGATGCATGTGTGTATGCTCACTTGCTCACTCTGGAGGGAATTTCTTAACAGAGAAACTTTATTTATTAATCTTGTAATGCCCTGATGCAATCTGTAATGTGCATCATATTTCTTGTTTGCATTTCATTTACATTAAACTACTGGCCATTGGCTCTGAAAAGAATTCTGCTACCAAATATCTGTTTACCTTGTAGGTATTTAGTACAGGCAGTCCTTGACTTACAATGTTCGAGTTGCAATATTTCGCACTTAGCGTTTATAAATTGACACCCTGTTTCAACTTTGATGTCAGTTTCAATTTTACAATGCTTGATCTGACACCGTGCCACACCGGCGAACAAGTTCGCTACATCATCCATCTCCCTGGAAAACATCTGTCCAAACTTCCTTGGACACTTTCTTTAAGAAAGCAGGCAAGACTCCAGAAAAACCTGCAGCCAAGACTCCTGAGAAGACTCCAGCCAAGAACCCTTCAAAAAGTCCAACCAAGACCCCTTCTAAAAGTCCAGCGAAGTCACCTCAAAGAAGTCCTGCCAAATCAATATAATTGCTATTTACAATATAAATACATTAATGTAGCTCTATTACTCATCTATAATTGACTGAGTACAAAATTCTGGGCTATTTTTGGTGAAAATAGGGTATTGGGTATTGGTTCAGGAACCAATTCCCCATTTATAACATTGTTTCATATGGGGAAACTGGTTCTGAGTTAAAGCATTTCGACTTAAGATGCGGTTTTCAGGAACCAATTTTGTCATTTGTCTGAGGACTGCCTGTATGATCAAAGTGCTCCTTAACTCTTCCTTTCTTTAGCTAAATTGGTTGAAGTCCTTTAGCTTTTCATTATATGTTTTTAAGCTTTTAATCATTTTTATGGCACTTAATCCTTTTACCAACATTGTTGTGGAATTGTAGATATCAGCAGAGGAAACAGCTTTCACTAGAGGTTGTCTTTATGCCAAATAAGTAAAAAGACCTCTTTATTGCTATTCACTATTTCCCTTATTTATACATCCGAAGTTTGTACTGGCTCTTTTAGTCGCATGTAAATTTGGAACGTCTTATTCAGATAAATATTTGCTGTCACCAACGTGTCCGTTTCAAAGTTATTGCGTCCAAGGATTGAGGGCCCCATTCAGTAAGTATAGAATTATAGATAGGAATAAAAATATACAACTTTTACTTTTGGGCATATTAAAATGCAAGTTGATTGCATTTCCTACCATAGTAAGTTATCCATATCAGTCTATATTAGTGATCTTGTCCTCTTGATATATGACTCTCCTCCCCCCAATCTTTGTGTTTAGGACTACTCCGTCCTCTGGAGTAATGAACAAATGGAACAAAAGACAGTTTGGCCCCAGTGTGTTTACAGTGCAAACATAAGACAAAGAATGATAAATGTGAAATTAGGGAACGGACGAAAACAGCTATAGGTAAAATACATGTTTGATAATAACTATGACGCATCAATAGTTTAAGACAGGGCTTGGCAACCACCCAGAGCTCAAACTGCTTGCATTTAACGTTGCTGCAAATAGTCATTTCCTGTGCAGCAAGAGTAAATGCAGGCACAAGAGAGCAGCTAGGAAAAAGAAGTCACAGCTGTTTATATTTGTGCCAGGGAAGGGGAAGCCAACACAAGGATAGGAGACATTTCAAGCTTCATCTTGGATAACCCACCCAATCTTATAGGTGGGTGGAGGATGGGTATTAGGACCTGGCCACTGCAGTTGCTTGTCTCTGTAGGGGTACTTGGAGAGTGCCTGCTGCCAGAATCCTACAGGCCAGATCCAGTGCTTCTACAAGCCATAGATTGTCCTAGCTAAGAATATATGTAAGAAATAAGAAATGAATAAGAATGTGTTAAATTCTGCCACTGTAAAGGGTTAATTGTGATATTCCAATAATCCCCATTAGGATCTGGAAAAGGAGCCTATTAGTGAGGCAGCAAAATTGCAGATGGCAGTTTGTTAGACTAAAGAAGACTGAGAAGCTCAAGCGAACTTAACAAAGTTAGATAACAGAAATAAAGTTTTCATGAGGTATTGCACTCTGGAATGCATACTTTGAACTACTTGCTTAATACTTGGTGCTTAATAAAATGTAATTGCTCGAGGACAAACTGAGTATCACTATGAACTATTCAGTGTTTATGCATATTTTTTTTTCCATGTGAAGCAGCAGTGGAAGTAGTATGTAAGAAGACAAAAAAATGGTGGAATGCATGCCATTATATAACATAGTTGTATGCAGTTGGCTTTATAATAATTTCTAGTCACCACCTCCAGGGAGAAAGGGAGAAAGAAACAAGTTAAAGATAAACGATTTAGCAGCATTAAGAGAGATTGAGGTATTCCATTTACTTTTTCTCATCGTGTATGGGTAAGGAAACATTTGCTGGCACTAAAAGATAATACATACAATATGAATTTAACTTCCAAAGCTCATTACAATAAGATATCATTGTAATAACCTGATAAAGTACAGTACAAGAATTAGTAATTGTATGGAAGACAAGATTATGTTTATAAGGTGTTTAAAGTGTTTTGGTAGTGGGAGCAAGCCAAGCCAAGTGATGGGATTTAGGAATAAGATTCTCTTAAGGATAGATTATTACAAAATAGCTAACTTTGAGGTTTCTTCTGTCTTCCTTTGAAACATACAGTGCAAGCCAGAGCTTGGGAGAGCATAGTGTAATTCAGAACAGCATCTTGTAGTTCCTACTGTTAGTATTTCAAAGATTATTTTAGTCATCAGTAATTAAATTACTGATGGATGGGGATGGAGGTAACATCAAGCACAGCAACATTAACTAGCCAGTTGAATTTTGGATCTAGCTAGTGGCCAGAAGGAAGATTCAGTGAAGCAAGAAAGCCTAAGCTCTGGGAGTGGTTAAATGGATAGAGAAGAGTACTAGACTTAGCATTGAGAAGGTGAAAGAAAGATATTCTTCTCTCTTATATACTGCATTTCTTTCCCCTATTCTTGTTGTTGCCTTTGGAAATAGCCCCAAGCTTAAGAGGTTGGAATCTACAATGTTTAGTGCTAGAGGTGGCTGACAAGCTTCTTCCTGAATTAAATGATGATTTCATTAAATTGAAATGTTTGTGGGAAGGGCTGGTGGGCTGCCCAGCTGCTTTCTGTTACTCTGGCAGTTGGCCTTCTTGCCTGTTCCTCAGCTGCATGGCACATAGGCCTGCTGTATTGTGTTTTGTACCTTTCAGTAAAAAAGATCAATTACCACATCAATTAGAATATTAATTTCAACAATCCTTCATTCTGAATTGTTTAAAATAAGTATTCAACCCTGAATTTTTATATATAAAATAGCCAAAAATTACCATTAAACTAAAATAACCTTACAAATAAAATTAATTATAGTAGTAATAATAATAATAATAAAAAATAACCATTAAAGTAACCCAAGTGCTTTGATCATGCCATAATATGCCACATCCCATTATTAAATGACATGCTAAAAATATGCTCACTTTATACTATAAGTTGAAATTTAATATAAAAGCAGGTCAAAGTTGAGACAAACATTGACTTTTCTGAAACATACTTTCAGGATCTTGTTCTATGGGAAATCTTGAAATTTGGACTTTTTTGTTCGGTTCCAAATCAAAACCCTATCAGGTTTGGAATATTTATATGGGGTGGCGGAGGGTCTGGATCTATTTCATTGCTGTCAGACCCTCTAAGCACTGTTTTAACATAAATAATATTTTTTTTTCCTTCTGGGTCTGTTTTCCCTTGCTTTCTCTTTGGATCTCTAGGGTAACCCTTTCCTATTATTTATTTGTTCCACTTTATTTTTGTTACTCCCTCTGTTTCAGTTTTTCCACTCCCATTTTTTTCTGGAGTGCTTCCAGTAGAAGAACTATGTAATTAATGATATTCAGGCTATTCCTACAAAGTACTACTTTTCAAGCAGTAAGTAACTGACAAGGAGATAATGGTGCTTGTTGTAAGCTCTGTAGGATTCTGACACTTGGCTGAAGATGGGTAGAGGGAAATGGCAACACAGGAAAATGAAATTCCATGCTCAAAGCCTGCTTTCTAGGATAAAATTGTTCAGTCTCACTTAAATGTTTTGATATCCATTAAATGGCTAATATATCTATACATTTTATAAAAAACTTGAATAACACATTTTCATAAACTGTTAAAAAATGAGCAAGATGGGGAGGTTGTTTATGTGAAACAATAGGAAACTTGAGCTCCAAGTAAGAAGAAACTGCTTAATTTCTGCACATGCAGATTATTTTTAAAAATGTAAGGATAGAATGAGTCGTGTTCTTGTCATTTGAATGAGTTCTTTAATTGCAGTTATTTAGATATACCCTCAGATGTTCCTATTACTTTTTGTTTTATTATGCTTATTGATTTGGATACTAGGATGTGTCAAATGTATCCATTATTGAACTATTTTATTGTAGTATAAGACATTGCATAGATGAAGTTATAAAGAAAAAACACAAAAGTATGTGTCCCCCAAATCAAACAAAGTGCACTTCTAAGTTGATTTTTAATCTTCAAAAGTTGGGCTGAACTTTTTCATATGGGCATGTACATTTAAAGTGGATAGGAAAATATATTCATGAAAGATGAGACCACGAAAATAACTGAAGAGAAATTGGGGATTTTGCTGTTGCATATCTCGGGGGTGGCAACATAGGGAGCCACACAGGGAGTTTTTGATGAGCTGTGCGCTGGGTCAGCACCCTTCCCTCCCACCACCACAACTCACCAAAGTTCCCTATGTGAGATGGGGCTGTGGATGAGTGGGGGGTGGTGTTCAGGAGTGAGATGGATGGGCGAGGCCAGACTGAGGGGCAGCATCATTGGGCAGCCCCTATCCTGTGTGGGGGGTGGGAGGGGGGATGAGGTTGTGTGTGTGGGAGGGTGGAGGGGGGGCTGCCTGGGCACTAGGTCCCAGGAGCCAGCCGAGCTGAACATGAGGGGAGGGAGGAGGGGGCAGGGAGCGCGTGCAGCAGAGCTTGCCCAGGTGGTGCTGTCTGAAGCTGCCCCCAGAGTGCTCTGCATGGATCTAAGCCCCTCCCAGGGCAGTCTGTACCTGCCAGCCTGGCCGTGACTCTGGTCCCAGCCTGTGTACAAAGCTTCCATCAGGGCTGCTCCTGTTGCAGCTGCTGCTCGGTTCCCCTCGTCTCCAGTGGTGGCTCCTCCTGCTGTGCTGCTCTGGTCTGAGAGGAAGCTTTAGCTGGGTGACTTCTGCTGCAATGAGCGAGGCTCTGGCTCCAGCTCCCACCTGCCTTCAAACCACTCCACCAGCCCAGTGTGGGTGGTTGAGTGGGTAGAAGGCAGTCAGGAGCTTCAGCCAGGCAGCTCTTGCTCCAGCACACACAGCTCTGGCTCTAGCTCTAGCTCCCAGCTGCCTTCCACCCACTCAGCGGCTTGCAGAGTGGGTGGAAGGCAGCTGGGAGCTGGAGCCAGAGCCCTGCACACTGTAGTAGGAGTCACCTGGTTGAAACTTTTTCCTAGCCTGGAGCAGTGCAGCAGAAAGAGGAGCTGCCACTGGAGATGGAGGGATCCAAGCAGCAGCTTTGCTGGGAGCAGCCCCATCAGAAGCTGTGCTGTGCAGCTGGGCAGGGCTTGGCCTCATGTGGAGTGCCATGAGGGCTGCCATGGGCCAGATCTAGTCAGTTGGCAAGCACTCTCCTTGTTGGCTGTATTTTGCCCACTTCGATATATCTGAACAATGGCTTGAATTTGGAGGAGATGGGTAGTTAGCTGTTTTAACCTGAAGTCAGGCCGGAAGAGATGCACCTTACAGACTAACTGAATCAGAAGTGCATATGCTTTTGTGAGCCAGCCTCTCTTAGCACTGCCCTCCCTGTGGCTGTAGTTACTCCCCTGAATATTTGTGAGTTTATTTGGGGAGAACTGTTGTTACATTTACTAAATCTGCAAAAGGGACTCTTGAATGATGTAGGACAAATCACTTAAAAGACTTGCCAGGATGCTGAATGCTACACAGCATTTCTAAAGTTGATAAAGTGTTGACTCCTGCCAAGGAGACCCTGATCCAGCCCTGTTCCCCTGAATGCCTGGATTAAGGTTGGACTGCCTCCTGCCCCCCTCCGTGTAGCCAGATGGGGCCTCACCATACCTGCCCTATGTGCCGCATTGGCTTCCACCAGCTGGATCTGACCTGTGGAGGGACAGGTCACTGCCCATCCACCCCATTGGTTGAAAAGGTTGAGTACCACTGGGTTAGACTTGGATTTTCATGGGATGACTCAAGCAGGAGGTTGAATTACTACATGACCTCTACAGGTCCTTCAAGCCCTATTTTCCTATGGTTCTACAATTCTTCGGGTTCTACAAAATTATTCAAAACATTAAGCCAAGGGGGAAAATGGTGTTTACATCAAAATAGTTTTACAGTTTCTAATACAAAATACACAAAGCAATACAATATTAATAACTAAATTTTTGGAACCTGCTATACCAATAAAGTATTTGCTTATCATCTAGTGACAAATTTGAAGAGAAGACCGGCATGATAGTGAATTGGTATTTCTTTTTTTCTAGCTGCTAAGTTGAGTTGTGAATAAAGGGAAGCTCCAGTAAATGGTAGATGACAATAAAATGTGAACAGTTCTGTAAAAAATACCAGTTCTTCAAGTTCTATTAATGTTACTGTATGCTCTTGGTCCATCATATTTATTACATTCTGTGACATTTATCATGAATTCTTTCAGGAGAGTGGTGCTTTGGGACCCCTAACCTCATGTAGTCTCTCTAAGTGCCTGCTGAAACAAGCCTAGGCATAGCTTCTAGGGTGGGATGAGTCTGTGGTTTATTAGACTCTGAGACCTGGCCTTTTAGTCTCTGAACCTCCCTGATTACCCATAGCCCTACCTTGGGTGTCCAGCATCCAGTTCAACTCCTGGTAAAGAACAGACAGACTTATGCAAATATTGGGTTGCCAAGGCATTGCTTTTGGCTGCTTTACATCCTGTTGCCTCTCCTGTTTTAACATATATATGAAGCCATTGATCAAAATCGTACAGAGATTTGGAATGAGGAGCCATCAGTATGCTGATGACACCCAGGTCTTTCTTTCTCATCTGACCCAGACCCCCACCCCCCAGTTTTGGTCCTTTCCCAGTGCTTTGCTGTATGTGAGGATTGGATGCAGGTAAACCAACTGAAACTGAATCCAGACAAGACAGAGGTGATGGTGGTGGGCAATTTATATGACCTGGGGGCACTGGGACACCTGTCATTGGGGTTCAGTCTCCCCATGTAACGCAGGTTTGCAGTCTGAGGGGTGCTCCTGGATCTTCTAGTGCACATGGATCTTCAGGTAGTGGCAGTGGCTCAGATTACCTTTGACCAGCTTCATCTGATGAGACCACTGGGACCCTTTCCTTCAGATTCCAATCTGGCCACTATTATCTATGCCATTATAAGTTCAGGAGTAGTATAATGCAATATGCTTTGTGGAGCTGCTTTCAGTGACCATCTGGAAGTTGTAGGGGGTGCAGGAGGTGATGAGGGTGGGTCACCAGGAGCGCATAACTCCGTTCTGGTCTGCACTGCCTCCCAGTAGCTTTCTGGGCATAATTCAAGTTGACTTTAAGACTCTTAATGGTCTATGCCATACATACTTAAGGGCCTTGTCTCTTGTACCCCATTGCAATCTATAAGGTCAGCCAAGAGCAGGTTTTTTTTTTTGCAAGTACTATCAATATGCCAGATTCACTTGCTGAAATGTGGGAAGTCATTCTCAGTAGTCACCCCTCTGCTCTGGAACTTCTGGAGGCCAGGCAGAACCCGAGCCTGGACAACTTCTTGAATCTCTGTAAGACTTTCCTGTTTATGTAGGCCTTTAGCAGGCAAAGCTAAGCTGGGATATGTTTGAGGGGGACTTAATAGTTTATTTTAGTACCCTGTTGGCTTTTATAAGTTGCTTTGTTTCTCATGTTTTATTTTCTTATTTACTTGTCTTGTAAGTTAGTTTTCTGTCTTCTGTAAGATGCCATATCATTCTAATAAATTAGTTAACAGGCAGGCAATCCTTGCCACTTCCAACACTTAAGCAGTCTCTCTATCCCTAGTCAACACTGCACAGCCCTGAATACCCCAGTGTTAGCTTGGCTGTTCTCATTAGATCTCAGGCCAACAAGTTTCTCTCTATTATTGTTGTCCTCGTTGCACGTTCCTTTTCAGGGCCATCCCCAACTATATGATCCCAGCCAAGGCTGTCTAGCTGGATCTTTAAAACCTCCGAGGATGGAGATTCCACAACCTTTCTGAGTAACCTGTTCCAGTGGTTTACTATGGCGGCAGTGGTCTTCTGAGGCAGTAGAGTATTGTCTGTGTAAGGGATGTTTTAAAAGCCCACCTGATAAAATTGATCCCTGCCAAGGGTTTCTATCCAGCCTACAGTGGGTCCTTTGGCCCCACCCAGCCCAGGCACTGGGGCAGCTTGGGCCATGGCATGTATAGCCAGTCCCACTCCCCCTGGGTGCGCAGTGAGGCAGGGGTAGCATGGCAGTTGACTGCTTTCTGGCTGACCCTAGGGCTAGATAGGATTGATTGTGGCCCTCCCTGCTGCACTGGGCTGGGTCAGCCTCCTTCCCCCCCCCCCCCCCCCCCCGGCCTGCAGCAGCTCACCAAAACTCCTTAAGTGGGCTTCCAGCCCAAATAGTTGCCCACCTCTGCCCTAACAAGTCCATAGGGAACCAAAAATTTTGTTATATGTCCTTACTCTTTGAAAATTTTTCTCATCAAACATCATAATTATTGGGTAATTTAAACTCAGTTAAACAGTATTTTGCGCTAGGGTTGAACAATTGTTTATCTTATTTTTAAGTTTGTTGATTGATTCTAGAATGTGGACAGGTGTCCCCTTTTAGCAGTTATATGAATCTGAACAAATACAGGAAAAATAAAGAATCTTTGCTGCTGAAATTGATAGTCTGCAAATTTTCTAAGGAATATAGTTGTTTGTGTATTAGAGCCTGAATGGAGTGTTTTATGCAACATGCATTCTCCAGGGAACTGTTTTGCATTGAGAACTCTCTGGAGAAACTGTTAGGTACTATAGAATCACTGGAGAGGTATTTGAAACTTATCTTTAAGTGTTCAGTCTGTAGGTTTACCTTAGTCTGAAATAAATATTAGCACGGTCTGGCAAAAAATTATTTAGTATGTTGCAGCATATTGCATTTTACGGGGACAAAAATAAGTGCATTAGAAATGTCAAAGATAAATAAGATTATAAATACTTTAATATATGGTAACCAGGTCCTATGTACTCCAAGACAAAATACTTGGCTAGAATATGCTTTGTTTCTGTGACATGCAACCTTCAGTTCTGTGGAAATGTTAATTAACTTTTTTTTTCCGGTAATATATGTTTGAGTCCATACATAGGGGTTCCGTCTCCTTGGGGCATATAGTTATGTAAAAACAGAAAAAACTTTTCTTTAAAGAAAAAGATTCTGATGCTTCTGAAGATAATTTTTAATGGCTCTACCATAACCAGTGTAACTTGCCTCTGCTGCCGTTCAGGTGGGGGCGGGGGGGGGGATAAGCTGCTAACCCTGTCTTTGTGGGAATGTCTCCCTTCCATTACCAAGTGGGAGGTTTGTTTATGGTGCAGTCACAGAGGTGGGGCTGTGTCATGTGTGCCAAAATCCAGATTGTTTTGGTCCAAACTCACGCATTTCACAGTCCAGATGGGACTGAGCTTAACCTGAGGACAGTGACTAATTAGATTGGGCTCTGGCTGCTTCATTATATTCCTAGGGTCCCTAACATCAAAGATGGGCAAGGGAGGAACTGGTGGTGGCAAGTTAGGAGAGCTGAGTTGAGTTCTGTTTTCATTTTTCCTCTTAATGGGTATTAGGATGGGAAATGAGCTGTTTTTGTAGCAAGCTCCTTCCTTCTGTGTTCCTTTCACTATAAATTATTTGTTAAATCTATATGCTGACCTTCTCCAAAAAGAGTAAGTGTGACATAAGTAAAAAACAAAATAATGTATAAAAGCAGATATAATATTAAATAAGATATATACTGAGAAGCAATAGTTAAGTTTTTGGGGCCAGAGAAAATAAGTATGGACACCTGACTCCACTACGAAAGAGAGATTGTGTCTGTACTTCTGTGAATTCCAAATTTTGACAGTGTTAAATTCCATGGGAAGTTTTGTGGATATGGAACTGCACCGTATGAGAGAACATATGGCAGTCATTATTTGGATTGTTCCCACAGAATAGAAACTAGCAATGTGGTTCTGGTTCTGCCGATCACAGTAGTAACATATAAGCTATAATCCTTGTCCTGAAGAGTTTACAGATCAAATACGCTTACGTAAGTAATGCATCATATGAGAGGTGAGACATGAGGCAAAGAGGTGAAGTTGCTTGCAGTCATTTGGGTAATTATGGATGAGCCAGAAACCCTGAATGCCAATTACAAGTGTCCCTGTCCAGTGTGCTAGCTAATTAGACCATCCTTTCTTTCCAGTCAGAAACTGTTAAAAAGGGCTTCATAACTACAGTGTAATTTTCGTGCCTCAATCCGTCACCATCTTTTATTTATACTAATGGCCCCAAAACCAACAAAGACATAACAGGATATCTTGTGTTTATTAGAAACATCAAAGGAAACTCTTCTCAAATAATGACAATCAGTTATGTGCTACAACACAGCCGAACTTTGTCCTGTTTTGAGTTTTGCCCTACCATGCAAGTAGTAATTCCTATAATTTTGTTGTGCTCTATTATCTGTTGTAATACTATATTTTTGTCTTGGTAGGATTCCATACATAGTAAGAACTTTAAGAATTAGCTTTTTTTAAAATTCAGAGGAATGTTTTTCTGTCATCTTTTCCATTGTGAGTGTTCGAAGAACAGTCCTGCAACAGTATGCTGAGTGTTAACCCCTAAAAGTGATCAGTCAAGTCACGTGACACTATCTACTTTCAACAAAATTAGCTTTTCCTTGGTTTCTTTTTTTGATTCCCTCCTGAATAGTGGAGCAAGAGTGGCAACTTTGTCTTGGATATTTTCAACATTTACTATAAGTTTTGTCCCCAAGCGTTGTAGAATAGGGTGTGAAACCCTGAATCTTCCATCAGCTGAAATGTTCTTCCATTTAGAGTGTAATACAATTTACAATAACTAATTCGAGGTCATTGTACAATAAGGTAGTTTGGTGAAGTTTTTATTGTACTTGCCTTTATTTTTAATGTGGCAACCAAACTAGCTTGTATTGTACTTGACCTCTTGGGTGTGGGATCATCCAGACTGCACATACGTTGTGGTGGTTCATTATTTTTATTTTGTATTTCATCTTTTTCTAAACAAAGTGTCGTATGCTTCTTGGGATGGTGTTTCTGAGTGCACCTTTTCAGACTGGCAGCATGGTTCCCAGACATGGCTAACCTGTACTATAGTTCCCCAACTTGACACAGATTTTTTTTTTACAGCGTTGTATTTGAAGAATTTTCTCTCAGGATTTTGTTGATTTCACCTTTGATTAATTATCAGTCACTGTAATAAATTAAACCAATTTTATAAACAAAAAGGAGCAGTACAGTTCAGCTGTGTATTTCAGCATCTAAACAAGTGTGATTTGTGAAGTGGTGGCAAGGATGTCTGAGGAGGAGTGATTGGGAGATATCATTGCTGCAGGCTGTCTTCCCATTAACCATGATTATATGGGGTGACAGAATGGGTAGAACTGTTCTGGGAATGGGTAGAGTTTCATTGAAGGAGCTTAGCAACCCCAGTGGGAAGTTCAGGAGTGAGGGACGAAAGCTGGGGCTGTTTTGTGCCTTGGGAAATGCATTGCAGCAGCCAGATCTTGCTACCAGGATGTTAATAGTGTCTGAAAGGGGCAGCCTGACAGAGAACCCCCCCCCCCCCCAATTGCCATTCCTACTCATTATTCACACCAAGAGTGCTAAAAACCTGCTATTTCCTTGCCCATCAGATGTAATGTTGGGACTGGACATGACAGTTCCCCACTAGCAATGAAACTGGGCAATTTCCCATTCCTGAAAATCAGTAGCAAGCTTGGTAGTTCCTCTCCTCTCACCCAGAATGGTGCTGTCCCAATGCCGCTTTCTGGGCTAGTGTTGCCAGCTTGGGGGGATGTACCAAACAAGCTTTCAAAATCTGCTTGACTTGCGGGGAACAATCTGGACTCCTACATCCAATTTAGGAAGTTTCACTACTTGCTCAGGCCTGATGACCAGCCAGGTCCAGAGGTCTTGGGTCCCTCTCCACAATCGGTCAATTTCACATTGAAAAAAAAAAAAAAGCTTAGTTTCTGTATTCACACAGAGTGGAAGGTGGGACCTCTAGCCTCTCTCTTTTTTGTTTGCAAGGCTATATTGCCTCTTAAGCCATGTGGAGGCCACATTTTCGGGTCCTTGGCCACTCTATAATTGTCTTGGTTAGTTTGTCAGAGAACAACACAGCACTGGCAGCTCCTTTTCTTCTTCTCTCCTCCCCTTACATTTGTAGACTGGTGTCCTTCAGTTCCCATTCTGTTCTTTTATAGTTCAAAGAAAATTGCTACAACTCCATGAAGTGTTAAACAGGCTTTATCAATGGCCATTTGAAACTAGTTGTAAACCAATAGAGATTAAGAATAAAAGTTCACTGACTGAGAAACTAGCAGTATTTACAGCTGTTCACTTACATATAACTCAACTGTCTGTTAATATTGACTAAGAAAGCAAAAAAAAAACCCCAGAAAAAAACCCTTGACAGAAATTGCAAGGTCAGAGAAAATACTGAGGATTCAGTATAGAGCTGTGAGGCATACTTTTCTAGTAGCAACCTCGTGTTTTTGTGTTTTATTTTTGTGCATCATAAACCAGTTGTTTGTATAGCAGTGGTATCAAACATGGCCCACAGGTTGCTGGACTCTGCACTGTGTGCACTGCAGGCAGCACAGGTGGGCTGTCTGTGGTGCCACATACAGTCTGTGTCCCAGGTCCAGCCTGCATGCTGTGGGCAGCACATACCCTTATTCAAGAGCTATGAGGATTCATAGAAACCATCTTTAAACCACTTGCTACTCTAAGCAAAAGTTTTCTACAAGACACCAGAGACTTCCTCAACAGAATTCCAAATACCAGCCGTCTGAGAAGGCCATACTTGCAACTATGGATGTCACCATCCCAAGCACACCAAAAAAACTCCCAATCTGCAGTCAGGCCCTTTTAATCAAAGATCAGACCTTGAGTAAGTGTACCATGGGGTAAAAAACGTTGGGAACCGCTGAAGTAAAAGATGCATTTAACTGAGGCATCTGATGGTTTGCATGAAGCTTTCTTTAAACTTTTTGAATAAATTGCTAGAGTATGTAAATAATATCAACTGGAAAATGGGAAATATGTTGAACCAATACTTATATTCTGTGCCTCTTATTTACAGATTGGTAGGGGAAAACTTTTATATACAAATTGCTAGGCACCCAATCTCATATACAAAGCACTGCTATTTTTCACTTTAATTGAATACTCTTTTCAGTTCATCTCATTCCGTGAAGAAACCTATAAAGATTGAGGAGCAAGAGAGTGTTTGTAGGTCAGGTAGTCTGTGTAGTAAACACATTCAACATCCCACCTGGCCCAGCTTTAGACTTTCACTTAAACACTGAAGTGCCACCCAGTCCTACCTTCTGTCTTCACTCTTACCCTAGAATCCTTCAGAAAGTGAATTGAGGATGTATAACAGTTTGTGTCAAAGTTAGTCATTTGAAGATATCAACCATATATGGGACCCTGCTTGAATTATTGGTGGGAATATAATCCAAATGCAAAAGCTGTGTAAATTTCTGTTATAATTTACCAAGTCCTCCTTAGCTACAAATCCAGAATCCCTTGTAAAAGATACTGTACAGCATACTTTATAATATTGTGACAGAACACCTTTTTGGGTGTCTGTCACTTTAAGGACTGGAGCAGGGAGCTGCCAGGTGGCTGATGAGAGTGGCCATTTTGGAGAGCTCTGTTATAAGGGCAGAGTAGTTTGTGGTCAGCTGCCTGGGGAATAACATTGCCTGGTGAAGCTCCTGTTCCAGGAATACTCGGAGGTAAGGATGAGGCTATGGGGGCAGAGGCAGCCTCACTGGTTCTGGGCATGACCTAAAACTGTACCCTGCTGGGATAGGGAGGCCTGGTGAGCCAGCTTGTGGCGGAGTAGGGCCACCAAATACAAGACTGAGAACCTACCTGGTGTAAGGGGTGCCCAAACCCCTGCCCCCACCTTCAGGTGGGTTACTAGGAGAGTTAAGGGGAGCCTGGCATGTAGAGTAGCTGCACCTGAGTTCTATGGCATGTTGGACCCTGGATGAGCAGCACCTGGGCCTTAAGAGTTGCAGGGCAGAGTTGTGGGCCAGTTAAGCTCAGGGAGGAGTGGTTGAGTCCTAAGGGGTGGAAGACCCCAGGCCCTAGTGTTAGGGGCGGAGTTCTGACCTGAGAGAGGGGTGTAGTGGTCCAGCGAGGGGCCAAGGGCGAATTAGACCCATAGTTGAGCAATCGCTCAGTCCTGTTCAGGTGAGGGTTACGAGAGAGGCCCAGAAGACTCTGCCAGGGTTGACCAAGGGGTGAAGAGAAAAGCCTGAGGATCCCCTTGAGTAGGGTGGAGTGTGTGGCCTGGGTAGGCAGTATGCAAGAGACCAGGTGAGAGCTGGTGGAGTGCAAGAGGTCCTGGTGAGAGGTGGGTGGTGGGTGTGGCCTGAGAAGGCAGCATGGTAGAGACACAAGTATGTGTCCAGTTTGATCTGGCTTAGAACCGAAGATGGAACATACTGTGAGACAACCGTGACGTATTGGGACACATGTAGGGGTGGTAGGAGTGTGTACATATCTCCCATGGTCATTTGGGTGCACGAAGGGCACCCTCCCGCCTATTTGACATCATAACCATTTTTCAGCCAGGCACAGCAGGCGAGCAAAGTGTGTGGTTTGCCCATAGACAAGGGTGAGGCTGTGCTAATCAGGCCTGAAAGGTGCCTTTGTCACAAATATATTACTCTGAAAAAAAATTGTGAGCACCAATGGTGTCCTGTACACTTAGAGCTACCAGGTAGACGTGGTCTGTAATAATCTGAATCATCATGTGTTTTGGAATAAAATATTATATAGTGCAACTCTTACTCTGCTTTAGAATGGAAGTGACAGCATACCTTAATGGATGTTACAACCAAGCACACATCTAAATACAGAGTAAAATAAGTCAGACATACCTAAACCAGAAAATATAAAGGAAAGCTGTTTCATCATAGCCTAAAAAACAAGAAGCAGGATATAAAGGAGTACTTTTAGATGATCAAAACAGCCAGAGTAATTCATTTTTAATGCACTTAGAGACCAAGATTACAGCTTGAAAATTCAAACAACCATATTTTCTTGCTTTACAACCAAATTTAAAGTCTTAATTACAGTTGGACAAGTCATGGAATCATTTGCTTTCCTCCTCTGTTGATCATAAAATACTAGCATTACTTTGAGTTAAGTTTTGTCATGATCTTTACAAAAGATGCATGTCAGGATCTGCTAAGTTGTAAGGTCTTATTATATAAGAGAACCTTTTCTTGTGGTGCCAGAATGTTTGTAACAACAGCTGTTACTTATTTGAATAGCTTGTGTGGCTGTCCTGAATTAGTAGCTTCCAGTGGAGGAATTAAGAAATCATTTATTTTCTAGCTTTCAAGCTGGCACCTGCTACTTCTTACTTGGTTTTAGGAGCTCACATACCCTGTCTTAGAGAGTTATTAGTCTCTGGAAGAAATAAAAGCGTAACTTCCTAATAAATTATTAAGTCAAGATGAGAGATCATTAATGACATTTATGGGTTTTTGTGTTTCCTGAGCTTTAAGCGACCAAACAGTTTAGATTGCTGTCAATTTTTGGTGGTTGAGAAATTAAGCTCAGTCTGGTTATTGAGATCAATGGTCAGCAACCTTCTCCAGCTGTGGACCAGAATAATCCAGTTTGCAAGCAAATCTAGGACGTAGTTGCCACCTGCACCTTTTGCCCTCACTGCAGCGTGAGGGGAGCAGCACCCACTGCCAAAGCCCCATGTCTGCAGGCTGGATCAAATGGCTCTATGGGCTGTAGGTTGCTGACTGCTGATCTAGACTACTTGAAGCATCAGAAACACCAGTGGATTGAAGTTGGATGATTATCAGGAATCTGGAGTACCATACAGTATGAATCAGTGGAGGATGTAAAGTCTTAGTTTTTCAAAAAGAAGTTAAACTCTGATTAATTTCTAACTTATACTGCACGGCATAGGTCAGTTTACCTAAATGTTTCACAGTTGTTGTTTTGCATTATTGTTATGTTTGGCTAGCCATGGAAACATGTCCATATGAAGTTTAATGAATATTTACATTAAAGCTGGTTTTAATACAATGTATGTGCTTCCTAAAAAAAATTGAGGCTATTGCCAGGATATCTTATCTACTTTGAAGGAACATGAGCAAGTACAGTATGAGTTTTATAGCAGAAGGAACTTAAATATTCTGTTCCTGAGATGTGGTCTTACTAAGTCTTCTGCATTTAATAAGGTTTGAAGGGTCCAGATAATCACAGATGATTTTCCATATTCCCAGCACATAGCAGTCTTGTTCAATTCTGTCTGCCAACAGCATGTGTTTAATGAGTACAGTTGCCACTGCTTAATATCAGTAGCCAAAAAAAGCTTTCACATATATTAAGAAGAAGAAAAAAAAAGCAAGGCAGAACAATACAATGATTGTACGGTTGGGAAGTTAGGTTTGCTGTATAAGCAGAATGTGGCTTGGGCTCTCTTTCTGAAGTCTGAAGTATTGAGATACCAAGGGCAGTATTGTCTAGAAATACGTAGCCAGCCAGGTCAGAGACTTCATCATCTTAAACATGGTTAGACATCCAAGTTTGTCTTCTCTCTGTCTTGTCCCCCTACCTACTAGTATTGATTAACAGCATCTCATTAATGTTAATCAGTTAGTGAAATTCTGTACTTTAAAAGTTCCTTTATTACAGGTCCAAAAATCATTTTTGCCTTCCTTTCTGGGTTAGTTTTTAATAAATGTCTTAGCAAGGCATACATTTATGTTTATCTATCTATCATTCAGTTTTTTTACTTTCCTTCATTCCTAGCACCTAGTTATTAAAAGATAGCTAGAAAACAAGTATGTAAGTAAAGAATAAAATTAAAGTTATTTTATTTCTGTTATGTTAATCTTTTTCAACCACAGTTCCAGAAGTGCTTTAAAAAGCTCAATCAGTACTTTTGTACCATTAGTAAATGTTTTGCAGGAGAGTTGAAGTAGTAGCTTTCAGTTACTGTCTTGCGTGCAGTAAGCATTTACTGAACCACATCACTTCTGCATAGTCATAGACGACGTGCATTTCATGGTGTTGCTGCATAGTTTTCTACTTTGTTTCTGGCATACAGTGTAGGCAGCCATTTTGCTATTAGTTTCTGAAACACCGTTGAACACGTTTGGATCATTGTGGGATCTTGTACCACACCAGCCACCATAATATATATTAATTCTCTACACACTGCTGAACCTAACCATTGTAGAAGCTGTGTTTATACACTCCCCTTGAAAATGTCTTTTTGATATGGAATATTTAATTGCCTCTGGAACTATTTGGAACTTGCAGATGAAGTTCCGATTTAAGTGGTCTTCTTACAGTGTTTGTATCTAAGACACAACTAAGACCAGTGGTCAGCAACATTTTGCAGCCATGGGCCAAATCAACCCAGCTCAGGTCCCAGGTTGGTCAGTGCTTCCAGCCTACTGCTGCTTCTCCCCACTGTGCAGTAGTGGCATGAGGTACAAAGCCCCCAGCTCCATAGGCTGGATGTTGCTGACCCTTGACTAAGGCTGTTCTTTGAATTGATCTGTGCATCAGTTGTTTTCAAAATGAAGCTTGTTTTTGTTTTTGACCTATAAAATTTAAACAGATTTTTAGTTATGACTGTGATATAGATACCACAGCAGCTGACATCATCTTGGCACTTAATGGGATGAAATTAGAAACAGGGTTATGTTGATGGAAGAAGTCAGCAGCTTTGAAACTTTCATCCTTCCTTGGCCTATTGGAGGCCGTGTATTGGAGGCCATGTACTGATAATTTATCTTTTCTGAAAACACTGTTTTGACTTCACAACATGAATGGAAACAGAAATGTCTTTAAGAGAAGTCTCAAAATATGTCTTAACTTGTATAAACAAGTACTTGCGTTGTGGCATAACGTTTCTTGAAAGAAAAATTAGTTCATGTTTGTAATTGTTGGAATGTTTTTCAAAAATATATGCAAATTATTTGTAGAATTGATTAATATGTTCATCATGTTAAGAAAGGCTTAAATGGTGATCCTATTACCTTGCATTCTAAGCATGGATTTCTTAGTTAAAAAGAATGATTTCTTACAAAAATATTTATATATGTACATTGAGACTTTTCTCCCTTATGTAGACAGTAACTAGATTGCAAAACATGGAAATAAATTCCTTGTAAATTTCAGAAAAGCTACTAACATGAACTCAGTCATCAGATATGAAGTCACAGTGGTTTTAAGTTGGAATGTAATGATCTGAACTCTTAGGATATGTCTCCAACTGCTCAGTCATGTCACCAAGTATGACCATACTGAAATGTCATGGTTGCTCCATGTTTCCTGATCAGAGGCAGTATAGCACATGAATGCTGCTGTGCATGCCAGCAACCTTTGCAGAGACGCACAGTGTTTTGATTTATACACAGTGCTGTGCTGAAGTGGCTACCCTTCTTCTGAGAGCTAACATGTGCAAAGGAAGTGTGGTATACCTCTGCAAGGTGCTCCCTGACACCATAACTGAGCAGTTTAGACATGCTCTTAGTATTCAGGTGAAATGGAATATCCTTAAGCATGATTTCATGTTCACCTTTATAGTACTTCAGATACTGAAATTAAACTGTTTGCATTTATATACAGTGCATAGTTATGCCTAGTGGTATAAAATGTTTTTTTTTCTTTCCATTTTAAATGAAAAGCCTTTAGCCTTTCTTCTTTCCTCTTCTTTTACAAGCAGAATACACTGCTTCAGGGTCCCTGGCTTAAGATTTTTTAAAAGTTGTTATCATTATTTATTATTCTTTTATTTCGGGGTCTCCATAACTAACATCCTCTCATAGCTGAAACAAAGATTGAAGATTTTCTAGTGAATCTTGTTTTTTAAATAATTTGCATTCTGTTTCTAGAAAGCTAAACAGAGTATTTCATATTGGCAATTACATTTTAATCAAACACTTTAACATGCACAAAAAATTGTGCTTGTGTTTTCCTGTAATGTATGGGGCTCTTATCTGAGTTTTAAACTTCTGTTTTTCCTTTACAGAATGCTGCCTTTTTGTATGGCCTTGGTTTGGTCTACTTCCATTACAATGCATTTCAATGGTAAGTTGGAATAAATCCTAACGATATCAGATGTTCTGTTTTATACTATATTAAAAAAATGAATATTCCAAATACTAGCTCACTTTCCATGCAGGATGTTTTAATTCCTTTATTCTATTTTATTTTTTGTAGTAACGATCAGATTTTCAGAGAGATTGTCCTGGAATTCATCATACTATAAGCTTGTGGTGACTATATTTGCTTAAATAGAAAGTAATGTATATTTAGCTTTCTTCAGTATGACACAGCAAATTAAAACAAGGATAGTTAGCACAATGTGACCATGTAAGTTTCTGAGGATCAGCTACCAGCCACAGGTTTGGGAACCATAGCCATGGTTGTGAAACCTTTGTTCTCCAGTTTTATATTTTTCTAGTTTTGTTTTTTAGGTTTTTGTTTTTGTATTTCTAACTGAAATATTTCAATGAGTGTATCGTATTTGAATGGTTTTTGATATAGCGGACTCAGAAGATGAAAAATAAATATGACTGTAATCTGTAAAAAAGGCTTTGCTTCTTAGGAAACAAGGAAATGACAGAATTAATTGTCTGAAAGAATTGACGGAAAGCTGGAAATGGGGGTAGGGAGAATGGTGCAGTCACTGGTACCTGGAGAGAGAAGTTTTGGGAGCAGATGGCATTATTGTAAAGGGAAGGACTTACTTGCTACATTTTTGCAGAGGCTTGGCTTGCTATAAGAGAGAAACTTGCGTAAGATGACAACATATGTGATATGGTTTTACATGATGTGAATAGCTTTTCTTACTCTGTAGTCTTCAGTGTTGACTTCAAGCACTAGTAAATATGAAATGTTGCTGATCAGCTCAATGCCAATATATACTGAATGATCTTGAGACTGTGTAAATTTGTCTGTGTGCCTTTTGTTGAAGGAAATGATAGAGTGCTTGTGTGATGTTAAAAAAAATTCTGTTTCTAAAGTAAAATATTAGCACGATAACTTATTTTATGGCAGTGAGACTAAGGGTTCGTGCTCACCTTAAAGTGCAGACCGTTTCATCGCATTCAGATGTGCCATTGAAATAAACTAAGTGTTGAAGTAGGAGAGAACATTGAGTTTTGATCTTACAACTGAGAATTTTTTATTGCTGTTGGTATAGAATCACAGCACATTCTGTACAAGAATTTATAGACTGAATTTACAAAAGTAATTAAAAGAAGTTTCTGAGGAATTTGACAGATTACAGGCTGGTGACCCTGTAACAGTGTCATTGGAAATCTGGCTTAATCTAATTAACAAGAAAGAATCTAAAACACGTGAGGATAAAATCAAAAGAGTTTTTAGAAGAGATTCAAATTAATATGTTACCAGTGACATAATCCCAGATAGAACATAAATTGAGCTTGGTATAATAATGAGAGACTGAGACATGGGTAATAGAATGAAGTAGTGTCCTTTATTTTCTTTTGCCTTTAGCATTCAAGATAGTTTTCTACCACAGTTCTGTTTGAAAAGAATCTGATTCAGTTCTGTTTTTACATAGACAGGTTCATAAACTGGAAGTAAGTCATTTCCAACCAATCCTGTTCTGCTGTCATTTCTTTAACTTGATCAAATTGTTGATCAGTAATGTTGTTTTGGCTGTTATTATTGAAGAAGAGGAAGTGTTCCTGATAAAACAAGTTGTTTTTTGTTGGCAAAGTTCCAAGAGTATTTCTCCATATGCCATTATCTGAACCAGTTTATATATGCTATTGGCATTGCTTAGTCCATGGCTGTCTCTCTACTTATCTTCATGTCACTCATGGCAATGTAAGGATGTCATATTATAGGCTCTGCTTACGGTGTCCTGTTAGATGGTATAGGATTTAAAACCACAGAATCATTGGAAATTATGGTTGCAAGGGACCTTAGGAGGTCAACTAGTCCAACCCCCTGTCCAAAGCAGGACCATCCCCAACAAAATCATTCCAGCCAGGGCTTTGCTGAGCTGGGCCTTAAAATCCTCCAAGGATGGGGATTCCACCACCTCTCTAGGTAAGCCATCCCACTGCTTTGCCACCCTGCTAGTGAGAAGTTTTTTCCTAATATCCAGCATAAACTTCCCTTGCTCGAAATCAAGACCATTGCTCCTTGTTCTGTTATCTGCCACCACTGAGAACAGTCTAGCTCTATCTTCTGTGCAACCACCCTTCAGGCAGTTAAAGGCTGTTATCAAATCCCACCTTAGTCTTCTCTATAGACTAAATAAAACAACCCAGTTCCCTTGGCTTTTCCAAGTCATGTACCCCAGCCCTGTAACCATTTTTGTTGCTCTCTGCTGGACTCTCTCCAGTTTGTCCACATCCTTTCTATGGTGGTGGGGGTAGGGGCAAAACTGGATATACTCCTCCAGATGTGGACCAATTCAAAATAGAGGGGAATAATTGCTTCCCTCAGTTTGCTCGCAGCGTTTCTACCAATGCAGCCCAGTATGACATTAGCCTTCTTTGCAACAATGGCATACTGCTGGCTCATATTAAGCTTATTGTCCACTGTAACCCCCAGGTCCTTTTCTGCAGAGCCTGTACTGTTGTTTTATGTGTACTGGTGCAGGCTGGGGCACACAGACCCTGTGAACCTTGGGGGTGCTTTGCCCACAGTAATATTTCTGGCTGGTTCTTTCAGCACAAAGCGTCCCAAGATAGCATCAGGTAGAACTGAGAAAAAATAAAAAAGGCAAACTCTGATGGCCAAGCAGGGGCTGAAGGCCTCTCTCCCCCTCCCTCCTCAGTAACAGAGCAAAGCAAGCTGTAACTCGACACCTTTATTGATGGGCGGAGGGGGGAGTAAAAGGAGGCAGTCAGAACACACTTTGAGCAAACATAAGCAACTTGTGTCTTACGGAGTCTGGGTATAGTGACCCTTTTAAGCTGCAACTAGCCTAGACATAATTCCTAACTCCAGGTTTTTACTCACAGAAAAACACCAGGCAGGAGCCTGGGGCACTTGCTTGCAGCTTTCAAAATGCCCACCAGAAGGGAGAAAGTGCTCCTCCCTCCCCCTAGGAATTTTATCTGGCCAGGTCACCTGAGTGACCAGCCTGAGCCAAGAAGAAAGCGAGGAGAGAGGGGGGTCACTTGGGATAGCCCAAGTGAGGGGCAGAAAGAGGGGGAGGGGATTTCTTCATAGGAGGTAGTAGTGAATATCATTGTTGCACAAGTCTTGAGTCTTGCAAGTATTATTCTGCTCTTACCTATTTTCCAGTCTGCTGTGGTTCTTTAGGTAATATCTCTTATGATCAAGGTAACTCTTTCCTTCAGCTGAAAGAAAATGATAATTTTCTCCTTCAGTCTGCTATAGTCTTCTTGCCATTTACTTTCAATTACACTGACAGTATCACTACCATATTTTTCCCTCTTGCACCTTGAGATGACTGCAACTACTGCAATATCATTTGTACTTTTTCCTTATGAAACTGGTGAAGAATTACGGAAACTGGATTCAAAATAGTCAGTTGTTTAAAGAGAACAGACCTTAGGCAATTAATGGAAATTTCCAAATAATGGAAATTTTTTTAGTATGTTTGAATTGGTTTGATATGAGACAAGCTTAGGAGACTTATCTAGCTAGTAGAGTAGGACCTTGGCTGTGTTGCTAAATCTCTTATGTTATGAAGGTTTCATTTTGGACATTCAGCCCCCATACACCCAGTGGGAGAGCTAGGCTGACCACAGGCATCTTAACCACTATGATTTAACTTTACACAAAGCATTTCTGCGTTTTGCAATGATTAGAGTAATGGATAATTTGGTACTCAATTAATGCCAGAATTCTTGCTGTTGCTATACTGGAGAAACTGTTGGACAGTAACAGTAGGAAATTAAAGAGGAACCTTATTGCTGATAATGCATATAAAATAGTGCACTTTTTTTTTTTTTTTAAGAACAGTTGTGGGTTTTCAATGTTTTACTGGGGGTGGGGAGCGAGAAGGAGAAAGAGGGTTATGGTCAGATTGAGAGGAAATATGCAACAGCCTAGAGTTGCTGGCAGGTCACTTATAGTTACATCCTGTACTGTAGAACATATTCCTATATAACGTTATTTGGATGTATAAGTAGAAACTAAATAGGGATGTAATGTATCATATTTAAGTATAGGCAATTTTAAATGTTAAGAGTGTGCCTCTAAAAATGTGTAAACTATATTCTTGTTATCTTGCTGCTGTGATGTGTATTACATCGGCAGCTGTGCATAACAGATTGGGGAGTTGACTGGGCTTTCCTGTTGCATTGTTTTGCCAGTCAGGTACAACACCAGAAGGATGATATGGTGGCAGTGCCCTTTGTACAATGGCAATTTATGCCATCTATAGTGTTTTTTTTTAAATAATCCTTATTTAATTTAATTAAAAATATTATAGGATTCTAGTAAAATCTCTTCTAATTTGAGAGTTTGGGTTTGGTATAGGCTTTGACAGAAAAAGTTTATGTAGACACCAACATTTCATCACTCTAGGTGAAGAGTTAGACTCTATCTAACACAATAACAATAAGCATAATAGATAATGTAGTAAAAGTATTTTGTAAAATAACCTTAAATTGATCACAGTTATGTACACAGATGGAGATATACCTGTAAATATATGGACTAAACCCATTATTAAGAAGAAAAAAATCACTGTGATTCCTTCGTTCTTTCATTTTTTGCTTCAACATTTTCTTGGCTATTTTTCTGTCTCTGTTCTCCTTATATAGGATGATTTTTCCTTTTGTATTTTCTTAATTCCCTACAGTATTCAGATTAAAAAGAAATAGAATTTGCCTGATCAAGTGACTGATAATAAACTAATAGAAAAATTGACAGAGATCTGGAGTTGCCTGGATTCTCAGGAAGGAAGTAGAAACCATTTAATAGATTCATAGATGTTAGGGTCAGAAGGGACCTCAGTAGATCATCGAGTCTGACCCCCTGCATAGGCAAGAAAGAGTGCTGGGTTCAGATGACCCCAGCCAGATGCCTATCTAACCTCCTCTTGAAGATCCCCAGGGTAGGGGAGAGCACCACTTCACTTGGGATCCCATACAAGATTTTGGCCACTCTAACTGTGAAGAAGTTCCTCCTAATGTCCAGTCTAAATCTGCTCTCTGCTAGCTTACGGCCATTATTTCTTGTAACCCCCAGGGGTGCCTTGGTGAGTAGAGCCTCACCAATTCCCTTCTGCGCCCCCATGATGAATTTATAGGCAGCGACAAGGTCGCCTCTCAATCTTCTCTTGTGGAGGCTGAAGAGGTCCAGGTGCCCTAGTCTCTCCTCGTAGGGCTTGGCCTGTAAGCCCTTAACCATACGAGTGGCCCTTCCCTGGACCCTCTCCAGGTTATCCACATCCCTCTTAAAGTGTGGCGCCCAAAACTGGACGCAGTACTCCAAGTATTCCTGCGGTCTGACCAGTGCCTGATAGTGACCAGTATCACCTCCTTGGTTCCATTTGTCATGCATCTCCTGATGCACGACGAAGTGCAGTTAGCTTTGCTTATGACTTTGTCACACTGGTGACTCATCTTCATCTTGGAGTCCCCTATGACTCCTAGATCCCTTTCCACTTCCGTGCTACCAAGTAGGTCATTTCCTAGGCAGTAGGTGTCTTGGATATTTTTCCTCCCTAGGTGCAGCACTTTGCATTTCTCCTTGTTAAATCGCATTCTATTGTTTTCTGTCCATTTGTCCAACCTGTCCAGGTCTGCCTGGTTTTAAACTCTTTTACAGTGAGATGCCCCCACTCCTCTTCCCTTTAGCAGCTTGGAAGTGACAGAGGGTATGGACACATGTAACAATTAGTGTTTCATTGCCTTTGAAAAGTTTCAGAGGGCCAGATGTACAGATGTGTGTGCCCTTTGAAATGGCCAAAAGTGACTGAAATCCTCTTAAGATATAGTACTTGGTTAAACAAAGTACTGGTTTTGAAGTGTTTCACTTTTGGTTGTGTGTGCAGACAACAGCTGGGTTAAGCCTGGAGCTGGGCTTACCCCCTGCCCTCCCTTCCATACCTCTAGAGGGCCCCAGTGACTATGGAACCAAGCCTCCCCCCTCTAATCTTCTCCTGCAAGAGGGAAAGCAGAGGTTCAGGGTATTGGAGAGCTCCCACCACCTCTCCCTCTCCCCATTTTGCCACTCATTTCAAGAATAGGCTGGATTATTTCTTGATGTTAATGGGACACATCTTTCTTTTAAATGCTGCCAGCCAAGCCCTCAAGATAGTTTATTGAAAAATTATATTTAAGAGGAAATATTTGACTTTTATTGTAGATTAGATTACACCAAATGGTATGTATTTTAAAATGTTTTCTGGGGAACATAGCTTTTGTCTCGCTTAAGGTTTTTTAGTCCAATTTTTCTTTTCATATTATATAAATTGAGCAGCACATGATACTATTAATATGCTCAATATATTTTGCAGGAGCCAAGGTACAAACATCTTTAGTAAAGTGCACCTTAATGCCTTTCTCTTTTCTATTATGGTTACAAAAAGTGATTTTGTTTTAAATGGAATAAACAAATAGGTTCCTCAGTGTTCCTTCCAGCTTTAAATAGTTTCAAGCACTCTTTAGTACATGGATTTATTTCCCCAAACTAAAGGATGAAAAAGGCATGTTTTTAAGATTCCTTTGTTTTAATATTGTCAGCACATCAATAATGTGACCCCCACAGGAATACTTTTAAACAAATTCTCCATTTATGTGTCATCTCTTGCCTACTATTGTTATATCTTTCTGTTCTCCATATACTTGTGTTCTCTCTATTTTTATGCTGATGCTTTCCTCTGTGGGCACTTGCAACTGCATGAAAATGAATTATATTTAACTTTCTGAAATGTTTTGCACACGTTTCAGTTCTTCAGCCCTCTTAAATGGTATAAATAACATTTTATCACAGGGTTTAGTGGATTTACAACTGTCCCTCCTCCCCATCAAGGCCTCTCTTTTACTGGATACATAGCTAGTACACTCTTATGGCCTACAGCTGTAGCCTGGAGAGTGATGTGGCCCTAGCGGTATCCTTCACCAGTATTAACATACTGAAGGCCCAGATAAATGTTGGAAGTAGCTTGTTTTTAGAAAATAAACTTAGAAGTGCCATTTCCACTGTTAGATTCATAGATTGTTAGGGGCTGGAAGGGACATTGGAAGATCATCAGGTCCAGCCCCCCACATCAGGGAGGAAAGACAGCTGGGGTCACGTGACCGCAGCAAGGTGATGGTCCAGTCTCCTCTTGAAGCTTTTCAGGGTAGGTGATTGCATCCTTCTGGAGGGAGCTAATTCCACAGTCTGAACCCCCTAACTGTGAAGAAGTTTTTCCTGATGTTGAGCCAGAAACGGTCTTCCAGGAGTTTGTGGCCATTACTCCTGGTTTTCCCCAAGGGTGTCTTTGTGAACAGTTGTTCACTGACCCCTTGATGTACTCCCCTGATGTAGTGGTAAGCTGCTACCAAGTCCCCTCTCAGCCTTCTCTTCTTTAGGTTGAAGAGTGTCAGGTCCCTCAGCCATTCCTCGTATGGTTTGCCATGCAAGTATCTAATCATACAGGTGGCCCTTCTGCACTTTCTCAAGTTTTACCATGTGCTTGTTAAAATGCGGTGCCCAGAACTCCACACGGTTCTCCAGTTGGGGTTTTACCAATGCCAAGTTGAGCAGAAGAATAACTTCCTTGGTTTTGCAGGAGATGCACTGATTGATGCATGCCAGAGTATTATTTGCCCTGCTGGAAGCAGCATTGCACTGCTGACTCATATTCATATTGTGGTCTTTTATTACCTGCAGGTTCATTTTGTTCGTGGTGCTCGTCAGTTTGGCGCCACCAAACCTCTGGTATGTTGGGGATTGTTCATCCCTAGGTGGAGCAACTTACATTTCTTGATGTTGAACTTCATCTGGTTTTGACTGGCCCAGCTTGCTAGCCTGTGTAGATCTGCCTGTATCTGTTGCCTGTCTTCAAGCATGACCACACTTCCCCATAACTTGGTGTCATCTGCGAATTTGACCAGTGAGCTCTTCATCCCCACATCCAAAAAATTGATAGAGATGTTGAAAAGTACTGGTCCAAGCACTGACCCTGTCGGACACCACTGGTCACTTCTCACCAGGACGACACAGATCCATTCATTAGGACTGTCTGGGTCCTACCTCGCAGCCAGCTTCGTACCCATCTAACTGTCTTGTACGTAAGCCCACAATCCTTCAATTTTCTTATGAGAACATAGTAGAATACCTGACCAAAGGATTTTTGGAAGTTAAGGTATATAATGCAACCTCCTTTCTCTTATCCAGGTGGTGAGTTTCCTGATCATAAAAGGAGAGGAGGTTGGTAAGACAAGACCTGCCCTCAGTGAAGCCCATGCTGGTTGTCATTCAGAATCCTACCTTCTGGAAGCCTCTCGCACATAGACTCCTAAATGAATTTTTCCAGGATTTTCCCTGAGATAGAAGTTAGGCTAATTGGCCTATAGTTACCTGGGTCCTCTCTTCTCTTCGAGTCCTCGGGGACCTCTCTGGAGTGCCACGAGTTTTGGAATAGTTTTGCCAAGAGCTTCGCAATGACTTGAGCTAGCTCCTTCAGCACTCTCGGATAGAGTTCATCTGGTCCTGCTGACTTGTAGATGTCTGATTTCTTTAATTGATCACACACCAGTTCTACAGCAACAGTAGGAAGGCAGTCATTCCTGCCATGTTCTTTCTGTACCTTATCTGGTGTGATTTTTTTTTCTCTCCCCTTGGCCCAGTGAAATATCAAGGCAAAGTAGTCATTCAGGAGTTCATTTTTCTCCTGAGTGTTGGTAACCAGCTGTCCTGAGTTATTGAGCAATGGCCCCACACTCCCATTTGTTTTCTTCCTGTTCCCTACATAACTAAAGAAGGACTTCTTGTTGTCCTTGATTCCCATTGCTAATCTAAGTTCAGTTGCCGCCTTGGCCTTCCTAATTTGTTCCCTGTAAGTGTGGGCTGCTGTTGTATAGTCTGCCTTGGGGCCTGTCCCTAGCTTCCACTGTTTGTACGCCTCTTACTTCTTTATTAAGAGGGATTTGATTTCCTTGTTTAGCCAAGAGGGCTTCCCAGCCCTTCTGCTACCTTTTCTTTGTATGCAAATGGACTTCCTTTGTGCTTCAAGGATCATGTCCTTAAGGAACGACCACTCTTCATGGACACCTTTTGCCTTTGAAGTATAAGACTGCAACCCGGCTATCAGATTTGTCTGCCTTGTTTCATAGTTGGGTAGGGTCAGAAGGGACTGGAGCAGATCATCAAGTCCGACCCCCTACCATGGCTGGAAAAAGTACTGGGGTGAAACAACCCCAACAAGGTATTCATGTAGCCTCCTCTTAAAGACCCCCAGGCCAGGAGCCAGCACCACTTCACTTGGAAGTTGGTTCCAGATCCTAGCTGCCCTGACAGTGAAGTAGCACTTCCTGATGTCTAGTCTAAATCTACCCTCTGCCAGCTTGTGACCATTATTTCTAGTCACTGCTGGTAGTGCTCGGGGTAACAGGGACTCCCCCAATGCCTGCTAGTCTCCTCTGACTAGTATGTAAAAGGCCACTAGATCCCCCCTCAGCCTTCTCTTGTGGAGGCTGAACAGGTTCAGGTCCCTTAGCCTCTCCTTGTAGGGCCTGCCCTGCTGCCCCCTGATCATGTAAGTGGCCCTCCTCTGGACCCTCTCCTTGTCCACATCCCTCTTGAAGTGCGGCGCCCAGAACTGGACGCAGTACTCCAACTGCAGTCTGGCAAGTGTCGCATAGAGGGGGAGGATCACCTCCTTGGACCTGTTCAAGATGCATCTGTGGATGCATGACAAAGTATGGTTGGTCTTCCTGACTGTATCCCCACACTGCCGGCCCATGTCCATTTTGGCATCAGTAGTGATTCCAAGATCCTTTTCTGCCTCTGCACTGACGAGAAGGGAGTTCCCCAGCATGTGGGTCTGCTGCTGGTTCTTCCTCCCCAGGTGCATCACTTTGCACTTGTCACTGTTGAAACCCATCCTGTTCTTATCCGCCCACCCCTGTAACCTATCTAGGTCTGATAGCAGCTTATTCCTCCGTTCTAGCATGCACATATCCCCCTACATCTTAGTGTCATCAGCAAATTTGACCAGAGTGCTTTTTACCCCCTTGTCCAAGTCACTGATGAAGATGTTGAACAGTGTGGGCCCGAGGACCAAGCCCTGGGGGACCACACTGCCCACATTCCTACAGGTCGAAAATGACTTGCCCACCACCACTCTCAAGGTGTGGCCCTCCAGCCAGTTGGCGACCTATTTGACTGTGTAGGTGTGGACACCACAGTCCCCTAGTTTTTAATGAGAATGGGGTGAGAGACGATGTCGAAGGCCTTCCTAAAGTCCAGAAAGACTATGTCCGCTGCTACCCCTGTGTCTAAAGATTTTGTGACCTGGTCATAGAAGGCCACCAGGTTGATCTGACAGGACCTGCCTCTAATGAACCTGTGTTGGTTGCCCCTAAGCATAACCTCCCCCGCTGGCCTCTCGTGGACATGTGCCAGGATAATTCTCTCAAAAAGCTTACCCAGGATTGAGGTAAGACTAACTGGCCTATAGTTTCCTGGGTCCTTCTTCCTCCTTTTTTTGAAAATGGGAACCACGTTGGCCCTCTTCCAGTCCTCTGGCACCACACCAGAGCACCATGAGTGTTCTTACAGCCGTGCCAGGAGTCCCGTAATGACCTCTGCTAATTCCCTCAGCACTATGTGGTGGAGATAGTCAGGACCAGCTGATTTAAATATGTCCAATCCCTCCAGAAGTTCCCTGACTAGATCCTCAGTGACCCCGGGCTGGGTGCGCTTCCCCTGGGACCTGAGGGGGTCCTGGTGGGGGGGTTGATCTGGTCCCTGCTCAGGAAATTGGAGGCAAAGAAATTGTTAAATAGGTTAGCTTTGTCATCTGGTGTGACGACCAAATTTCCTAGCGTGTCTTGCAGGGGCCCCACGTTACCCGGTACCTTCTTTTTGCCCCTATGTATTTAAAAAAGGACGACTTGTCCTCGATCCAGGTCGCTAGTCCCAGTTCCATCTCCACCTTGGCCTTCCTGACCACCCTCCTGCAGCCCCGTGCAACCGAGGTATAGTCTTCCCTTCCATTGGGAGTATGCCTCAGTTTTAGCTAGGACACTTTCTCGGATGATTTTGGAGAGCCATGGGGACTTTTGCGCCCTCTTGCTCCCTTTGATCTGTGTTGGGATTACCTCCCTTTGGGGTTGGAGGATTGTCTCTTTAAGGAGCAACCACTCTTCGTGGACTCCCGACTCCCCTCTCCTCTGGGACCTCAGTGCTTCCCCGACTATTCTCCTTACGTCATTGAAGTCCGCCTTCCTGAAGTCCAGGGCTGCTGCCTTGCTTTGTAGGCCTTTGCCACCTTGCATTGGATGGTGAATTCCAGCAGGCGATGATCACTGTCGCCCAGGTGATCGAGCACCCACAGCCCCCTCACCAGGTCGTCACCTGTGGCAAGCACCAGGTCCAACAAGGCATCTCTCCTGATGGGGCTGTGCACCTCCTGGGTTAGATGGAGGTCCTGTATTTTGGTTAGGAACCTACGTGAGCAGTCAGACCTGGCTGACTCTTCTTCCCAGCAGATGTCTGGAAAGCTCAGGTAACCCATGATGACATCTTTTGACCTAACTACCTCTGTGAGCTGACTTAAGAATTTCCGGTCTAGCTCTTCCCCTTGGTTGGGTGGTCTGCAGTAGACCCCCACTGTTAAGTCCCTTTTCCCTCGACTTCCTTGTATTCTAACTGACAGATGGTGAACGCAATGGTTTCATGGTTGCTGTCACCCAAGCTACCCTCTGTATTTTAAATCAGTCAGCAGGTCCTTTCCTTTGGCCAGGACCAGGTCTAGGAGAGCATTACCTCTGATTGGCCTGTGCAGGTCCTGAGCCAGAAAGAGCTCTTCAGTGCAGGTTTTGATTCCTTGGGGGACCTTCTAAGAGTTAGCAGTTGTTGTTTAGTTCTTTGGTGTCAAGTCTTCACATTGACAACAGGTTTCTCATCTCTCCCCCTTGCTGCAATATTTATTACCATTTTTTTTCAGTCGCTATGGTTGGAACCAAAGTTTAATAATTACCCCCTTGATTGAGGGGGGAGAGTGATGGATAAGGTGGCCAGGCATCTTGTATTTTTCTGCCGGAGTCCTGAAAGGGAGTGGCAAAAACAGTGCAAAACCAGAGGCCAGAGGGAGTTTGCTTTGAGTCTGGTTATTATTGGCTACTTTGTTGACCTTTTTTTGTTCTTTTGCTGCTATTTTTTTTCTCTGTTTTATCTGTTAGCTTTTCTCTGTCATTTCTCTTTGCTGTCTGAACCAAAATTGCCTTAAGCAAAAAGAAATGTAGGGCTGGGAATAGAAAAGAAAATTAAGACAAATATGGAAATCTATTTTTAGTAATGATCTTTCTGAAAAAGGATGGCAGAGAAAGGGAGCTCCACTTTGTACAGAAGCTGTGTCACCATCAGCTAAGAAATAGTTACTTTTAACAATATGATAGAGATTTCCAGGTAACATTTTTTCTTTCTGCCTTGTTCTGTAACTTGCTCAAATAAGCAGGGAAAGTTGTGCTGCCTTTGCACAAGGGAAACTTGTAGAAAATACAGCTCCAAGTGTATAAAATGAGGAATTCAAAGCTTATACTGAGTGTGGGCTTGTGAAGAAATTCTGTTTAACAATAGCATGAACAGCCTAAGCTATGAAGACACTTACAAAGTAAATATGGTTATTCATAGTTTCATAGTAGCTAGGGTCAAGAGGGACCTGAATAAATCATCTAGCCCAGATTTGTCCAACATGTGGCCCTCCAAGCCATTTTATCTGGCCTGAGGCGCTGCCACCGCAGAGCCAGGGCAGCGACGAGGCGGGCAGGGCTGGCCTGCAGGCCCCGGCTGGCAGTGAGGGGCGGGGAGCTGCTTACCCCTACGGGGCCAGGCTCATCAGTGAGCCGTGTCCTTCCGCTGCTGCCCTGAGGGCTGCATGGCACGGGGCTGCCCCAGCCACGCCTGATTAGACTAGCTGGAGACAGCATGTGTAGCTTGTTCTCTGGCTCCACCCTTTGCTCCTGGCACATGGCCGGGGGAGCTGCAGCATGGCCCGCGCCCTGCCCGCTGTGTGGTGGACGGAGGCATGAGGTAGGTTCCCACGCGGAGCTGGGGGCACCTTGGGGCTGAGCTGGGCCAGGGTGGAGGCATGGGGTAAGTTCCCGCTTGGAGCTGGGGGCACCTTGGGGCTGAGCTGGGCCAGGGCGGAGGCATGGGGTAAGTTCCTGCTTGGAGCTGGGGGCGCTTCGGGGCCGGGCCAGGGTGGACAGAGGCACGGGGTAAGTTCCCATGCAGAGCTGGGGGTGCCTTGGGGCCGGGGTGGACGGAGGTACGGGGTAAGTTCCCGCACAAAGCTGGGGGTGCCTGGGGGTCAGGCTGGGGCTGTGGGGTGCGCGGTTGCAGGAACCCAGCCCAGAGGCTGCATTTGTCCCTCAGACAGGGACATCCAGGATGAAGAGATAAAAGGGAGGGTACGTATGCACACACACGTGCACATACACACATGCATGCATGCTGACGTGTGTGGCAGTGAGGAGAGCTCACATTTTAGTCAAGTGTTTGGTATTATTTCATTCTTGCATTTATATTGTTTTTATTTTGGATTTTAAACCACATTTCCAGACGCATTTCATTGTCACTTTCCTGCAACTTCATTGGTGTCAAAGGTCACGTGACATCATTTCCTGATGTGGTACTACTTCCTGTGAGGTCTTTGAATATGGCTCACCGGCCCACTGGGTGATAAAAAGTTCGTGATCCGGCCCCACCTTCAAAAAGGTTGGACACCCCTGATCTAGCCTGACCCTCTGCCACAGGCAGGAATGAATGCTGGGTTCACAAGACCCCAGACAGGTGATCATCCAACCTCCTCTTGAATTTGCCCAAGGTAGGGGTGAGGACCACCTCCCTGGGAAGTTGGTTCCAGATTTTGGCCACCCTAACTGTAAAAAATGGCCTTCTGATCTCTAACCTAAACCTGTTCTCCATCAGCTTATTACCATTGTTCCTTGTCACCCCAGGTGGTGCTGGAGAGAAAAGGGCTCTACCTATTTGCTGTTGATCTCCCCTGATGAGTTTGTAGGCAGCCACCAGGTCCCCCCTCAGCCTCCTCTCACGAGGCTGAACAGGTTCAGGTCCCTTTGTCTCTCCTCATAGAGAGGGCCTGTCCTGCCCTCTCACCAAGCGGATGGCCCTCCTCTGACCCCTCTCCAGGCTGCGCACATCCCTCTTGAAGTGGGGAGCCCAGTATTACAATTACAAAGTAAATCTGATTCTTTCTAGATGGAAAAAAGGACAAGATCTTAGTAAAGTAAATTAAAAAACCTACTTCAACCGGTATGGTATGGTGAGCAGAGAAATCTGAAATACTAAAAAAGTTTCTTTTTTTTTTCATGACACTGCAATGAATAGGCTTCAGTAGTATATTCACTAACTTTCAGGGCAGATAAATTAGTGATTTTTTTTTTTTAAATAATCAGATTTTTTTATTTAATCTTTAAAAAAACTAAGATTTTTTTGAAAAAATAAACATATATAAAGATAGTTTTAATTTAACATATGTTTGAACTCAAAAATATTGTTGTGCAATATTGATTATAATTTCTAATTATATACTATTTGAGACAATATATTCATGTAACCTTTTCAGAAAAGTTTTATAAATAGGTCACAAGAGGCCATGGACTGTATTAGGGACCCAATCTTACGAGGTTCCCAGAAGCTCCTCTACAGATTAGAAAAGATTTTTTTTAAAAATGCTACCCAGTGGGACTCAGTGGTCAGTCTAGAAGATTTCTTTGATGCTTAGTTTCAGTTGTCAAACTCTGGATTTGTGTGTCCAGAGATAACATCCTTGTTACCAGCAGTATATGGAGATGAGAGAGAACAGACCTGATTACCCACCCGTCAGTTTTCTTGTCTCTCTGCAAGTTTTTTTTTTACAGAGTCTAGCCCTTTCTTGCCTCTTTCTAAAAGTGCAATGTTTCAAGAAGTTAAATGAATAGAGGATTGTTGGGGGTGGAGTGGATTGTGGCAAGGAGTCTGGAGATAAATGCAAGGAGGGAGGGGCAGTAGAAACAAAAGAGAAACATTTTGAGTTGAATATTCCACAAATCCTGAGGGATAAGTTTCTGAGGATAGCCTCTCCATTGACTTGAGAAGTAGTCAGGGAATGGTATTGTAGAAGGGAAAACCTATTATGGCAGTGGGCTTGCCCAGCCATTAAAAAGACCCTGTTTAGAAATATTTTAATGAAGGTTATAGCAAGCAAGAAAGAATGTACTTTTTGTAGAGAATAGTGACTAAATTGAGGCTTCCTGACTTGTGATTTTAAATCATGATTTAAATCAGTTTGATTTAAATCAGATCCACCCTGCTAATTTTGTTTATATGCATAATAATGGATAGTTCCAGTACAGCTTGTCCTAAATATCTTCCTGCTAATTAATGTTATGATGGGTGGTCACAGAGGAAATAGATAAGGGATTCTTATATAGCTCCAACTTCCCTTCCCACCTTGTTGACACCTGCATCTCAAAACCATTAATTGTTTAAATATTGCACTATGAAGATGATCTTTTCAATATCTTTTAATTTTAGTGGTATTAGCTTTTGGGTAGTTAAATTGGTACCAGTGCATGATTCAAAGTAATTTTAATTTTTGGTCTTGACAAATTTAAAGCTCATTTTCCTGCATTAGATGTAGATTATATCACAATTTGGATTTGTGAATTTGGTAGCTGTTTAATCTTTTGTCAACTCTTGATAGGTTGGCCAATAGCTAGTGTCTTTTCCAGGTTAATCTTCATAGGTCATCTTGTTCAGATGACATAGACAGAAAGACAGTGAGTGCACTTGGAAAGGAAGTATTGGGCTAGAAAGAAGAAATTGCATCATGTTTTTTTGAGTTACTGTGCTTTTGCTCTGCAAAAACAGAATCAGATTTTTGGCTGCTGGTATCTGTGTAGACTTCTGTTCCTGTTCGTGGGGCAGTTCATATTTACTGAAGTTATTATATGAGGTAGGAGCCCTTCACCCTTCATTCTATCATTTGGACAGATATTTTCCCACTCTGAAGGCTTTTACAGAGGAGAATGAAATCTATACTAATGAAGATCAGCATGGGAAAGCTCAGATAAAGACAATGATGAGCCTCATCTCTTAGGGAAGCATTTGTTTCTTGAAGCTGTTTGTTTAAGCGGAGGCTTCTGTATATTTGACGTAGATTGTCAAGTTATCATTTAGTAACTAATCTTCCATTGCTTGGTCACAGTACATTTTCTGACTGCCCCAGGTCTTTTGTGACCCATTTCCATTTGGCTGCAGTCCTGAATGGGTATCAGAAATTGATTTGGTGTATTGATGGATGATTTTTTACTGCTAAATAAATACTGAATGTTCATACTGGTATGACTAGATCACTTTTCATTTGATGCCATGAAACGTGTTGCTGTTGAATAGTATGCTGTTTGTCTAAGAATGAGTGTTTATAAGTAACACGCAATACAAAAAAATACCATCATTCATGGTTTTGTATATACAGTCATTTACTGTATATAATTTAACATTTTATATAGAGAGATATATTGGTTTCCCATTTTAAAAAGCAATTGAATATCATATTTACTTGAATACAATATGAGGTGGGTGTCCATCCCCCTGCACCCCTCCAAACTTCATTAAATACATTGTCTGTCATTAAACTGCTGCCAAAATAACGTGTGTTCAGTAATGGAAACCAACTATATTGTTGATTAAATGCAGCCAACACTGAACATGACTATAAAATAAATAAATGGCATATGTTGGGCACATGCTGTGATAGGAAGATAATATAAAAACTGATTTAGAAAGGATAGGCAAAGAAGTAACAAGACAGGAGATTGCATATGATGAGAAGAAATGGAAGGCCTTAGTTAAGGCAGTTACAGGCTCTTGATGCCTGTGAAATCAGTTAGATGAAATTTCCCACCTAAAATGCTCATCTACGCTGAAAGACAAGTCTAGGACCTCACTGACATTTCTAATGTGAGAACAACACAAACTTAAACAAATTTGATAATTAAACAGTTTTTTCTGTATTTATAACCAGAACTGTCTTTTGACTTACTCAACTTTACGTACTCACGAAAGTTGAAATTCTTTGCCCAATTATGCTAATCCATCAGGATTTGCTGTTTGACCTGAAAGGCACTTGAATTCCTTAGTTCAACTCAAGTATCGTAAAGGACCCCCATCCCTAAGCTGTCAAAATATGGGCCTGGGATCCTAAGTTTAGTTGAGGAAAATTGTTTTCTATATATCAGTATCAATAATTTTATGAATAAATTGAAAAGAAAATTTTCCCATTAACAATAAAGCAGTTTGGTTTTGAAGTAACAAAAAAGTATGTTTCTTTTAAAAAAAAAAAAAAAAAAAATCCACTTTTAGCCTTTGGCAGCTCCTTTTAAAATTTTAAATACATTTAAAAAAAAATCTTCAGACATTTTTCCTAGGCGGGCTTTCTAAACTTGGTAAAGGATGCTTTCTACCCCCTATCACCTCAGCTTTTTCCCACAACACACACTTTCCCTCATGAAAACATCTGTGAACAGGATTCTTGAGTCCTCTCTGCTTGTATAGTTACAGGAAGGTTTTTGTGCAGTGCAAGGAAAGAAGAAAAGGAAGGGCTTGCATAGCCTCCGCTTAAGAAAACACGCTGGCCAGTCTTTACATCTTGTTTTTATCCTTCATATTCTTTAGTTGGGTCAGGAATTACTGTAGCTTCTTTACCCTGCTGCTTCTCTCTCTTCCTATAACGGTGCTGGTCATGGCACCTGTTTCCCTGTTATGTCCACCTCTATTTAGCTCAGTTGATTAAACAAGACACAAGTGGGGAGAGAAGCAACTCACCCACTCTTTTCCTCCTTCCCGTGAATAGTTTCATTGGTAGTCAAATACAATTAGAATTTAGAGTAAAATTCGGGTACTAGAAATTTCATACCTGGTCTACAACATAATTGGCTCACATGATCTTACATGACAAACATAGTTGTTAAAAGGATTTTTCCCACCCACTTGATTTAAAGCCCACCTTTAGTTCCTATGAGGCCTGGGACTGAGACACGAATTCTTTTCTACCTCCAGACACATCTACATGTGCCCTTACGGCGCCATTGTTACTATGCTGTGCCAGCGGCGCACAGTTATTTTTAGCAACTACGTTGCTGTAGCAATGCACTATAGCAAGGGAGCACATTGCTATGACGATGTAACGTCATGGTTTTTGCCCACTGACGCTACATCGCTGTAATGCGTTGCTATGGCAACATAGCATCTCATATAGACATGCCTCCTGTCTCTGAATCCAACTTAGGCCTGTCTTAATTAGAAAATTATTCTAGATTATGCTATTTCGAACAGTCAGTTTAACTTGATACAGTGTTTAAATAGGACTTAAACTGTGCAAAGGGATAAGCTGTGGTTCATATGATGCATTTGGCTATAATTACATCCTGCTTAAGCCAATAGATTCCCCCCAACCAGTGGGACCTCAGTGTTAAATGTGATATATGTTTACTTTTCTGGCTTTGCATTAGTTGTCATCTTTTACCTTTTTGTAAAGTGTTTTTTCTCTTAAGTAGGAATCTTAGTTTTTTTGTAATTTATGTATATAAAAATTTTCAAACTGTAATTACAACCTAATCTTTATGCTGTGGTTTAACTCGTGTACTAAGCATCAAATTGTGTATTGAATAAAATTTCCTTAGATCAGACATAAAGTGCAATTGTTGTGGTTTAGCTTATTGTCAGAAATTTAGATGTCTGTAATAATTGCTAACTTAACTTGGGTAAGAGCATGGACTGCCTCATTCTAAGACTAAGCAAATTAATTAGGATTAATTTTTTTTAGAAGTTTATGAAGTTGTATATAAGCTTAGGCACTATATTGCCTCAGTTACATAAGCACATAGAACTGGGATAGGCCTAGGCACACCTTCAGGAAAGATAAAAATAGGTAAATGAATCCCAAATGTAAGATCATAAAATATATAATATGAATTAATATACAAAGTCAAATATGCTAACCAAAATAAATGGAAATTGGAAGAAGATAATATCTCTTGTGTTGAAAAAGTTCGTAGTAGAAACATGACATGTAAGTTGACTAGCAAGTCAACATTTTGGCCTACCTGTTTGGATGATGATGCTTTAAAAAAAAGGTGAATGTGCAATTATGTGGGAGTTAATAACTAAATGCATGTTATTATTTTTAATATAAATAATTAATACGTTTTATTTATCATTCATATAGCTCCAATGCAGGGTTAAATTAGTGGTAAAAATGTTTTTCACCCGCATTCTGAACAGTAGGTGGTTGTGATGGGGGAAATTACAGAGTATATAGCTGGGCAGCTTTCAGGGTGAAGCTGTTGCAAAAAGTGAGGCACATTTGGGCGGCAGCTGAGTAGCTGGCAGGAAGAAGAGAGACATCTTTAAGTGCGGGTGAATGGGGCAACTGAAAGAATCATGGATAATCATGTCCTCCCACTCTTCACTGCCATTGCTACTCCCAGGTAGTGTAAAGAGCAGGGATCCTGGTTTTCTCTCTATAAAAATCACAAATTCTCTAACACCCCCAAAATCTGCATTTTTTTCACTATTAAAATGAAACACTACAATATATATTGGTATCAATTAAACACACTTTTATTGATTTATAATTTGAAAGCAATTTGGAAGCCTACCATTGCCTCAATCATTATAATAAAATTGGATGCCTATACATGTGCAATGATGCTGCTCTGACATTCTGTAATTGCATTAATTGAGTTAATGTAATTACATTAATCAATTAATCAAGTCTACTGAAGCGTGGTAATTACTGTGCTCCAGCAGACTCCAGTGTCCCATGTTTTAGCATCCCCTTGCTGAAAAATGGCAATAGAGGTGCTTTAACTAAAGTTTGTTCAATGAGCTTTACTTAAAGTGCCCCCACCGCCATTTTTCAGCATGGGGATGCTGATATACAAGACACTCACTCTCTAATTAATGCCTGGAGACTACAGGAGATAGGGGCCAAGGGCCTGGTGCTACAGGAGTGCAGCCATAGCGCTTCAAGAGCCTGGCAGACAGAGGCAAGGGCCCAGAGACTGGAGGTGGTAGATGGTTGCTAGTGCCTCAAAGCCAGGTCTGAAGCAGCAGGCCTAGGCTAAAAGGCCTATTGAGGGTAAAGGTGGGGAGGCTGAGGCCCTAACTGAAGGAACAATGAGCTTGGAGCGTAGTGTAGGGGAGAAAGTGCCATGCAAATTGCCCCTAAGGCTACAGGTGCCCTATAGGGGCCTTGTCAAGTCAGAAGGGAACTGTTAGGATTGAGGCTCGCTGAGGCTTGTTGGTAGCCTCCCTCACTCCTTTTAACAGTAAGATCAAGCCATGGCAGGTAAGCAAACTATAGAGAGAGAGGCCATAGAGTTTCAGCCAGACAGGAGCTGCAGTCCTACTGAAAGGTGTCTCGGCTGCCCCAGTGGTTTTGCAACCGGTTACAACATGTGTAACAACTCATAAATTCTAAATACTGATATATTTTGGCATTGAATTTTGGTTATTTTATTATGGAAAATCAGAACCTAGGATACAGGTCCAGCTGGGCCCCACCCCCAGTGCTGAGCAGTTTTGACACGCTAGTGCCCTGCACATGCCGTTGCCCCTCACTCCCAAGCCACAGCCCCCAACCTCTCCCCCCCCCCCACACCAGCCCTGCTGGTGCCCCTCACTCCCAAGCCACAGCCCCCAACCTCTCCCCCCCCCCCACACCAGCCCTGCTGGTGCCCCTCACTCCCAAGCCACAGCCCCCAACCTCTCCCCCCCCCCCACACCAGCCCTGCTGGTGCCCCTCACTCCCAACCCTCTGTCCCTTGCCCCCAGCCCACCGGTATATGAGCAAAAGAAAAGGTGTGTGGGGAACAGTGTGGGTATATGGGGAAGCAGGTTTTGGGGAGTGGTGACAGGTCAGGGGACAGTGGTGGCACAGGCAATACATGGGGCACATGCCCCCCAGATTTCTGCACCCACAGAAGGTGCAGCCCAGAGCTGCATCTGAGCCAGACCAGCTCCAAGCAGGTACCACCTTTCGTCCAACAGGCAGGACCCAGTACAGTAGGGAGTACTGCACCACCCTGGTTACCAAGGTGAGGTAGCCCACAGCTGCTGGGTGTGCAGGAGGTGCCTTACCTTGGCAGCCATGGTGGTGCAGTGTTTCCTTCCACACCAGGTCCTGTCCGCTGTGTTAGAGGCAGCTCTTGCCCAGCTGCATCCCTGCACCCCACTGTGGGTGCAGAAATTTAGGGGGGGCATGTGCATCCCCACACACACATTGTCTGTGGTCCCCTGCCCTCCCCCCCACTGGCTTACCTGCAGGGAGCTGCTTTCTACCACACTGCCTGATTTCCATGTACATCTGTGTGTGCACAAGTGCACGTGGTGCTCCCTGTATCCCATTCTCTCCAGCTCCAGCAGCCCCTTGCAGGCTGGCACAGTTTCAGCCTGCAAAGGGAAACCTGCAGTTTCCCACATTTTTCTGCTTTAAAGGAGGAAATATGCATTTTTCCATGGTGCACACAACCTTGAGTCCCTGGTAATCAGTGGGTAACAGGAGCAGTGCAAGCAGTTGGCTGTAGATCTGGTAATAAGTGTATCTGGTAATGAGATGCATTAATATAGGCAGTAAATAATTTAATTTATCCTAATGAGTGGAAGAGGATGACCTTCTATAAGAGATATGTGGACTGCTGGGATGGTTAGTAGTACAGATTTTAACGCACATAATGAAAACTGATTCCACAGAAATGGGAAGTTATCATATTCCAAATACCTGATCATGATGTGTTCATCTCTAACAAAATATTCTGATTGCATATTTTACTGTGATATAACCACACTGATTAAAGAGTAACATTGCAGTAAATATTGAAATTTTTTAATGTGTTTATTTTTCAGGGCAATTAAAGCATTTCAGGAGGCGCTTTATGTTGATCCCAGCTTTTGTCGAGCCAAGGAAATTCATTTGCGACTTGGGCTTTTGTTCAAAGTGAATACAGACTATGAGTCTAGTTTAAAGGTAGGTTGAAACACATTAAGTTCTGTTTAGCAATTATTGCAAAATTCATTGCATTAAAAATGGCAAGGAATTTGTTAGGTTTGCATTGGTAGTACAGTGCCAACTTTGGAAATACAAATATTCTTGTCTGCAGTATTCTAGCAAATCTTGATACTCAGAGGTAATAGGAAGGTTTGGAGGGTTCCAGAGAGAATTAAAGCTTCAGGTGGGCACTGAACTCCTTCACCAGACTAATTTAGTGGATTGTGCAATGATCTAAGTTTATAATCCTAACTAAAGTACTACATTATAAGGGATGCAGGGAAAGCAAAGGAAGGGATAAGGAAGACGGAGAAAAGACAGGAAAAATTGGCAGTATGGATGTTTAGAGCCCTTCCTTTCTCCTCTATGTATGATACACATACAGACAAAAGTTCCTAATGTCTGAAACACCTGTTAAGCAGTTATTGTCTGACCAATTAGAAACTGTTTATTAGTATACAATACCTTTTTCTCTATTTCTTTTTCTATTACTGTAGCTCTTCCTTTGTTTTTTTTTCCATTTATTCTCTTCCATCTTGCCTTGTTCTCTAGTTTTTGTTTTTCTTCCTCCTCCCCCCAGTTCCTCTTCTTACCTGTTTTTAGCTAATACTGTAGGACAGAATTTTAGTCTTCAAATATACCTGTACTGGAAGTAGGGAGCATTCTTTACAGGAACTTCATGCTATGCAGTGAAATCTATAAGGAAAGAGGGTTTTTTTAAGATGAGGTATAATTTTATCATTTACATTTCTGCATATTAAACTCTCTTGATTTTTATATATGTACCTGTTCATTTCTCTTTTGTCCTATCTAGCTCCTCTTGAAACCAAAAGAAAGCCATTGAAATCTGGAACACCACAAATGTTTAAGAACTACTATGTTTTCTTGTTCCTGACAGTTTACTTTCCCTCAGCTTTTCAGTGAGGGTGCTGTCTAAAGTAGGGGTGACCAAACCTCCAGCATGTATGACATGGCAGATCATGTAGGGGGCAGGGAGCATAGCAGCTGATAGGTCAGGGAGCACAGGGCAGGGAGTAGAAAGCAGAGCAGCAGTTGGGTTGGCAGAGGGGTTTGGAGTGGAACTCAGGGAGGATGTGGGCCTAATTTGTGTGTCCCCTGTTTAAAAACAAATTTAAAAAACCCCCAAAAACAGTTGGCCCCCCACTGCTATAAAGCATAGTCAGCAGCCTAGGGCAGGGTTTAATGCAGTGGTTCTCAACCAGGTTGCCACAAGACCCACTCCAGGGTATTGTGATATGGGCACTGCTGTGGTCATATAAAACTGTCCTGTATGCAGGGCTAAAGCCTGTGTGCCTTCCTGCTGCACGAGGCCTGTCTGATAAACCTAAAGCAAAAGAAAACTGGCTTGGGCTGTAGTCCTTCCTGGTCCAGACCATCACCCCTCACAACTCTACCCATACACCTCTGCTTCCTGGGTGGGGACCAGGAAAGGCTACAGACCAAGCCAGCTCTGTTTTTGCTTTAGGATTATCAAAGAACCTTAATGCAAGAGGAGTGTGCACACGTCACAGCCCTTCCCAGGATGGCTGAACAGCAGGTACCTGGGGAGGTAGAAGCACCTGAGTTAAGTTGAAGCAGCACCAACAGTGGTTCTCAACCAGGGTACTGCCATAATCAAATAAGTGGTGTTGGGGTGCTGTGACTGAAAAGGTTGAGAGCCACTGGTTTACTGGATCATTGATCAAAGAAGCCATTCTGCTTCAACCTTATAAAACAGTAAAACATTTCTCTAATCAGATTTCTTCTTCTTGCCCAGAGGAAATATCCTAGGTCATGAGCCTCAGGCAGATTTGGGTGCTCTAATTAGAGGAAGAGGATCACAGTGTGTGCATAGAAGTACTATACAGTGTGAGATAGCAAACCAAGGCCAGGAAGGGGGTGTAAAGATTTGGAAGATCAGGGGTTGGCTTTGTTACTGTAGCACTTTACCACATTCATTTATGCTTGGAGCATGAATGTGGAGGTGAATCCTGCATGCTCAGATCAAGAAAAGGAGGGAAGGCTGGAGAAACTTTTGTTTTGGGCATAGACCACCTTGGATTAAATATACAAGGTAGTATTATAATTTTTAATTAAGCAGTGGAAGAAATTTGAATATTTCACTTTTAGCAAAACAAAGATGATCTACATATAGAGAAAGAAATTTAAACCCTGCTCCACCGTCAAATGCATCATTGAATTGAGCGTTGAAATAACAAGGGTAGTGGATATGTTGCAGAACTGAAAAATACTTTATAAGCCATGTACTGTGTTTAAACCATTTTAACTTGACAGAATTAAAATGCCTGATTTTTAAGGATTCAAAACATACCAAATACTAAGGTTCTAATGCCTTGTGGGGATGTAGGTATGAGCTTGGAGTTGGCTCAGACTATTTAAATAAAACAGAAACAAATCACAACTGTTCAGTAATGGCAGAATTATAACTTTTCTACTGCTTTTTATGACAAATGATTGAACCATTAAAAAAAGAAAAAAAAACTTACCCAGGACAGAGCAGAGATCTTTCAAAGCAAAATTACCCTGAAGAAAAAAGTTTGAGCATTGTAAATAACTGGAAAAAAGTTTATTAGAAAAAAAAATGCTTTAGCCTTGTTACATGCTTCAGTATTTTCCAACCATGTTTGAGCCAAGCTATGAAGGAGACTTGCAAAGTCCTCATAACTGTTGGGAACTTCATGATCTGATATCCAAAGCTGCTAAATATCTATGACTCATGTATTCTGCTGGAGCTTCACCTACAGAGCCCTTAGCACAGAGGTGTGACAATGTGGCCAGGTACCTAGACCAGCTGCCACACACAGCAGATGTGGCAACTCCCAGTTACCACTGCCACTGCTGCCACACTCTTATCCCATGGTGACAAGTTTGGGGTTCTTTTCTGTGTATCTACCTGCCCCCTTTATCTCTCTCCTCCCTCCTGGTCCTTGCC
>NW_017729032.1:204446407-204447538 GCF_001723915.1 Gavialis gangeticus
AATTGGCATCTGGGGCAGCTACCCCAATCACCCCACCCTGGTCACTCCACTGCCTCTGCAGGTCAGACATTTGGTTAACAGCTGTGCCTTATTCTTTAGCTAAGCCAGGGCAAACTTCTACGTAAATATGTATTTTGATTTTTAAATGTATTTGCATCAATTTACTTAAATTGATCAGGTTGTATTTGTAGACAGGGCTTTAGGGCCAGATGTGTGCCTAAAGATGTAAATGGCTGGCCACTCAGGTGAGTGAGTGGTGCCAGACATTTTTAAAAATCTCTTCAGTTACTGTATATACCTTTTGAAAAACTGGCCTGTAATTAATTTTGTGCAGCCCTTCACGCATGGTTTCATGCAACAAAAGGGAGGACAGGGGAGTGAAGGTTGTTTTAGTATCAGTCTTTATGTTGTATTGTGCTAGGTTTTTGCATACTATGATTCTATGGACTACATACATGAAATACCAATATATTCAAAATTTGCATTACTTTTAATTGAGTCAAACTAGTCATACTGTAAACAAACTTTATTCAGAACTCTGTGAGAAACTGGAGGGTGATGGTTGGTTTACAGCTATAAAATAAGCTACCAAGATCAAGAACATACACAGTGAGTAAGCATCCTCTCACAGAGCCTTAAACTAACAGTAAGGAGTAGGAAGTTTAATGCACAACCCAACATGGTACTGTTCATGAAAAATAAATAGCAAATTAATTACCCACATCATGGATAATTGGCATTGGTTTGACTTGCCCTCATTGGATCCTGAGGATCTTGCTATAAGGATTCAGAATGTTAAAGGACAGTTATGAGTAATTTATTTGATCCAGTCAGCTAGAATAGTGGCTTTAGGAATAAGCAGTTCCTGAGGCCTTAACATAGTAATTTGCATTCAAGCTTGAGCTTCCCATTTGTCATTGATGAGAAAAGAGGCAACTCTCTGTATTACAGCTGTTTGGGACCCTAACAGATTACAGAGCTGTTAAGTTTAATCTGAAGTTCAGGAACAGTTTTTGATGTTATTTAAACATTCATAGAATCATAGAAAATTAGTGTTGGAAGGTACCTCAGCAGGTCATCTGACGGCTCGGAATGGCTCTACAAGTGCTCATGGAGCGCTAGCCAGGTACA
>NW_017729032.1:204452538-204466147 GCF_001723915.1 Gavialis gangeticus
GCTCTATGAGCACTTGTGGGGCACTGGCCAGGTACCAGAGGATTGGAAAAAGGGCCAATGTGGTCCCCATTTACAAGAAGGGGAGAAAGGAGGACCCCAGCAGTTATAGGCCAGTCAGTCTTACCTCGGTCCTTGGGAAGACCTTTGAGAAAATTATCAAGGAGTGCATCTGCAACGGCCCAGCAGGGGAGGTAATGTTCAGGAGTAACCAACTTGGGTTCATTGAGGACAGGTCCTGCCTGACTAACCTGGTTTCTTCTTATGATCAGGTCATGAAGTCCCTGGACAAGAGTGTTGGGGTGCATGTCGTCTTCCTGGACTTTTAAAAAGGCCTCTGACACAGTTTCCCACCACATTCTTTTAAAAAAACCTGGTGACTGCTGGATTGATGCCTACACAGTCAGATGGGTGGTAAATTGGCTAGATGGTTGCATCCAGAGAGTGGTGGTGGATGGGTTGTTTTTGACCTAAAGGGATGTGGGCAGTGGAGTCCCCCAGGGCTCGGTCCCGGGGCCTGTACTGTTCAGCATCTTTATCAGCAGTCTGGATATGGGTGTGGAATGCACACTGTCCAGATTTGCTGATGACACCAAGTTGTGGGGCAAGGTGGGCATGCTGGAGGGGAGGGACAGAATCCAGCTAGATCTAGACAGGTTACAGAGGTGGACGGATGAGAATAGGATGGAATTCAATGCGGACAAGTGCAAGGTTCTGTATCCAAGGAGAAGGAACCAGCAACACACCTATAGGCTGGGGAACAGCCTTCTTGTCAACACGGTGGCAGAAAGGGATCTTGGAGTCATTGTTGACTCCAGGATGAACATGAGCCACCAATACGAGGAAGCGGTCAGTAAGACTAACCGCATCTTGTCGTGCATCTACAGATGCATCACAAGCAGGTTCAGGGAGGTGATCCTTCTCCTCTATGCGGCATTGGTTAGGCCACAGTTGGAATACTGTGTCCCGTTCTGGGCACCGCACTTCAAGAGGGATGTGGCTAGCCTTTAGAGGATCCAGAGGAGGGTCACTCGCATGATCGAGGGGCAGGCCCTACTAAGAGAGGCTAAAGGGCCTGAACTTATTCAGTCTCCACAAGAGAAGGCTGAGGGGGGATCTGGTGGCTGTTTACAAACTCACCAGGGGGGACCAGTGAGAAATGGGGGAGGCTCTGTTTCCCCAGGCACCACCCGGGGCTACTAGGAATAACAGGCACAAATTGTTAGAGAGAAGGTTCAGGCTGGACATCAGGAGACATTACTTTACAGTTAGGGCTGCTAGGCTCTGGAATGGGCTCCCAAGTGAGGTGGTACTCTCTCCTACCTTGGGGGTCTTCAAGAGGAGGCTGGACAGATATTTGGCTGGGGTGATATGATCCCGGCACCCATTCCTGCCCAGGGTAGGGGGTCAGACCAAATGATCTGTTCAGGTCCCTTCCGATCCTAAGCACTATGATCTAGTCCAACCTCCTGCTCAAAGCAGGACCAGCCCCAACTAGATCATTCCAGGCAGAGCTTTGTCGAGTTGGGCCTTAAAAACCTCCAAGGATGGAGATTCCATCACCACTCTAGGTAACTTCTTTCAGTGCTTCACCACCCTCCTAGTGAGAGTTTTTCCTAATATCCGACCTAAACCTCCCTTGCTGCAACTTAAGACCATTGTTCCTTGTTCTGTCATCTCTCGCTGCTGAGAACAGTCCAGTTCCATGCTCCTTGCAGTCGCCCTTCTGGCTGCTATCGAATACCCTCTCAGTCTTCTCTTCTGGCCTAGGGACAGAAGTTACACATAAGCTGGTTTAAATGATCAGAAACTGGTTTAAACCTGTAACAGAATAGGAGTTCAGTGCACATAAACCAATTTCAAAATGCCTGAAACTGGTTTAAGATAAACTTGGGTGAATGTATTATCAGACTCAACTGATTTGGGTCAAACCGGTTTATAAAACTTCTGTCCTGGGCCCCTTCCTGGTTGAAGTTAAATCCCAGCATGCTTTCCAGGGCTGAGCTAGGCTGTGCTCTCTGATCCAACAGTGAAGGGTTGGCGGGAGGAGGAATAGGAGGCAGGGACTGCCCCCTGCCTTTTGGCAAACACTCTGGGACCAGGGAGGGTTAAACCCTTCTTCCCCTTGTTAAATCCCCCTGAGTACAGATCTGCCCTGCCCTGCTAAACTTACTGAAACTTACTGCTGGATGTGACTCTGGACTACACATCCCAGAGGCACCTGGAAGCAAGAAGAGGAAGTAATGAGCATCCCTGCAGAGTCCTGCTGATGTGATGCTGGACTGCATATCCCAGAGACCTCTGGGGCAGCAGAAAGAGGAAGCAAATGTACAGCCCATCCTGGCTATGTGCCAGAGTCATCATGCTTTAGCACCCCCCTGGCTTTTGGCCTGAGCCACTGCAGACATGTGGCTCCATTTGCTGAATCAAAAGTAAATGTGTGTCCAGTTGTTTTTCAGTTTAATCTGCAGTTTATACTATACTACAGAGACTGAATTGATTCAGCGTAGGGCTGTTTGACTGTCTGTACTTAGCCCTGCAGACTAAATATACCCGGTTCCCTCAGCCTCTCAGTGCATCTCCAGTGCATCTATTACACCCCCCAGCTTTGTGTCATCCATCCATTCCTGAGGGTGCAATCCATCCCATCTTCCAGATAGTTAATGAAGATACTGAACAAAACCAGCCCCAGGACTGATCCCTGGGGTACTCCACTTTGATACCAGCTAGACATTGAGCCATTGATTACTAGCCATTGAGTCTGACAGTCCATCCAGCTTTCTATCCACCTTCAGTCCGTTCCTCCAACCCATACTTCCTCATCTTGCTTGTAAGAATGCTGTGGGTGACAGTATCAAACACCTTGCTAAAATTAAGGTATGTTACGTCCACCACATCCTCCACATCCACGGAGCCAGTCATCTCATCATAGAGGGCAGTCAGACATGAGTTGCCCTTGGTGAATCCATGCTGGCTGTTCCTAATCACCTTCTCCTCCAAGTGCTTAGAAATGGATTCCTTGAGAAACCTGCTCTATGATTTTTCCTGGGATTAAGATGAAGCTGACTGGTTTGTAATTCCCTGGATCCTCCTCCTTCCCTTTCAGATATGGGCACGGTATTTGCCCTTTTCCAATAATCCAGGACCTCTCCTGGTCACCATGAGTTTTCAAAGATGATGGCCAGTGGCTCTGAAATCACATCGGCCAACTTCCTCAGTACCCTTGGGTGCACTTCATCCATCCCTGTGGACTTGTATATGTCCAGCTTTTCTAATTAGTCCCTAACCTGTTTTTTTTGCCACTGTTGGCTGCTGACCTCATCTCAAAACTCTGCTGCCTGGTACAGTAGTCTGGAAGCTGACCTTAACCTATGAAGACTGAGGTAAAAGAGGCATTTAGGTACTTCAGCCTTTCCCTTCTCATCTGTCACTAGGTTGCCTCCGCCAGTCAGTAAGGGAGCCACACTGTCCTTGACCTTCCTCTTGTTGCTGGCATACTTGTAGAAACGCTTCTTGTTACCCTTCACATCTCTTGCTAGCTGTACCTCCAGTTGTGCTTTGACCTTCCTGATTTCAGCCCTGCTTGCCTGAGCAGTATTCTTATAGTCCCTGTCCAAGCTTCCACTTCTTGCAAGCTTCCTTTTTGTGTTTAAGCTCACTGAAGAGTTCCTTGCTAAGCCAAACTGGTCACTTGCCACGTTTTGCTGTTCTTCTTGCACGTTGGGATAGTTTGTTCCTGTGCCCTCAGTAAGGTTTCTTTAAAATACAACTAGCTCTCCTGGACTCCTTTCCCCCTCAGATTGGCCTCCCAGGGGATCCTGCCCATCAGTTCCCTGAAGAAGTGAGTCTGCTTTTCTGAAGTCATTTTTAAGACTAATTGCTAAAAAATAAATAAATAAATAAATAAAAAAATAAGCCGGTGCCAACAGAAAAGTCGCTGTTAGTAGGAGCCTTGAGGCAAAGAAGAAAATGGAGGCAAGAAGGTCGTATTTTCCATGTTTTTTTTGTAATTTAGAACATTAACAACATTCATCTATATTTCATATAAGCCATTTAAATATAAATAGATTTGTACCATTTTTTACATTTCCGGTTATAAGGACATGATATGAATCTGATATTTGAAAAGGAAAATATTTAAGAATCAATTATTTAGGCATTCACACTAGTAAATTTCAGAGGTGGTCCATTTTTTTCCTTTTTTTCAGTTTTACTTAGGAGATTATGTAGTATAACAGTTCACCTCTCAAGACTTGTTTTCACTGCAGCATTGGTTCTAATTTTTTGAGCTATAACTAGAAACCATACCTCAATGTCTGTGTGCACATATCTAGCAAAAGTTGAAGTGCTTTAAGTTCAAACAGGTTGGCCTGTCTGAAGGTGTGGGTTGCTGATGCTGAACCTAATACGACAGGAAGTCAGCTACTCTGTGATGCTTGAATGTTTTGTAATCTATTTTTATTTGAGCTAGCCTAATCCAAGAGAAGTTAACTAAATGTAAGCAAAAGATAACACTGTAGTGGACCTCAGTCATCTACCTTCCTCATAGCGTTTTGTTTCCTGTAATGGTCTTTGGACTGCAGTTTAAGAAGAACTTAACTCTGATGTTGTACAAATAATGACAAAGTCTTTCATGTCTAGACTTTTGGCTAACATAAATATTCAGATATGGTTGTAAAAAAACACTGTTTTCGTACTGAAAACATCCAGTGAATGACAGTTAAACCTTTTGGCCAAAGACAATGTAGTTTCCTGTTAGTGTTGTATTTGAATAGAATTTTGCAGCCGTAGTAGTTCAGAACAAGAGATTCTCCTGAACAGATTGGCCTTATTCAGTTTATGTAAATATACAACCATTGTTGATTCTGTCTTTAGCACTTTTTTTGTCCTATTCATGTAGCTGATTTCTCCTGTTTGGATTGTGCAGGGTAAGGTGAAAGAAACACTGTTTATGCCTCACAAGCCCCTTTGCTTAGAAGATGAATTGATTCCGATTTTGAAGGACCCCGGAGAGCAGAGTAATGAGTTGATTTGGCAGCACGTGCTGCACGTCCTCTCCAAGATCCCCCCCCAACATGCCTGGCAAATGGAGCCGTGGCTGTCTGCCAACACTTTGATTACGCAAGGCTTTCTGTGTCCTAGTTATCTGAACAAAGATAGCTCTAAAGAACATACGCATCACACCTAGGTCATATAGTCAGAAAAGGCTGCCTCTTACAGAATTGTACTGAGTTGTGATCAAGCTTTCCCCTGTGGTAAGTTCCATGTCAGAATTGTCAGGCTTCAAATGATGGTTTGCCTCCTTTGCTAAATAAATATAGAACTGTCAATCAGGAAAATTTTTATTATATCACCCTAGAGAGAAAATACTTTAAATCACTATTTTAAAACAAAATTAAAAACAAAAGATTAAATACTTTAAGTTTGAAAACATTACGTTTTATATTTGGTGATTATTTTTTTAATGTAATATAACCACAGACATCCATTTAGTTGCTTATTTTAATTTTAAAGGTTATGTAAGTCAAGTATATTAAAATAATCTGATTGTGCACATGTAATATATTATTTGAGTATGTATTTGTATAATATGCTTGATTTTCAAATAGTAAGTAGATTCATTAAATTATTTAATTCAATGACAAGTTACTTCCTTTTTACACCAGACTCAATAATATATTCAGTAATTATGTTTACATGTGAGCAGCGTGTGCTTTAATGCCTTAGAAAGGTTATATCCAGAATAGTTACCCCAGTCACATAGGCAAGTCAAGGACTCTGAAGGAGACAAAATAGTCTTGCGATAATTGTGCTATTATAAATTGCTACAAATCAAGTTGTATCATGACTTCAACTGCAGCTCTTGAAGAGACACAGCTACTTCTTAACATTCAGAACAGTGCCTTCTAGGTAAATCCTCTTACTCAGGATTTGAATTTCTATAGACTGCTGTCTGCCTTTGAGGTATTGTATGTCGTCTCTGAACTGCAGCGGCCTCTCCTGCATAATAACTATTTCACACAGCAGTAGCCAGCTTCAGTACCGCAATATTTGTGAGAGGTGCAGATGTTTGCTAGCTGCTTCTGTTTGTTGCAGAAATAGGAGTTGGTTATTAACGTTTGTGTTTTGTGGGTTTTTTCATTTTTGGTACGGGTGATAGGAACTAGTGGGATGTGATTTTGGTTAATGAGTTTTATTATATGTTATTTTGTCTTTTTTGAATGCATGAAAAGAAGCTGTGTTGTTTATTCTAACCTAACTAGAGGTATGGGGGGGGGTGCGCGCGCGCTTGAAAGATTGTTGGTTTTCTGTATGCACCTTTGCAATAGTTGTTTTGTTCAAAGTGCTCTGTTTTCTCTAGTGCCAATATGAATATTCTGGATTATTTGTAGTGTCACTTTTTGTGGCTTGCTTGAATGGTATGGTTAGAAATGTGTAGCATTTTGGAATATTTACCATAATGTTGTGGAATTTGAAATTGTGAGGAAGCAGGTAATGTGTTGTTTTTACGATTTTTGGTGACTTTTTTAGGTGTATTGGGTGAGAATATCCTTGCTATTTCACTACAGACTGTAGAATACTGGCAGATTTAAATGCTAAAATGGATGTTTCTTCTTATGCAGTTATATATTTTCTCTCACTTGATCTCACTGTAATAGTCATTCTGAAAAGCTACCAAATGTGTGTCAAGCTTTTCATTTTAGATCTGTTTATTTTATATAATAGCATTACTAGGTGAAAGCAAATCTACCTTTCTGTTTCACCTTTAACATTAATAGCTAATGACAGGGCGAGTTCAGAATGAGTTTTCAACCTTTTATATCTATTAGTCCATTGCACGGGCCTAAATATACAGGTCTGTATATCCTTTTCTGTCAGAAAAAAATGTAATGTAAAGTAGACCTTTTGATTATTCAGTCATTTTTAACTTGCCTTCGTATTGCTATGGTAACAGACTAAAGGGTGTCTGAGGCAGACAACCTGAATTGCAGTGCAAGCGAGAGGAAATTGTTAAGTTCTCTATCAGTGCTGATCTCTAGAAAAAACAGCAAGTCAGAGAAATAAACTGACATTGTGTTGCTTTAAGATTTTTCACTTTATTTTGGAAGTTGTATGTGTGCTTATTGTTTTCTGGACCTTCTCTTAGGTAATTGATCTAAAATATTTATGGTGCTGACTTAATACATTTAGATTTGTAATTAGGTTGTCATTGTTTTTGGAAACTAAGTTGCTGGGATGCAGATAAGGATGTCAGCTCAGTTAATGTATGCCTCAGTGTCCTTGTTATGGAAGGTGTGGCATTAGTCTTCTTAATTTATCTTGGTTGGTTAGTGTCTCAATTGTTTGATTTGATGTGTTTAAGGAAATTCTAAATAAAAGCCCAGTTGTACTCCTTGCCCACTGTTGTAATAAACATCATTGAAAGGCAAACTCTATAGAAAGAGGAAGTTGAGGATGAAGGTTGTGCCATATATAGTAGCCTTGATTATGGCAATATTGAAAAAAGGGTGAGTGCATCAGTTCCTTGGGAATTTTTAAATTTTTTTTCTACGTCAGTAATTACTATTTCTGTTTCCTCTTTGGTCTTCCAGATGCCAGAAGATAGATTTTCTTACTTGTGTGTTAACCAGATAAAATGTAGTCTTTGTAATACGAATTATAAATCATTCAAAATTTAGGTTTTGCCAGTTCCTAATTTTTTATTAGAATGTTTGATTTGTAATCCAGGTAACAGTGGCTTTATCAGAATTATCTGATAATCATTTGGTACTAGTATTTGCTTTGCTTTATCCAGTGAAGTATGAATATTAATGCAAACTCTAATATAAGTAGAAACTGTTGATGACAAATGCATTGACACTTAGTTTTCTCTGTATATTCCATCCATTTTGATGCATTTGGTTACTCTTTGGTTCCCTTAATGTTGCTTGTTGAATTAGTGGGACACCTATAAAATGATTGGTCATGTCTAGACTTTTGGGCAGACAAACTTTATTGCTGCCCAGACTTTATTGCTGTGGCTCTATAACCTTCCCACTAGAAGAATGAATCAGTTAAATGTTTATGGATTTTTAGAAGTGAAATCTTCGCTCAGTCTCCTGAAGGGAGCACAAATAAATAAATACATAAACCCTCCAAATCATGATGTCAGGACAACTTTTAAAATGAAAACTGGACAAAGAAACAATTGATTAGTAGGTAGCTGTGAATTTTTGTCAAATTACTTATTTTTAAGATTTTGCTACTTTTTGATGAACAAAACTTTTTTTCTATTGTATACCAGTTACATACTAACTGAAGAGTAATCTTGCATATCAATTAAATGCATACTAATTAATGGCTTACATGTTTATCTGCATAGAACTAGAAAATTTGACCTTCAAATCTTGACCTTTTTGGATGACAAAATCTTTATTGTATAGAATCTTTCCTGATTTTCCTTAAGATAAGTATTTTAAAGTTCTGTTAGAAGTATTATTTGTTTTGTCAGACTAGTTTATTTTCTTCTCATGAAACAAACTGTTAAGCAGAAATTTTGAAGCTGAGTACAAATTAGTTGTCACTGAACCTTTATGCCCCATGTAAATTTGTTTTTAGATATGAATGTTAAAATAATTTGCTTAAATTTTAAATATTTTCTACTTGAGAAACAATAATTATTCTTTTTTTCAGCATTTTCAGTTAGCTTTGATTGACTGCAATCCCTGCACTTTGTCCAATGCTGAAAGTAAGTATTTTGATTCATGTATATTATTGCATATACAGAAAAATATCAATGTCCAGCCTTAAAACATTTTTAATAAACTTCTTTTAAAATGGCAATATCTTATAGATAGTTAGTATTTTAGGCATTTTCTTCACAAAATTGTTAACTCGGGTAATACAGTTTTGTGCCGGTAGCCATGGTTACCCAGACTAGGCAAATTACTGTGAAAGGAGCTACTGGGAGCAGTCTCTGTCAAGTATAGATGTGTTTAATACAGTTGTTGAATTATTGCATCTTAGTTGAATGCAAGAGTTAGGAGGGACACATCTCCTCATTGGCTGAAGATGCTAGATATGAAGATGGATTTCAATGTTTGTTATTACAGTACTCAACTTATGACTTCTTTTAAAAGAAAAGTATACAAACCTGATCATTTTTTAAAATTATTTCAACATGATAATATATATCCAGAATATCATATAAAACTTAAATGATATTTAAATAAGAAAAGAATTTTTCATTATTGGGCAAGATGAAATTTTGGTTACGTTTTGTTAAGTGTTTCATAGTTGGTAGTGTGAGAAGGGACCTGAGCAGATCATCAAGTCTGACCCCATGGGCAAGAAAGGATGCTGGGGTCAAAAGACTCTGGCAAGGTGATTATCTAGCCTCCTTCTGAGACTCCCCACGGTAGGAGCAAGCACCACTTCCCTTAGAAGCTGGTTCTAGATCCTAGCTGCCCTGACTGTGAAGTAGTGCTTCCGGATGTCCAGCCTGAACCTACTCTCAGTCAACTTATGGCCATTATTCCTAGTTACACCTGGTAGTGTTCGGGCAAACAGAGTTTCTCCTGTTCCTCGCTGGTCCTCCTTAGTAAGTTCATAGATGGCCACCAGATCCCTTCTCAGCCTACTCTTGTGGAGGCTGAACAGTTTCAGGTCCCTCAGTCTCTCCTCGTAGGGTCTACCTTGCTGCTTCCTGATCATGCAAGTAGCCCTCCTTTGGACCCTCTTGATCCCGTCCACATCCCTCCTTGAAGTGCGGCGCCTAGAACTGGATGCAGTACTCCAACTGCGGCCTGACCAATGTTGTGTAGAGGGGGAGAATCACCTCCTTGGACCTACTTGTGATGCATCTGTGGATGCCTGACAAGGTGCAGTTAGCCCTACTGACCGCGGCCTCACGTTGGCGGCCCATGTTCATCATGGAATCAACAATGACTCCAAGATCCTTTTTTGCCCCTGCACTGATGAGAAGGGAGTTCCCCAGCCTGTAGGTATGCTGCTGGTTCTTCCTCCCCAGGTGCAGCTCCTTGCACTTGTCAGTATTGAAACCCATCTTGTTCTCATCTGCCCACCCCTGTAACCTGTCCAGGTCTAGCTGTAGCCTGTCCCAGAATTTGGAATTCTCTCTCTCAATTTACTCTGCTATAAGCTACCATATACAACATACATTGTGGACCAGATTCTGCAGATATTTACACATGTACATTGTCCCATTGAAATGAATGAGAGTAAACATAAGGTTAAAGTTAAGTATGTGTGTATATTTTTAGGAATCAGGTAATTGTTTCAAATCAAAGAAAAGCTATTCAGTTAAGGAAGTTTATTCAGTTACTTTTTAGGGTATTTTGTGCTGCACCTAATTTAAAGTTCATTTGTCTTTCACATGGCTTTCCTCAGAGAACTGAAGTAATTCAGGAGCCCGTTTACATTTCTTCATGGACTTTTCCATTTGAAAATGGATTGAATTTCTAAATTCTGTTACAGATGCAAGAGAAAATTTAACTAGAGTTTAATGAAACTATCTGTAGCTTTCTCCTACAGCCTGCATATGGAATTTGAGCAAAAATGAAAACAAGTGTCTTTTTTGTCCTTGAAGCAGCTACCTATGCCAGAAAGTCATCTTCAAAGTTGTATGCCCCTTTTCAGTGCCAGCTGCAGACAACTGGAGAATTCCAACCTGAGTCGGCTCTTTATTTTTTTTTACAAGTAGTAGGATCTCTCACTGTATATTGTATTATTTCAAACCTATTTTGTGAACTTTGTCAGTATTCCCAACTCCTTTAATATTAATTTTCACTGGTATGCTGCAGTATAAGTCCATCTTTCTTCAGTAGTATTAAGTCAGGAAGCCCCAAAAGTTAGGAATTGAAATTAACTTCATGCCAAGCTTTCATTCAGTCCTCAGTCAGGAAGTCCCTATGCTGCTTCTGACGCTATGTCTGAAGTACAGTCACAAGAATCTCAGAATCTCTTTCATCCCTTCCTTAACTGTTCCAACTATCCCGCCAGGGTAGCCACATCAGAAAGACTCCCATTTTACCAGAGGCTCTGATATTTCAGTTCTGAGCACATCTCCCTCTACTATTCAGATAGGGTGAGATTTGGCCCGCTTTTTAGGCACCAAAATATCTAAGTGCAATTGCCTCCCATTCTGTTAGTGTCCCTGAAAAAACATTATAAAGTTGAATATTATTAACAAAATTAAGCAGAGAGATTCACTATTATGTATACATAGGCATAATCCCCCCCCCCCCAAATCAAATTGGAGGTATTTTATTATATTCTTTCTACATGGATTAAAAATGTAATGTAAGCCATATAAAACTATCCATAAAGAGAAGGAGATTGACAAACAAATTACATTTGATCAGGTTCTAAGGATAAGCTTTATAATATTCTTATTCTTAAAGTGCAATGAGGTGCCGCTTTTCTGGTGAAGGAAATAGTAATAAAAGATTTCTTTTACTGAAGGATCCAGAGAAGTAAAATTTGAGGCAACTCTGAAAACCTTTCCGCTTATATTTTTCCATTATTTTCTCAAAGTAAGTGATTCGACTTAGGTAAACTTTCTCATTTGTGTTTGGCCTGGTGTTAGGAGTAACAGTATGATTCAGAGTTCATCTTTTCACAGTGATCCATATGAAACAGATTTTTGCTTAATATGTTAGCCCATTTCTAAAGAGATATGAGAGAAGTAAGATTTCAACTCTTTTGGCTTCTTCCCTGATAATTTTGAGAGAATATTATGTATGGAATTTATTGTCAAAGAGCACTTTGGGATGAATTCTAGCCTGTTCTCATCAAAAAAACATTTAAACACAAGCATATCCCCTACCCATTGAAGGGGACTATAGTAATAGATGAATTGATGTACATTTCAAGAATCCTGGACACACATACATTAGCTAAACTAGACTGGTTTATATGTTGAAGAGTTGGATTTACACACAGCGTTTTGTAACATGGCTGTAATAAAGCAAGGCAGTTGTGGGGGGGCAGGGAGGGGATTTTAGGAGATAATCTAGACTAGACCTAGACTTTAGTATATAATTACATATACGGGCTTCAGGGTGGGATGGACCAGGTTAAACAGTGATACACATACTGCAAAGTCAGTTCCGATCATAGAATAGATTGTCTTGCCAGTGTCTGGAAAATTATCTGTATAATACTCGCATAATTTACCATTTAGAATTTTTTCACCAGAGAGACTCCTAATAAACTTACAAGGCAAAGGAGTCTAATCAGTTTCCTCAGGCATGTGAGTTACTAAGACCTCTCAAGATTTGTGATGTCCTTATTGATTTTAAATGTGGCATGCTGTCTACATTTGTGGAACCTTCTGAACCTACTCATTAGCTTTTACCGTATTCGTGTACTAAATCAGCATCTGGAACACTACATTTATGACTGTTTCTTAATTTAGAACTCTTATTGTTCAAGCTACAGTATTGAATATTGCACAGAATCCAGAACTGTTGTCTGAATGGCAAAAGATTTTGTACTGAAGATTGCTCCTAAATTTCACTTGCTGCAGGAAATTGACCACCTTTCCACCCATAATGATGTCACTTCTTAAGGAGAATAGGCTTGGGATAGAGAGAGAGATGAGATGGTAAACTGAAAGCATGAAGAAAATTCAGAAAAATCACTTACTGGTGAAGTTAACAATCCTCAGTACAGGGGAAAGAAGCTGTTCAAGGATACAGTAGAGAAAGACAATCAACCAGGACATATATTCTGTCAAAATCTAGTACATTTCTGAGTAGATGAAGCTCAATAACCACTAAATTAACTTGTAGAGCAGCCATGTGGACCCACTCTGGAGGAAGTCTCGGAACACTCTAAAGTTCAATTCTATCACATTAACAGATGCATCCTTCAGCCAAATAGTGCTTCGCACTATTGCAGAGTGATTTCAGTGATTGCAGTCTGTGTATATATACGCTGTTAGAGAAACCTAACAGCATATGCTGTTAGAGAAACCTAGGTTTGAATTCAGTCAGTATGAAGACTCTGTCTTGTCTAGAATAAACTCTGAACTTTTATAGTATTTTATCTTAACATTATAGATCTAATTCTTACCATACATGTCTTAGAGACTACCAGATAATTCTTTCAGCAAAACTAGAAAATACCAGACTTGACACTGATTTGTGCTGCAGTTTAAAAAGGCAGATAGCATAGCCAAGTTCAAAGAGGGACTAGATAAATTCATACATGATCTATTAAGGGCTATTGAATAGATTGGTTGGAGATGTTTCCACTGGCAATTCTAAACCAGTAAACGGTGACTGCCAGGGAGGGTATTGAATAGGGAATAGATCACTGTAGAGGTATGTGGTTCAGTGCTCTCCCTATATAGCCTCCAGTTTTGCCACTAGGGGGTACTAGGCTAGATGGACCATTGGTCTGACCCAATATGGTACTATACTTGTGCTCTTTAAAAAAGGTATGGGGAGGAGGCTGGGGGCAGAACAAGAGGCTTATGATTTTTACAAAATCATTCATGCTGTCTTTATGAATCATAAAAAGTGTTACAGGTCAAAATATCATCATTTGCAGACCGCTTTTCAGGAGCAGCATAGATTCATAGATTCATAGATTAAGGGTCGGAAGG
>NW_017729032.1:204466158-204470170 GCF_001723915.1 Gavialis gangeticus
CTGGAGCTCACCCACCTGCTCCTCCAGGGCACTAAGTCATAGTAGATGTTAATATTTAACATCTTCCTAGAAATAAACTCATGGATTCATTATACTATAATTGAAGTTCTCTTGGTGTTTTCAGTGGAAATGTATGTTTTTTTAAATCTCTTACTTACAAGCATTTTCCAATAAATACATGTGTGGTCTTAAGACCAGGAGCAATGGTTTTAGAGCATTTTAAATTGGTTGTGATAACATATATTGAGATTTGGGAACCTAACACCCCCAGCCTGTCTTTTTACATAGCACTAGTAACTACAGAGCCCTCTAAACCAGTGATGCTCAAAATTTTGGCCCTGCAGGCCAAATATTTGGTGTGGGACTGGTCCATGGACCAGACAGAGCCCCACACACCAGAACTGGGCCCTGGCACCATCCCTTCCTTGTCCCATGCACCACGAGTGGGTCCTGTGGGCTTGGCAATGCCTCCTCCAGCCCTACACCCCGGATTGGGTCTGGGACCCTCCCCCTTCCTAGCCTCCACACAAGGATTGGGTCCCAGGGGCCTGGCAACTGCCCCTGTATGCTAGGATTAGGTTCTGAGACTCAGCCTCATCCCCACGTGTTAGGATCAGGCACCTAATCCAGAGCTTGGGGCACAGAGCTCCCCAGGGCTCTCGAAACTTAGCAGCATAGAAGTGGTGCCATTGCTCCCCCACTGCCAAATTTCTGGCGGTGACATGGTGCCACAAGCTAGATCTGGCCCATGGGCCAGGGGTTGAGCACCCCTACTTCAAACTGATGAGCCAATTATTACTTAAAGGAGAAATACACCAATATACTTTGACTGTTTTGTATTGTTCTACTGATGTAAATCTGTTTTAAATCTAATTTAAGTTATCAGTGTATTCAGCAGTTTTGTGCTAATCTCTAGTGTAACACTGAGTCTTGCTTTTTAGGTTTAAATAAAATTAAATGAGATTCCCGAATATGGCATGGTAGAAAGCTTCAGCTGTTTTGATAAGTTCATATATGATATTTTTAATGATTAAAACAATATTAAATGTGATTTATTTATTTATTTTATTTGAAATTATTTCTCCTTCAGGAAGAAGGCAGTAAGGCAATGTAGTGGTCCTTGTATACTAACTTCCAATTAAATTTTATGACTGATTTTGATTACATGAATTTAAAGAATTATACCACACTCAAGGTTTATGTGTTTAGCGACAATGTGAACCAGTGACACTAGTTTATAAAAATCTTTGAAAATATCAGAAAACTGATTTGTATGAATTCCCTTATGTTATGTCTTACTGTACACTTTATTTAACTTAAACACAACATGTGGTTTCTCACTGGCTGTAGAGGCTGGGAAATGATATATACTGGCTGTTTTCCCATATGTGAAAATATTCCCTGATTAAATATATGTGAAAATTCACTAATCAGAAAACTACTTACTAATACATGCATAGAATAAGTATAAAAAATGAAATGTTCTTAATATGTACAGTGTCATAATCGGGATAGATGCTATGTATTTAAGCATATTGGAATTCCTTTCAATGAATTCATTGAATTCTGAAATCGTTTTGACCTATCCGGAAAGTGACCAGTTTTGCGACCTGAAATAACTGATTCTGAACCTCTATGGAAAGCTAGAAGTATTAGTTTACCCAAGACAAATAGCATTTTTATATATTATTTAAGATATAATGACTCAAATTTTTTCATCTGTTGAACCAGGGAGAGATGGGGATCTGCTGGGTATCATAGGTTCACAAGACAGCAGATAAATGCATTTATTTTTGTTAAATTTGATGTAATTTTAGTAAGATTTGTACGTACTTGTGCTCTCAGTTGCGCCTTCAAGTCTTCATTTCTGTAATATTTGCCTGTAAATGTAACATCATTTATTGGACTGCACATCCCTAGTCCATCATGGCTGTTGTCAGGTTTGAAATCGCTGATATAATTTTATTTTGGAATAAACATAAAATACCAATATACAAATTTTCAATTCACATATTTATAGTTTAGAGTGTTAGTGCATCTTGGTTTAGTTTGTATAGATTTGATGGTTTTGCTTTTTCTTATGTCTTTAAGCTGTTTTGCTCCTACTCAGTGTTTGCTTCTTGTAATAGTTTTACTTTCTCACTTTTACAGTTCAGTTTCACATTGCCCACTTATATGAAATCCAGGTAAGTTTTAAGCTGTTTTTTTTATAAAATGCATTCCAGTTGCAACTATTCTGTGTAATCGGTATGAAATTCAATTGATCACAACACTTGTGAATAAAAACTAGCTAACTGTAAACAGTGTGAAATAAGCATAATTGATCCCTCAATTATAAAAGATGAACCCATTAAGAAAAGTAACTCGCCATGGCAAATTCAAAATACTGCAAATGTAATCTCATATCAGAAGATCAGCTATTTTTCATAATCTTTTTCTTACCATAATTATATTAGGATATGTTGGCCTATCATGTTTAAGGCATTAAATATAACTGAACTTGAACTTATGGCTACAGCTTTTCAGAGGTCTAAAGTAACTGACAATACAGTAGTTCCTGAAACCATTGCCAGGTGGCCATTGAGGCATCATATAATACACAAATTTAAAGAAATCTGCAAATGATTGTATTATAAGATAAAAAGATCTTTGTAATCATCTGTGGATTGTGAGGGCTGTATTATCAGTGCAGGATCAAATTCAGTTTAGTAGGTGGATTCTTGATAAGTTGCAGAAAACTTGTCAATTAAAATTACAGTTTTATGATGCATATAAATGTGGCATGAGTAACTGTTGAACTATATTTCAAAGTTTGGGGTAATTAGAGTGAAAAATCAATTATGCAATTTACAGTTTACATGCTTTATTGTGTTTATAGCAGTATATATTTAAAATAACCAGGTAAAAGATCTGACAAAGCAAACCAAAATAAGTAAATAATGAGTATATTATGGCTTGCTTTAGTTACGAAAAATGATTTTATAAAATGAATTCAGTTATTGATGGGAAAAGTGTAATTTGGCTTTACTTTATGCAGGCCAATTAAGGTTTACAATTTCTTTTTTTAGAATAAGTAAATATTTTATTTTGCATATTGTTGAAAGAAAATCACCCTGGTGACATTTTAGTGTGCTCATCATGCAGTTCAGAATACTGTAGAAAGTTCTGAAAAGAGAACTTCAAACAAATTTTTTAAGAAAGCATCCTCAGCACACTTTGGTTTTTGTAATCTGCTAGAATGAAATAACATTCGAAATCTCACATTGTCATAACAGTTGCCTCAAATAACTGTAAAGGATATTTAACCAGGGCTCCATCTAAACTGAATTTTCTAATGGGGTTTATAGGAATTTGGTTCAACACAAGTAAGAGCTAAGAGCTAACAAGAAAGATATGGAGTTGGAGCCAATTGTCTTCAGCAAGACCAGTTGTCTGGTTTTAAAATATCTCCCAACTTGGATACTGAGAGAATTTGAAGTGTCCAGTAGGCCAGAAGGGTCCTTTCATCAGTTCTGCACCATTTTTGGCAGAGAGAGAGAGAAGAAAACAAGACAGAAGAAGTGCTATTATTTTCTGGATTCATTCTTCCTGTCTATATATCTGAAGCTAGTACTGATCTTTCTGTTGGTCGTATCAGAAAATTCATTCAGGGTTTCCTGATGAAGAGCAAATCTGCATCCAGAGGGGAGGGGCCTGAGGCAGTGCAACCCTGGTCTCTCCCGTGTTCCCAGCACAGAGCTGGTGACAGGGCTCGGGAGCCCAGTGCAGCTGTTTGTAACAGTCAGCCTGGGCTGTGGGCAGGCTGCAAACAGCTCTGCTGGGCTCCACAGCTCTGGCATCAGCTTCATGCTGACAGTGACTGCTGGCCTCTCCCCTACTACCTGCTCTGAGGCATGCCTGCACACACAGGTACAAAGCTGATGCTGGGGCTCTGGAGCCCAGCATAGCTGTTTGCAGCCTCCCAGCTGCAGCTGGACCCAGCTCTGGGTAGCTGCTGCCAGCCAGGAGTCCA
>NW_017729032.1:204475170-204475643 GCF_001723915.1 Gavialis gangeticus
TTTGCAGCCTCCCAGCTGCAGCTGGACCCAGCTCTGGGTAGCTGCTGCCAGCCAGGAGTCCAGGCTGCTCCCAGCAGGCAGCTGGGATGATGCAAGCCCTGCTGGGAGCAGACCGGGCTCCAGCAGCTACCCAGAGCCAGGCTGCTGACAGCCACAGAGCCTGGGCTGGGGGGCAGGGGCTTTGGGTGGGGGGGCAAGGGGCACAAGCAGGGCATCCTGCCATGTACCCCCTGCCATCATTTTGTTTTTCTGACATGCCAGCGCTTCGGCACCTTCCAAGGTAGGCATTGTGGTGTTTTTTGCCATTCCAACCAAAACACGTTGCCTACCCCGTGCTACACTATTGAAAGTTAATACACATGACCAAGGAATAAATAAGTCAAGAAAGAAATAAAACTTAAACATGAAAATAAATGTAAACATGAAATGTTATTTCACTGATTTTTTTCACTTTTTCTTCTTTTCAACCCCCC
>NW_017729032.1:204475701-204481263 GCF_001723915.1 Gavialis gangeticus
CCCCCCCCCCCCCAAAAAAAAAAAAACCCAACAGTATAGTTGGGGAAAACAGATTGGGTGTTAACGTTTTTCAGTTCTAATAATTACTTTTTCACTACTAATTCGAGTAAAAGAATGTTGTTGGCACCATGTGATTGAGGTTCAGTTTTCCTTTAGAAGTAGTTTGTTAATTTCCTCCTAATCAAATCATTGAATTCATTTTGTGGGAAGCTTAATACTGCGGAAAAGACGGTTCTTTTCTATAAATACTGTACAACCTACTGTACTTCAGTCCTTCCTTGATCATTGTTTATTGGGCATGTAAACCTACATTCTGCGGGCATTAACTGCAAATGAATTGCTATAGTGGGAAATGGGAAGTATTAATTTTATTTTTCTAGAACAAAGATGTTCACTTGGCAGTCTTTGGGCTGCATGAGACCCATGGCTCCTGGTAGTTGTTCCCCCACTTCCCCTTCTCCATGTGGTAGGGAGAGGACCAAGAGATATGTGCACTGTCTGCATAGCTTGTGTGGCTGGGGGTGTTGCCTGCTGTTGGGAGAGCCTGTGCAGGAATGACCACACAGGAGGCAGAGGGTCCACATGCTGTTAGTGCAACCTGCATAGTTCAGGGGCTTCTGAAGAAGGGATGGTTCTGTCCCCCATGCAGCACATGGGCCTCACACCAGTGCCACCTGTAGTCCCTGCCTTCAGCAAAGTTGGATAGCCCTGTCCTGGAAAACCAGTTCTGTGAGATATTTATATGTCTGTACCATCAAACCATGACTCGCTTGGCTTCATCTTGGGGAAAAAAACAGAACTGCAGTGTAATAGACTTTGTTGTGTGGATCATTCTATTTCAGTTTAATTAATATTGAGCAAAATCATGCATGACTTTTTAAATATTTATAGTAAATGCCATTGAATAATGCATATATGGAAAGTTACAAGCTTGATGAAAAATGTTGTAGGCCAAAAACTGGAATGAAAATGTTGTTTAAAAAATGCAGCAAGTATCTATGTATATTGGTACAGCATTTTATGTAAATTCTACAGATGCATATATTATATTTCCAGAAATGTTGGTGATTATTATATTGTGACTGAGAAATAAAACTAATTTTAGCATCTTTATACATGATGACTTTAAGTAATAGTGTTGCCTTAAATTTAAGAATCTTAATTTTAAATTTAAAGGCATAATTTTACTTATAAATAAAAAGGTTGTATTTTATTGTATTTATAACAAGTTACAAATATTTGAACTTAGAGTTTCTTTGTACAACAAATTCTATTTCAAAGTACAGTTATATAGAATAATTGAAATGCATACTAAATGAATATCAAGGAAGAGACTAGCTCCAGTGTGTTTCAGTAAGTGTATAATGGTACACTTTGTCTTTGGAATCCTATTTGCAGAAGACAGGTGTATTTTGTGGAATAAATACTTTTATTTATTTAACAAATACTAGGCAATGCATACTAAATGCTGCTGTTAGAAAGAAAAGACAAGCCAGTCTAAGCTGATTTCACTTCTGTTAAATAGAATGCTGCTTGGATTGGTTTTGTTGATGTTAATGGAATATTTGAAGAGTAAGGTACTGTCAAATATGAGTCACAAACTAAATTTAAGCAATTTCATTAGTAAGTTCACTGTCAGTAAAATTCCATATGCTCTTCTCTCCAGAACAGATATCCTATTATACAGCCAGTCCTTTGTTCATTGCTTGATATTTATGTTCTTAAATGACTGCTACAAATAGCAAACTTACCTACGTGCAATGTTAAAAATATAGCTATAGAAAGCCCCATTGAAATCTGTGAATATTGCTGATTTTTACCAATTGTGACTTAGGCCAAGTACTTTTCAAATACTAGTTACAAGTTCTTCTAGGCAGCAGATATAAAAGTAGTGACAAGATTCCTGATTCTATAGTAGTACCTTTACCAGAGTTATTTTGAAGTGTTTATTAATGTTACTATTATGAATAATATAATGAAATATTATTTTTATTTTTTTATCTAATTGAATAAATGCTGCCCTGGGTTATTAGTAATGTAATGGTGAAAGATATGTGACTGTGCTCCCTGGCAGACATTCAAACAATGGCAGGATTGGGATCAGAGGAATTTTATACCATATCCCAAACTTCGTGTCTCCTGCCATGCCAGAATCGATGTTTGGGATCTGACACACAATTCTTCTGATCCCATTGTGCCACTGCAGATCAGGCTGGGGGTGGCTCTCTTTCAGACAGTGTTGTGCTCAGTCTTTCCCCATCCCCTTCCTCCCCTCCCTGACACCCCTGCAGGTTCCAGACCTGGGGCTGTTGGGGCATGTCTGACAACAGGCTGATAGACTGGACCTAATGGTCTCAGGTGGGTTCGAAACCCCAGGCTTCTGGGCCAAGTCTTATTACCAGCTAATTGTTGGCCCCTTTACCCTGGGACATCTAAAAAGCTGGGTTCAGCCCAACTTGCTGCATCTTGGTATTTTAAAGGTTGCCAGGTTCAGAGTTTGATAGTTTGCCAGTGGCCAAACCATTCAGCTCCCCCCACCAGACAGCCTGCAACCTTCTCACCTGGCAGCAACATTTTGACATTGGAACCAGGGCTGTCCTGGTCCCAATACTGACCCCCATCCCCATGCCAAGACTGATAGCTGATTGTCAGCATCAGCATGGGGTGTTACACATTCAATTTATGGTGCCATACAGACAAGTCATAAAGATGTTCTACATTATTTGCAGAATAACTTTGTGGCTGGTTTGCTAGTTTGGCACTATAAATCAGCTGAACATGTATCACAATTAGTATTTATGGTGCTATTAATGCATTAATCACACCATAAATGTAATGTGTCCTGGGGATCTGATAGGATAAGCAGGAGACTATTTGGTTCAGAATTCAGTTGTTGAGACCCACAAGAGCCTGAGGCTGATATATCAGCAAGGAACTAAGAAAATCTTCAGGATTAAATTGCATAATTCAGGCTATAGTGTATCACCAATTGATTCTGGTTCAGGTTCTATTTGAGCTAGAAAATATCTTTTAGAACAGTGGTGCCCAACCTTTTTGCCCAGCAGTGCCCAGTGTATTCATGGACACAAACTGGCACCTAGGATGGGTGCAACAAGGCCCCATCTGGCCACATGGGCTTGGTTCTGGCCCTGCAGGGGATGAAGGGGACATGCCCCAACCTGACTCAGCATGGGGGGAGTGGTGGCCCACTTCTGACCCAATCCCATGGTAGGGAATTTGGAAATGAGGGAGGGTCACTGTCCTATTGCCAAATTTTCCAACCTGTGGGGAGTCCCACAGGCCAGATGTATGGCTCTGAAGGCTGCATCGGACCCGCAGGTTTGTACGCCCCTGTTTTAGAAAAATAGTCCAATCCAATGTTGGCCTAAGGACTTCAAGTAATTGTGTACCTTGAACATATTCTTTCGTAAGTTTTTCACTGGTTATCCTTTCTGTTTAAAAAATGGGGGCTTATTTCCACTCTGAATGTGTTTAGCTTCAGTTTCCTTTCAATGGGTCTTGTTTGTCTTTATCTGTTAGACTGAGGTCATAGACCAGTATGCATTTGTAGTGCTACCAAATGCTGAGGCTTTACAAAAAATAAAGTGCTGTAGGGATGTGCATGACCCCCTGGCTAGAGTGATGCCAAGTTCTCTCAAAGTTGCTAATCTTTTGTTCTTCCTCACCCCCATAGCAGAAAGGCTGCCTCCAGCACATGCTGCCATGCACATTAGCTGGAGGCAACAGCAGCAAAGAATGCAACGGGGTTGGAGAAGGACTTATGTCATCACTAACCAGGATCTACATCTCAGTCCTGCAGTAGCAGCTGTCAAAGACAGCCCCTGATCACCCATGGAGGGGAGAAGATGAGGAGAGATAAGGCATGCTGTTCTCACTCCTGCTGCCCTGGGACTGTTTCCCTGTCCCACGGCAACAGCTTTCAAAGACAGCCCCTGGTCTACAGTGTCTACTGTCAGTTTTTCTCTTTAGGTGTACTGTACTTCTTAGTAGTACATGCCTAGAGGCAACCAAATTGTACGCTAATTTTATACGTGATAAGTTAATTTGATTGAGCTTCTTTAGTCTCCTGCTGTAAAGACATGTTTCCATAATTCAAACACTTCTTGTGAATCTTTATGAAGCCTTTTAGGTTTGTTGGCATCCATTTCAAAGTGTGGGACTCGAAACACAGTTACACTGATCTCTTTAATGCTATATGGCAGTAGTCATAACAACTTTCTACTAAATATTCCTTGTTCATACATCCAAGAGAACTGCATTTGCTCTCTTGGATACTCCACTGCACTATACACTCTAATTCAGTTACTTATTTATAGTGACCCATAATTCATTTTCTCAGTTGCTGCTTTTCTGTGCATGTGACGCATGCTATTGGTTCAAGGACATTTAACCTTGCATTTACATATATTAAAAAATATTATTGAAATTAATCCAGTTTACCACTTAATCCAGATTTGTTCTATACACCTAGACCTGTTCTAATCTTTTATCGTTCTAGCATGTTTTGTCAACTTCGAAATCACCAGCAGTGATTTTTGCTTTCTTCCAGATAATTGAGAAAAATAATGAATAGCACTGGGTCAAGAACACATCCTTAAAGAACCTCACTGGAAGTGTCCCCATTGAATGATTTCCTTTTTAAGAGTTACTTTTTGAGCTCTGTCAGTTAATTTTTAATCCACTGGAAGTGGTATATAGAATTTGCTTCGTGCTGACTTTTTAATCAGAACTTGGTTATGTTAGTAGTTAGCTTTTGTCAAGCAAGTTTATGATCTCATTCAAAAAGATACTGTTTGTCTGTTAAGGTACAATTACCATGAAAACTTGTTGAATTGGCATTAACTATGCTACTTGCCTTTAATTCTACATTGATTAGATCCCATGTAAATCTTTCATGATTTTGCCCACAATCATCTGGATTACACTTTTCAGTTATTAGCATTCTAGCTTTCTTGTTCTTTGGAATTTACCTAGCAATCTAAGGTTTATAATATCAGTGAGTAAACAGCTACTTAAGCCAGTTCTCTTAGGTGTTGGGTATAAATCTTCAAATTTTGGAGTGTTAACTTTAGCAGTCGATTTCTAACATCCAGTCATAGTTGGGACAGAAAGTGATTTCTTATCACTGTAAGATGCTTATAATATGTCAACAAGTTTCTTTCCAAACATAGAACAAAAATACATACTTATATATATTAAACACTTACATCTCTGCTAAAATTTCATTCGTTCCTGATGATACATTCTTTCTGATGGTCCTTAACTGTACTGCCCATAGAATCGTGGAAGTAGGGTCAGAAGGGACCTTGTAGCTCTTCAAGTCCGAACCCCTGCCTGGGTAGGAGAAAAACTGAGCTCAGATAACTCCAGCCAAGTAGGCATCAAGCCTCTTCTTAAAGACCCTCAGGGTAGGAGCCAGCACCACTTCCCTTGGAAGTTGGTTCCAGATTCTAGCCGCCCTAACTGTGAAGTAGTTCTTACGGATGTCTAATCTAAACCTACTCTCCAACAGCTTGTGGCCGTTATTCCTTGTTATGCCAG
>NW_017729032.1:204482386-204485394 GCF_001723915.1 Gavialis gangeticus
AGGGCCCTGCAATAACCCCAGCTAGCTCCCTCAACACCCTAGGGTGGAGAGCATCTGGACCCACTGATTTGAACATGTCCAGCCCCTCCAGAAGCTCTCTAACCCAGTCCTCCCCAACCATAAATCCTCTTTTTTCATTGCTGACGTTAGTTTGTGTTTTTTCCTCAGCTTTCTATATGTTGTAATTGCTAATTTATGGCCATTGATACCAGTTTTCCTGTTTGTCGTTTTTGTTGCCTTTTGGGTTTCTAATCATTTAATCATTAGGGTCTCTTAAGTGATTGTATAAATGTGATATTTGAGGCATCTAAAACATTTTAACATCTTCTAATAGTCATTTATGTGATTTTTATGTCATTTTTCTTCCCAGTCAGTTTTCCTCTTCATTGTTTAAGCTTCAAGAAATTCTTCTATTTGAAGCACCAAGTATGTGTGTTACTGCTCAGGGCTATACTCTGTCTCCAAATGTAACTAGGTCATGATCATTTACACCTGGAGAATAACTAACTCTCATTTCAGTGATCGGTTTTATATCACATCTTTTGGTTAAGTCCAGTATTTAATTATGCCAAGGAGGACTTAATACTTGTGTTAGAGTATTATGTATAGTTTTCTAGAAAGTCTGAGAGGTTTTACTAATATCATTAGACTGCCAGTATCTGTCTTCCAGATTAGAAATCAGGGAAGAGAAGCTAGGGAATTAAAGCATTAAAAATTACATTTACTGTTGGCTAGTTATGACAGTATGACATTAATGTACCATCTGTGTGAGGAAGGTAGGCAAAAAATAAGTTACAGAAATGTTACTGTCAAAAGTCTTTCTAGTGAACGAAAGAGAGAATGCACATACACACCTGTTCAGGGAAGCTAGTTTCATCACCTTGTTTCTGAACATATGTATTACACTTGTGAGTGAGTTTGCACTTCAGGGCCTTGCTAATATAATATACATGAATTGGAAATTAAAGATTTTTGCTTCAAGCACACTGTGCATAACTTGCAAATGATAGTATCTTAATGTTTTCAGTATAGCACAGGGCTTTTTTACTAGATGTGCAGTTTTCTGAATATTGTAGCTCTCAGTATGATGAAGCATGATTAAAGTCCTGTCACAGGGCAGTAAACATTTAATGCCACCAACAGGCTTCAGGTACTGAAAAGGTGATTTCAAAATACTGAAGGCTGGAAGACTTTTTGCTTGGGGGCAGAGGTTTGTTGGTGTTTTTATTGCATTATCTCTACACTGTAAACTTACAAACTTTTTGGATGGACCCAGTCACTATTCTAGTGATAAATTTAGTATATAACCTTGCTACAGAAGATAGGTAGGCCCAAATTCAAGAAAACCTGTGGGAATGGTTCAGTGACCATTAATTTTAATATAAATGGAGTACTGTCTCAGACTTTTCTTCTAACTTATTTTATTTTATGTATTGATTTTTATACCAAATATTATATCTTCAGGAAGGTTGTTCAACTGTAACATAAATCTGTATCATTAAAGTTTTCATATGCTCTCTCTGAGAAGAAAAAAGTTTTGGTATTTTGAGGACCAGGTTTTTATGGTATCAGGGCTGTGTGAAAATTTATAGTATAGGTAGCTTGTAAGGTTTATGAATAATCCATTTACTTCCTTTCCCTTTCGCAGAGAAAATATCACTCTGCAAAGGAAGCTTATGAACAACTTTTGCAGACCGAAAACCTTCCTGCACAAGTAAAAGCAGCTGTCTTACAGCAGTTAGGTATGTAAAAAGCTAAACAAAAAATGCTGTGTGTTTGGATTTGCCTCTCTTATTTTGCAGTCTTTGCATTCAGAAAATGTGGTTTTTGAAGGCCCTGTGTTTAAGATAAGTCATAGTTTACTAAATAATCATCCATGTTAGAATAACAATGAATAAGACACCTACCAGAGGGAAACAGATATTTTAAATAGGGGAGTCTGGCTTGCCCTTGCACAGTTTGCTGGTGTGAGACCCCCATTTGGTGACATGGTTTGGCCCCTGACCCCTTAGAAGCTGGACAGCCCTGATTTATACCACTGTACTAGGTGATAGTAGGGATCTACCTAAATTGCATTGGAATTGCGCTGTGCAGTAGTTCCTTTAATTTTGCTTTTATTTTTTGTGCTTCCCCTCCCCCTCCAGCCCCCAGCTGCTGATTGGGACCTCCATGGCCCCACTGGTTGCTGCTTGCTCCTGATTAGCTGGGAGGCAAAAACCATGGGTTTTGTCTCCCACCATTGATTGGCAGAGGGGCCTTGGTGGCCCTGCCATTTGGTGTTGATCAGTGAGGAGGCAAAAACTGTGGCATGTATAAAACTGTTTTTTTTTCCTCCAAGCCAGTCAACAGCAAGCTGCAGGGGTCCCTCAGCCAATCAGCAGCAGAGTGGGTGCAAAGTGAAAAGAGCCAAGATTAAAGGAGCCATTGCACAGTGCATTTTTTTCATAGATTTATAGATGTAGGGTTGGAAGGGACCTTATAGATCTTCTAGTCTGACCCCCTGCCCTGGGCAGCAGAGAGAACTGGGCTCAAATGACCCCAGCTAGGTAAATGTCAAGTCCCCTCTTAAAAAGCCCCAAGGTAGGAGCCAGTATCACTTCCTTTGGAAGTTGGTTCCAGATCCTAGCTGCTCTGACTGTGAAATTTAGTTGGTTCCAGATCCTGGTTGCCCTGACACTGAAATTTTCAATGTGATTTAGTTAGATCCCTAGTGATACTGTGTTGGTTTTTAAAAGCAAACTAGCTAGTATCCTACCTCCTTTTATGTTTTTTGAAAATGTCCTGTAAGCATAGCTGAATTGCACTGTTTTGGGGTTTGCCATGTTCATTTTCTGCAGTATAACAGAGGTGTACTGATACATCGGTCCATATCATATTGGCACTGATGAATGGAAAATTGCATTATTGGCAATTGGTATTTTGGCTGATGTGGCCAATAATATTGCTGATGCATGCTGTGTGCATGTGCACAGCTGCAGCATGCACACAGCCAGGAGTGGAGCCTGGCA
>NW_017729032.1:204485989-204486285 GCF_001723915.1 Gavialis gangeticus
TAGCCCCGTGCCCTTCCCCCCCCCACAGACTTAGCAACCAGATGCAACTCTACAAGCTGCTGGGCTGAATATCAGCAATAAGACCAGTATCAGCTGATACAGCTCGTTAATAATCGGCCATTGGTACTGGCCAAAAAAATCCTTACTGGTGTGTCCCTAACAGAAAGGTGTTATAGATATAGTTTTTACCTCTTATATTGACTGACAGCATTACTGAAAAGATGCTGGTACCACTGTTTTTGTTTTTGTTTTGTTTTGTTTTTTTAGTTACTGTGAAGGTTTATTATTAAATCTGC
>NW_017729032.1:204491285-204491823 GCF_001723915.1 Gavialis gangeticus
GGGACCTTATAGATCTTCTAGTCTGACCCCCTGCCCTGGGCAGCAGAGAGAACTGGGCTCAAATGACCCCAGCTAGGTAAATGTCAAGTCCCCTCTTAAAAAGCCCCAAGGTAGGAGCCAGTATCACTTCCTTTGGAAGTTGGTTCCAGATCCTAGCTGCTCTGACTGTGAAATTTAGTTGGTTCCAGATCCTGGTTGCCCTGACACTGAAATTTTCAATGTGATTTAGTTAGATCCCTAGTGATACTGTGTTGGTTTTTAAAAGCAAACTAGCTAGTATCCTACCTCCTTTTATGTTTTTTGAAAATGTCCTGTAAGCATAGCTGAATTGCACTGTTTTGGGGTTTGCCATGTTCATTTTCTGCAGTATAACAGAGGTGTACTGATACATCGGTCCATATCATATTGGCACTGATGAATGGAAAATTGCATTATTGGCAATTGGTATTTTGGCTGATGTGGCCAATAATATTGCTGATGCATGCTGTGTGCATGTGCACAGCTGCAGCATGCACACAGCCAGGAGTGGAGCCTGGCA
>NW_017729032.1:204492555-204500171 GCF_001723915.1 Gavialis gangeticus
AATAAATCTGCATTAAAGAGGGAAAAGTGCATTTTAAGCCCTGCTTTACATGTTAGGAAAAGTTCAGCTATAATCTTTAGTCCAGTCAGGTACTTTATTGGACAGGTAGAACAGGCTATATTTAACATAAATGTTTTGTTTAAACAAGGAACTTAGTCATGGTTCTGTTTACAGAATTGTCTGATCTAATATGAATTCTGCATCACTTCTCTCATGTTCTTTATTTATTTTTTAACTATTAATTTGCCCTTCTTCCATTCATCTTTTTTCCCCATTTGATAATTGGTACTGAATTTTAATTGACAATTGAGCCTGAATTTTTGCTTGATGTTCAGTAATCCTTTTAGTCAGACCCTTCTAGTAAACTAGAGGTGACAGTTTCCCCTCTTGACTGTAAATATTTGGGCCTATAGTAAGGTGCTAGGCTTTACATGCAGATGTACCCCACTGAATTTGTTCTGGGAGTATAGCTCTCTGAGGCCCAGGATTTTAGATGGCATAGGCCAGAGGAACTCACAGAGAGATTACTCTGAGAAATATGACTTAGTACGCAAGCATTGTAGGGCTGTGCAAAACAGCTTTTTCATTTCAAATTCGGCCATTTCAGAGGATAGCGATTCATTTTGGTGTTTCAGATCACCAGCCGAATCTGTTTTGAACAGACTTCAAGGGAAGCTTCACACAACCCTACCTGCCCAGTCAGGCGGGGCTGGGGGCTGCAGGGCCCCAGTGGGGAGCAGGACAGGGCCATAGATGGCTTGTCCAGGGGAGGGGAGAGGGCTGCTGCCCTCAGTGCAGGTGAGGCGATCCCCACGTGGGTCTCTGATCCCTGTCATGCTGGGTCGCAGGACAGGGAAGCAGTGCAGAGCAGTGAGCAAGCCTTCTAGTCCCTGCCGCACAACTTGGCTCCACAGGGAGCAGAGATCTGCCCTGGAGGTCTCCTCAATGCTGCTGCCCACCTCACGCTGCCCTGGCGACATGGGGCTATATGGGGTGGGCAGTGGTGGCGAAGACACCCTGGCGCAAATCTCTGCTCCCTGCGGAACCTAGTTGCACGGCAGGGATACCCCAGCCCCTGGTTTTATTTCCCCATCTCTCTGATCATTTCCCCAGCTCTTCCTTGGGTGGGGGGTGCAGGCCCCCAGGTCCGTGTGCCAGGTTTTAGCAGGCTGCCGCTGCAGGCTGGGGCCAGTGGCAGCGCTGCAATCTTCCCGGCACTTGGGGAAATGATCAGAGAGCTGGGGGAAGCCATCAGAGAGCTGTGGAATTGAACTGGGAGCTAGATGTCAATATCAGAGCAGTCCTCCCCCGTGGCCCCCCCCCTTCCCTTCCCTCTTAGTTTTTGTTTCCCTGCAAGCCCAGCTCTTAAACTCTGAAATTCACCAAAACTTTTCCGAAACATTTTAGAGCCTTCCATTTCGATTAGGATTCAGTGTTTCGGGCGCTGAAACAGCCCGAAACACCCCTGAAACAAAACAGCTGCTGAAATTTCACACAGCCCTAGCAAGCAACATAGAAAATAAAAAGCAAGGTTAGATGATGGGAAAAACTGGAGTGTTAGGTCTCTTCAGAGATTTGGAGAAGAACTGTAGCTAAAAAGTCAGAGGAAGACCAGTAAAAATGTTTGCATAAAAGGAGTTGGAGCAGGGCCAAGGTTAGTGTAAGAATGTGCTAAGAAGATGCAGTTAACTGCTGATCCAAGGAAGAGGTTGAAGACTTGGGAAAGGGCCAGAAATGTTTGGACACATACAAGGATGAAAGATTGTGTCCAAAAGCAAGTATTTCTGGTTTTGAAGACATTTTTGACTTACAATAATGAAGAACCAAGAGCGAAACACTTGGGTAAAATTCAGCTTTGCATTTGGGAATATGAGTTAGGCACTGAAGAGTAAAGTAGAAGTGAGGCACAGTAGTGCATCTAAACTGGGAGGGACAGATGCACTCAACACACTAATACTAATACACTTAACTAAGTGTCTTACATAGTTTTGGGGAGGACTGCAAGGACCCCTCAAAGGTGCAAAGTGGCAGCCAAAGGTTTAAAAAAAGTAGCAAGTCAGCAATGAAGACTCTGCTTGTCAAAGCCAGAGGAGATGATGATGTAGTAACCAAGATATTGAAAGACTGAGCCGAGTGTTTCTGATGGTGTGGAAGCAGAGGAAAACTGTATTGTTGAGCTGTTCTGCTGGAAGAATCTTCCAAATATGCAGTATGGCTTGGAGGATCTAGGGGACCAAGTTGAAGATTGTTATGGGCTTACCTAACAGGAACAGTAGTAGTAATTTCCAAAGCAACTGAAAAAGCACGTGTGTGAGTGAGCAAAAGGAGGGGAGGGGGAGAAGTTAACATTTTCCAGGCTTATTTTCTGTGTTTTTATGGCTTTGGCCCCCTGCATCATCAAATTCACTCTCCTTTTGCAAGCCAGGGCTGTTTAAAAGGTTTGCAAGATCATCTACTCCCAGCACTCTCACAGACCTAAGCCACAAAACACGCTATAAAAAAACCCAAGCAAAACTGTACCATGTGTCAAGGAATTAGGGAAGTAAAAGGAATCTAGTACGCCACATTAAAAACTGGATTTAGACTGAAGAAGAGAAGGCTGAAGAGGAATTTGATAACAATGTCAAATACGTAAAGGGTTATTATAAAGTGGATGGTGATTATAACTGTTCTCTATGGCTACAAGGTACAGGATAAGGAGCAATAGTATTAAATTGCAACAAGGGAAATTTAGATAGGATGTTAGAAAGAACTTTATCAGTGGGAGAGTGGTTCAATACTGGAAGAGATTACCTACAGCAGGGATAGTATATGCACCTTGTGCCCCAGGCCAGAACTGGACTGTGGGGCTTGGCTTCTCCCAGACCAGATCTAGCCTGGGGCATGCAGCAGCTCCAGCTCTGATTTGGGACACGTTGCAGTGATGGTGGAAGCTCCAGCTCCAACACGGGTTCTATAGTGGCAGCTCCAGGCCCCACCATGTAGGGCTGGAGCTAATGTTGCAGCTTGCTCTGTGCTAGAGCTGGAGCTCCCACCATTACCTTAAGAGGTGGACCAGGTGCTGCCACTATGTGCCCTGTTCTGCAGCAGCATCTCCAGTACAAGGCACGGGCCAGCAGCAGGGCTGGCAGATGAGGAAGTAGGGTTGTGACAGTGATGAAGAGGCTAGAGAGTGACCTTGGGTGTGTCAACCCTTGCTCACCCTTCTGCTGCCAGTTGCTGTGCCCACCAGGGCTCTGGAATTCTGCAGTATGCTGTTCCCTCTGGCCACACCTCCCATCTTCACTTGCCTGCTATTAGCATGGAGGGCCAGATAAAGCAGCTTCACTGACTGGATCTAGTTTGATGTCCTTGACCTAGAGAGGTTGTTCAGCTTCCATCCTTGGAAGCTTTTAAAAGCAACTTAGGCAAACACTTTTCTTGGATGATTTAGACAGGGGTGATTCTGCCTTGAAAGGGTTGGCCCAGATGACCTCTTGAGGTCCCTTCTAAGCCTAGATTCCTGTGATTTCAATTGTAATGGATCCCTGTCCTTGTAAAGATGTTGACAGTTAATTAACACTTGCATAATCAGGGACAACTTCAGTTGACTTTATTTTTGACTAGGTTCTGTAAAGAGAATGTAGATTATACTCGATTCTAAATAATTTTTATAGATATAGATATATGTAATGTCATTGGCAGAAGAACATTTCCACAGATTACTAAAAAAAAAAAAAAAAACATAAAGGGTACCCAACAATCAATAATAAAATTAAGGCCACTTTCTGATTTAGGAGCTTTTGGAAGCTGTATCAGTAATCTTGTATGCAGTTGATTTTTTTGTTTTGTTTTGTTTTGTTTTTTGTTGTTTTTTTTTGTTGTTTTTTTTTTAAAGAGGACAAATATTACCGACACGAAAGGAAATTAAGAAAAAGTACTTGAGAACTTGGTTTCTGTGATTTGTTATTTCTTCTGTAGGCTGGATGCATCACACTGTGGATCAGCTAGGAGACAAAGCAACCAAGGAAAGTTATGCTATTCAGTATCTCCAGAAGTCTCTAGAGGCAGATCCTAATTCTGGCCAATCCTGGTATTTCTTGGGAAGGTGAGAACTTGTGGTATAAAGCTGTTTTGTTCCTTGTTTTTCTTAATAAAGCCTGTTCTGAGATACTGGTTGAGCTGAATACGTTCAGATAAGTATTCTCATTCACAAAGAGGTATCATGAAAGTCTCAATTGAAGAATACTTTTTCTTCAAATTACAACACTAACTTTGAAAAAATAAATAAAAATATTGTAGCTACTAAAGTCTAGCTTTGTTGTTTGTTCTAAAATTAGCAATATAATTAAGTATAAGTGCTTTTAAGAAGTAGAAATAATTACTGTTCATAATAAATAATGTAAAAATTAACATTGGTAAGCAGAAAATATTTCATGTACGTCAGTGTGCGAGACTCTTTGGACCTTAAGCTGTTGTCATCCAAGTTGCATGTTTGCTGTAGCCTGTTTCTACCCGGCTTGCTTTCCGTCCTTGTACCACATCAAACTGCATCATCCCTCTTTGCTTGCAGTTGTCTGCAAAAATGCTTGCATTTAGCTTCATTATTTTATTATTCTTTTCCTCTTTTTCATGCACAAGCTGTTATACCAAAATATGTAATGCTTTATTTTTCTCTATCTAAATACATATATTATTTGTAAACTGTATACCTTGATAGTTTGTCCATACCTTTAATATTAACTCTGTTTAGCAAAAATAATATTGCCTTGTAAGTTAAATAGTATTCATTTACTGCCTTTCTATTGTTTTTTAAATAAAAACTAGTTTTTAGCAGATTAATTTAGCTAGCAATAACCCTTTATTCAGTTATTAGCTTAATAGTAATAAGGCTTATATTCTATAGGCTGAAAATTTAGGGTGACTTGAGTGTGTACTTGAGAACAGATACCTTCCATCCAATCAAGAAGAGTATTACTTTGATAATACTTGCCCCTGTTCTTTACTAGTGTAAACTTTCCTTTCTTATCTATTTATTATAAAAATATTTAATGCTTGTCCAAACAAAGAATGGAGTATAGGCAGTATAGAGAATGGACCCATACTGTACGCAAACTTAGACACATTATTTTTTCATTTGAAAAAAAATTCACTGCTTTTATTTGTCATTTGATTTTGACAAGACGAGCATTTCTCCTTGTAGCCAAATTATTGCCTTCAGTTCTTTTAATTCTTGTTTTTGTTTAGTATGTCATGCTACTTTTGAAATTCTTAGATGTACTTGCTACTGTGATTAAATTATGGAACTATTCAGAATAGTAAAATCAAAATTTTCACTAAATTCGTTGCTCTTTATACACTGTAAAACTATATTGTTTATTGTTAAACATTTTTATTAAGAAGGGCTTATAAATATGTACACTATATAGTTGTCCAAAGAAGAAAAAATAGGTAGTGTAGCTTTTTAAAAATATCATTGTTATAATTACAGAATATGTTTTATAGTATTTTAATTTTCATAACATGGTTACGTTATTCTTTTTTTATGTTGCAGTACAGCTGCCTGTTCCCAAATACTCTATTAGTTTTCTTGATTGCTATCTGTATTGTAATGTTCATTTTAACTAGTTAGTTACTACAAGTGAAACAAGGGTTCATCTTCAGAATTGTATTAATTCTGAATGTTGGCATTTTTCTCATAGAGGGCATTTAAAACATGTTAAACTGTGGGCAGCTGGTGCTGAGAAATGAACTAATTATGTTATACAAATAATTAGTAATTTTGATTGAGAAGTTCATGTCAGTTGGTGTCTAACTTACAGAAAAGGCACATTTTTTAAGCATGTCTGAGCTTGTATTTACATGGTTTATACTAGCATTATTGCAAGCCTTCTTCATTAATCATTTCGTTAACTATTACAGAATTTTTTTCTCTTTTCTCCCAGGTGCTATTCAAGTATTGGGAAAGTTCAGGATGCCTTTATATCTTATAGGCAATCTATTGATAAATCAGAAGCAAGTGCAGATACATGGTGTTCTATAGGGTAAGAATTAATTAGGGGAAAGCAGTATTGTCATTGAATTTTAATGCATTTTTATGGGGGTTTATCTTTTTTAGCACTTTTGTGGTCTCATTTGATCATAGAGCAGTGGTCACCAACTGGTCAAATGCGATCGACTGGTCGATCATGGAGCCTCTTGCAGTTGATCTGAGGCTGGGGGTGCTGAGCGCGTACATGCATGCACACGCCCCCCCCCCCCAGCCCAGCAGGTTAGTCTGTGGGAGAGGGACGGGGCAGGGGCCAGATCAACGTCCCCACGGTGAGGGACAGAGTATGGAAGCAGGGGGAAGGTGAGTGAGGCCTCAGCCGGGTGGGAGGATTGAACCTCAGCAGCACATCCAGGGGTGTCCTGCCTCTGTGCACACCCTGGCAGAAGCACCGTGGGGCGCGTGCCCCCCCACCTATGTGTGGCAGAGGTGGCTGCCATTGCGGGCTGGGCTTTGCGCCCTGAGCCCCTTGCAGCTGGCCCAGAAGCTGCCCAACACCACATGCACCCACTGCTGGGTGTGCAGGGGGTGAGGCTTAGCCCAGCAGCAGGACACATGTGGCATCGAGCTACTTTCAGACCAGCTGCAGCGGGCCTTGGGGTGCAAAGCACAGCCCACAATGGCAGCTGCCTCTGCTGCGCACAGATGGGGGGCACATGCGCCCCAACCCCAAACGCAGGACAGCATGAACGGCTCTAGCAGTGGTGAGGGAGGGAGTGGCACAGGGGCAGGCCATGCACAGCCAGGGTGGGACATTAGCTGGAGCTGTGAGTGGCTCATCTGCGAAGGGCTGGGGGTGGGGGGGGGGAAGCATATAGCCTGGGAGGTCATGGGGCGCTGCCGTCAAATCTGTACACAGGGTGGGGTGTGATTCCCCCCCAATCTCTCCCAGCACTGTCACCCTCCCTGAGTGCAGCACAGCCCAGCCCAACCCCCCCACCCCCTTGCTGGGAAGAGCCCAGAGCCTGGCATAGCCTTCCCCTCCCCCCAACCGTTTCCCGCCCTCCCAGAGGGTATGGGGGCCCATGTGCCTGGGATCTGTGCAGAGGGGAGGGTGAGCTGCCACTGCAGGATGGTGCTGGGAGGCTGCGCTGGGCTCTTCCAGTAAGGGGGGGGATGGACCACGCTGCACTTGGTGCAGGTGGCAATGGTGCTAGGAGGGAGGTGGGGGGGGGCTACAATAAATTTTTGGGTGGCTGTACCCCCCACCCTACTTCCAGCACTGCTGCTGCCAGGCCTGAGCACAGCCCAGCCCAATACCCCCATCAGGAACAGCCCAGAGCCACATGTAGTTCCGGGGGCGCACTCCCCCCATGCTCTCCCGAGCTGCATGCCCCGCCCCCAGACAGGCCAGTCACAGCTCTGTCCTGCACCTCACCCTGACTCTGCAGGGCCTGTCCCAGCCCCACTCCCTCCATTACTGGCCGGGGGTGGGGGCAGATCGAGACCCAAGTGGTGAGAGAGGGAGCAGGGCACAGGCAGGAGCAGGGGTTGTGGGGAGTGGGGGATGTGCCCCCCAGGCCTCCACTTGTCTCACCACCCAGCCAGTGCCCCACTCTCCCCAGTCCCTGCTCCTGCCTGTGCCCTG
>NW_017729032.1:204500209-204505745 GCF_001723915.1 Gavialis gangeticus
CCCCCTCCACAGCCCTTTCCCCTCTCCCGTCCCTCCCCCCACAGACTTACCTGCTGGGGGAGCATGTCCCCAAATAATTTTCTCCCTTCCACCTTAATCTGTCCCTACCTTCCCTCCCCACAGACTGACCTGTGTGTGTGGGGGGAGGGGGGCACAGTAGATCTGGGGTTGCTTTTTAATTCAAAAAGTGATCTATTTAAAAAGGTTGGAGACCACTGTCAAAGAGCTTCTAATTTCTAGTTCAGCACATTTGATGTTATATCAGATTTCTAATTTAATATGTGAATGTTCTATCAGTCATGCTATGCTTGTTTTGAAGTAAAGGTAATGCATGGATATTTACTTGGTTAAAGTTTTATGATTCTGGACATGTTTTGTATTTGCTTTGCACATTAAAGTATAAAAATGTAGCACTTCACGGGTGTCACAATAAATCGGGTAGTAGCGTATTCCACTTAGTATTAAAAAGGATAATAAGAATTGCTATATTTTGGTAGGGGCGGGGTATATTATTCCTTTTTATGTGGATATTGCTACTAATTCTGAATTTGATTAATCTTTCTATTTAGTGTGCTGTATCAACAGCAGAATCAGCCTATGGATGCTTTACAGGCCTATATCTGTGCTGTACAATTGGACCATGGCCATGCTGCAGCCTGGATGGACCTAGGCACACTCTATGAGTCCTGCAACCAGCCTCAGGATGCCATTAAATGCTACTTAAATGCAACTAGGAGCAAAAATTGTAGTAATACCTCTGCACTTGCAGCACGGATAAAGTATTTACAGGTAAAACTTAAAGCTTTAAGAAAAGGGAAATATTTTATCAGGTATACAACAGAGGGGAGGGGGAAATAACACAAGTTAATGTGTAATTGTTTCATGGTGTGTATAAATTGTTTCCATATGTATTGTAAACATACCATAGCTTGTAAAATCATTTTACTTTTTCATTTTTAAGTGAGATTCAATCCTTAAAAAAATGCCGTTTTGCACACTTACTCAATTGATGCATATTGATTTACATCGCTTTAATTTTTTCTATGTATTGTCTACATTTTTAAGTTGTCATAGCATTTAGAGAGAGAACACACACGCACTATCTTTCACTCTTGTTTGCAATTTCAGAAGAAAAGAGTTACGAGACCTCTGAAACCAGAGCTCAACTTTGTTCTGATTCTCACAAAGGTTTATATTCTGGTTACCCTCTTTATACTTAGCACCTTTCTGAAACCCCAAATTTTAAATCTATCCTTTCTTTAAGACGTAATTAGCTACAGATTTTAGGAAGATTTCGTGGACTTGCTCTTACTAAAGTAGGCTTGTGTTAAATTTGCTTTTTACATAATTTTTCCTAGGCTCAGTTGTGTAACCTTCCACAAGGTAGTCTACAGAATAAAACTAAATTACTTCCTAGTATTGAGGAGGCATGGAGCCTACCAATCCCCGCAGAGCTTACCTCCAGGCAGGGTGCCATGAACACAGCACAGCAGGTGAGAAGTTGGGTTATATTCTGCAGGTGCCCAGCTTTAAGGGTTCTTTACAATCTGTAGTGGTCAAGCATATTTTACTTGAGTTCAGGTTTGGCTTTCATGAATAAAAAGCCTTTGATTTATTTGCAAAGGGATACTAACTCAGAAAAGACTCCCTATAAAGTGGGAGAAATATGGGGGTACCAATTTAGAACCTTTGTGGATTTTCATTACTTTGAGAATTTTCATCTTAAGTAGAAATGCTACAATGGATATTTAAAAAATAATAATGATGATGATGCCATGAAAGGTACACATTCCTCCATTGATGACCATATGGAAACTGATTTTCAGTTACTGAGGTCAGCTTCAGCATATCCACACAGCCCTTTTAAAATATGCAGCTGGTAAAAGTATGTAGTTTAAAGGAAAGAATTAAGAATATATAGAACCATATTTTTGTCTTCTGTGATTCTTAGGCTTGTAAACCTCATCATCCAAATACTGAACCTGTACTAGGCCTCACTCAAACACCAATTTCACAGCAATCCTTGCCACTACACATGATTCCTTCTAGCCAAGTAGATGACCTGTCCAGTTCTGCCAAGAGGAAAAGAACATCTAGTCCAACAAAGGTATATATTCTGGTGAATTAAAGGTCCCCATGCCAAAAATATACAAAAATATGCAGCGTAATTATGTCATGTGCACAGCACTTTTGCTGTAATTGTAATCCTTTGGCATCAAGGTGTGGAATGTTTTAAGTATGGAATGAGGTTAGTGCATTTTCGTCCAACTGTTTAATTAGAAGATTATAATTAAAATAGTAACTCCCCCAATGCAGTACACATCAGTGGCACTATATAAGTAATAATCCCAACCTCAGAATAAAATACAAGTATATAGGGTAATAGTTAGACAGGGAAATGATCATGTTGTCCTGTCTATTGCCTTGACTTATATTTAGAATCCAAAATGTTTCATCATCACATAATGCTGTTATAGTAGGTGAAATATTCTATCTTAATGATAGTACACTTTTAAACCAACCTCTCAGTGTGATTTGGTTCCTTGTTATAATGGTATTAGATAATTTATTGATGTTATTTTCCTTTGTTCCACTGTTCTTAAATTTTGTTGACTTGAGTAGATTGAAGTATAGTGTATATTAGCATACTTTTTCTATACTTTATTATTCTTGAACTTATGATGAGAACTTCCATCAAAAAGTTACTATCTAGCTTTTGTAAAATTGTTTGATCTTTTGATAGTCACACCTTTGAATTTAATTCTTCCTCAGAATACTTCAGATGCATGGAGCAGTGGCCTTACAGTGTCACATCCTCCTGTACAGCAACAAGTTCATTCTTGGTGCTTGACACCACAGAAATTACAGGTAAGTATGTTGAAGGAAAGCTCTAGGTGACATGAGATATAGTTTCTTACTTGAATATGAACACCCAAAAACTTTTGATCAGTTGGAAATTTCTGAAATTGAAATTGGATATAAAATACTTCAGTATATTTTGCTTATACTGCTTATAGTTTGATAGGGATAGCTTTAATACTTTTAGCTTCCCTGTGATGTGCATAAGATAAAGCCTAAATATATATTTTTAAAAGCCTGAAATTTATTTTAATGGATGACCTTAGCTAAATAGTAAATATTTTAAGTGCTCTAAGAAATTTGTAAAATGGACAGGTAAAAGTAATCTTTTTTCTTTTCTTTTAACGTTTTAAAAGTTGTCATGCTTTGGGATGTCAGAAAAATAGTAGCACTTACAGTACTGCCTGAGATTTTTAAACAGCTGTAGAACTCCTGCAATCCCTTCTTCCCCTGTGAGTTACTTTTCTTGGATCCTCGTTCTATAAGTTGATTAAACCATTAATGAAGAAATTTAAGACTTTTTGCAAAAGTTTTCACACGTGAGTGTATTCAAATTAAATCTGATACTCCTGGGTTTCACACCGCATAGTCTCTGTAAATAAAACATTGGATTCCATTTTTGAAATCTTGGTTCAAATCCAGTTTCTTTTGGTAATTCTTTTGTTCTTCAGCTTATTTAAATTTGTTCTTCAGCTTCAGTCAGTTGCATTGGTAATTGCGTCCGTCAGTTGCATTGGTAATTGCGTCCACGTTCAGCAATAGCAAAAGAAGAAACAGTTTTAGAAATTTGTTTTTAAAAAGATAATTCCTTAGCTAATGTCCCTGGGTCAGTCATAATTGGTATTTTAAGCTGTTTGACTTTTTACACCCTCTTCTGTCCCAGCTCCTGCCACCTCACTCATTTTCATCTCCCCCTCTTCATATAAACTTTGTCGACTGTCATCTTATTCTGCATCTCTTACTTTTCTTCTCTTTCATACTGCTCTTGCATTGTGTCTCTTTCCTCTCCCAGTTTCTTCCTTTTAAAATGGCATTGTCATTAGTCCCTTTTGTCTATACATAGAATAAATGATTTATCAACCTTAATTTGTTATGGTTTCATTACCCTTGAAGGGCAAAGCCAGAAAGGTGTTGTGAAGGTCACCTAAAGTGAAAATGAGTAAAACCTTTATCTATGTTGTAGCTTGTAGTGTGTATATGTAATTTAGTTTACAGAGAGGCTACCTCAAAACTTTTCTTCCAAAATATACTGGTAATATTTTTACTTTAATTATTGGTATTGTTATTGTTGTTGTTCTTATTATTTTCTCTTTCATCTGTGAAACTGAATTCTCTGTAGTAATAGGAATCTGACTACATGGGGAGAGGAAAGGTACTGGCATTAAGTGCTTATTATGATGTAGTAAAATGTAGTAGCTTTTAGAAAGGTTTGGACCCCTAAAACAGCTTTTGGTCATGTTTTCACAGTTTAATTTTTTTTCCTCTGGTCATAATGGGATTTCTTTTTAAAATAAAGTATCTGAACCATTCTGAAGAATACCATGGTATTATATTTTCCAGCACTTGGATCAGCTGCGTGCAAACAGAAATAATTTAAATCCAGCACAGAAAGCAATGCTGGAACAGCTGGAGAGTCAGTTTGTCTTCATGCAGCAACACCAGCAGGTGAGAGCAAAAATATTTTTCTGTTCTTCAGAACTTACATCAGTAATGCAGTCTGTTTTCTTTTTTTGAACTCTGAGCTATTCCTGTTGTACAAGTTTTCATGCACTTTTCACCATGTTACATAACATCTTCTGTTTCCATTACATTGTGATATATTTTTCTTTTTTCACTGAAGCTTACTGGCTGAAAGATAGTTGTGCTTATTTGTTCTGTATGGTGGGACTACCGAAGAGAATAACTAGCCTACCTTTAAAATGGATTTTCCTGAATGATTTAACCAGTAGCATTTTGAAGAGCAGACTAAGAAATACCCATTTGTAATAGTAGTCCTCTATCTCAGTCTTGTTCATTGCTCATTTTCAGTGTCCAGTTGTAAAAACTGCATCTCTCAGACTTAATATATTTATTGCTGTTAATAGTTTGAAGGAAAAGTATTCCAAAATGTGATTTACTCACTGTTTGTGAACACATCAGCCAGACCTACTCAATACAGATTTTGAAAATATCTGGTTTCTGACCTACCAAAAAAATTGGTTGAATAAAAATAAATGTAACGTTTTAAACTGAACCTTTAAATTCTCTTGGGCATGTCTACATGTGATGCTTTGCTGCTGTAGCAACACACTATGGCGATGCTGCGTCTGCAGTCAAAACCCGTGATGCTGCAGCTATGTCACCATAGCGACACACTTCCCCATTATAGTGGCTTGCTACAGCAATGAAGTGCTTAAAAATAACTGTGTGTGGTACGCACAGCGCAATACTTGCTGTTCCTTTTGCGCGTACTATCAGGTGGCACAGTAATTACTAAATGATGGCTCAGGAACAACAGTGCCATAGCCCGTGTAGACATGCCCCCTGTGCAGTAGAAATACATGCTACATAATATTTATTGTTTAATCAGATAATTAGCTATACTCTTTTCTTGTATTTGTATTTCATTAGATTAGACAAACAGGAGTTGCACAGGTACGATCTACTGGAATTCCTAATGGGCCAACAGCTGACTCAT
>NW_017729032.1:204510756-204518658 GCF_001723915.1 Gavialis gangeticus
CTTAAATGGAAGGAGTTTATTTGACAAGGTACAACACTAGCTTTTCTGGGACTTATGTAATTTTAGTTTTGTGTATGAAATGTAATAGTCTGCAATGTAGGAGTTCAACATTTTCTATATTATAATGAATTTACGTTTCTCATAATAATTCTTTAAAAATCAACCATTCTCCATGAAATATTAGTGTAGGTGCGGTCAGATTATCCGTTAATATAAAAAAAGTGCTCCTGACACCAGCCTCTGTATATGATAACATACAGTATTAGAAGATTTCTGCAAAGATTGTGGTTGTTTTCTTATCCTCAGATGAAATGCTGGGATTGTTTCATTTCCTTCTCTGAGAACACCAGATAGACTGTGACTTAAAAATCTGTTGCTTTTTTGCTATCAACATTACAGTACTTATTACATAAAGTATGGAGATAATCAGGAGGAGTGGGGGCATTAAGTAGTTTGGAATACAGTGAGATTTAAATCTGGTACTGCAGGCTGTTTGGAAATCACATGTAGTATTGGTTAGTCAAAGATTCTGTATTCAGTTTTGACGTTGGACAGTAAGGTTTCATAGTTTCATAGATTTAGGGTTGGAAGGGACCTAGTAGATCTAGCCTGACCCCCCCGCCAGGGCGGGAGAACAAAAAAACCCCAAAACAAAAACGAGACTCAAATGAGTCCAGCCAGGTAGGCATCCAGCCTCTTCTTAAAGACCCCCAGGGTAGGGGCCAGCACCACTTCCCTTGGAAAAGTGGTATGTATTGAAAAGACAGTGGAAGCTGAGGTAAATGTATAGGCATGACAGTAGATTAGCACTATCACCATTTCAGACTTGTAGCACAAATGCCTTTCTGTGCCTTTCTATTGGATAATGGACTCATCTGGACGAGTGTTTCTCAACCTTTTAAGTAGCAGGTACCGCCTAACTTCTGCAAATGTTAATAAGTACCCCAACACTCAATTTTCCAGGGGATTTTGTATTTACAGACGAATGTGTGCTATATGTTGGAAAAAGGGCTGTGTAAATAAGGCTGTGATATGACAGATGTCTGATCTGGTGCAGATAGGGTTGCCACCTTTTACACCAGGGGTGCACAACTCAAATATGTACCTAGGCTAGAGCTGATGTTGCCCAAAGCTAGGAGGGCTGAAGCCAGCGTCACACACAGCGCGGCATGCCAAATTATTACTGGGGAATTTTAATGCGTGGCGCACCGAATTATTGCCATAGGTTTGAGAGGAAAAGGGGGTGAGAGAGAGAATGTTAGGGTACTTGTGTACCCTCTGCCTGTGTCTCGCGTACCCACAGGAGTACGTGTACCACAGGTTGAGAAACTATGATCTGGACAAGTATGTCAGCAACCAATAAATATCTACAGTTCTATTTCACTCTAGTCCAGGGGTGGGCAATTATTTGGGCTGAAGGACCACTTAGGGAGTTTTAGTGAGCTGTTGTAGGCTGGAGGAGGTGGGGTATCAGGGGAGTATTGATTTTTTTTCCAGTGGAGTGGGGGAAGGGCAGTTGATACCAATCTGGCCCAGGTCTGTCTGCTGTGCACCCAGTACCAGGGTGCCAGATGGAGGAGGCTGGTGGAGCCTCTACGGAGGCTGGCTGGGATCCCCACAGGCAAAATGCGCTCAGGCTGGCAGATGGAATGGGGCTATGGGTGGTTGAGGGGGGTGGGTGAGGTCAGGATTGCACAGCAGTGACAGCATGGAGCTGGGGCTGAAAGCACAGATGTGATCTGCTCCCTGCATATCCAGGTTGGGGCTTTGCCATAGGCCCCAGCCCCACATTGTCACCACCCTACAAGACAGGCCCCACCTGGCCATCCTGCTTCCAAACACCACGGTCCCATCCCATCCACCTGGCTGAGTGCACCTTGCCCACAGGGGTCCCAGGTTTGCGTCCATACATGGAGACCCTGCACACAAGCTTCATCTGGCGCCCCCAGCAGTGGTGTGGGGGGTGAATGGGCTGGGGTCCCTGGGCAGGGTCCAGGTCCAACAGTGTCAGTTGGAAGGAACCAAGGCTTCCAGGAAGCTGAGTCTGGCTGCTGCACTACCCCTGAGCTGCTGTACTTCAAGGGGCGGCAGGTCTGGCCGCATGTGCCATGGCCTGGGCTGCCTCTTGTTCTTGGGCCAGGCAAGGCAGAGGGATCTATCACGGGCCTCATAGAATCCCTTGGTGAGCCAGATGTGGCCAACGGGCCGTATTTTGTCCACCCCTGCTCTGGTCACTAAGCACACCTTTTGTGTCTTTCCTGCCTGGTTGAAGAATAGAGTAGCAGGAACAATGAACTCTATATAGCTTTATATAGTTATTTTGTAAGCTATTTTAGCTAGCATTTCTTAACTTTTTCTCTTGTTAAATCAAGAAGTAGGTAGATTGTCTCCCCAAAGAATAAGAGGCTGCAAGTGCTGCTGCAGTAGCCATAATTTGGGCCATTGCTGTTACAGAGTTAGGTGAAGTCTGAGGGAAGGTCAGAGTGCTACAATTTCCTGTCTACAAGTAGCAGCTTTTCAGGGTCTCATTGGCATTCACACCGCATTTTGGCAGATGAGGAGCCTCACATTACAGACAAATGTGTCAAAGACTCCAAGTCAGGAAAAGGAGTATATTCTGATAGGAATAACTACAAAAATATTTATAGAGTTATTGATTCTTCTACCAGCATCTTCCCTAAAGAATAATCTCCCCTGTCCCTGCTTCCTGCACCACTCCTTCCGCCCCCACCCCATTGTCTAGTACCCTTGCTTGCAGATAACTTGTGGGATAGAGGAACACTGTCTCTAGTGCTTGGCTATTGTTTGTAATTACTATATTTATTTGCATACCACATACCCCAAAATAATACGCACATCCTTCTGTTGGGAAGGAAAAATGAAGAATTCTCCAGAATCCTAACTGCCACAGCTTGAACGCTGCCCCCAGGCAGGAAGGGCAAAACACACTTCTCAGTGTTGTTCAGTCTCTAGCTGCAGCTTCAGAACTAGTTTTACTGCTCAGCACCTGTAACAGAGTGGTCCTCAAGAGTGCACTCTGCCCCTACCTTGTGGGATGGGAAAGAAGCACAGCCCATGGCAGTCATTACTGGGATCCATTAAACAGCTATTACATGCTTTGGTTACAGTGCAGAAAATCAGCATCCCTGCTTATGACATGCACCCTAGTTTTGGAGGGCTGATTTAGGAGAAAGGTGTATGTGGTATTAGTTCTCAACCTTTTTTGTACCAGGACCCACTTGTAAACATGGATAGCCAGTCCTGACCCAGTGCCCCTCACTCCTGACCTGCTGACCCCAGCCTCCTGTGGGAGGGGGGCATAGGGGTCCCCAAGCAGCCCCTTCCAGGCTGGAACTCTGCCAGCCAGCAAGGGAAAAGCCATGATTTCCTACACTTTTGTCCTTTAAGGGGGAATCCATTTTTAAAGTTTGTTTGTAACCCTTTCATGACCCACTCGTTCAGAAATGCTGGTATATATGGCATGGTCTCAGTTATTGCACTCGCCTACCGTGTAATATAAGGAGTCAGCCCTGGATACTTACAAACTTGGGTTTTGGTGGCAACATTATGACTGTGGCTGAAGTGAAAAGACCTATGATGGAAAAATGGTATTCTCTCTAATACCTGCTAACTTTTGTAGAAACTAGAAACCCAGAAGAAATAGCTTTTTAGTTTAAAAAAATGATGATAAAGCTTGGTAGATCTAGGATGTGGAAGTATATGAATACATATAAATTATCCAGAAAAAACAGGTAAGTTTCCTTAAATTGAGCCATAACGACAAGTGTGAGCGTACATCACAGTAGCTGCTCTGATAGCTTCTTGTGTGGACACTCTTACTGAATGTTAATTATGTCTGTATGAGAGAGTTTATTCCATTCCAAAAGTTTAATAAACTATTTTGGACACACAGTAATGCACAGCAAAGCTTCAGTCCTATTTGAGAATAATAGGGCGTGCTAGTCTTGAAAACGTTGAGACTTTCAGATATGAAAAATAATGGCAAAAATTACAAAATCAGTATTTGATTTAAAAAAAAAAATTAAACTTCACTTACTCAAGTGAGTAGGCAGGAAGGAGAAGACTTTAGGGTTGGTATTTGTGCCTATACATTTGTGTACAAGAGGCTTGCAAGAAGTATGAGAGGGAAAATGAGCATGTTCTGGTAAATTTCTGCTGCTCTAACGTACATAAAGCAGCCAGAATGTTCTAATGAATATGGCCCTAAAGTTTAAAAAAGAAGAAAAAAAATGTTGGTATTTCATATCCTCAGGTCATTAGAAATATCAAATGGTACCAGTCTTCTTTTGGGCTTTTTGCTCATGGTATCTGTGTGTGTGATTTTTAACAGGAAATTACCAGACAAGAACAGTTAAGATTGAGTTAAAGGAGAAACATACTACCAGGATTTTGTTGTTATTCCAAAAATAAGCATCACAGAGCTAGGAAATTCAGAGTTAAATTTAAACGTAAAGATATTCCAAATATGTTGAGATATAGAGCACTCAACCAGGTTTACTTCTGCCATATAGTGATATAAGAGAAAAAGAAAGTGTCTAATGTCTTAAAATATTTGTTACTAGAAAATTGTAGTCGCCACGAGTGACTAGAAATAGCGGTCACAAGCTGGCAGAGGGTAAATTCAGACTAGACATCAGGAGGCACTACTTCACTTGGAAGTTGGTTCCAGATCCTAGCCGCCCTGACAGTGAAGTGGTGCTAGCTCCTACCCTGGGGGTCTTTAAGACAAGGCTTGACAATCACCTTGCTGGGGTCGTTTGACCCCAGTACTCTTTCCTGCCAAGGTAGGGGGTTGGACTTGATCTGTTCAGGTGCCTTCCGACCCTACCAACTATGAAACTATGGATATTGCTGAGTTATAGCTATTTTGGTGCCCCGGTTGCTCCTTTCTATATCTAATCATACATAAATTTCTTTTGAGAATATCCTTAACTCTGAATTTCCAAGGTTCTTAATCCTTGTTTTTTAAATCATTTACACCATCTGATGTCTTTTATAATCAGTTTTTTACTGGAAAGTTTTAATCCTTTCTGTATATCTCTTAATGGCATTAAAAACAATGAAACCTTTTCATAATCTTCTCCTACTGCACTTACACAAATAAGCTAAATACAAGCAATCTTGGTATTGTCACATATGATTATGTAAGCTATTAGGTTCTGTGTTTACCGTTCTGGGTCTTGATAATGGACAAAATATATTGGCCATAGGGAATAATATGAGCTTGTTTCAATTTAAGCTTCAAATTGAGTTAAATATTTTTTTAATTCTCTGTTTGTACAAAGTGCTGATTTGATACTAAAGCAAGTTTTGTATCTGCTTGGCCCCAAATTCTGATAAATATAGTATTTTATCATATCATTACTCTCAGTTTTTTAAAATGATTTAGATTTGATACGTTTGGTGCACTGAAGTCATAGTTCTATCATCATTCAAATGTTACTTCATATGCTAGCCTACGAAATTAATTTAGAATATTTTGTTGTTCTCTTTCTAAGTAAGCATCTGCATCTGTCACTTGTAAAATCTTCACTTTTTTATAGAAATTTTTATAGTAGGGCCATCTGTATGTAACTGATAGCAGAAATATAAAAAATAACTTCAGTTTCTTATGCTAGTTTGTATATGCTAAATACAGCAGCACTGCAGAACTGGTGGTCAGTATGGACTTTTTCTTCCTTGTTTGTGAAGTTTAGTTGATTTCCTGTTCTTCAGAATCTGCCTATTAAACATGCACAACTTTGATTTGGAAGGTAATGGGAATTTATTTTCTAGTTGAATACCTGATATACTTCAATTATTTCAGTGTCATGTGAGTAGTTCTTTTTAAAAAAAACAAAACAGAACAAAAAAACCCTTCAGCTTATGTTCAGTAGTTCACATCAACAGAAGAGGGGTTCAAATTTACATTTATGTTCTGGTAAATGGGAATAATGTTTCAGTGTAGTTTATTTTCACTCTACTTTTTAAACTGTGACTGCTTGTTAACAGTGTGGCTTAAAAGTTTTCAGTAAATATTTGTGATGTAAATTTAGGGAACTGAAGGGGGGGAGGGTTAGGGGGGTTGGTTTTGGGTTGGAGGGGTTAACAGGTTTGATAGTGCTGTTTTTTTAAGTGCAGGCAAAAACCTCTGTATTTGTCATTGAAGGGCATTTGTATTTTTCTTTTGTCATAGTCTTATGGTCTTATACTTCCTCTGCTGTCTTTCACAATTTGGGGCTGAAAGTTTGTGGTTTCCAACTTTGAATGTTATAGGCTGTTCCAGCTTAAGAGGATTGTGATGATTGATATATTTTTAATAGTTCCAGAGAATAGGCATCTCAAACTATTTTGAATATTTGTGCCAGCATTCCAGTCCAGTCCATGACAGAATCTTACCTTCCAGTTCTTGGTTCATTTACCTGAGGGATTTTGTTAAAGGTTTTGGAAAACCTGAGGTAATTTATATAATAATTTTGGAGTTTTTGGTGGTCCTGGGAGACCAAATTTGTTGGTGATATCTTTTATTTTACCAACTGAATAGTTAGAATCCCCCAGTCCCCCCATCCCCACTCACTCACTGGCAGGAGTGGGGCCAGACCTCAGTAGCCTGAGGGGAAGCCAGGGTTTAATTACCCCATTGCAAGGTGGGGGTGGCACGGGCATCTACAGGCTCTGCTTATGCACTGGAGGCCATGCACCCAGAGCTGCTGCAGCCAGACACCAGTAGCCTGAGGGCAGTGGTAGGGGCACCAACACGGTGCCCTGGGCCAAGTCTCTCTAAGGAGTGGCCAGCCAGCTATGGGGAGGGGGTGGGGAGGAGGAATGTGACCTGGCTGCAGTGTGGGGGAGAGCCAAGGCTAGCTATGGAGCCCAACTCACCATTGCCTCCCTCTGTGGCCAGTGCAGTCTGGGCTGGGATGGCCCCAGGAGGTGGGGGTCAGCACCCACTGCCTCCAGCCCTGTGTGGGGGCTGTGGTTTGCAGGTAGACTGCAGTGTGGCTCCCAGCCCCCCACCCTTTGCCAACAGTGGCAGAGCAAACTATTGCAGCAGGCAGAGGTGAGGTACCTGTCATGTGCCTGCTCAGGGTGGGATACTGTGGGCCAGGGGTATGGACAGCAGTGTGGGGAGGCAGTGGTCCACGGAAGCTAGGTCTCAACCTAGGTGCATAGGCAGCAACTGGCCCACAACAGCTCTCCATGAGCAAGCGGAAGGTGATAGGTGCCTCACTTCTGCCCACCGTGATGGTTTGCTCTGCCGCTCTCACTAGGAGAGGGAGGGGCGGGCTGCCGCAGGCCAAGTGTTGCCTATGCCCCTGAGCCGTGGTGCCAGGTCGGACTAAACTGAACCAAGCTGCACTCCTGGGCTGTGGGGCTGGGCTGGGTCAGGCTGCGGTGGTCCATTGCCTCCCCCTGCCACTGCCCACATCCCTGGCCTGCAGCAGCCCACCCTGAGTCCCTGGCCCTGCGGCCCAGGAGTGCAGCCTGGACCCGCAGCCCGGGGGTGTAAACAGTGACTGGCCCGTGGCAGCCTGCCCCTCCATCTCCTGGCAGCAGTGGAGGAGCAAACCATTGCAGAGGGCAGAGGTGAGGCATCTGTCACCTGCCACTTGCTCATGGCAGCATCAGGCGCTTGGAGCAGGCTGCTGTGAGCCAGTTGCCGCTTACACCCCTGGGCCATAGGGCCAGGCTAAACTGGGCTGCTGCAGTCCATTGACTCCCTGCAGCAGCCTGCCCCCAGTGCCCAGCACCACCATGAACAGGTGGCAGGTGCCTCTCCTCTGCCCACTGTAATAGTTCGGCCCACTGCTGGGAGAAGTGCGGGGTGAGGAGCCATGCTGCAGCCTGCCTGCAAACTGCAGCCCCTGCACAGGAATGGAGGCAGGAGGCGGCACTGACCCC
>NW_017729032.1:204519188-204522660 GCF_001723915.1 Gavialis gangeticus
ACCCTGCCTCCCGCAATGCATGGATTAAACCCGTGCTTCCCCTCAGGCTGCTGGGGTCTGGCACCACCTCCAATCCTGCCACTGATGCCTGGCAAGGGCTGCTGCTCCTTGTCAGGCAGACCTGGCAGCACTCCAGAGCAGGGTTTCCCACCCTTTTCTCAGCCAGCTGGAGCAGCAATAGTGCTGCAGGGGCAGGACCAACCCTACTTGGCTAGAACAGATGGCCCAACCCAGCTCATTGCTGAAGAGCATGCTGTGATGCTAGAGGACTCTGATTAACTTAAACCAGGAAGGGGTCTGGGGGACAAATTCCATAAAATGGTTTGACCTCGGTCAGTTAAGTCTGATATTACATTCAACCAGGTTTATCTCAGACTGGTTTCAGCCATTTTGAAACTGGGTTATGTGCACTGAACTTCTATTCTGTTACAGTTTTAAACCAGTTTGTGTGTAACTTCTGTCTTTAGCCCTTCAGATCTGAGAGGAATGCAGATGCAGACTGAACTACGTATTCTGAGCCTACATCTGCTTCTCTCTCTGATATGAAGGGCACTTGATATATGAAAGCTTGTCCAACAGTTCTCCAAGCTATACAGTTAGTCCAGTAAAATGCCACAGAAAAATCCTTGCCTCTTGTACAAAATTAATTATCAACCGGGTCGTCTTTATCTGCTGTTTCGCTGCTATGCTGAAAGAATTAGTTATGTAGTCAGCTTTCCTTTTCACAACTTAATTACATGTTTTATTGTTTAAAGCAGTTTTCTTGGTATTAAATTAAGGCTCCTGGGATTCCATGTATAATTTTTAGGATCATTTCCTAGTATTTTTTTAAAAAGAAGACAAGCACAACATTTGTTTCTCATATTCTATTGAATGGTGTTTTAATGAGTGCATATTTTTTATGACAGTCCTTCCGAACTCCTGGATTATTATCATCTAGTCCTCCTGCCTTGTTGCTTTTTAATTTATCAGTAGTTTTTCCATCATCGCATCTTCTGACAGTTCAGTATCTGAAACTGCCTCATCTTTATTACATTAGTAGATTGATTTATGGTAAATATCTCCCCAACATTTATCTGTGTGGAATTCAGATGCAGAGAAATTATTTTGCTTTTTTGCAATGGTCTGATCTTTCTTAATTGATCCTTTTAACTCCTTTGTAATATAATAGACCTACCAATTTTTTTGCAGAAATTCTGCTTCTAATTCCCACTTGTCTTATTGTCTCTATCTCTATGCTCTTTAGATTCCCTTCCTGCATTTACCATCCAATATTTTACTTCTATTTTGGGTCCTATTTTTGGAGGGCACTCATTCAGCCCAAGTAAAACTTAAGCTTTTATCATTTAAAACTTCCCTTCCTGTTATGCAAACTTTCTGAACTTCTTGAATGTCAATCTAATGTATTGAGTCTGGATTTTAACTTCTCCATGTTTGTTTTTAAACCCCACTTTTTATACAGTGCTGATTTCTTGTATGATGCATCGTTTATGATAATGATATGCTTAGTTATGTTCGGGTTCATTATTATTTAGTAGGGCAACTATAGTTACCACATGAAGAAAAGCAGATACTTGCGTATTTTGGAACTACATAAATAGGGACCTACTGAATTCACAGCAGAAGTAGAGTGTGTGGCAGTTCCTTTAATCGTGCATGTTTCCGCATGTGCACCTCACCCCTTTTCTGCTCCCCTCCCCCACCCCCATAGCAGAGGACCCCACTGTTCCCTCTTGATCAGCAGGGTAGCTAAAACTGCAGTTTTAAACCTACCGTTTTTGCCTCCCTGCCAGTCAGCAGCAAACAGCGGGACCACCCAGAGCCCCTCAGCCAATCCGTGGCGGGAGGCAAAAATGGCGCCATATTTGAAACCACAGTTTTTGCCTCCCCACTGATCAGGAGTGAGTTGCAAGCAGGGCCCCTCCAGCAATCAACAGGGGAGGGGGGCAGGGGAACCAAGAAGATTAAAGGAGCCACAGCACACCCCACTGCTGCCATGAATTTGTTAGGTCCCTGTACATAAACCAAAAAGCAGTCCTTTAAGGGTGTATTTGTAATAGAGTCCAAAAGAGGGGAGTTAAATGGGGAGCCACATATATAAAAACAAGAAATTATCTCCTCTCCCCTGAAGAGTCCCCAGTAAAATTCCATGGTGACAAAAGAAGGCGGCTAACAAGTATCAGATTGTGGCCATGAACGAGTAATCACAAAAAAAAGAGTATATACCTGTTTAAGGGATGTCTTGCAAAAGAGAGCTGGCTCTTCCCTCAGAAGTTAGATCAGTTACTTACAAGGATGGTCATCTTTCTCCCAATCTAACTTGAATGACTGTAGTTCTCTTGAGTCTGGAGGACACCTTGTATCTCACAGTCCTCTGCTGCCCCTCCCTCTATTAAAGGTATCCTGAAAAATCCCCCCTCTTCCCCAGCCCTGCCGGTTAGATTAGTGGGAGGGGTGGTGGCATTTCCTGCTGCAGCAGCCTCTGGGTCAGCCTGGAGCAGTGCTGGGCAAAGCAGGCTGCTGTGCTGGGTGGCCAGACTCAGGGAGCTTTGCCCCTGCAGCAGAATGCCATTTCCCTTCACCACAGCCTGGAGCAGAGCAAGGAGCCGGGGTTGTTCTCCCTGCAGTGGGAACCAGAACAACTCCCCTCTCCTGCCAGTCCCTGATTGGTGGGATGGGGTTGGAGAGGGATCTTCCTGAGCTGGTACCCCTCCTCTAGCTGTGGGAGCTGCCAGATATCACTTGACAGCCTGCCTTCTTTCAAGGCAGTGGAGAGGATAGGTTATCAATGAATGAGCTCTCCTAAGGGATAGGGGTGGCCCCTGGTTAGGGAGCTCTCTTGTGTAGTTCCTGGTGATTGGAAGAGGGCCAATGTCATGCCTATCTTCAAGAAAGGGAGGAAAGTAGATCCAGCAAACTACAGGCCCATTAGCCTGATTTCTATCCTGGGGAAGGTCTTGGAAAAGATTATTAAAGAGGCCATCCTTAACAGAGTAGCTGAAGGCGATATCCTGAGGGATACCCAGCATGGGTTTGTTGCGGGTAGGTCTTGCCTGACTAGTCTCATTTCCTTTTATGACCAGGTGACTTACCACCTGGACAAGGGGGAAGAGATTGACGTTGTATATCTTAACTTTAAAAAAAAAAAGCCTTTGATCTGGTATCCCACGATCACCTCTTGGCTAAACTGGCTAACTATGGCCTTGACCTCACCACAATCCGCTGGCTGGGGAATTGGCTCTGCAGTAGGACCCAGAGGGTGGTGGTCAATGAGAGCTAATCGTCTTGGTGCGCTGTGACCAGTAGGGTTTCCTCAAGGCTCTGTCCTCAGGCCTATACTATTTAACATCTTCATCAATGATGTAGACATTAGTGTCAGAAGCGGACTGGCCAAGTTTGTCGATGACACCAAACTCTGGGGTAAAGAATCCACACCTGAGGACAGGAGGGTGATCCAGGCGGATCTTGACAG
>NW_017729032.1:204527660-204587997 GCF_001723915.1 Gavialis gangeticus
GACTGCTGCCGGAGATGGTTCAAGCACCTACTTTGAATGCCTTCAAGGCACATTTGGATGCTTATCTTGCTGGGATCCTATGATCCCTGCTGAGTTCCTGCCCTTGGGGCAGGGGGCTAGACTCGATGATCCTCCGGGGTCCCTTCCAGCCCAAATGTCTATGAAATCTGTGAGCTACTTCAGCCACAGGGCTGGAAGGCATGTATGCTTCAACCCTGGGGCTGTTTTTCTACTGGTAGCATTTTCCAAAAAACACTTACTGGTAGAAATTTAAGAATTAACAATAATGATGGGGAACAAATAACATTTTCTTCTACAAAAATGTGGAATGCCCCATATGTAACAAGGAATGTGCATGGTAAGCATGACATCTCATGACAAACATGAATTTATAATGCTAATAGTACTGACTGGCTCCAGAATGTATTGCTTAAGAATCAAGCAACAATACAGAATGGAGAAAACTTTAACCAGTCTGTTTCTTTTACATTTTGTTTGGATAAAGAGAAGTATAAGGGGTACCAGAAGATTGTTGTGAACATTGCTTTGGGTCAAAAGGACGTTGGTGCTTGAGAGATTTTATAAATACAGGCCGTCCTTGATTTACGGTGTTTCAACTTAGGGCAATTCGCACTTGTGGCACTCCACCATTTACACCCATGTTATTACTTACGACGCTGGATCCTCACACTTACAGCACTACACAGAAATTTACAATGAGAAAAAGAGGGCAGCGAAACAAACCTCCCTGGATCAGTTTCTCAAAAAGCCATCAAGTGGCCCTAAGTCTCCCCAAAGAAGCCCTTCTGAATTCCATGACCCTGATGAAAGGTGTTCCTTCACCTTCTGATTTAAATAAAATTTTGTGTGATTAGTTGCCCTGTTTAATTAATTTATATACAGTGCACTTTAGAAAGCTTTGTATGTACAGTGTATATTGTTTTTAGTTGATAAAATAGTTGATTTAAATATTGTATTGATGGTAATTTCTATAAAAAGTTGGGCATCAGGCCCTTGGTCAGGAACGTTTCCCGCTCTTATAACATTGTTTCTATGGGAAAATAAGGTTTGACTTGCATCATTTCGACTTAGTGTCTTTTCCAGTAATGTATCCTGCCGTAAATGCGAGGACTGCCTATATATTAAAATCATTAAAATTTAGCTAAATTGATTTGATCTGAACTTTTTCCAACTTTGTTTACTGATGTCTAGATTCTTGTATTTGAAATGTGAGTGAGTTAGCCCCATTTTTTAGTCAAAACCAATGCTGCTTTTAGGACATTAATTATTTCTGATGTAATTAACTTGAAATATGTGTCTTTACTATGGGACTAACATAGAACAAAGAAATGAACAGAAACAGGGAACACAAGAAATACTGGCCCAAATATCTTTCATAAATATATATTTTATAAGTATCTTTATAATCCCAGCAGAGCTGCCTCCATTTAAAAATTAAGCTCATGCTTTTTCAATTCAGTTTTTCCTCTTGTGAATGTTTTAATTGTGCTATTTGTACAGCATTGTTTCCTAATTTCAATAATATATAAAAAACAGCATTTTAAAAAAATAAATGCCCTTTTTCTTCTCTGCAGAGATGCTATCTAGTTGCAATCCCTGCTGTATGAACCTTATGCAGATCTTTTGATTCATGACCACTACCATTAACAATTTTGGTAAAACAAGTATAGTACACTATATTTCATTGTCATGTATTTGTTAAAGGGATCATCCGTGATTTCATTTTTTCTAACAGGCAGCACCGGGATTTCCCTTCTTTAATTCTGTCTCAAAATACAAAAGTAAGAATTCAGGGTTGGCCAGCAAAATTCTTAAAGGCATAAAAAGTTGTTCTGAGAAAAGACTGAAGATACCTATTATATTTGGATAGGAAAAATTAGGAAAAGATTTGATAAAGGTATATAGTAGTCAAAGTGCTATTTTTTCCTCTTTAATATCAGAACTTTTTTATTTCATTAGTTACAACTATATTTAAAACTAATAAAAAGAAAATGTGCGTTTTACACAAAGTATAATTAACCTGTGAAAGTTGCTGTTACTCTATACCAGTGAGGTCACAAGCTAAATAGGATTCAGAAGAGATTAGAAGTATATTTGCATAATGAGAACATCCGCAGACACATTATGGGATTTTCTGTGCAATTTTCTCTGGGTTTATGCCAACCACTAACTGAGGGTTTAGACGGAAAATTACCTTTTTAAGCAGGTTGTTGAATAGGTAGGTAGGTTCTTGTACTTTTTTTCTGAGCCTATGGTACATCACTCTTAAGCACAGAACACCTAGATGGGTTGTTTACATTCCCTAACACTCATGTTCCCAAAGAAATTTCTCATGCTTATTTTCTGCCCAAAGACTCGAGTAAATCTTCTGTTTTTTGAAGTTTGAAGAAAATACGTTTGTTTATATTTGTGTATCTAATTGTGGAAGAAGAAAGTAGTTTCATAATGAAAGGAAAAAGTCAGATTCTGCAGTGTTCCTATAATTAAAATAGCTATGATTCATAATCCTATTGACTTAATCTGCAGTGAAGACCAAATTCCTTTCACATATTCAAAGAAAGTTGATTAAAAATAATAATGTTTTTCTGTTTTTGTATTACATTTGTAATGTTTCATCACTGACAATATAGGATAAAATTGCATGGTGAAATAGCAAGCAAAACAACTGGAGTAGCCACATTTTGGGTTTTGTTAGAGAACACAGTTTTCGTTCTTCAAGACTTATTTTGCTTGCCAAGAAATACTTGTGCTTGACAGCAAGACAGTACCCAGTGTAGAATGTTGTCATCTTTGAAAGGTTCACTGTGTGCGCATGGGTTTGCCTTAAGTATGCACATAAATGTAACTAGGTGATCAAAAGATCACAGATTGAAGAGTTGGGGAACTGCATGCACATTGCATTAGCAACATCTGACAACATAGAAACCTCCTGGCCTTTCTTGCTTCACTATCACCCTTTGCTCTCAACCTGATGGATATGTTTTATTTTACAGTAAGACACAACTGAGTCCTTGTGTGTTTTTCTTTTTTTTTTTTTTTTTTTTAAGTTGACCATACACAGGTAAAAACAGGAAATAAACTATGGTTGTCACAGCAAGTATATTCAAAGTGAGCACAACACATTAAGATTTTAAACCACCTACCATATGCAGGTTCCATGGGGCAAAAGTTGCTTTTTTCTATCTATTTATACAGTGTTCAGCATTGACTAATTTATGACTGAGGGCTCTAGTGACATCCCACAACATAGTTAATAAAAGTAATGTACAGTTACATCAGATGCAGTATTACATGCTGAGGGAAGCAGAATTATAGTACTGGTGGAATAATGATGTTGAGTTCAGGTACTGTGAAATAAATGTTACAATTTTCACCACTGTGTTTCATCAGCATAGCTTTTTTTTTTTTGGTTTTATCATTGCTTTTCTTCACCCCGTTTCTTCCCCTTCCCCAACCCCATTCTGGGCAGCTGTTTTCCAATTAGTTTCTAAATTTACTATATCAGAAACTGAGTTTTATTTTAGCAAGGATGTATATACAGTATATTTATTGGAATTCACTTGTATATAAATCTATATATGTGCAGTCCAATTCCTCAGTGTGATAATACAGCATAATAGAATTTGATTGACTTTTTAGGTGGTTTCACTCAGTTCTTTTATGTTCATTGTGCTGACTTAGTGTGACAGAGGGGTAAAAGATTTGTAGATATTTCTTGTTTGAATCATGTCAAGTCAAATAGTCCCTGTGGATATTTCAGTATTTCAAGTATTTCCTCATTGCATCACTCCTTTTAACTTAAATGTTTGTCACTTTCCCTTCCTTGTTAGATAACCATGAAGGATATAAAATAATGTACCATAAACTTAGGGTTTCTTATACTTGTATAAAAGTGAATCTTTATTCATGAGAAAGAAAGCGTCTTTTAATACTTCAGAGCAGCCTTGTCGTCCCCCTTTAAAAAAAAAAAAAAAAAAAAAAGGAGGGGGAGAAATCATATGTATGATGTTTTTAAAAAGTGTTGTTATCATTAGGCACTTAACACTTGTTTATGCGCAAGTGATCCTGACATTGTTATTTTGTACATAAACAGAAATATATGCACTTAGTGTTTTAAGAGCCAGTTTCACAAAGTTGAAACAGTTAAGACCAAATTATCTGGGAGAGAATTTTAACAGAGAATTATAAATTAATGATTGGGAATTCTTTAGGAGTATTTCATTGGCTCCCTTCCAGCCCCTCAAAAAAGGTCACAGTCACACAGTCAAGAAAAAAGATGTTGACAGTTAATAAAGTAGCCTGGATTAGGCAGTAAGTAAAAACAGCTATTAAAAATGTAACAAATAGAATGAAGGACAAATTAATAGCAATGAGTATAAAGCAGAAGCTAGGACTTAGAGAAAATTCCTCTAGAAAGCAAAAGGATACAATGTGAGATTTGTGTTCAACAAAATTAAAGAAAAAATGCCATCTCCTTTTTACTTAAGTATGTTAGGAGCAAAATGTATGTGAACAGTGGTATTCATCTGTTACTAACCCTACCAAGATTACATAGAACTAGGCAGAATATTAAACAGCAGCTGCTTAAGTTAGTTATCTTTTAAATCAGTAGGCTGGGGTAACTTGCATCTTTGAGGTTTTAAAAGAGCAGGCTTAATAGCTCTGTGGATCATGTAATATTGATTTCCAGTAAGTCTTGGGACACTGGGAAAATACAGAGGACTGGAAGTAAAAATATTGTATAAATACTTACAAGTAGAGTGAGCCTGGTAAATATAGTCATGTCAGCCTGACATCACTTACGAACTCATGGAACTTAATAAAGAATTAAAGAAAGTAAGATAAATGACAGTCAGGGGTTTTTTTTAGTTAACAGGTGTTTTCAAATTAACTTGATATTTTTAATATAATTGCACGTTTGGTTGATATGGGCCATAGCATTGGTTCAAGATACTTAAGCTTAGGTAAGGCATTGGACTTGGGGCTGTGTAACATCTTGAGAATGAACAAGAGGATGTCCAGTGTTTTCCTTTTGATTCTGATGTAAAGAGGCTACTGGCTGTTCATTTCTCAGATTTCTTAATTGGTGACTGTCTTTCTATTCAGATGTCAGACTCTTTCATGGCTTTAGAAAGGAATTGGATAGCTCTCCAGTGCTCACAACTATATTAGCTCCAAGTTTGTTTGTTGAAAATAGTTTTATTTTGGTGCTCCTTCACCTCTTACTTCCATAAATTGTCAGTTTTTAGACCATCTTAATGGGTTCTTTCCCTATCCTTGATGGCACTTCCTTCTTTAGATCTCCTGGCTAATTTGTTACCACTCCAGTCCTACCTGTTCTACACCCCTTACACTTCCCCTTGTGTGATGTTGCTCTTTGACAACAGGGTTTTTTAGATGTTTGTTTAAGCATCTGATTTTGAACTTTGATTGGCATGCTGTATTTGTCAGGTTATCTGTCATCATTTCTAATTTTGTAGGGGTGCCATTCAGTAGCACTGTGTCATCAGTATAGTCTAGGCATTCGCCATCTTCCCATGCTGTACTACTTCTGTGGCAATGCCAGGCAGTAACAAAGAGAGAAGGCAGCTCTGTTCATTCTGTAGTGTGTACATCAAATCGTTTTACCTGGCAGTTTATTCTTTCAGAGTATCTTATATCTCTGTAGATAGCCTTTGGTAGATTGTTGACTTGAGCTAATTCCACTTAACTGAAGAATATTCTACAATGGGTCCATGTACGCTGTTGAATGCTTTTTGAAAGTCAGTTAAGTTGGTGATGAAGGAAACCTGCCTTTTTCTGCATTCTTATATGGCATATTATATTCTTTAATGTGAATATATGGTCCACACAGGTAGTCGTGGCTCAAAGTCTCAGCTATTCTTAAGCTTTACATTCACCCTATACAGTGTCTTACTGAAGACAGCTTTCTCTACAGTAGTGAGTAGAGTGATTCCTCTAACATGTTGTAGTCTCAAAAGATCTCTATTTTGGGTATTCTAGCAATAATTCTTCGTTTCAGCTGGTCAAATGAGGTCTCTTCCATACTTACTTACTGAACAGCTCTGTCTGTTTTGTTAAGATGGTGGTATCAAGTGTCTTGACAACGTTTCTGTTTTGATTTGATGATCTTCCACCACTGTATACCTTCCTAATTATGGCCTTTACTTCTGTTATTCTTTGGGCTAGAGTTAATATCAAGTTGTGGTTAATATGTTTCATTGAAACATAGCATTGAGGACTACTTTGACATTCTCTTTCCGTCTTTTCTTCTTATTGCTTGTAAGTATTTTCATCTTTGTTTTTACTTGGCTTATTTGCTTTTTTGAAATTTCCACACAGGATTTTACTCGCTTGGTTAATTGTTTTGTAGTTTCTTATCATGGCAGCAGCCAGTGGCATAACAAGCAGAGTTGGTGCCCGGAGCAAATGCTGTGGAAGGGGCATGTGGTTCCAGGAAAGGAGGCAGGAGGGAACATGGCTCTGAGATTGGAGGGCGGGGCACACGAGTTCTGGGAGCAGGGCCCACACGGATTCTGAAAATTGGGGTGGTGTGGTGGGAGGCAGGCAGTGTCCTCAATGGAAGTAGTCCTAGTGGAGCTGGTGCCACTGCACATGCTCTGCCTGTCCTAGTTCTGCTGCTTTTAAAGCAACAACAGTTGGGAACTGTTTTGGAGCTCCTGTCATGGGAGCGCTGCTGGGCTGCAGACTCAGCAGCGATGGGGGTGCCATTCTGGCACCTCTCCTAACTTGGTGCTTGAGATGGGTACCCCCTTGCTCACCCCTGGTTATGCTACTGGTAGCAGCTTCAGCTGCTAGATCTATACCATGTGTCTGTAGTTAGCTTTATTTATGTGGCCTTTCACTTTTTTTGTAGCTTTCTTATGCTTTTCCTTTGCTTTCTCCAATACTTTATTGGTCTTCAGCTTTCAGGAGTCTCTTCCAATGCTTTTTCTGTCTGTGGTCTGGCTCCATATCTTTTGGGTTATTCCAGTCCTGCTTTGTTTATGGAGATAACCAGATGTCACCACTGTAGCTCAAATCACGTGAGCTATATCCAGGTTTCCTCATGTTCAGTTCATCTCTTAATCTTTGGCCCTTGACAATACCCAAGTTCAAGTTGGAATTTTTCTGTTGGTTTTCAGTTTTGTGCTGTTGATTTTTGGATCAGCTTTTTAAGCAGAAAATGATCATTCTCAGTTTTACAAGCAGTTCGATAATGCAAAGATTTCAGTCATTGCTGCCATCTTAGGTTATTTGATTCTTCAGCTGATGCAAGTCAGGTTAATATTTTTTGTTTGTTTGTTTGTTTTGCCATCTGGAAAAATTCATTGTCCTTTGTGTGTATCATTGTTGGGGCACTTGAAAGTGGCTGAGTTGCCTAGTAGTTTTGTGTTTCTTTCCATTTTGATCAATTCACAGCTCTAGTTTCTCCACTATTTTATTTCCTTGATTGTTGTATTTACTGAGGCATTAACTTGCTCCTTGTGTTGGGCAGTTTTATGTTTTGGTACTTTGTCAGTCATTCTTTGGAAGCAGTTGTAGAACTCATCTTTGTCCTTATTGTTTTGTTCCTCTATCGGAGCATGACATCTTTAGAAATCTGGTGTTTCTGGTACATTGATTGATAGGCTTCTGGGTTGCCAGGTGACTTTTTTTCCCCCCCTGTCTGTTGTGATGAGTGCTCATCACTGTGGAATCAGTTGATGAGATGGTTTCTTTTCCTGCTTAAAGCACTTTTTCCACTTCTATCAGTCTGTTCTGATGCCCAAGATTTCAGAACCACAGTTATCCATCTCCATTATGATCTGTGAGGTCTTTGATGTTTGAAGTATTGATCTTGTGTTCTAATAATCAGCTTTAAGGTGTTTTGCCTATTACCAGCATCAATTTTTTCAAAGCATTGGCTTCTAGAGATTGGCTTTCTTGACAACAGAGAATATCACCAATCTTGTTTTGCACAGCCATTTGATAGTTTGAATAGTAAACCCATTCTGTTTCTGAAACCAGTAGGCTTTCTGAGGCTGGATATTTCAATTTCCGTTTAATCTTGGCCACTTTATGTGGGCTTGGAATGATCAGTTAGTGTGCAAGAGGTGAGGTTTATAAAATAATTTATATATTGGAAAATGTGCCTTATTCCAGTGGGGGCCAACCTTTTTGGTAGGCATACCACAAGGTAAGCGCCACCCCCTCCCTGACCACCACTCTGATCCCATTTTGCTGCCTTATCTGTTGCTCTGTTCTCTGCTCCCTGCCCAGTATGCAGCTATTTTCTCTGCTTCCTGATGGATCTGCCTTGTGCCAAACAAAGCAGATGTATTTGCCACTTATGGCATGGTGGCCAACTTTTGCAAATTGACCACACCCCTATGTTATTCAGAGGGATGTGGAGAGGAACTTGTTCTGTTTAACTTAAATAAGAAAGTTACGGGGTAGTTTGATCATAGCTCATAAATACCTATGTGGCAGAAAGGAACTGATAATCGACTTAGGTCTAGCAAATAAAGATATAGTGAATCCATTTGCTGAAAACTGAAGCTAGACAAATCCAGATTAACAGCTGGGGTCAACTCTTGGAACAGTTTTGCCTGCACTTTAATGTAGTCTCCATCTCTGGAAGATTTTAAAATCAGGGCTGCATCTTTTTCTAAAAAAAAAATGTCTAGACCAAGTACAGTTATTAGTCTGGAAGTAGGTATTAACATAGGGAAATTGTATGGCTTATGTAATGCAGGATGGCAGACTAAGTGATCACAGTGACTTGTGTGTATACAGATTGCAAACTATGAACCAGCAATTTGCAAGTTCTGTAGTTGGTGACTTCTAAAGTCTTTGGTTAACATTCTTCTATTAACTCTGTTGTCTGTGATCATATTTGTAAAACATTTTCTTAATAAAGTTTTTAAGCTTATCAGTTTAATAATCACTATGCATTCTCTTAAGATACTGTACAGTATATTACCAGAATGACTGGATGATCTCATAGCTTTATTTATATTGCCCAGTAGTCAAAGCCAGTTGAGTAAGGTTCTACTGTGTTTATATTTTTATATTGATGTGTCAAATAATGCATACTATTCTTATTTAAATTAGTTATATTTTTAACTAATATTGGTAGTAATACAGGTTCTAAGGGGATCTGCAGGTGGGAGTGATTTAAAATAGCGTCATCTAACTGAGAATTTTTTATTAAATTGTATATTGGAGTTTTAACATAATTCGCTCTGTACAACTGTGCAGAAGAAAAAATATTAATATGTAACTCACATATATCTAGTAAATATACTTGTATTTTTTAACAAGTGTTAACAATTTACCCTTGTACATCACTACTGGGCAGAAAAAATGTTAATATGTGGAGAGCATATATTCGGCAAATTGTTACATTTCTTTTAAATGCTCACACAGACAGCTCTTTTTCCTTTTAGGAATCTGGGTAAAAATGGCTTATCTAACAGTAGTATTTTATTGGATAAATGTCCACCACCACGACCACCACCTCCACCATACCCCCCCTTGCCAAAGGACAAATTGAATCCACCTACACCTAGTATTTATGTAAGTATATACCAACTGGTAGGAAAAAATTGTTAGTGCTTTTTGTAACTATTCAACTAGTATTTTAATTTAGATAAGTATTTTTAAAAGATGTCTTATTCAGAAGTGAATTTTGCAGGGGTCTCCCAACATGTAAAAATGCAAAATTTTGTCCCTAAAAGGAATATTGGGACCTAGCTAAACAATGGAGGAAATGAATCAAACTTAGAATTTCAGTATGATTGCTAAATTAAACAGAAAACAGTAGTTCTTAATTCTTTAAACATGTTTAGCAGAGAGGCAATTTGTGAGACCCAATTCACTAATAGGTCAAATATAAAATATTTAAGATTTCTTACATTTGCAAACTGTTAGTTAAAATGATATATTAGTAAATAACTACATTGAAATAATCTACCAATCTACTTCAAAACACAACAAAAAAACAGCAAAAATTCTAATAAATGTTAGCAAAATGTAAATATCAGAAAATGGCTGAGATGTGAAATATTTTAATTAAAGCTTTTCTTACTCCATATTTCTTTATGTACCATTATTTCAAAAGCACAATCTGTCTTTGTTGATGATAGAGAAGTAACAAACCATTTAGCCTCTATCCATAGAGTAGATTGCCCCTTTTTTCTCTGGAGCCCTGACCCATTCTGCCCCCTAGAGGGAAGATGTTAAAAGATTGGCAACAGTACCAAACTGAGGAAAACCTAGCTTTAAAAAGTCATTAGACATAAAGGTGCCACACAGCCATGTGAGAGCAAAATCAGCTTTTCTAGTTAACACTAGACACAATGTAGACAATATTTCTATTTCAGTTATCCCTTGAACATTCTGTAAAGTATTATCTTTTCATAACTCTTGGAGGTTAACGTAAAACCATAATGCCTGGCTCTAAAAAGAATTTGATGGATTTGGAGAATGTGCAGTGAGGAGCAGAAAAATGATCCATTCTATATCCTGGTTATGAAAGCATGCAGTAAAAAAAAAAAAAAAATTAGATTTGCTCTTTAGGGAGGGACATCACATAAAGAAAGAGGATCCTTTGAGCTAACAGTCCGAACAGGAAATTTATAAACAATGAATATTTCTAGACTTCTGGAGTGATTGTCAAATAAATTTCTGTAAAACTAAGCCTAGACAGTTCAGGCACAGAGTGACCTAGGAAGAATTTTTGTCAAGAAATTTTATTGCAGTGACCAAATTAATTTTAAAAGGAGTGAAAGCAGTATTTAAGAGGAATATGTTGTATGATATAACTCCTAATTCACAGGAGAGTATGGAAACGGATAGGATTCTTGACCTCCTCTTGGTCTGTTATTTCTGACTTTACTAATAAAAATCCTATGTTCCCCGGAGATTTAATACTGCTTTGTAATTTTGCAGTTGGAAAATAAACGTGATGCTTTCTTTCCACCTTTACATCAATTTTGTACAAATCCAAACAACCCTGTTACTGTAATACGTGGCCTTGCTGGAGCGCTTAAATTAGGTAAGTTTTTTTTCTCGTTGATGAAAAAAGTGAAGCATAACAGATTTTTCCGTCTAAAAAAATGTGGGTATTTTAGAAAGACTCAGGAAATCTTTAAAATATTATGTCACTTTTATTTCCTTAATACTGCATTCATGTTTGCATGGCAAAGAATTAAGGAAAATGTAGCCTGTAAATTAACTGTTCTAAGCAACTTGGTTGCTGATAGATATGAAAAAGAAAAAAAATTGCTTTACTGAAAGAGGCAACTCATTAGTTCATCCAGCTCCGCAGCACATGTATAAATTGGGTGCTTCAGCAGGGCTTTTTGGCACTTTTTATCTAAAGCTGATTCAATTAGCTATTAGATAAAAGTGCCAAAAAGTAGGTCTGCACAAAGCCACTAGTATTTGCTTTGGATTCGGCCAGTTCGGTGGACAGTGAATCAATTTGGTGATTCGAATCACTGTCCCGAATCAATTAGGCCGAATACTAACTGAATCTGAATCGCCCAGGCCTGGCCCGCCTTCCCAGATGCAGCAATGGTTGCCCCGCCCGCCCCAGTTCCCAGCACTTCGAAAAAACAAAAGCCCTGACTCAGCTGGTGCTGCCGGGTGGGGGTGGGGGGTGATCCCCTCTCCCCACGCTGCATTAGGGGCTCTGCATGAGCCCCCCACCCCACTGTCCCAGCCCTCACCCTATGGCTGCCCCACCCACCACGGCTTGGGCCCTTTTAGGAAAAAAAACAAATGAGAAAAACCCAGCACTCACTGTCCTGGGATTTTTCTCATTTTTTTTTTTTTTAAAGGGCTGGAGCTGGGTAGGGTGGGGCAGCCATGGCGGGCTGGGGGAACGGGAGGGTCGGGGGGTTCCTCATGTAGCGTGGGGCAGTGGAAGGCAGCGGGGGTTGGTGCTGCCCAGCAGGGGGCAGGTGAGTAGGGCTTTTCTTTAAAGCACCGGGAGCTGGGGCAGGTGGGTCAGCCATGAGGTGGGGAGGGGCTAGGGGAGCAGGGAGGGGCTGGGACCTGGAAAGGGTCCCCCCCGCCCCCATGGTTCCCTCCCCTGCCCTTACTTACCAGCTCCAAATCTGGCTGCAGCTCTGTGCTGCAGCCACTGGGAACTGTCCAGTTTATTGAAGCTCTCCAAATCTTTTCTGAAGATTCAAATCTATTTGGACCTTTTAATTTGTCCCCTGATTCAATTTGGATTTGGAGATTTGGCCACTGCATCTGGCCAAATCTTCTCTGAATTGAATCGCCACCTGAAGCTTTGCACAGTCCTACCAAAAAGCCCAGCTGAAGCACCCAGTCTATACAGACATTGGTTGAGCTGGGTAAAGCTACCTCAGTGCCTCTTCTGGGCATGTACCGGGGCTTGGCACAGGATCACGCTGAGTTTAAAGTACCATTTTGGGGTGGGGAAGGGGGTTGGAGACTTTATGTCTGTAAGCAGCCCTTGAGATCTGTGGATCAGAACGTTCTATACATGCTAGGTCCACTTACTATTTCCCTGAAATATGTCGGTAGAGGTTTGGGTTTACCTTTAAAAACTTTCTTAGCAATAGTAGATGAAATATATTTTCATTACTGTTCTGAAAATAGTATACATCTTAGTAGTCTCAGTCTTACCTGCAGAGTCTCTTTGAAGTTTCTCCAGTCATGCAGGAATTTAACTCAATTTTACTTCATTATGCTGAACTGTCATTTTTGAACTGTGTTCATATTTTTTAGACCTAGGACTCTTTTCTACCAAAACGTTGGTAGAAGCAAATAATGAACACATAGTAGAGGTGAGGACACAATTATTACAACCAGCAGATGAAAACTGGGACCCCACTGGAACAAAGAAAATCTGGCGTTGTGAAAGCAGTAGATCTCATACTACAATTGCTAAATATGCACAGTACCAGGCCTCCTCATTCCAGGAGTCATTGCGGGTAAGTAGATGGTTCGTATATATCTTGCAGTTTATAAGCACATTAATACTGCAGCCAGCTTTTTCACATTAATTGCTTCTGAAAAAATCATGTTCATGTCATTTAAGGGAAGGAAAAATTCCCAAAACACCTATAGCTTTCTAAATTTTTATTATTTTACTGTAAAGGTACTAGTTATTACATGCTTTAAACATGTAATTTAAACTGATATATAATGGTATCTAAATTAAAATTAAAACTTTGTTCAGAACTGTAATTCTTTATCATATCTTAATTTAAAATTAGGTGCATTTCAAAATCAGATCTCTATAGTGTGATGAGATGATGTTTATGTGCTGTTTTTTAGAAGCCTACATGCACTCTACTGTTTTCCTTCAACTCAGGTATTTGATGCAAGAGAGAAATGTGTATTTTTGGAAACGTTGTTAATACTTTCCATATTTGCTGTTATGTAATTACCTTGTCAGGTTCCAAACACCATTTTTTTTCATTACAGAGTTGTTTCACATACCTGAGAGAAGTATTCCATGATTCTTTTAAACGTGTGTCAATCATAAGTTTTAATGAAAAAATACTAGATTGTGTGTCATTCTATATTAAGGGTGAGCATATCTTTGGAATGATCTTGGGAACGCTTCAGGATCCTCTCAGGTGTAATCCTAACTGAATGAAAAATCAATGCTAAGTGGAACAAAGGATTAAAGTTATCACAGGCCACCTCTCTTAAAATATAGTAAGAATTAGCAGTTGCACAAGTTGTGGACTGGCATTTTCAGTGGAAACTGGAAAAAAGAGGTTGTGGCTTGAATTAAGTGAAGAGGAAAGAAGAAAACCTAGGTTAAAAATTATCCTCAACATTTCTTATACAAGGAGGAATGAGCTTTGGGAGCAAGTTAGGCCTTGGTAGATATTATGTTTATGGCACCAGTAATATGGTAATAGTGTCATAAATTGCAACATGCCACATGTTCAGCTAATTTATGGCATGGTAATATAAGGTAGAACATCTTTATGACTGATTTGTATTGAGTCTTAAATTTGAACATGTAGCATGTATTAAAAACCTGGAGCTGCCCTATGCCCCACTACAACACTCAAATGAGCATCAGAATGGGATACAGGGCAGCTCAGGGCTCCATACATGGAACATCCCTAGCAATCCCATGACTGGGATCTGAGGAATTTTATACCCTGTCTCAAGCGTTGTATGTCCTACCATGCATGTGTGGCATGGCAGGGCACACAGTGTTTGAGATGGAACAGATCCAGATTGTGTCATTATTTTGATGTCTGCCAATGGTTCCAGGAATATATATGGATGTCTGTAAGCTTAGGTCTGTAACTGCAGAAAACATGAAAGGGATTTTTCCAGTAGTAGTGATATTTCCAATGGTAATGCTATTCAGCTATTTCAGCTATTACAATGCTGAAATAGTATTTCAGTTTGAAAAATGCAAGAGCTCTTATATAATAGATTTTATAAATATTAGTAATCTTGAGATTCAGTTGAGAAGATTTCAGTGCCTTTTAAGGGAGATAAATTTTCAGGCATAATAAAATTGACAGCATTCCTTCTAGGATGGATCCATGTTTTGCCTTCATCTGCACAGTAAAGCTGGTCAACCATTTTGTGCATGTGAACATTATGAATATTTCCCTATAGACATGGTCTGTTGTTCAGAGGTGGACTTTGCTATAATTGTGGCCATGAGGCGTTTGCAGTTTTTGGCCCTCAAATATGTAAGGAAGTGTGCAGGTTTTACCTTGTCACGTCCATATAAAAATAACAGATGCAAAGACTTCTCTTATTTAATTTGGCCTGTAGAATGTAAACCTCGTATTGTTATGTGAAAGTGATAAGAAATCTCATGTTTGGGCTTTCCAGGAGGAAAACGAGAAAAAGAGTCACCACAAGGACCATTCAGATAATGAATCCACATCTTCAGATAAGTGAGTCTGGTATTAGAAGTATACTTCTATAGTGTCTGTTCCAAAGGGTCTACTTCATACATTTTCATAATTATTTGCAGCTCTGGGAGAAGAAGAAGAGGACCTTTTAAAACAATCAAATTTGGGACCAACATTGACCTGTCAGATGACAAAAAGTAAGTATAGCAACAATTATTTATTGTATTTATAAATAATTCAGTCAGCATGCCTGCCCATGATTTACCTAGATGTTTTCTTACTGAATTTTCTTTCTTATAAATAAAAATATACATAGTACACCCCTTTTATTTTCTGATGCCTGATTTTTTTTTTCTCTCTCTGATATATTCAGAATCATAGAGTAGTGTAGGGCTGGAAGGGACCTCAAGTGGTCATCTAGACCAACCCCCTTCCTAAGGCAGGATCTTCCCCATCCAAACCATCCTATACAAATCCAATGTCTAACCTCTTAGCAAATCCACACAGGTAACCCTGACACAACACAAGACTATAACACCCTAACCTGCTACAGGAGTACCATGGAGGTCAACGTCCTGCTGCAGTAGAGGTTGCTAATATACACTCAAGATATTGTAGGTAGAGGACCCCGCCTACTCCTTTGCATTCCCCTCTCCAAGACCCCCATAATCCATACCAGTATGACTATGGGGTAAAATTCCTTCCTGCCTCCAAGTATGTCAATCAGTCTGACCCTGAGCAGAGAGGTAAGACCATCTAGCCAGCAACTTCTGGGTTTTAATCCCAGCAGGGGCATTGGTACACCCAAGTCTGAATTCCCAACCTTGGCTGAAGCCAACACCCAGTGCCTCCTAAGGAAGGCTTAAAAAACCCTGACACATGTAGCAGCAGGAAGGGGATTCCCTCCTACCTCCATGCAGCAACCAGCAAAACCCAGAAGCATGGGAAGTACCCATAGATTTTTATCTCTCTCTGATATATTCAGAGTATCTTGTCATTAGCTCCATAATATGTTTCTGGAATTTAAGATGTATACATTTTTCACATAATAGTAGCAGTGCTTTATTGACATGCAGGAAACTCATATCTCTGCAAGGTTTCAGAAATCCTACCTTCTGACCTATTTAAGGCTAACGGTTTGCACAAGTAAAATCTCGGTGTTCTGAGATGGGTATATACTAAATTATCAAAAGCAAGACATTCATGGCATGATGGAGAAATTACTTCAAAAGGCGATTCATTGTATTTATCCTAGAAGACAACACGAGCAGAAGGATTTTACCACAAGGCCCAGAGACTGCTTTAATGGGCATTTCCCAATTACAGCTCCCAATCACATTAGCAGAATGGAGGGAAAACAAACTTCAGAAGAAAAACAATTCTTGTAATACCAGCACACGCTTCTGTACATAACATACTTTTACTTATTCCTTAATTCAGGCGTGTCATACTTGCCTTGTGCCCCAGGCTGGATCCAAACTGAGGCTCCTTGCAGGCCAGGTACAGCCTAGGGCACAGATGGTACAAGCAGTGGCATTTCTGGCTCTGGAATGGGACATACAACATCTCTGGCTCCCAGTGTGTCCCCCATGCTGGAGCCACACCAGCTCTAACTCTGGCATGTGGGTGTTCCAGCATGTACATATAAGGCCCTGTTTTCAGTTGTTTAAAACTTTGAGAAGCTTCCACCATTTACCTAAATTTTGTCCTGCTTTCGGTCAAATTTCTGTTTAACTGAAAATTACAGGTCAGCCATTTTTGAGTGAAGTCCTTGTGTGTGTGTGTTCAGGTGTACATTATATTTGCTTTTCCAGACCATCTCATTTTTGTTAGTCTTAACATTCAGTTTTTAATCTTTATACTTCATCTTTTTGTCTCTTCTCATCTTGTTCCTTTCTCACTTTGATCTGTGTTTTTTTTGATCCCACTGTCTCCACCTTTTTGTATTTACTTTTTGCTTTTAAAGCTGGCTTTTTCTATCACTGCTCTCTCTTTTATCACTGCCCCTTGTTAGAACATTCATCCTTGACTTGTAGAACATAGCAGGAACAGTGGGTTTTCCCCGTACTGCTTTACCCAACTACCACTATTCCTCTTTGAAGGTCACTTGGTTTGGCTTTTTTTAATCCTGTTTTTCCCCAGCAAACAGGATGAGGTATGGGTCCTTGGATCATTTGTCTCTGAACTTACTCTCAACTTTTGTTCCAGTGACTTCAGATTTCATCTGGACAATTTATTTTTGCTGTCCATTATTTTGAATAAACTATTCCTCTGATCTGTTCTTGGCTTTCTAACACTAATATTTTGTTCTTTTCACTTGTGTTTTACCAAACACCACCACTGTTGATTTTTCTGCTCAGATTGCCTCTGATGAACTTCAGTGTCATGAACATTTCCATTTTCTCCTTTCTGGTCTTCTCTTTCTTGATTTTTTTTTTTTTCTCTTCAGCAACATTTGATTAATGTAAAGCTTGTCTCCAAACCATAAACAAATCAGTCCAGGTTAGGGTTTACTTCCTGTTAGACTTGAGCTGAGCCCAGAATCTGAGCAGAAACTCTAAAACTATAAAATTAGGTGTGCTCAGCTATTATCCAAACAATGTGTATACCAAATTAATTCTTTTTCTGGGGTTTAAACTTTAAATAACTTTATATTCCTTTCTGCCTTCCCTCTGTTCAGCTCTGATACCTTGCTGGCTTATTCCCCAAATAAATTGGGATCCCCTGCAGCTTGGACTCCAGGTTCACACACTTAAATGTTGCTGAGCTTTGACCATCTTTTTTTTCAGCCATAAGAGGGTGAACACCAAAATGTTGAGGAATGGCAAAAAGAAAGGCTGTCTGAACTCCCACAATTTTGTCTTGGATCAGCTCTATTATGTAGTGTATCAGCTGTTCTTTCAACTGCATCTTTGTGTTTAGGGTTTTAAGCAATGGGTTTCTTCTCATGTACGTTACCTAAGATCACTGGAATCAAACATACAACTTCCCAGTAGTATCACTTTATTGTTAGCAGAAAGCACTTCTTTAATAAATTACAAAAATCTTTTCCCCAGTTATGTTAGTCACACCAGAGCCTCAGATGCTGAAATTTAGGTTTTGTCTATATGCCATCTCCACTAACAGTCAAGGTTTGATGGTTTTCATCTAACTTTCACCTCTTTAGTAAATGACTGTTTGAGATGACCAGGTTCAGGAGGAGAAGATGGGGATTTGCATCTGTACTTTATAATGTTGAATTCAAGAAAAGACATTTGAAATTGGGGGTTGTGTGCTGGTGCTTGCATTGAGAGATTATGCATGGGTTTGCTGAAATTTCAGTGTGTGCACTCATCTGTGATTGAAGGCAGTAATAATTTGCAAGATTACACAACAATGTTTTTCTTAGACGTACAGTAATTTGCAGCCATGGTTTTGCAGTACAATTAGTAAGTGAAACTTCAGAGCAGCCCTGTGAGATGGATACTTTATCAATGTTTTAAACATTGAGAAACTGAGTCCCTGACTGTGCTTGGTTATGAGTACCTAAGCAATTCTATTAGAATTAGAAATAGAAATTGCATCATCTTACTTCCAGTCCTGTACTTTTGCTGTAAGATGATCTTCCCTCAATAACCTTTCTGAGCTTGGCTACATTATGTGGCTACTATTCCTGCAGCTTTCCTGGCAAAGCTCCTTACTGGAGACAAGGTTTATGGTAGCAGTGAGGATTTTTCTACTGTCTTAGATTCAGTACCTCCTCAGAAACAGAAGTCCTGTTGGCAGTGCTCCATCAGTTTTATCCAGGTGTGTGGGAGGTTAGCTGGCAGAGCTATGTTACTGAAGGGGAGTGGTCTTTTTATAGCCTTATCAAACAGCAAAACTTGAACCAAGTTTTGATCATGCAGTTAAACTTAAAAATAACCAAACATAAAGAATTGCATGTGTATGATGATGATTACCATGTTAAGTGTCTCCAAATTTAAAATGGTGGGGAGCAGGAATGCAGTTAAGGATCATTTTTTCTGAGACCAGTATAAAAGGAGGCAAGACTTTTTTTCCCTGTAGTAAGTGCCCTTGTACATGGCCTTGCTCTGCAGTAGTCGTGGTTATTGTGGTTGCATGCACACTGTACATGCTCAGTCACTATTGTGCAGATGAGTTGGTTGCCACTGGCAAGTGTAGTTTTCTCAAAATTTAGTCCAGAATTTTAATCTTAAAATTAAGAATCAGGTTATTGTTACTGCTTGCATTAAATTGGCAGCTGGATTCTTGTATTTCCACATTGAGGCATAACATCTTGTTTTTCAGAGTTTTCTCCAGGAATTACTAAAACATGCAATAGAAGTTTCTGTTCTCATAACCCATATAATTAATAGTTCTAAGAAGCCCACTATTTATATTTCCCAAAATATCCCAGGAACTTTAGGGAGTCACTGTTTGCTGATTTGCTATTTTACTGCAGGTGGAAGTTACAACTCCATGAACTGACGAAACTTCCTGCTTTTGTACGTGTGGTATCAGCGGGAAATCTTTTAAGCCATGTTGGTCATACAATCCTGGGAATGAACACAGTTCAGTTATACATGAAGGTTCCAGGGAGTAGAACACCAGGCAAGTACAGCTGCTTTTCATGAAAAAAATAGTATTATGGTCAAAACAGTGTTAATCTGGCTGTGTTGCATGTATCTTGTGTACATCCCTGTAATAAAAAAATTAAAAAGTATCAGCTTGAATATAATGTTAGGTAAGCTGAAGTGCTGAATACATGACATAATAGTTAATATCTTCTACTGTAACATTGACTTCTAGAACTTTTCAGTTGTCATGGTTCATTATATGTTCATTGCCTGCTAGCTTCATGCAATTAATTGACTGTTTCTCTAAGAAAATTAAGAAAGAGGCATAAATATGGACTCTTTGGCATTCCGATATTGCAAGTTTCCATAGGTTTTTATAGCAAGCTTATAAGTTCTTGAAACACAAACGTTACAAGTAAGCTTCTATAGCTAAATGTTAATTACCTTATATTCTTTGTTATTTGAGGGTAAAATGCATCCCTCCATATTGAGAATTTAGTGGTTGGGGCACTGAGCAAGCATTTTGAGGATCTGTACTGAAAATCCTACTCCTGCCTTAGACTTCACATACAAATTTGGGCAGTTCCTTTTAGTGTCCATGTTTCAATTTCCCATTTGTCAATTAGGACTGGTATTTCCTTCAGCTTTTCAGTGTGGAATAAAAGGTCTTCAGGGCAGGGACTATTACTTGCTCTGTGTTAGTACAGTGCCTGAAATACAGTCCCAGTTTTGGTTCAGGCCTTTAGTTGCTACCAGAATAAAATAACTTAATCATTACTGCTTAACTGAAGCTTGAGTCCAGCAGAGTTCTTAAGCTCTACAAAAGGGAAGCTACAGGGTGTTAGAGAAATCAAAAAGTTGAGAAATCCTGTAGCAGAACTAATACTAGTAATATGAAATTGTATTTTTAAAAATGGTAGGAATTCCATGTTCTAGGGCAGGACTGTCAGACTCACCTTGTACCCAGAGCTGGATCCAGACCACAGGGCTCCTTGCAGGCCATATCCAGTAGGCCTGTGTGAAGCAGCATGTATTTGCTTCAGATTCGGCTGATTTGGAGGGACAGAGATTCAATGTGGTGATTTGAATCATTGTCCCTATTTTGATTTGGCCAATTTCGGACTCAGATTTGGCATCGATTTGGAGATTTGGTCATAGACTATACATGCAGTCCTCAACGACACTGGACACAGTTGCCTCCAGCTGGTAAGTCTGTTGTGGTGGGGAGAGGGAAGGGGAATGGGGGGGGTGCAGATCAACACCCCCCACAGCGAGGGAGGGATTGGGGCTGGGACAGGGACACGCTGCCTGGGTGCGGGACTTGGGGAGGGGGGACTCCTGCTACTGTGCACCACAGTGCACCACGAGTCCAGGAGCTGCTCTTTTGGTGGCTCCTCCAGTGGCTCTTGCCAGCAGTCCAGGAGGGCATGGGAGTTGGGCGTGTCCTCGGATCTGTGCAGGGCAGGCTAGGCCTGGCTGTGCTCCGGGAGGCTAGCCCCAGCCGCCTGCCACTAGGCTGTGCTCCACAGGGCAGGTGGAGCCAGGGCTGTGTTCCAGGCAGCAAGCTCCTATTGCTGGTCTGCGCTCTGTAGGGTAGATGGAGACAGGCCTGTGGCTGAGGCTAGCTGGCCAGAGCGCAGCCCTGGCTTTACCCGCCCTGCAGAGCGCAGCCGGGTGATAGATGGCCAAGGCTAGCCTCCTGGAGCATGTCTGGCAGTGAGGGTTGGCTGTCCAGAATGCAGCCCTAGCTCCACCTGCCCTGCAGTGTGCAGCCCGGCATCAGGGGCCTGCTGCCTGGAGCACAGCCAGGCCCAGCCCGCCCTGCGCAGATGCCCACTCCTGCAATAGCTGCTGGAGGAGCCACGAGAAGAGCAGCTCCTGGACCAGTGGCACGCAGTAACAGGAACCTGCCTCCCCGAGTCCCGCACCTCCTCCCACACCCCCGGCTGGGCAGCTTGTCCCAACCCCAATGCCTCTTTCATTTTGCGGGTGTTGATCTCCCCCCCCACACCCCTTCCCTCTCTCCTCTGCCCACCACAACAGACTTACCAGCTGGAGGCAGCTGTGTCCAGCATCATAAAGTCAAAACCCCCATCGGAGCCTGGAAGCAGGGTCGCAATTTACAAAGGTTGTAAGTGCCATTTTTTGCAACTCAAACCGTCATAAGTCAAAGACTGCCTATGTGGAAGATCACCCCATTCCCCTCCCTCTTTTCAGCTTCTGTTTGCTGCAAACCTTCCAAATCCAAATTGATTTGAAGGTTTCTGATTCGATTTGGACCTTTTAATGGGTCTCCTGATTCAATTCGGATTCAGAGAGTTGGCTGCCAGATTGGGCTGAATCTCCTCCAAATCGAACCAGCTACTGAAGCTTCGCACAGCCCTAATATCCAGCCCAGGCCAGAAGAAAGTGGCAGGTCTGGCTGCAACCTGGGCCACACAGCAGCGGCAGTGGTGGCTCCAGCACCCACTGCATGCTTTGTCAGAGTTGGAGCTTTTGCCTCAGCAGCAGCCCCAGTTTCAGCTCCAGTTTGGGATGGGGGCCAGCAGGCAGGAAGATAGGGCTACAGCAGTGGAAACATGCAAAGCAACCAGAAGGTGACTGGGGCTGTATCAGCCCTTGCTCCACCCTCCTGCCGTTGGTCACCATTTCCACCACAGCCAAGAGCCCCATATTTTGAAACAGGCTACTCCCCTGGTCATGCCCCACAACTTCAAGTAGCCAGCCTCCAGTCTATCTGGCTAAATCCATTTCATGGGCCTTATGTTTGACACCTCTGGGATAGACTAAGATAGCATATTAGATCTGTATACGTATATAAGCTATGATAGCATTAGCCTCTTAACAATTATTACTTACCTACTACTTACCATTATCATGGTGTTGTTCAAGCACAATTACCTGAGCTGAAAATAAACTTATTTTATTATACATTCCAGGTCATCAAGAAAATAACAACTTTTGTTCAGTTAATATTAACATTGGCCCAGGTGATTGTGAATGGTTTGTTGTTCCTGAAAGCTATTGGGGTGTCATGAATGACTTCTGTGAAAAGTAAGTTTCATAAGTTGTCCTTGCATTCTATAGGTATGTATGGGGGAAAGCCCTACCACTTCTAATTTTACCACTTCTTATTTAATCAGAAAAGTCTTTAACGTGTGACAGCAAATTCTAGAGCTTACACAGCTTTCTAACCAAAACAGCCAGCTTTGATTACCTCAGTTGCCCCATGACAATTTCACTTCCAACAATTAACAATTGTTAAGTCTTGAAATAAATCTGTTTTTAAAACAAAAATAAAGGAGGGGCTTGTAGCTGACTCTGGATTGGTAGTGGATAAGGAAACGTACACATCTAGGTCCAAAATTTGAAATCAGAGCACATCAGAAGGAATCCATAGCTATTGGTAATAGTTACTATTTCTGAGGCTGTTTAATGTCCAAAATGTGTCTTATGACCTCAGTCCCATTCAGGATATTTCCACACTGCAAAAACCGTCACATACATTGTAGGTCTTTTTAGTGTAGACCAACTTTCACACTTAAATGGTGGTCCTCCTGTGTTACTTTAGAGAACCATTAGTAGAGCATTGGATTTACACTGCTGTTTTTCATTATTAGTCTACTTGGTAACTTGGATTTATTTGAAATGTACACAAATGTTTGTGCAGTTTTAAATATCTGCAGATCGCAAGACACTGTAGTCATGATGACTATATCTGTATTGGGTTAATTTAGTGCACTACAAGTGAATTCAGGGGTGTTTTTTCTTAGGTATTTGTTATTTGAATATATGATAGAAGTACATTCATTTAGAAGGCTGTGCAAAATGAATCTTCATAGAAACAGAAAAATGCTTTAAATAGAAAATGTCATCAGCATAGCAAACAAACAGTTCATAAGTAGATTGACCAAAATAAAAAAATGGGAGGCTAAAAGCCAAAACAGTTTAAAGAATTTGAGAGCCAGGCTCCTCTCTTTTCCCAAAAGGTAATACAGAAACATTTGAAGGCAACAGCTGTGATAAATAATGTGGTCAGATTTAAGAGTAGTCTGACAAGTCCGTAAGATCACAGAGGACAGATGAAAAGGATTTCCAGTTCAGATGAGCCTTTATATTTAACCAATGAAAAAATGGTATTTTATGACATCCTTCAGGAGCATTTTTGAGCATGAAATGGAACAAGATAGATAGTGATCAAATTATTGGTGAAAATGATTTGATAGTTCCTATTTTGAATTTGTTAGAAGAGAATCGTGGTTTTGGAACTCTTCAGCTGACTTGACTGCAATTTATAATATACAGTATCAGGTATATTGCAATTTATACATTGCTTATCTCAGCTGTGTATACTGCAGAGGTAAGGCAGCAGCAAGTTACATCAGAGGACAAAAACTTATCATTCAGAAAACAGATGTGTGGGTGTCTGTAAAATAATAATGTGGTCATGTACATTTTAATCAATTATGTACTTTAATCTTTTAAAGGTTTAATATATTTTCTATCTGCTTCAACTGAAAGAAGTGTTCATGACTTACGAAGTTAAGGTAGTTTGAATATGTAATGAAATTACCATATTTAGCCAAGTCCAAAACAACTTCAGATTTGAGATGTGACACTACCCCCCAATAATTAGGTTATATATATGGAAAATGTATACATTTGTTATAATTTTCCAGGTATAGAATCTGGTGGGTAAGGGGGTGGAGTAGGAGTGGGCAAAATGTGGCCTGTGGGCTGGATGCAGCCCTCCAAGCCATTCTATCTGGCCTGCGGGGCCCCTAAAAAATTTAGAAAATTAATATTAATCTACCCTGGGCTGCCTGTCATGCAGCTCTCGATGGCTTGCCAAAACTCAGTAAGAGACTTTTTTTCCCCTCCCAATGAGCGTTGGTGGCAGGGGGAACCTCACCTTGCTTCCAGGTACCAGCCTGGGCCAAGCAGCAGCTTAGCTCCAGCTTTGGACCCAAACTGAAGCCAGAGCTGAACTGTCACCTTCTCTGGACTGAAATAGCTTTTGCTGGGGGAGTGGAGGGGCGACTCAGGAGAGGGGGGAAGAGGAAACCTGCAGCCTACCCCACCAGCCCCTGCTAACCTGCCCCTTTCAGCCTGGACCCTGCTCAGCTAGGAGCCACCACCTCTTCTTCCCAGCTGGGCTGTGTTGGGTCTGTGTTGCTGTTGAGTTGCCCAAGGCAGAGATGCAGCAGATGGTAAAAGGGGCGTGTGGGGGGAGCAGAGAGTAGGGGAGCAGGCACAGATGCAAAGTGTAAGGGGTAGAGGGTTAGGGTACAGGAGAGAACAGGAGGTGGGGGAGGCAGAAGCTGGGATCGGGCTGTGCTACTGGTAACTGCTCCGGAGGAGCAAGCAGCAGCAGCAGATTGAGCCAGGAGAGCAGAGGTGGGGGAGGCAGGAAATGGGGGGGGACAGGCATGGGGGGATCAAGGGGCAGAGATCTGGCCCCTTGCTCCCCCCCCCACTACTTTCTTTATTACAGCAGTTTGTGGGGGAAAGGGGGCTGAATTTAAGATGACCACCTTCCATTAATTAGATTCTATATATGAAAAATTATAACACATTTATAATTTTCCATGTGTAGAATCTAATTATGGGGTGTTGTCTTAAATTCAGAATAATTTTGGATATGGGTAAATATGGTAATAAGTAAGTACTCAGCAGTCCACTGCGTCTTGTCTACACTATACTTTTGTTCTTCTTAATTTCCCCACCATTGCTGCAACCCAGCTATGATAGCAGTGTAGTGGAAACATGGCAGCAGCAACTATTAATATTTTGAACACCACGCTATCTAGACTTGCCTTAAGCAGATGTAGATGCCATCATGGTTAAAATAACAGTACACTTGCAGTCAGCACTGTAGTTATGCTGGGTGTAACCACTAATGGAACTATCTCAGTGGTAACAATATTGAGATATTTCAGGAAAAAAAATATTGTAGTGTGTGGAAAATTAATGAAGGACACCTATATATTTCTAACAACCAGATAGATTGTGGGACAATAGCAGGGTTTAATGGTTTGTTCTGGATTATAATCACTCACTTTAAAAGTGAAGCCTTTTATTTTGCTAGTCTCCTGAGTTACTACTTAAATACTGAAAAGATTTTTTTGGTAAATAATCTTGATTTACTTAATTTTATCTTACTGGCAAGGTTTGACCAATAATAGATCTCTCAGTAAATGCTACACATTCTATTTTTTTTCTTTTGTTTCAGAAATAATATGAATTTCCTAATGGGCTCTTGGTGGCCTAATCTGGAAGACTTATATGAAGCCAATGTCCCTGTTTATAGGTTTATACAAAGACCTGGGGATTTGGTATGGATAAATGCTGGCACTGTTCATTGGGTTCAGGCTATTGGCTGGTGCAACAACATTGCTTGGAATGTTGGCCCGCTTACAGGTACAGTAAAGTAATGTGTATGTTGACATGGATAATTTGTAAATATTCCTCAATTGTTTTGGACTTTACACATTCACTATATTTTACAAAATCAAAAATTTTATAAGCTCTTGAAACCACTCTTTATAGCTTAGGTGTTTTCCTGTCAAAGGCAAGTTGGAAACACAGGCTTACAATTCTTTCACAATTCCTTCAGATGGTTTTTTTATAGGCTTTAGTTTGTTTCCAAAGACAAAGAAGGTAAAGAAAAAAGGAAATTATTTAGAAACTCTAACTTTGTAGACCGGCTCCTTCATTATGCCTTCCTAGCCTTAACCTCATGTTCTCCTTGCACAGAAGTTGCAGGCTTGACCTGTCTTTTCTTGACTACTAATACCACCTACCCTTTCTTTACTGACAACATCAGGCTGTTACAAATCACTAAAATTATTGTGTTCATAAAGGAATATCAGTGTATGAATTCAGGTTAAACTCAATAATTTCCTCTGGCTAATTGTTTCAGAAATGCTGCTATAATAGTCATTAGGATACAGACCAAGTTTTGGGTGGGGAGGAGTGTTGGCGGGAATAGTGATGTGAGAATGAAGAAAAAAAATTATCAGATGTCTAACTGAAATAGTATATACTCCAGAAAGATACTTTGAAGTCCATTATAAACTTTGTTTAGATACAGTGAACTAACAAGATCATTCTAGGAGCACACAAATTGACTTAAATTATATCTGAATATCAACATGTAAACTGTATAAAATTAACACAGTATTTTCTCCATAATCTTTCCCGTTTATAATTAACGTAGCTTTAATTTGCTTGACACATCACAGCAAGTCTCTGAATAGTGTAATCTGCCTTTTCAAGATAATTATATACTGTACCAATACTACTGGATTATATATATAGAATAAAGGCAACAGTAGATCTAGCAAGCTAGATTTTTGATGTTTAACATATTTAAAAGTTAAAATAATCTTTAAAAGGAATATTCACATTTAAAGCTGTAATTATCCTAAGTGTAATAGACTGACAATGTATTAAAAAAAACACTGTAAAAATTGTAAACACAACCACTGCATCATACAATACAGTTTCTCTAATCTTAAAACTTAAATTTTGGGTGTGACCAAGAGATCTTGGATCTCTTTTCTACTTGTTTGCCAGCTTGCCTTAATACTCCTGTACCTTATTTATTTCTAGCCTGTCAGTATAAATTGGCAGTGGAACGGTACGAGTGGAATAAACTGCAGAGTGTAAAGTCAATAGTACCCATGGTTCATCTTTCATGGAACATGGCACGAAATATCAAGGTCTCAGATCCAAAGCTTTTTGAAATGATCAAGTAAGTGCTTTTTGAACATTGTATCCATTGTGTCTGACTGTTTGCTGTTCTTATTTTGACTACCAGTAAATCAGATTGAAGGATTTACTCAAATAACACTTAATTTGAAAAGACTGAAGTAGGACTCCACTTCTAGAAAAACAAGGTGATATTTTTAAACCAAAGTATTCAAAATAAATACACACTTTCTTGTGATGCCCATTTTATTGGATTGTATTTGACACTATACGAAATGAGTATTATTATAACAAGGTGAATTAGGTATATCGGGAGTGTCATCTTTCAGGCATTTTTTTTTTTAGATTTCTGGAGAAATTTTCATCTTAAGTTAACCTTTGCAGTTCACATTTTCCAAAACCTTATTCCTGAAACTTAGTGCATGCAGACAGGCTACCATTGACTCAGATGGCTCCTTCTACAGCTATTGGCATCTGCCTACATGTACCAAGCTGCAAAATCAGGCCTTCAGTTAGCTGTGGAAAAGATTGTTTCATTATTCTTAAACTTAAATTTAATTGTTCTTATAAGTCGTACATAATGAAAACTTAGATCCTCCTATCATCAAAAGAAACAACTTGAAACATCTTTTACAGGGAAGAATAATGGGTTTGGTAAGCCTTCTTTCCATGTTTTGCTTTGAACACACCAGCAATGAATTCACTTATTAATGAGGTGATAATTTACACTTTTAAAGTAGTAGGCCTTGGTTGCTTTGTTTTTGCTTAATTCTTCATTTTTAAAAGTGGTTAATGTAGGTTGAGAGTAACTTTATTATACCTTTCAAGCTGTACAGGTCCCTACAAAAGTACTTCGAGCAGTGCGGTCAGTCTCTGAACTTGTGAAAAGATAGATGCATCTATCTACAGCATATTCTAATGACCAGCATATTTATGTTCTAGGCCAGGTTTTGGGGAAGGGAAATGAATTTCAGAGTAAGTGACTAATCAGAGAGCAAGTCTTTCAAGCCCAGGAAACTCCAAGCTTGAGCAGTTATGCCAATTTTAACTCCAGCAGTTGTACAAACTATGACCAAAACTGAAAAATTTTCACTTTAAGTCACCTATTTATAAAGTTAGCTTTTAACTTGCAAGAAAAACTGAAAAATGGCTCACTTTTTTTTAAAAGGATCTATAAAGAAGGTTTGAGGTGATTTCCTGTTATTTTACTGTAAAAATTTGAGTGATGTTTAGGCTGAAGCACACTTTTTATGATTCGGAAGCTTGTGAAATGGTAACATCATAAGAACCATGAGAGTGCGAACAGAGAAGGAAAAGATTGGAGTAGTGACTGTTAAACTATATATTTTGGAGATTTTACGTGTGTAGCTTGTTCACACCTATTTAATTACAGGAAATAACACTGTACATAAAGAAAGCACGTTAAAGATTCAACATTTATACTCTTTAAGTCATTGGTGCTTACTCTCATAATTTCTGGCATGTCTTAGAAATCCCCAGGGAACACACTGAGGCTAGGTACAGACATTTAAAAAGCCTGAGGAAGAATCAATCTAAGTTGCATGGTTTTGTGTTAGTGGTATAGTCTAGATCACTAGCGAACAGAACACACATTCACTGTTCCCTAGGGGCCAATCCTAAACCAGGTTCCGCCATTTTTAAACCAGTCCGTGTATGCGGAACTTCTGTTCTCGTATACAGGTATAGATCGGTTTTGGGTGCCAAACATCTGTTTTATTATGAGTATAGACTAGTTTCCGATCATTTATACTGGTAAAGGTATAATGTCTGTACCTGGCCTGAGATTCACATTACTAACTAAAAAATAAACAGGAAAAGAATGAGCAGTCTCCATTTGCTGTAGGGAGGCAGAAAAGCTTACTCTTTTTTTTTTAAGTATCTTTTGCAGGTTATCTTTGAACAGCCCTTTCCAAAGCCAGCAGACAACCAACATAGATCATTATATCAGTATATAAAGACCTATTGGAAAGACATAGTTGTAAGAGTTGGGCAGTCACATTTTGCACAAGTGTTAGATTTTTTGGAATTACATCACAGTAGTTCAGAGCCTGAAGTGACAAACATGGATAAGGTTACCAACTTTTCCCTCCAGAAAATATGTTGAAATATCCTAACCTGACATGGATATAGAAAACAGTCATTGTGTCTGGTCTTTGATCTCTGCATGACAGCAGCTTGGAACCTAATTAGATGTGTTCGGTTATGAACAGATGTAAAAATCTGTTAAGTTTTCCTGATTCTGTAGCTAAGCAAGTGTGCAACTGTAACAGTCTTTTTCACTCAGTGTCAAAGTTAGGGTAGGTTAACTAATATGTACCATGATCATACCAAACTAACAAACCATGTAGTTGATGCGTGCTATCTTCCCCTTTTAAATCAGCTGAAAAGATAGTTTGTCCATACCTAAGTTTCCAACATGCACCACAGAAGGACATAATTTAAACACACAGTTTTTCCTCTGCTTTGCAGTTGTTTTTTCCAGTCTACCAAGATCTCTCATTTTATCTGGATTAAGTCTCACCAAGTGAACAAATCATCCAGATTTTGATTTCTGGTACACCCTTGAGAAAAAACACTTCACTAATTTATTCAAGAAGCAGAGTAAATTATTAGCCTACACTCACCTCCAGGCTGCCACAACTAGACTGCTCTTGGTATCAGAACTAGCCAGTTTAAAAGTAGTTTGAGTACACTATGCTGTAGTCACATACTGATTGCAGTGTAGACCAGGGAGGCCAACCTGCGGCACCATGCCCTAAGTGGCACAGGCAACCTTTGTGTGTGGCTTGCAGCAAATCAGGGAGGGGGGGAAAGGCAGTGCAACAGCAGATAGGGCAAGGAACAAAAAGCAGAGCAGCAGATTGATCAAGGGGCAGAAAGCAGAGCAACAAGGGAAGGGAATTGGAGTGGCACTTGAGATGAGCACAGGTCTTAATTTATGACACACCTGCCAAAAAATTTATCCCCTACTGATACAGGCATACCCAAAGAGAGAGAGGTCTCAAAAGCATAAAAAAATTACTGTCTGTTTTTGAACCCTCCTAAGAGTCTTCCTCAGTAAGAAAGGCAGTTGTCCAAGTCTGTCATCTGAAGCTGCTTCACTGGGAAGGTATGGAGCCAACTGGAAATTCTGTGTCCATTCCTTCTACATTCTGTGGATGTCAGCACTTGAAAGGCATCCATTTTAAACTTCAGTTGATAGACCGTCAGTATACATGCATGAACTTCATCATCAGAAAGAAATTAGTTATCAGCTCAGATTTTGACCATGTACAGACATTCAGTTTCTCCTAGGAGAATCACTCTTCTCCCAGTAGAAACCACAAGTGTACAGATGTTCAAGATTTTTCTCCAAGAGCAAAAATGGCTGCTCTGGAAGAAAAATAGCCCAGGAACAACTAAGGTTAAGTTGCTCCTGGGAAAGTGAATGTGTGCACACGTTTCATTCTGAGAGAAGCTATAGTGCAGTCCTCTAGCATCCCGGGGTGCTTTGTTCCTCCATCCTTTACATGCCTCTTTCCACTTCCCCCAGGAAAACAGTGTGTCATTTGGGCTGGACTCTGCTGCTCCAGCTGAGCAGGGAACAGGATGCACCCCCTTCACAATCCCCACATTGTGCAGCAGGAAGATGCAGGCTGACCCTGAGCAGCCTAGATCAGCCAGTCAGGGCTGCCCAGTGCTCTGCTTCCATCTGTGCCCAGGCAGACTGAAGTAGCCTGCAGATCACGCCAAGATGCATGCACAGGGGACCCCTGGCTGTGCAGTGTCAATGCTGCAAGCTCTGTGCTCTTCAGGGGCTCAGCATATGAGTGCCTGTTCAAGTGAAAACACAGATGCCTTCCACTTGCATACATAGTGATGATGAGTACTCTTCAAAAACTGCGTAAACCAAATGTAAATAATGAGAATACATGTACATTTGGTGGGGGGAAGATTAATGATGCTTATGCAGTGAAGAGTGGTAAAATTAATTTGAAAGAAGGCTTACACATTTTAATTAATGTACAACCCAGGACTGTTCTGAATAACAAAAAAACAGAAGCTTTTCATTAAGCAGTGTTTAAAGATATGGTTGTACTGAAATATGGAGAGGGACCAAATAGAAATATCTAAAATTAGTTAAAACTTGATGAGAGAAGACAACCTCTTAATATTCACTAAATAACAGAAAAATGTCAAAAGGAAAGAAAAAAATTCTGTAGGTACATGGAGAATAAATGGGGGCATAATACTAAAGAAGTTGGCAGATGGTCATCTAATTCTAAAATTTAAATATCATTTTAAATAAATAACAGCCCTATAAAATAAACTTAAAATGTAATAAAGGAAATGTGATACAAGTGAAAGGTACAACAGAGATTTTGTTTAAAAGCCACAAGTAAAACAGTAAACATTGGATCATGAAAATATCCAGCCAGCCATCTTTAAATTACAGTAGCATAAATATATTGTTTACTAATTTGTAAAGACCAGTACTATATTGTCAAGGCGATGGGACAAAATACTGTCCAGGCTTTGAAAACTTTGTCAAATACCAAAAAGAAGTATAAGAAGTAATAGTAAATTATGCAGAGCAGTATTTCACAATTTTTTAAAAAGTGATCCCTCCCATTTTCTTCCTCTTCTTTTCAGGGAAGTAAATCAGTCATACTTCTCTTCAGTCCCATTTGATGTTAAATAGCTGTCTACAAACATAGGTGGCCAGTCTCACAGCCCCAAGAGGCACATTCCAATCCTGTGTTTCACCATGTTGAGATCTGCAACTCTAAATTTATACAGCTTCATCTGCCCACAACTCCCTCATCAGTTCTTTCAGATGCCCCATACTTTTGGAAATACTACTGAATTCCTTAAGTGATACTTGCTTTTTTACATGTTATGAATGGAAATGATATAGTTAACAATGTTGACATTTTAGAATCTGTGTTATCGTTTGGAGTATTGTTTCAAGCTCTCTGTAAGCTCAGGCAGACCTAGCTCAGTAGTTACTCATGGTTACACATTCAACAATTTGTACTTAATGACTGTAACAGAAAACTTCTGGATGTAAAGGCTGAGATTCTGGAGAACATTTATGGGAAGGACACTATCGTGCTTCATGTTAAACATAGCCTGCCCAAAGAGCCTTCTAAACATCAGTACAATAGCACAAAAAACTGACAGCTTATAAGTTCATTTAATTGTAGAGCCTACTGCTTTAAGAGGGTACTGTATCGGAGCACTTGATGAACTTGCACGCACACACAGACCAAAATAAATTTTAAAATAGTAAACTTTAGCATAGTCAATAGTAAGCTTTAGACCATTCTACCCATAACTGAATATAAACTTAGGAGCTTAACTTTAAAGCCCTAAGGGACAGTTCCAAATTATTCAGCACCTAAACAGAATTTGAGTAGAATTTAGGAACGTCAATCATGAAAAGCAATCCAGATTGATCCTCCTTCCGCCTCTGCTAAATTGTTTAGTCGTATAGAATCATTAGGTGACTCCATGTTGGACTGAGAAAATCCATAGGCATTTCATTTTAGGCTTAGAATCAAGTATAAGCTACTCCGAATGGGGTCCTGTCTTCCTGCTGTTTAAGCAGGGCTGTTGAGCAGCCCAGCGGATAACAAATTTGGGATTTGGTCTGTGCTTCCAGGACCGTGTATTCAATTTATCTTTTAGTAATTGATTTAAAAAACAGAAAACCCTGGGAGCAAGGACTGAATCCCCTGGGGAGTGCCTTCCTCATGGAGTTTACAGATTCATACTCCCTCTTGCTTTTTCTTCTTCTGATCTCATTCTATTGTTTGTATAAGAGTGCTTAGCATTTAACCCTGTTGATCTGGATCACTTTTGAGCAATATGCCCACTTGTTAGCACTGACTAGAAAGATTGGGATCATCCCCAAGTGCCTTAGGAGCTTGAGTCCCATTGACTTCAAACTGTAAAACCTAATAGAGAAGAATTATCTAGAAGAGCGTTTCAACTTTTTTCTGGAAGCTCAATGTAACTGAGTAGCGTTGATAGTTTATAAAATTTGTACAGTAAAGATTCCAATAAGACCTTAGACAATTTTAAGTGTGAAATATCTTTCCAGAATAATCTTTGTGTAAAATCTAAAATTCTTTTAACCAGTTGGAATACGCAGAAGAAACAAGTACATAAAACATGTACACTAGCAATTTAAGACTAAATTGGGGAGAGAAAGAAAGAACTAGAGAAGTCTAAAAGAAATTGTAGGCAAAACTTTTATTCACTCTGTTTTCTATCCAGCATTTTTGCTTCTCCTTACATTTTCCAGTCTTTCTTCAATGGCTAATGTGTCTGTAATGTAGCCACCCTTTAGAGGAGAAAATTAAAGGCTGCAATTCAAATGCATGCTATAGTTGAGAGCTAAAAATTATTGTAAATTATATGTTACAGTTTTGAAATATGGGACTGATTTTGCCCATTTTCATCATTTTTGAGAACCTTTGTAGCTCATGCAGCACTGGAAAGAAAAATAATTAACTGCTTTACAAATGAGGGGGGAGGAAGTTGGTCATTTATGTAAGTATTGCAAACAATTGTAAATAATTTGGGAGCGCTTAAACTTTCTTTTGTTCATTGGTGCGATAAGTGTAGTAAAGGTAAAATGTGCGTGTATTTTAGATGCTTTTTCTGCTGATTTCTGAGAGTTGTGTGTTTGGTTTCTCTGCTAGTTGGGACAGTTCAATAGTATACATTTCTGATAGGTAGCTAAGGATCACTTTCATTTCCAAACTGCAACATAATTTTTACCAGAACTTAAATTTGCCAACCTGGGGTAACTAGAAGCCGGTTATTTTAGGAAGGTTTATTTCAGTGTTTTGGATTGGTGACATATGCAACAGTTAATTTTAGCTTGATACATCAGCCAAACTTTCTGGCTGATAAAGTTACAAACCAAGGAATTATGTAGGTACAAGCTACAATAGAAAACACCGTTATTGTATTGTGTTTCAAGAATGTAAGTGTTCCACTTAAAATGTACCAACTATTATGGGGCATTTGGGTTGAATAAATCTACACAAAGTACAACTTTTAGCTAAACACAGTGGAAATGTTTGTACATTTATTTCATTCTGATTTCTGTGATAGGTATTGCCTGTTAAGAACACTCAAGCAGTGTCAGACTTTAAGGGAAGCTCTAATTGCTGCAGGAAAAGAGATCGTCTGGCATGGGCGAGCAAAGGATGAGCCAGCTCATTACTGTAGCATTTGTGAGGTCAGTAGAATTAAATAAAAAGCCTTACCAATTCAAATTGTTTCTTATTTCTATTTTTAGCTGTCTTCCATTATTGCTGCTGTTCTTCTTGTTAATTTTCTGTATCTTATTTGAGTTGCAGTATACCCCACAGTCTGCTAGGCATTCTATATGTAAGAAGGACACAGTACCTTTTCCAGAAGGGCTTACAAGCAAGTCTTCTAGATATGTTATAGTTGTTTTTGCAGTAAGAAAGCAAGTTATTTTTCCATTAGGGTAGATTCTTAAATTAGTCCATCTACACTGAATTTGATACACTGGGCTCCATTTTTAAAGTCTTTAGGCTTGTTTCTGACCACTGAAATAGACAAACAGCTGCAGTGTGGCGTCTTCACAGAACATGTCATTCTTGCTTGGCAATTTGGGTCTCCCTAGTGTTCAATAGTATATTGTTTTGAAGAATTGGGTAGCAACTTTGAAGACCAAATGAAAAGCAGTATTTTAACAGCTCTGAAAAAAATCTGGCTGACAGGTTGTCTCAGGCTAAGCACTCAAAAGCAGGGAACTGAAGAGCAGTAGATGGGGGAAATCTTGCCCTTGATTTCTGTCTTTGCCCACCTCTGCAAAATAGGTGGAATAATAAGGCTTTTAAGTTATCTTTCTTTACAGAAGTATAAGGATTATAGGAGTAAATGTCACTCGGAATGTGAAACTTGCTTAGTTAATACTGGGGAAAGATTTGTCCCTTTCCTAGTGTCATTTAGCCAAACATCTTAAAATACTAATAGTAGCATTACCTCTCTGGATTGAATAAAAGAGAGTACCTTATCCTGTGTCTGAATCCTAGAAGTTTGGATTTTCACTGGCTATCATTATTTTTATTTTCTGCAGACCCTTAAAGTCAGGATGTAAATACCAAACCAGGCAAGCTTTATTTTTGGTAACTTTCCAAAGTGAGATCTTAACATTGCTTTCTGTTTCTGATTCAACAGGTAGAAGTCTTTGATCTGCTTTTTGTCACAAGTGAGAGCAATTCTCGGAAGACTTACGTTGTACATTGCCAAGACTGTGCACGAAAGATAAGCGCAAACCTGGAAAACTTTGTGGTGCTAGAACAGTACAAAATGGAGGACTTGATGCATGTCTATGACCAATTTACATTAGTAAGTCAAATCAATAAGTGGCTGCGTAACTCTCTGATTTGTAAAGCATTTCTACCATCTTGGTGCCCGTTGTGTTAGAGCACCATCGACTGTCTGTTTCAAATGGAGGTATTTGATTATTTAATTTTTACAGGGAAAGAAAATTGATGGGATAGAAATCTGTGGAAAAAGTACAATAATTTACCAGAACGTACCATTGAGTTTACAGGGACTGTTGCAATTCATAAAGACGTGGCTTTAAAAATCCATGCGAGACCATCTGAAAATCATAATGGTTAAATCGAGAGTGAGGAAGAATGAGGACAATAAAAGTTGGAGACACTAGCACCAATTTCAAGAGCAACTCTAATACATTGGCCTGGTAGGAAGTCAGTACAGCTGCAAGATGTTCTGTATACTAAAAACCTTAAATCAGCCTTGTTTTCATACTGAGCAAGTGGATGTTCTCAAATAATTTTTTCTTTGATGTGGGGTCTCCTTTGCATTTCTAATACAAAGCAAAAAAAACCAGGTCCATTTTTGTCTGCGGACTTGTGCTGTACATTGTAGCCTGTTAGTTTGTACCGGTGCATGATTACCTGTATGTTTCTCTAGGTTTTGTAGTTGCAGGCAGGTCAGGTGGCGCGCGCGCGCGTGTGTGTGTGTGTGTGTGTGTGGATTTATTCATGACAAATCTTGCCTCCTTAGCAAAGTAAACAATAATTGGAGAAAGTGTTTTGAGAATTTAAAATTGTAATTGAATATGCAAGCCAGAAATTGTTATGGCTTTTGATGCCTTTCTAGGTGCAACAAAAAGTGTTTGGAGATCTTCTTTTCACTTTATTTAGACTGATTTAGCTCAAAGCTCACTACTTACCTTATTTTTAAGGTTAAACTATCCTTGGGCTGGTGACTTCTTGTTCTCCTGTGCAATTCACCCCCTCTGTTAGTCTAACAGAAACCAACATTGTTGACCTCCACTTCATGCTTAAAAGATCAGACCCATTAATTTTTGTGAAGTCCTCTGGTACTAAAATGATGAACATCAGAAATCCTGCAAATGCCTGTTATCGCATATTTCTGAGGGAGAGAATTGTGCAGGAAGGGTTGTGTAGAGGCAAGTTCTATTTTTAATATTATGTTCACCTAAGTAATTGCTGTGTTGATTTTTAAATTATTTTATCTGAGCCTGAAGTAAAAAGATTTTGACTTTTGGACCTCATAGCTAGTATCTTCAGCCTTTGGGAGCCATTATTAGTATCATTTTAAGAGTGAACATCACCTTTTAAAGAACAGATGACATGGCTGGTGTCAAGAGTAAGTGTAGTCACAACTGAGGAGAGAAAAAAAAAGTGTCAGTGTTGGCAAGCCAAGTTGAGTCTTTGCAGAGGGAAGAAACAGGGTTGGCAAGTCACAGAAACAAGTTACCTTAGTATGTGTAATGAAGAGGACGTGGTGTGTTTGGGTGGATAAAAGGGAGTCAGCCTGGTGCCAGGTAGTGTTTTATGGCTGAGTCTGGTGGTGTTTGGTGTGAGGAAAATCAGCCTTTTGTAAGGAATCCTCCAAGACCTGGTGAAGAGAAATCAATGCGGACATGTCTTAATGGTGGTGCAGCACAACCAAGGCTTTGAATCGAATGGTCAAATGTCATTTGGACTCAAACTTCTGCCACAAATTGCTAGGAATGAACAAGACCCAGATTCTCCTCCACACAGGGTGCCATTACTACCATGTTCTCATGGATGCTTCCTTGTTTTTGTGCGGGGAAGTCTCAGGCTCTCTCCATGGCCATCTTGTAGATTTATATATGTATCATAAGTCACTAGGTAGTGGTGACATTTGGAGGACTTCTTACTGCCCAAGAACTTGTTTCTGTGACTTGCCAACCCTGCCTGTGGCCAAAGATAAAAGGGTTGAAATATAGTTGATAGCCAAGTAGCTTTGAACAAAAAATAGAGTATGTTAATTTGCGTGGATCTCCATGTTGCCCTGGCTAGACTGTTTCCAGGCCCAAGTTGGCTTGTTTTAAAGCTAACTTGGGTATCTCTACACTACACTACATCAGCGATACACGAGCTTTTGGCCTTGCAGGCCAGATGATTCACAGCCTGGGTGAAGCCCTGTGCACCAAGATTTAGGCCCCTTGCTTTCTCTACCCAGCCCTGTGGAGCCTTGGCTGGCTTCTGCACACTGGGATCGGGCCCCACACTGGCACTGCACACCAGAATTCAGCCCTGGGACCATGCACACCAGGATCAAACTTTAGCACCTGGTGCCACCCCACTCAGCCCTGCACACCAGGATCAAGCTCCATATGCTGGGATCTTGGGTCCTGTGTGTGACAGTTAAGTCTGGGCAATCTGCTACTTCCACCCAGCCCCACATATCAATATCAGAGCCCTGGGCTCTCCACAGGTCCAGAAATTTAGCAGCAGGGAAGCAATGCCACGGCTCCCCTGCCATCAAATTTTAAGATGGGGCAGGCAATTATTTTGAGCGGAGGGCTGCTTACTCAGTTTTGGCAGGCTGTTGAGGGCTGCATGGGTAGTCCCGCCCCTTGACAGGTGCCCCCCCCTCTGGTCACCATCTTGGGACCAGTGTCCCAATGTCTTGGGACCAGTGTCTCAGGGCCAGCATTGGTGGGGCACAGGCTGGCAGGGGTCTGTGGAGCTGGGCTGGGCTGCACCAGCAGGGAGCTGGCCCGGCTCCATAGAGCCTGTCAGCTGGGACCCCGTGCTCCTGCCACCCTGCTCTGGGCCCTGCTGGCATTAGCCCCGGGACACCAGTGTGGGCCTTGTGCTCCCACTGGCTCCTCACCCCTGCTCCCACCCAGTGCCCCCCAGCCCCGCAGTACAGGCAGGGGGCAGCGCACAGCCCTGATCCCCTGCTTGCCAGCAGGGAAGAAGCTGGTCATTTTTGACAGGAACCAAGGGCAGAGAAATACTAATTTTCCAAATTTTTTTAGGGTCCCTGCAGGCTGTATTTTGCCCACCCCTGTTTTAAGACCTGTGGGGAGCCCCGCAGGCTGGATGATGCACCACTGGGGAGGGCCGGGATCTGGTCTGTGGGCCAGGTGTTGAGCACCCCTGTACTACATGATGGGCAGTATTATTGACATGCTCTAAATGTAAAATACATGTTGTGCTTGTATGTGCAGGAAAATATAAGACAGCATGCAAATGAAGAACCCTCAAACAGAAAGCTAACTGTACTCATGTTGTTTAAATGTCGTACATATTGTTTGCACACATATTGAATGAATAATTTGAACTTTACACCACTGTAGGAAAGATAATCTAATATATTTTCTTTTTCAGGCTCCTCCATTGCCATCCTCCTCATCTTGACATTTTTCCATGGACATTAAATGAATATTTTTCTGATATTCAGGAAGTGACCCAGTTCTGCACCACTGATTTTTGTAGCTATCCCGTAAGGCTGCTGGCTGAAAGCTGTGTCTATGCAACCTTCCAAGTGCGGAGTGTCAACCAACTGGACAGGAGAGAGCACTGCCTCCTACTCCAGAACTCAAAACAAATAAAGCTCATCCAGCTGTACTTCAAAAAAAAAATAATTCCATGTTTTGTATATATCTGACAAAACTGGCAACATTATACAGACTACTGACTTGAAGACCACCTCTTTTGTATTTCTCTGTTTCTGGGCTGATGAGTTGGTTTCATCCATTTTTCCCCTTCAGAATTTCCCTTGGAATAAGTACTAGCTTAGCTGGTCATTTCTTTGTAAGGTAGTTAGAAATTTTAAGTCTTTCTTTGGGCAACATTTTTTTTTAATGTGAAAAGTTAGGTGATAAATTTTTTACTGTTTTTATGTTTTTCTGTCTTGTTTTGAAACCACAACGGTTACACTTTTGGTTCCTAAATAAAATTAAAAAAAATTAACAGCCAAGTCACAAAGATAAATGGGTTGCACATAGACTAAGGAATAAACTTCAGATTTGTGATTTTTGTTTCTAATCTTGATGTAAATTTACACTATTTATAAATACATATTTATTGCTTGAAAATATTTGTGAATGGAATGCTGTTATTTTTTCCAGATTACCTGCCATTGAAATTTTAAGGAGTTCTGTAATTTCAAACACTACTCCTATTACATTTTCTATATGTAAATAAAACTGCTTAGCATTGTACAGAAACTTTTATTAAAATTGTTTAATGTTTAAAGTTTTTCTATTGTTTGAGTTTTAAAAAGATATTATGTACAGTGCCCAGTTTTTGTTCAGTTTTTGAATCTGATTATATATATTTTATATATACTCTTGTGTGCGTGTATATATATAATATATATAGAAATCTGAATATAAATATGTGTATAAAGATTTAGAGCCTAAATTTTTCTCGTTTTAAGTTTTACATCTATGGTAGATTTGAGGTGTCTACTGTAAAGTATTGCTTACAAAAGTATGATTATTTTTAAAGAAATATATGGTATGTATCCTCAAGATATAAAATGACCTTCAGACTGGTTTATTGTTATATTGCACTTTTTGCAATAACAGACCAATAAATAGTTGCTGCCAAAACATAGTAGTAGAAAATAAGTAATGGCTAAACATAAAGGTCTAAGAAAAATACTTGTTTTGACAGAAGGTTTGGCAGTAGTTTTAGAGGAGGGATGAGAAAGGTAAACATACAGTTGAGTGGGGGTGGTATTTAGAATTCAACCAAACTGAGATTTGTATATTTCAATACATACAGTTAACAAACTAAATATAAGAGCTAGTCATCTTGGTGTCATTGTTGACCCAAAAAGGACATTGTTTGTGGTATTTTATTGTATTTTCACATATTTTGTAATACAAATTCATTGGTAAAATTTTTGAAGCACTAGGTTTATTTAGGACAACTTTACAATATATCACTGTAACAATTTTTAGTATGAATTATTGCAGTATTTATTTTAAGTTGCTCCTATTCTTTCTCAGCAGTTCCTTGAAAACGCATTAAATCTGAATTTCAAAATGTATAGTTTTCTTATCGATCAGACTTGACTGATGCATAAAGCTCTGCATCAAATGAACAGAATTCTTATTCCTAGTGGGTTACCCTTGCTGATTGCATTGTTATATTTTCCTGTAATCAATGTGAGGTGTTACAGGCATAAAGTGTGCAGATAATATATTTTGAAAAATAATAACTAAAAACAATTGCCTCTTATGTTTGTAATTTCAAAAGGAGAGAGTCTGGTTTAATCAAGAATCAGTACAGCTTGGCTAAGTACAGTTTTGCCATAGTTAAAAAAAATTGATGAGAATCATTTATAGCTGTTAAACAAAAAAGGATAGCAATTAAAAAGGTGGTATGACAACTTTTACGCTCTTGCCAGCCAAATTATAAACTAGGAGTGAGGAAGCAAATATTTGAGGTTCATTTAAAATGAGACGCATCTTTTGATAACCAATTCTACAAATTGCTTTTTTAATTATATATTTTGTGCAGTCATAAATACTGTAATCCTGAGATGCTGTGCTGCAGCTGAAAATCTACACATTTATGGTAGCTTTAAACCCGAATACAAGCAAGACAACCAATCTCAACTGCAAAAGACAACAAAAGATCTTCTTATCTCTATTACTAGGGAAACTAACCAGGAAAAGGGGTAATCTGTATTAACCAAAGGTCTTTGTAGCTTCTTTCTTCACTTGGAAAGGAGATATTCTCACATTCTATGAAAAAAAGTTTTTATTACAGCAGTGAAGCTGGAGGCAAAATAGATCAGAGACTACTGAGCAACCTAACTGAAGTTTTTTGCCACTTTAAATGGCTATGAAGCTTCAACGTTTTGCAGTTATAATTTTTATCTCAATTACAGTATGCTTCTGAGATGTGGACAGTTTTAGCTCTATAAGCTGCTGTAATTTAGACTACCTTTTGTTTCAATTTTATTAAAAAGGCACAAGTTAACATAATTGTAATGTATTAGCAGTATAACAATATTTTGCTACTTTAAAATGTGAGGCACCTGGTATACAGTCTCATGCTCTCTGAATGCTTATAAGTAGGAGTCTGTTTAAATTGTGGTGGTACTTACCAGTTTCACAGTGGCCATGACCATCAGTGCTGATTGGTAAAGAGGCCCAGGAGGGATTAGGGGGCAGCTGCCATCTTGACAGCTGTCTGCTCTTCTTCTGGCCCTGTCCCTCAGTGCTGATTGGCAGAGGCCCCAGCAGGGGGAGGAGGGACAAGAGGATAGCTCCCACCAGGGAGCTAGTATTTTATTTTTATTAAGGTTTATTTGTTGTTGTTTCATAGACAATCCTGGGTTTTGCAGTTTCCATAAAATCTATAAACTGCAAATTAAGTAGATCTCTACTTCTAAGCCCTAAAATTGTGAAGAAAAGTGACTTCTGAGCAGGAGTCAGAACCAAAACCAACCTAACTTTCATCTATATTCTTTTTCAGTCTTTGAGCTCAACAGATGTACAATAGTTAAGTGAATGATTGGCCCGTTTGCTTATTGTTACAAATTGCTTTGGCCAGCAAAATACATGTCACAGTGTAATAGAATTAATAGGGAGTTCTTCCTTATAAAAATGTCTCAGAGATGCCCCAGACCATTTGATTGATCCTTCATAATTATCAGTACTCCAGACCCTGACCTTTGATACTGAAGTACTACAAAGCCCCAAGCACCCACATTGACCTTCCCTTCTCCTTTTTCAGAACGTCAGAGTACAAATCATACAGGAGAGAGGGGGGGAGAAGTGCACATAGTTTCATGGTTTCATAGATTTAGGGTCAGAAGGGACCTAGTAGATCTTCTAGCCCGACCCCCCACCAGGGCGGGAGAACAACAAAACCCCAAAACAAAAACGGGACTCAAATGAGTCCAGCCAGGTAGGCATCCAGCCTCTTCTTAAAGACCCCCAGGGTAGGGGCCAGCACCACTTCCCTTGGAAGTTGGTTCCAGCTCCTAGCCGCCCTAACTGTGAAGTAGTTTTTGCGGATGTCCAATCTATACCTCCTCTCCATCAACTTGTGCCCATTACTCCTTGTTATGCCAGCGGGCGCTAGGGGAAACAGCGTCTCCCCCAAACCCTTCTGGTCCCCCCTAGTGAGTTTATAGACGGTCACCAGGTCCCCCCTCAGCCTTCTCTTGTGGAGGCTGAATAGGTTCAGGTCCCGCAGTCTCTCACTGTAGGGTCTGCCCTGTTGTCCCCGGATCATGCGGGTGGCCCTCCTCTGGACCCTCTCCATGTTGTCCACATCCCTCTTGAAATGGGGCGCACAGAACTGGACACAATACTCCAGCTGTGGCCTGACCAGTGTCGCGTAGAGGGGGAGGATCACCTCCTTGGCTCTACTCGAGATGCACCTGTGGATGCACGATAAGGTCCGGTTAGCCCTGCCAACCATGACCTCGCATTGTCGGCCCATGTTCATCTTGGAGTCAATAATGACTCCAAGATCTCTTTCTGCCTCCGTGCCCTCAAGTAGGGAGTTCCCCATTGTGTAATGAGCTCTAGTTTTATGAGCACATAAAAGAGCTCATAAAACTAGAGAGAGAGAAATTTATGATGAATAAAAAGTAACAGCAAAAAAGTTGAGGTAAAGGGTAAAGGGAATTAAAAAGAAATGGCATATAGCAGTCAGTATCTGGTCTTAACCACAGAGTTTTAGGAAACCCAAATAAGCTCCTAAACATTGAGAAGCTTGGAAACCAAATGACTTGTATATTAGGCAGGGAAGGGACAGGTGTCTTCTGTTTGAGGCATTCTGCTTGAAGGCTGAAATTATGAGTTCATTTCTGACCCCATCAAAAACTTCTCAACTCATTTAATCTCTCTGTACCTTATGTCAGATGTGTAAAATGAGTTAACACCTCTATCTTACATGGGCGCTCTGAGACTAAATCCACTAGCATTTGTGTTCACACGCGCTAGTATTGGGGTCCATGAAAACGGAAGTTCAAATGCATGTCAGGCAGGCAGCAAGGCAGCGTGGTGTGTTTAAAGACTCATTTAAAAAGGTGCATTCAACAAAGGCTGTCACCTATGAAAATTTACACCTTTGAACAAGTTTTTGAGATGTCACCTTGCCCTACTTCCTGTTTGACTTCAGAGTAATATGGCTACGTACTTCTTTCTACTCATAGATACATGTTGGATAATGTATACTGCAAAACATGGCTCAGAAGTTCCCAACTTGTTAAGAAGACAACTTCATACCCCTTTGCAAAGAATTTGAATTCAGCATAGTAAAGAATAGGTTCCTTGGAATAAAGATACTGCATTTCAGTGAAGCAAATCTCCAAAGAAATTAATAACATGGTTGCATGATACTAGTGAGGAAGTATTAAAACTATGGATTGAGAAATTAAAACTATGGATTGAGAAACGGATAATTTTAAAAGGCTTACTTGAGGTGCAATGGAGTTCATTTGTTTGGGAAAATTGAAAGAAGAGGAAATGGTTGATTACTTCATAATTTATCCAAAGATTAAAACATGGCTTTGAAGACAAGTGGGCATGGGTGTAGGAAATGAGTTGGAAAGGAAAAGAAAACCTTACAGGAAAAATATGAACAGACAAAAAGTGGAGGGGGGCGGGGGAGAGCCTAATCCCAAAAGGAGCAGTGTAAAATAAGTGGTTTTGGTTTGGTTTGGTTTTTTTAAATTAAGGATATGGTGATATGAAAGGATTTATTATTTACTTTCACTAGACAGAATATAAATAATAAATGAAGCAGTTCTGGGTGATTTTTACATCCCTAGGTCCTGAAATAATCAAATAATCTGTTGAACAGCTATCATTTACTTTTGAAAAATCTCTCTTGTATAGTGCAAAGGAAAAGGGCAAATGTGGTATGTATTATCCACCAAATAGGGAGAAACTGGTTTTTGTGATTAAGAGGAGGTAAATTCAACTTTAGTCCTTTTTTAACACTGAAAAAAATCTGAATACATAAAAAGTAACGGAATCTATAGTCATTTTAACAGCTTGCTTTTAAAAAAGGCAAATTTCATAAGATTTGCTAATTTTTTTAATTGGTTTAAAAGATTGGGGCAGGAAGAAGCTTCTTTAGATGACATGTTTATTATCCTTTGTAGAGCCTGTGATGTTATACAGCTAGGCCTCAGACTTACAACACAATTGGTTCCTAAAAACCATGTCTTAAGTTGAAATGTTGTAATTTGGAACCAATTTTCTCATAAGAAACAATGTTATAAATGGGGGCTTGGTTCCGATTCCCTATTTTCTCCAAAAATACCCCAGAATTTTGTACTAAATCAATTATAGATGAGTAATATAGCTACATGAATATATTTATATTATAAATAGCAATCATATTGATTTGGAAGGACTTCTTTGAGGTGACTTTGCTGGACTTATTGAGAGGCTCTTGGTTGGACTTTTTGAAGGGTTCTTGGCTGGAGTCTTCTCAGGAGTCTTGGCTGCAGGTTTTTCTGAAGCCTTGTCTGCTTTCTTAAAGCGTCCAAGCAAGTTTGGACAGATATTTTCCAGGGAGATGAGCGACGCAGCGAACTTGTTTGCTGGCATGGTGTCACATCAGATCAAGCGTTATAAAGTCAAAACTGATGTCAAAGTTGAAACGGTTCAATTTATAAACATTGTAAGTGGGAAACATTGTAACTCGAAACGTTATAAGTTGAGGACTGCCTGTGCTGGAAGTAGTTCAGATGGGTAGTATAGATGTACTCCAATCTTAGGTGTCCTATGTAGTCAGATTCTGTAAAATGGTGGTGCCAGGTTCTGTCAAGGTATCTTGACAGAATACTTACTTATAGGTGCTAATAACTAAGGTCATGGATAGATTTAACATTTATAGTATATTGAACAACTTTAAAGCACTAAAAATTAAGTGGACAGATGAGAGAGAATGCTATTGCACTACAAATCAACCTGAACCATATAAAAATGACCCTGGGTGAAATGGAGATCATTCTGAAGTGCATCATAGTAACACTTTAGCTGGAAGGCAGTTGTACTGTATACAGTTGAAGCACTGCAATGAAAAGCTCTTCAAAGAAAGGTGGGATCCAACAGGTTTTATGTTTGTAGCTCTCCATATTGGCATAGTGCTTCCAATGGCTTCCAGCATATAACTTCTGGCTGCAAAGGGGGCTGAGTCAGAGAAGCTCAGATAGGGATTTAGCTTAGCTGTCAGCAGCAAACAAATCAAACCCATTCCTGCTTTTGGAATGAAAAAATGAGGACATTATTCCCTGTAAAGACAAATAGTACAGTGAGGTATTCATTGCATGTAATAAGTAAATACAAGAAAATGTGTATCAATATTTGAGAGGTAGTTTTTGGCAGGTGAGCAGACCTGGATTAAGCCGTGTAATCCAGAAAGACATGTCAACTGTTTTTTGGTTTTATCCCCATATTTTTTTAAATAAGCCTATAGTTCTTGGGATGGAGCAAACCTTTAAAACATAGTGCGAGTGTAAGTAGCAGGGGTAGCTGACTGAATTTTCAGAGAGCCTGAAACAGTACCTGGGAAGTATGACCCCATTCATTTCAATGGTTCTCACTCAAATCTAGATCCTTTAAATGTCAGCATTAAATACTTTACTGCTCATTAAAGCATACAAATAAGGAGAGGATGTATTACTGAATGTCTGAGCCAGCACTTCACAAAATGAGAGTGTGTATGTGAAGTGCTTGCTGGTATACTAAGCTGTGCAATATAAAAAATCAGGATTTACCTTGTTAAAAGCCTAATTTTTCCCTCTAAGGAGGAGATCTATTTTAAAGCTTCCACTTTTGTCCTCACAAGTTTTCTGTTCTGCTAAGCTTTGCTTACTCTTTGCTGTTCTGTGTTCATTCTACTCAACTTTCCTTCTTAGTTTCCTCACATCCCTTTCCACAGGCTTCCTAGCTCTCATCCTTTGTCTTCCCTCCCACACACTTTTTTTGTTCCTTTACTCCTAGCTGTCCTCAGTGTAGTCTCTCTGCCTCTCTTCCACCTTCTCATATTGTATTTCTGGCATTTGTATCCATCTACCCTCACTGTATGTAGGGGGTGAGAGAAAAGACCAGGAATTTTGGCCTGAGGAACATGTATCAGAAAAGATTACATGGCAGCAGATGTAAACCTACTGCTTGTGCATCACCTGCCTGCTTAAGTGAGGAAAAAATAATGAAGACCAGCTATGACACATTAAGGAGTGATGTAGCTGTGATAGTCCAGGAAATATGTGGGAAGCAAAGTTTTTTGTGGGTGTTATCAGACCAAGTGCATGGAAGTAAAATGGCTTGGGTCCCGTAGACTGACTGGGTTGGATTGTTTATACTTCCCCAGCCATCAATTTGTGGTCTAAAAACTGTCTGGACCTTTTGAAATTATTATGACTTCATAGATTTATAGACATTAGGGACTGGAAGGGACCTTGCAAGATCATCAAGCCAGCCTCCCTGCCATAGGCAGGAAGTCTGCTGGGTCAAATAACGCCAGCAAGATAAAGCATCCAAGCGCCTTTGGAAAGAAGGCATTCCAACTCAGCCTTGCAAAATCTTGAGCTGTATATCAGTCTTCATTTAGACCTCCTGTTTGGCTGCCTTGTTCTTGTTTCTTTCCACTCCAAAATGGCATAGCTAAATTTGTGTTTCGTTGGTCACTGCAGTAATTCATTCTCTTTCTGTCTGTTTCCTCCTTGAATTGATCCCCTGTTACTTACCACTTAGAACCCATGGTCTTTGCCTTCGCTCAAGCTATATATTGCCAAGGTCAGTAGATTTCCTTCCTTATCTCAAATTGGGCCTCTATATACGTACATTATTGGCTCCAAGTTTTCAGATTCAATTTTAAGGAAAGCAGCCTTTTCACTAGGTTGAGGTTAATAACTTCAGAGAAAGCTTCTGAACTGCCATTGCTTTTGCAGAATCAAATAATTCAAAACAGAATCCAAATGGGTTAAATGGACTAAAAAAGTGAACATAAAAAGGGCATTCTGTATACCAATAGTGCTCAACCTTCCATCCCTGTGGACTGAATGAATGGCACAGGGCTGGCCCATGGGTGCAGTCTGGCATGTTGAAGTGGCCCCAGATGCCAGAGAGCAACCTGGCACACTGGTGGAATTTGGCATGCAGAGTCCAGTCATCTGGCCTGTGCGGCTTCCCATGGGCCTGGAATTTGGTGGCTTTCAGAACTGAGACAGGTAATACCACTACTGCTCCCATACTCGCGCTGTGTGGAGCCCCACAGGCCAAAGGTTGAGCACCACCACTCTATACCAAAGATAATTGTGCCCAAAGCTTATCTTCTTGTCTTCCACCTAAAATCTTGTGGCACTACATGGAATCTTGTCATGGTAGGGGTGGAACAAATGATCCAGCATGGCACCCTTAAGAGCCAGCCATTCTGACAGTACAGTGTCACCTGCTCTATACAATAGAATCCTTTTGTTCCAATTATAGGTTAACTCCATGTGTGTGTCATAATTTTTATGGTTCTTGGGAGTGGGGGGAGGAGGAAATTGTGGGCCTATAACAGGAGCAATATGGTACTAGTGCCATAGAATTAATAATTGAAAAAGAACATGAGGAAATGAACTGCAGTAGTTGGGGTGGGCCATGCTGCAAAGAATGTGCTGAAACAGAACCAAAAAAAACCTGAAGATAGGAAGTGCTAAAGGAAAAAGAAAGAAATGTTTTTAATATACACTATTTGAGGAAAAGCGCATAAAAATTGAAAAGATCAAATCAAAATATGGCATGTATGAGTGTGACACAGTAAGCTATGACATTAAATAAACATTCTATACTGTGTTCTCATTGGCTAGTTCTGCCATGTTATAAAAGTGCATTGTTCTCATCTTTTTGGCAATAAATCAAATGATCTATTCCTTCATGAAGTAGTCATGGTAGCTTAGAGCACTGGTGCTTAATATTTTCAGAAATATTAAGGGGAGCCAGAGTTGAGTGATAAGCTGATGGGTTTCCTAGAGTATTTTCTTTGTACATGAGGCAAATCTGAAGGGTTTCTGAGGTCTTTCTTCCCATCTCAATGCTTCCCAGGTGGAGCAATGCTCACTGAGCTTGTTTTAAGTTGGTCATGGCTTTCTTCCCTTCTGAACTAGAGAATATACTGACAGCATGTTTCTGAAATTTGTGATCAACTTTTTGTAAGGCAGACAGATTTCTGTCTTCTATCCAGGGCTCTCCTTGGGGGAGTAATTATATCTAGTTCTAGCTGGAATCTGGACAAAGGAAGCAGAGAAATTTAAAAAAAAAAAAAAAAGCAGCTCACATCCACAACTAACACCCCTGCTGAAATGGAAAAGAAAAAATTTAAAAAATTCAAGAGGGCCATGAAGAAATGAAAACGGGGTTTCAAAATTATCAAACTCTTCCTTAAAGGAAAGTAAGTTTTCAGTCTAAGGAGGGACTCCCAAACCAGAAAAAGCAAGGGGGGAATCTTTTCTCCGGACACGTTTGAAGTTCTGAGGGGGAAAAACTGGCAGACAGTTCACATATAGCTAGCTGAAAGTTGTTTCAGATCTTGCAAGAAAGAGCTGCTGGAGATAACCTGCCCTCCAAAGTCAAATTAGGCTCACTTTTACCTCTTTCCTTTTCTTTTGACAGTGTACTAAATTCTGAATTGAACTTCCCAGAAAAAGCCAAATGGCTTAACAGGCAAATTTATTTTCTTGTGTACAAGATGAACTCTTATTTCCCAAAAACTAGAATTGAAGCGTACACTATAACCTAAGAAATATGGTAAAAGCAGCTTCTGCTACCTGTGCTTCTGCCAGGGAAAAGCAAAAGCAATACCGCACATGCTCTATAGGGAGGAGCATAATGATTACACTGGGCTCCCTAGCTGCTCCTATACAGATGCATATTGCTACTTACCAGTATTTTCAAGGAAACATCTTTTTTTTCTTCATTGTGCCTTTCAAAAGCAAAGTGTGTATCTGATCTAGGGCCATGTTATATGCAAGATAATATGGTAATAGTTTGACTAAACCTGAACCTCAAATATTTCACATGCTACCCTCTCCTTCCTCCATGCTCCACAAATTCCTGAAGTGAAGGCAGCCAGTTTGTGTAGCTGGGATAGGATTATTTCTTCTAAGTGTTTTTATTCAGAGGATCCTATCAGTGAAATCTTAAAAGATTTCTTTAGAAGAGACTGAATGACCAGTAGCTGCGGTGCAAGTGTTTTTTTCCATAGATGCTGCTAAAGCCACCGTAGGTTGAAGGCATCACAAAGCAAGTACTTTAACATGAGAGAAATTTCTATAGTGGATGTTTGCTGGGACATCAGATCTGAGCCCTCCAGCACTAGAGACTGGTATTGTGGCTGGCTTCTATGTTCTTCCAAATTCACTATTCCTAGGGCTATGCAAGAAACCTTTGGTTAAAAGTAATGGGACTAATACCAGCAAATCAAAACTTCTCCATGTCATTTGTAATGACAGCAAGGACTTTTAAGTGGGAACCAAAGTCACCAGATGTGTTGTGTGGAGAGGGACAAAAGAAGGCAATGAAGTATAGTAGAGTCACTTGGTTCAGTACCTCAATTCGAGTGGTGCAGACCAAAATGTGGAAAGCTGCAAACTAGGCTTGTGCGAAGCAGCTAGTATTTGCTTTGGATTTGGTTTTGGCTGATTCAGGGGACAGTGATTCAATTCGGTGTTTCAAATCACTGTCCCAAACCAATTTGGAGATTTGGCCACTGCCAAATTGGCCGAATCTCCAAATCTAACAGGCCCCATCCCCTGCCCGCTCTCCCAGCCCCATCAATGGCTGCCCTTCATCAATGGGCCCTCCCATGGTCCCCTCCCCTCTCTATCAGCCCCCCCTCCCCCCTTACCAGCACACAGCCTGGGTCCAGCTCCCTGTGTAAGCGAGCAGGGACTGCCCGAATCTCCCTCAAATCTTTTCCAAATCGATTCAGAGGCTTCAAATTGATTCAGACCTTTTTATTGGTCTCCCTATTCAATTTGGATTCGGAGATTCAGCTGCCGAATCTCCTCCGACTCGAATCAGCAACTGAAGCTTCGCACAGCCCTACTCCAAACCATTATTTCTTCATATGGCAGGTGAAGGGGTGAAAGCAATATCTAACACGTTTCATTTTAAAAATCCCAACAGAGAGACAAAAATGCAACTCTTAATAAATTTGAGGCATACCAAGTAAAAAAACATGACGTATGAGACACAAATTTGTCATGAGAAGTCACGCAGTAGGGGAAAATATAGACCAATATATGACTAAATTAAAACTGCCAGCACAAACTTGTGAATTTTGGAGGCTGTGTGAATCCCTCATTAGAAATCTTATCAGACTCACTGCATGCAAGGTTTTCAGGAGAGATTGACTTAACTCTTGGGTGTGCTGTAGATATGGCAAGCAATGGAAATGATGGCAAAAAATTGAAAAGACTGGGTGAACCGGAAAAACGTGCACTTTTCCAGATAAACTCATATTTAATACTCAGTTATAAAGTCAGGGGCCAGTTGGTATCCTTTTGCCAATAAAAGTCTGAGACCAAAAGAAATGAAAATAGGTTAGAGGCACTAAAAGGTTGTTTTAAATGTGGTTATAGTTATGCTGGAAGAAACGGTCCTGAACATGGGCCAGAATACCATAGATATGGCAAAAGTAATTGTTTTGTCAATGTGTTCCCCACTAAAGGAAGCAGATTTTTATCCTTGAAGAAGCATAAGCAATCACATGAGCTGTATCTAGGTATGATAAGTGCTGAGCCTTCTGAGGAGTGGTAAGTAAATCTGTTTAACTGTTATAATATAGTGAGATTTAAACTTGATAAAGGGACTCAGACCAATGTGATGTCTGTAAAATTGTATAATGATTTAACAGCTGAGCCACTTTGCAGCTCAAGTATTTGGTTATTAATCAGCACAAGGGAAAAATGCAAGTATGTGGTAAATTTAATTTATCCTCTGGGTATTGGAATAAGAGCATTCCTGGGATTTTGGGTGGTAGCATATGAAACAAGCCATACTGCACATACTAGCTGTGGTAAGTTTGAATGTAATGCAAAGAGCTGATGTAGTAAAGAAAGAAGGAAAAGATGACTGTCATACTTAGAAAATACAAGATATTTGAAGGTTTAAAGTGCTTGCCAGATAAACACACCATAAAGTTAAACTTACAAGTGCCACGTGTAATACAGGCACCTTGTAAAATTCCATAGCATTATGAAATAAGGAAAAAAAATACAAAAGAATTACAATGTATAGAACTTTTTGCAAAAGTGCAAGCACCGATAGATATTGTGAGCAAACCAGGGAGACATGATATAAGCATGTTTGGATCCAAACAAAACAATAAGGAGAGAATGCTTTCAGTTGCTTAATGTAGAAGAAATCACAGGTAAGCAGAAGGTAGATTTTTCACTGTCTTTGGTGCTGGTAGTATCAAGTACAACTAGATGACAAAAGCTCTAGACTTTGCACATTCAGTATGCTTTTCGACAGGTATATGTTTACCCTGCTTCCTTTTGGTGTCTAGCTTTTGAAGCATAGTCAGGAGAAATACAAGTGACATTTGACAGTCTGGTAGACATACAGATGATATGCTTATGTAGGGACCATGAAGAGAGGTGCAGAACAGAGTTTTGGACAGATGTTGTGAAAGGAATCGGGCTGAATAGGAACAAATACGAAGTGGCTCTGACTGAGAAAATATTTGAAGCATTACTTGTCACAAGAACACCCGATAACTCAAAAATTGCTGCAACAATGGTCACAAAACCTGCAAGACTGAATTGCAAAGGCTGGTTACTTTTTTGGGTAAAGAATTAGATAGCAGGGTAAATTTATTCCACATGCATCTACAGTAACAGCTAATTTAACACAATAGTAGGCAAGAACGGGTGAACTGGCCTGGATGCCAAAGCATGAGATGGCATACAGACTTTTTGAAGGAACTGCTTACGGCACCCCCAGTGCTGAAGTACTTTAGTGTGTTTAAAAAAAAAAAAAAAAAGAGTTAGCTCTGTCGGTGGATGCCTACTGGTTTTGCAGAGAGGAATTAAGTTTACAAAATTAACTTGTCCTTAAAATTGAAAATCATAGTGCCAGAGAGCCTCAAAAGGGAGATCTTAGCTACTATTCATCAAAGAAATTTAGGAGTACAGCTGTGTAAAAAAGAGATCCTGAGATGCCATTTACTGGCCAGGTAGGGACAGTATGTATGCATCTATAAATGAAGATATGTTCCAGTCCAGCGAGATGTTTTAAGCTACAGAAATAAAAATTAAGAAAGAACCACTACAAGACTTTGAGGTCCTTAATAGACCTTAGCAGGAACTAGACATGGAAAACTAAAAAGGTGATTAAGTACCATACAACTACCAAGTCATATATTATGGAGACCAAGGAAGGAGTTGTTTTATAGAAGAAACAGAAAATATCTGATGAACATTGAAATAACTGTCCATGAGGGGAATGATGAGAGAGGAAAAAAAAATCATCTGGAGTCAACACCCCGATCAGAAATGCAAGTATCATCCCAGTTTACCGAACTTCCCGTATCAAATGGAAAAGTTCAAATAAAAAGTGGGCAATGATATTCTGTTACCACCTCTGAAGGCAAAGTGAGGGGAAAACATGGTAGGTACAAAGACTAACTGCTTTATGTTGCTGAAGGGTCAAATGGCCATTATAAAAATGAAGAAGGCAAGCTGCAATGTTGGTTGTGGGAACCAGAGCCACTAGAATCTGTTTTATGGGGTGACAGGAGAAGGCAGTGTTGTGGAACAAGCACACACTTGGGCTAGGAAAGTAGGCAATGTAGCCACGTGTAGATGTATATAGTTGAAATTACAAGTTAAGTAAAGAGCCTAATGTTAATTAAAAATGTCAGTTTTTTTAGTTGGTACATATATCATAGATATTACAGCCTCTGCATAAGGCCAAAAATTAATTCACTTTTGTTCTAGTGATCATTCTACTGATCAAACAGTCCTTGAGGGCCCAGCCACAACAAATATGCCTCCCTGAACAAAGTGCAACCAGTACTAGATAAAATCATCTGCCCGCAATGTCTCAGTCTTTCACGTGCTTTTAGAGAAGATGGTCAGGTCTGGGACTTCCTGCCCAATATCTTCTTGCCGTGGCAGGACCTCATGACAGACAAGTAGGTCTGAGAAATGCTAACTGTTCTGCTGTCAGCTGCCTCAGAGGCTACCATGGAAACGTAGAAAAAAGGTAGGTGGTTTCCACGCAGCCTCCCACAATAGCAGATATGTGTCTGCATTTGGGAACAGAGAACATTTGGAGTTGTACAGCTTCCCCTGTCATCCCTAGCTCTGTCCATGTATCCTCTATTAGCTAGTGCCCTCTTCCATTGTCCACCCTTGTACATCTGGCTTGTAAACTAGTTCAGAAGAAAGCCACCTGATGAAATCTTTCAGAAACATGGGTGTTGGAATATGATATCCTGTTCAGAAACTCTGCTCACAATTTATAGCTGCACTGATGATGGCCTTGGTGATTCTCTGCAGTTTGGGTTTTTATATTTCCTTAGCATCCCTCTGTCTTCAATTCAGTGTTAACAGTGGGAGTACTCTGTTGGTTTCCCTTTCCTGGTACATCTTTGGACAATTCAACCTTAGACAGAGGCTCTCATCTTTATTACATAAAAGCAACAAACTAAGCATAGAAACACTTCTTTCTCCATACCCTTTCTGATGAAGACATACAAGGAAACTATTTATCTTCTTGGCATTGTTCCTATATTCCACTGTGATGATGATTCAGTTAGATGCAATAACTTACCTTTCCTGTTTCTTCTATCTGATACGCTGAAATAAGAATTTGCATTTATTTCTGGCCATTTCATCTTTAAGTTTCTTCTTAAATGGAAAATATAATCTACTTAGTAATTTTCACTTTCACTTTCCACATCTGTTGTCCTTTCTGCTCCTTTCTCTTGGCTCTACTAGGACTGAATATCCATTTTCTGAAGGTGACAACTGATGCAAATAACTCCACTGACCCTTGCTTGCTCTGGGATTTTCTTTTAGCCTTCCTGCTCCAGGGATGGGAGTACCTTCTCTGACTCCCTTATGCTGTGCTTCAAGTGCATCCCTGCTAAGTTGGGGTGAAAGGGAGAGGTTAAGCTACCCTACCCTACCAAAAGCGGTTCCAAAGTCTCTTAATGAGAAGGATATTAAAATATTCAAGTGCGAGTAGCTGAACCCAACATCTTAAGTTCAAGAAAGCTGAGCATGGTAAACTTTTCCAAATTCCCACAAGGAACAGAAAGGGTCATTGAGTTTCATTGGACCTAATATTCTACGATATCATATTCTAAAAGGTAATATAACTTACTAGAGTACAAAAATAAATTATATATTTTTAATTCCTGAGAATCTTTTAAAATGTTTAAGTTATTTGGCTACCGAAGTTTTCCCTGTTTTATTCAAATTTTTAATTATATTTTAATTGATGGACTTTTTAAATATTCTCCTGCTCCTAGAATTTAAAATAGCTGCAGCTTATAAAGTTATATCCATCTACTGCTGTGAATGATGAATGGGAGTCCTTATTAGAATTCTGCCGTCTGTGTTCTGCTTCTCATCAGACTGTCTCTCCAGGGGAGTTTCTGTGAACTGCTACCTCTGGAGCAGGGGAATATATTTCAGGGCACCAGGAAGTATAATTTGGCTTCAGTACTTCTTTCTCTCTTTGGAAGCTAAATCATGCTATTTGTCACTTACATTCTTTGAAATTTGTACTAAGTCATGTTGCACATATATGGAGCCATTCAGCTTTGGGGAGTATTGAACAGGAATCTAGAATTAGACAAATGATTTATCTTCTATGAGTCTTCCATTATTTTGGAATCTTTCTTGCCACCCATTTCTTTTTGTCTTGATCAAGCCCTTCAGTCAACCTAGTTTCCCAAACTGTAAAGCTCCCTTTCTGGCAGTACAATGTGGGAAGTTTAACATCAGTGGCCCTTCTATGAGTGAGCATTTGAGCTGATAGATAACTGGTCTCTTGGGGTTTGGGCAACTGTCCTATCCCCTTCCCAACTTGCTGCAGAGATTTTCACTTTGAAACATGACAGTTGATACAGTTTACTGTATTTAATGGATTTTTGTCCCATTTAAACAACAATAACATTTGTCATTGTCATCAATCCCTCAGTTTTAGCCAAGGCATGAAGGGGCTCTCAATCTAGTCTTCTTACCAGATGGAGACATCCATTGGAGAATTCTCCGTGATGTGATGACTTCATATATGAGTGATTAGACCAATTTATGACAAAAAGCCATATTTCATGTGATGCCCTCTATAGTCCTATGGCAGATGAGCAGTCTATTTATGCTGCTGTTGCTGAAACCCAGCATGTTTTTCTTGCAGATCAGCACTGCATTGTTCCTTAAAGAGATCACAGCCCTTTTGATCCTTACATGCCCTGGCTTTCTCCCTGCAGCCAGCAATTCCCAGTAGTCATGGTTGTTTTACTCTGCACAAAATGGAACTTCATTAGGACAACTTCAACTTTGGCTGGCTTCACTTTTGCTTGCCACATGCAACTAGTTCTGCACACTCCAGCTTCATGCAGCATAGCCAGCCCAACAGAACAATGCCTCCATTATCAATGGTTCAGCTCTAACAACCAGCCCACTGCAGAACCTCAACGTAAGATACTCAGTCAAACCATTCCATCCTCATGAGGGAATGACATAAACAATGGTGGACTTTCTCCAACTGCTGGAAGTGTCATCTGTATAATATTTAGGTTCACACCCATAAAATTAAATAATAAGTGGCTTTAAAAATCCTTTAATGGAGACCTTGGTTCCTTGTTGCCTCGAAACTTGCTTGGTCAGTTTGCAAACGGCTGCATTTACTTGCAGGATACACGAAACAAGCTCCTCATCAATACCAAGTCTGTCAGCACACTGCCCAGGTATCAGAAATCATGGGTACAGGAAGTCACTCTCCTCTAACATGCAGCATAGGCAGCACCTAACTAGTGGTGGGTGCCAGCTAATAGATGGTCCCTGTCTTGTTAAACTATGAGCCTGAAACGGTCACAGTCAGCCATATTATAAGCTGCAAGCCCTGTTTGGAATGTGCCCCTAACTAAAACATAGTTACCTGCATAGAGTAGTTATTCTACTCTAACATAAACCCAGATTTCAAATAGGACCCTATGGTATCAAAACCATTCTGATCTGTTGTGATCTTTCTGAGTTCTTTGCAACATGAAAAATTGTTCTATTCTTTTTCTTTAGTCAAAAAGGATGAGTGAAAACTAAGAGCCGGCATTTTCCAAAGGGAGGCTTTGGGTCTGAAAAGGTTGAGAACCAACTGGCATAGCCTGCTCAAAGCCTTGCACAATTGAATAGTGACCCAGAGGAGTGGAATCTTAACATCACATCAACCAAAATGTCATTAACCACCTGCTTCACAAGTGCTGCATAGGCCAGATTGAACAATATTAGTCCAAGCTTACAACCTTGTTTCACTCCATTGGAGTTGGAGAAAGGCTCAGACAGATCAATACAAATCTGTACTCTGTTGCACATTTTTCATGGAGTTATAATTAAACTCCATTACATATTTTTAGGACATCTGAGCCTGTCCAGCTGGCTCCAGAGGCAACACTAAGAGACCTTATCACATACCTTCTTGAAGTCGGTGAATACCATACAGAGATTGCAGTTCCATTTGTGATATTTCTGTTGAATATCTTACACAACAGGAATCATATCCATTGCCCCAATTCATTCTAAATCCACACCTGAAGCTCTGGGAGCTTGCCATCCACATGTACAGGAGGAGGCAGTTGAGGAGTATGAGTGCCAATATTTTACCAGCAGTCACTAACAGTGAGGTCCCTCAGGAGTGAACTACATGCAGCTAAATCTCCGTCTTCATTGTACATATTGCTTATGGTTGCATCTCTGAACTCTGGAGGGAAAACTCCATCCTCCCAAATTTGGCAGAAGAAGCTCTCAAGTAGGGTTATACACTCAAAGACTTTAACTGGAATATTATCAGGCCTGATTTTTTGTCCAGCTTCCAACATCTGCATGACATTTAGGACTTCCAAGCATAGATGCATGGTCTCAGACATCGGTACATCTTGCCATATGTTGACTTGCATATCATCAGCATTAGATCAAGTATTCAATAAGTGGTACCCAACAGGGTCCGTAATTGGCACCTAAGTTGCTGCCCTTTCCTGGCAGTGATTAGTCACAAGCAGGACCATACATGGCCTTAAGCCTCCTATAGAGCTGCTACACAATGGGTGTATCTACACATGCACTTTAGTGTGCAATGGCCTATTTTACTCCGCATTAAAGCAACACGTACGAACAAGCATGATTACGCTAATGTGCAGTAAAATAGGATACTGCGCATTAAGCATCACTTAAAAACCATGTACATTTGTTACTGTGCATTAAGGCAACCTAATGCACATTTCTTTCATATTTCACATTGGAGGTACTAAATTTAATGTTCATTAGAAAAAGTGTCTTTGCACATGTAGACACATCCAGTATGTATATCACGATGCTGTTGCAGTTCATCTGCTTTGGCATTCCACCTGTAAAGGTGTTGAAGGGTTTCCTCCAAGCTTGCATGCTCAATCAGGGTGTTTGCACTCTTGGGACAAGGATCTGCAGCAGGCTGTGCACACAGAATGCTTGCACGTGATTGAACAGCTGTAACTCCAGGGCAGGAAGCCCGGGAAAACAGGGGAGACAAGCTGGGGAGACAGGAGCTGAAGCTGTGCGGAGAAGGGCTGCTTCTGAGGGGGCTGCTACCAGGACAGTTGCTTCTGAGAGGACGACTGGTAGAAGAATTGTGACTGAGTGAGTTGCTGCTAAGGGCGGAGGAGCCACTGGCTAATCAGTAACCAGCAGGATCACCTGATACCCTTTACTAAAGGAGCAGGGGTTGTGCAAATGGGTTCCCCATCCCAATCTTAAGTTCCTTGGGAGCGGGGAGTGACTGGGAGGGAATTGGGGGCAGGGGTTGCTAGAGGGAATCATGGCTGTGTGGGAGCTCCACCAGAGCTCAATAAAGCACAGCCGAGAAGGGGCACTTCAGGTGACAAACACAGGAGCTGCCTTGGGAAGTGTCTGGAGGGTGGTGTGATTGATTGCAGGCACCCAGGAAAGACTGGAAAAGGGAAGAAACCCTGGTCTCCAGAGCAGCCACACCTAAGATCCTGACAGGCACCCACATCTTCTGTCCAGACGACGGCATCACCACCCCTCTTCTGAAGCAGAGCGAGCACAGATCTACTTTGCTGCATGCAGAGTGGTTCTGTGGGGTTCTGGCTGATTAAGTGTATATACCTGTTATAAGTTGCCTAAGTGTTGATAATAAAATTGCTTTTTGCTATATGCTAAATATTTGCTCTATCTGCTGGTATAGATTATTACCGAGCTCATTGAAAATTGTTTGTTATTTATGGGATGTTGAATTTGTTACTCTCTCAGTTATAATTGTAAATAATAAATTATTGTAAATATTTATTTAGTGTGTGGTCTGGTGCAGGGAGGCCCACGGGAGAGCACTCCATTGAGTGGTGGCTCCTAGCCTGTAGTTGGAGTGGGAGTAGACCAAGATCTATTAGCACCCCAGGACCCTGAAAATATGGATGTGGCTGCAGGTAGCACTGCCACCAGGGTAACACACCAGTTGTTCTACATTTGATCAAGCAGGACATGAACCTCATAGCAAACCTCTAATTCTATTGACAGCCAAGGGAATCAGGAGTTGAGACATTTTTGATGAAATGTCCCCTGTTTATCTAACAGCTTTTCAATTACATCAGTATTTGCATCAAATCAGTCCTGATGGTGCTGGGTCAGAAATCCAACCATTTGCTTAGAGAGGTAGTACGCAGAGTCCCAGATGTTACTCTGTCATATCAGCAGGTACCATGCTATGACCAGACAAAGTAGGGGTCAGAGTTTTGAGTAACTCCATGTGAACCTGTTTGTATTTCAATGGATCCACAGAACCTATTTGTATTTCATTGGATCCATATTCAACCTTTGTGGAAAAAGTAACTGCAATGACATGCCATTTCAGGTGAAATTTTTGGAGCCAGCTGTGAACAAGTCATCCAATAATCTGTGCATCAGTCAGCCCCTTGCATGACTTGGTTAACCCTGACATCATTAAGATCTCTCTGCTGCATGGCATTCTCAATTAGATGCCACTGGCAGGATCACAGAGGTGTCTGTCTTTTGCCTGTTTGCTGAAAAAATGTGTTTTTATGGGCCAGCTTAAGATTTGAGACAACTGCAGAAGTATGTGACCACAGGCAGTGTCAGATCCAATGCTATGCCTGCCTAATTCATGATGCGAGCTATTTAAAAAATTCCTTCCAGGTGGCTTGAAGTCCTAGGACAATCACCATGTCTGATTTGGGAGTTGCAGAGAGAAGTCAGGTCCTGATTAATTTTTCCTCCTCCTCTTCACTAAGCAGCCTCGGAGCATTCTCTTTAATCATTGTAGCATGTACAGCTCCTAGATTAATGGGATACACACCTATGTCAGTCCATTGCCGATGCCTGTTGGGAGGCATTGTAGCTTCCTAACAGGTTCAGACCAAATAGCAAACCCATTTCCATAGAGGCATGTTTCTTTAACTGTTCAACCTCTCTCTCACGTATTTTCCATCAGGGCATTTGGTGCATTGGATGAGATACATTTCCGGAGGTGCAGTTAACATTCAGAAATACTGATGGTTCTGTTGTGGGGTGTAGTAATTGTGCAGGTGGTGGAGATGTGTTAGCAGGTTTTGCATTTCTTGTCCTGGCATGGTTTGGATCCATTCAGTGTGTTCTGGG
>NW_017729032.1:204592997-204624351 GCF_001723915.1 Gavialis gangeticus
CAGCCCACCAGCCTGGTATCAGTCAGAGCAGCAATACAGAATATTATGGCAATCCATTTCCCTGGTGACAAGTGCTGCCCTCCAAGCTGTAGGGCTATCCAGCAAGGTGCAGACATTCCACAAAGCTATGGAGAGGGAGATGGCAATACAACTGGTTTGAGGGCTGTGATATATGTTGGTGATTACAGAATGCTTTTGAAAGACTTTCCCAAAGATTTTTTTGGTGGTTGGTGACAAAGAGAGCGACCTACCAGACACAGCTGTCTGGTCAGGTCAGCAAGGAGAATGGGCTCCCCCCACACACCTTTTTTTAGGGCAACTTTGCTAAAGCCTGCATTTATGGCAAGCAGTACTGGCCCTAAAAAAAAAAAAATACCCAGAAGCCTAACAGAAGATGCTGTCATCCTTCACTTCACATATCCTCTGGAACATCTACGTGCTGGTCTGCTTCTGTGGCTTCCCATGTTACCATCACGTCACCACTTAAAGTTATTTGTGCTGCCCCCATCCTCTCTTGTCCCTGCATCCTCTAAGTTCAGCAGAAGAGCAAACCTGCTCTGACTGGAAAGGGCTGGTGATTCAGTCTAAAGATGCATTATCACTAAACAGTGATAAAATTTAAAAGTATCATCCCTGGACAGGACATTTGAGCTGGTTGCTGTACTTGGTAGCAGAGTTCTTCCAATAGCTGCTCCCTCTCCATTCCTATCCCTCAGCATTACTTTCATCGTATACAAATTCATTCCGGAAAGATTGCCAGGCATTTAACTTTTTTTTCTTTTTAAGGGTACCCAACCTATAGAAACTTGAGGGGGCCAGTAAGCTAAGCTCTATGACAGTGTGTTTCAGTTGAATTTGCTTTGTGTGCTCATCAGATACACAAAAAAATAGCTGTGTCAGAGGCTCTGGCCCAGCAAAAGAATCTCTAATTGTTCCTAGTGGCTTGCTAAGTTTTCAGAGAACTTAAAAGAGTAGAAAAAGCACCTTTGGTAATCTATCTCTAGAGAGAAAAAACTGACATGCTTATATCATTTTGAAAGGAAAAAAATCATAAACCTGGCATGACTGACAGGGTCCTTTTAGAAGATGTAATGCACTGAACTTTGCACAACATCTGTGGGCGGTTGTGTAAGTAGTAATCTTTCTATAAAACTGGAGCAAATAAACAATGTGAGGCAAGGGCTGTAACTACAGACATTGAGTAGTACTGTAGATTGTAAAACCTGTCTAACTTGTTCTGTTTAAAGCAACAAGACACATTCCCCCTGGGAGCATGCAGGTGTATTCATTTTCTGTTTTAAACAATTGACGATTTGCTCTTTCTAAATTCAGAGTTGAGGTTAATTCACACAGGAAAGAAAGTTAACCCCTATGACACGGACTGACTAATTCTGAGGAGTTTTAGCCTTCAGTGATGACTTGTTCTGAAGGACTTCAGAGGATTCATCTACTCAGCAGTTGCAATGGGTCCTGGCAGGGACAAGGCTGAGCAGCACACCTAACTTACCTGGGCCCACTAACCCCCTCCAAACTGAAAAGTTTGCCAGAGATGCTGATCCCCCCACATGGTTCTTTTAGATAGACCAAGAGCTCAAGGGTAGGCACAGAGGGCTAAGCCTGGAACAGCCTCACTGGTGTATATCCAGGTTTGGAACATGCCTGAGGATGCAGTGGTGTGGGGAGACATACTCAACTCTGTCCTGTCCTTCCAGGGACTCACTAACCCTATTGACATGGTATAAATGAGCCAAGACAGGCCTACAAAAAGTGCTAGCAGCAAGGTTTTGTGATGGGGAAGGCATAACTAGCTTGGCTTTGCTTGAGAGCTAATCTTGTATCATCTGACTAATCTTATGACTCTGACTAGCCCCCATATGCCTCCCCTAACAGTTATTGTGGTAATTAAAAGCAGCTTGCTGTATCTCAGGAGTTCTGGCAGCAAAGGCAGCCACAAAGAGTAAAGTGTATAGCTGATGGGGGCTAAATTCTCTTGGAATAAACATTCCCTCAACACCAATTAAAGATATATGGAGAAAGAAATACTTCCTCAGATTCTGCTCAATAAAGAGGGGAAAAAACAGCAAGAAAAATTAAACAGTAAGAACAAGGTGCCTTTTTCTCGGAAACAAATATTTCCACCGTCTCTTTAACTTTTACAGCAGTTCCATTAACATATATCCCCAGGATTTCTTCTTTCCTCATTTGTCCACCAACATAGAAACTTTTCTCACATACCACTATCTTTTAGGAGGTCTTCTCTTCTCAACTATGAAAAGATAGGGCTAGGGCTTGATGGATTGAATGCTCTTCTCATGCCATGACAGAGCGATAGTACCTTAGCCAGGGAGCTAACCCTTCTGGGCTGTTTTGCAGTTGTCTTTTTACCTTTTCTAAACCATAATATACTAGATATTGAGTTCTGAGCAGAAGCAATCATTGGGGGGTGATGATTCTCATCCAGTTCTTCTCTCTGAAATGTGTATGTGTGGGGTAGGGGGCTGCTATAGGAATCCCCATAATTTTTGGATTAGTGAACTAAGGCTACAAAAATAGCAAGATTTCACTGATTAATCTAATTTCTGCATCCTGGTGAACAGATTCAGAATGCAGTTGCTGGCACTTGTGATTTTTATGACAAGACTCATGGCATTTGATATTTTTCTGAAAGCCCCAGCTTTTAGGTTCATGTGATATAATAATTTCTCCTTAAAAAAAGCAGGGGGGCAAGGGGAGGAGGTTCTTCATCCCCTGCATGTTGGGAGTCATCTTTCAATGTGACCTAGGTATGTCCAAAAGGGTAAAACACCAGAAGACAAATACAAAATATTTACAATTTATTACTGGCTGAGCTTATGAAGGCATTGTGCTCACCTTGATGGCATTCCTGTGTGTCTGCCTACACATGAAACTCAATTACTTTTGAACATCATATCTGATCAATTTTAGACATGCAGGTTCTGCTTGAGGTGATGAGGCAGAACAATATTGACTTGGGGGGCATCAGTAAGTCATAAAAAGGTCAAAATGAGAGGCACGTGGAGTCCCTGCCATCTGTTGAGCACAGCCAAAGCTTGAAGCACTTCTGCAATGCCCTGTACATCAAACAGTGGTTGATGGTACCCACTAATGCTGCCCAGGATAACCATGTCCCTGCCTGCCCTGGTACAGTTAATGTGCTACCGTATTTAATCAAATATAAGCTGAGGTGTGTCCTGTCTCCCCCAGTCAGCATGGGGAAGAAACCTCTCGTATTATATTCACATACAAAGTGGAGCGGGGAGCAGGTGGCTTCTGCAGCTCTGACTCTGTCCCTGAGCCTGGGTCAGGGACAGTCAGAGTCGCAGCAGCTTATGCCCTGTGCCTCCAGTGCACCATTGCCTCCCATCACCTTCCCATGCACTTACTGTCAAACACAGCTTGGCTCCAGCTTGGGTTGGAGTCTCTCAGGCATGGGGCATATGGAAACTCCTTCCCCTGCCCAGCCAAGCAGCAGTGCTGACACTGCTGCTTGGCCAGGCAAAAGCTGAGCTTCTGTGTGCTGTTCCCCAGGACAAAGCGGCCTGAGCAGTGTCTGATGGTAAGGGGAGGAGGGAAGATGCTAAGACTGGGGGGATTGTTGGGGGAAGGGGCACAGACTGGGAGAGTCTGGGAGGAAAAGGCAGAGACTGGGAGGGAGTCAGGAGGGGCATTGGCTTTGGGGAGCTGTGGGGGGGGGGAGGGCATGAAGGCTGCGGAGGGAAGAAGTGGGGGGGACAGAGGGCAAGGGGGCTGCCTAATACCCGCAGCCCAGCCACATCTTTCCCTGCTGCAGCAGTGCAGTAGGGGAGTTGGGATTCAGGGCAATCCTCCAATACTTAGATTTTATACCTGGAAAATTATAACAAATGTATATTTTTTCCATAGACTCTAATTATTGTGGGGGGGTTGTCTTATACTCAGGTAAATATGGTAATAACCCGACACCTTTACTGACTTGGGTCTCAGAGGCAATAGGGACATGAACACAACCTTTGCCATAGGAAGAGAATAGGAGAGACAGTGATGGTGATCACAGACAATCCCTGGTGGTGGAAGAAACTGGAAGGCCATGGTATGACAGTAGGGATGCACAGAGGGGAATGGGAATACACAGACAGCCCCTGGCATGGCAGGGAATGAGGGAAATAATAGTAGGCAAAACGCTTAGCAGAAGGAGGCTTGGTGAGGAAGCAGGAAATTTCTGCAATAGCAGGGTATGAGAGGGCATGTACACAGGGAACACCTCAGGAGGGGGCAATGGAGGGAGCCCTGGGTACATGCCAGGTGATGGAAGTCACAGTGTGTTATTCCCACTAGCTTTAAAAATCTCATACTCTTTTGGAGTCTGACTCATGATCTTTAAACTTCTGGGCCTGGCAATACTGAGAATGCCCCACTCTGCAGAGAACCATATGAAAGCAACTCTCTCTTGCTTTCATATGGCATCAGATATCAACTTCCAAATCTGAGACGCTGTCTGGTATTATCTCTCAATGTGCAGAGTCCTTTTGCCCTGTCTGGGCATTTGTAAAGATTGCAGCTTTTGATTAAGTGCTGTGCTGGTTGCGGGACACCATGTTAACATAGTGGGCTGTCCAACATGTGCATTTTGTGAAGTGTTGGTCTGAAGCACCCATATTCAGATCTCACTCTCTTCAGCTTGACTCTTGCTTCTCTGTCAAGGTTGTGCCCAACAGGGGTCTCGTTTGGTGTTTGTACAAAACACTTTAGGAGTTGGCCTGACCCAGGGGTGGGCACAATGCAGCCCGCAGGCCAGACGCGGATCACCAGGCCATTCTATCCATCCTGTGGGGCCCTAAAAAATTTAGAAAATTAATACTTATTTGCCCCGGCTGCCTGTCATGCAGCCCTTGATGGCTTGCCAAAACTCAGTAAGCAGCCCTCCGCCCAAAAATAATTGCTCACCTCTGGTAACCTTTCCCAGTGATCAGCCCTCCCCATTGCTGCACACAGATTTTCTACAACATTCCCAATCTCTTCCAGGAGCTTGTGGACTTCATGTACTAATGGAAGTATATGTGTATAAATCCAGAGAATTGTATGTCATGAACTGGGGGTTTGTGAGGTGTCTTGCACAGTTTCCTGAATGCATTACATGGATATGTTCCATGGGGGTTGGTTGTAGCTGTGTTGGTCTAAGGACATAGGCAAACAAAGTTCTTTGGGTAAATGTGATATCTTTTATTAGACCACACCAGCAGACTCTCCCTATGCCTGAAGAAGGGTGCTTGTGCCCAAAAGCTTTCAAAAAACAATATTTCCAACTCTTTAGTTGGTCAAATAAAAGATATCACACTTACCCAAAGAACCTTGTCTGTTTTGCTAATATGGCATGTGCAGTCTCTACATGTAGGAAAAATGAAGCTGTGTTCAGCCTTATGGTTCTTATGTCTATAGATTGTGATATTTGATGTAAATGTAATTTTGATATATCTTTATATTATAACCACAGTTGTTTTAGCGAGGCTGTGATTAACTTAGGTGGACTTCACCCTTTTCACACTTAGAATTAGCATTTGACAGGGGTTTATTGACTCCTCACTCTTGTTACCTATGGTGAGGCACAGGGGCTGGGCAGACAGTGGTGAATTTACATTTCAAAAGGAAAAAGTCTAGCATGAAGTAACACCTTGAAACAGGGAGAACACTTCCCACTGAGAGAAATTAGGAGAGAGAGGGTATATTGGATTAGTGAATCTCCGTGTCTGAAAGGATGCAGATATTATCTTGGTCTTAAAAGCAGGAAAATCCTGTAGTCTGGAAGACATGCACGTTGGGGGCTGAGAGAAAGGAGGTAATTACTGGCATAGTGTGATTCCCCCCTTAGATCTAATGGGTGACATGCATGAGATTAGGCAGCTACACTTAAGCCTGCCTCAAAAGCATGGGTGGGTCTTCAGTTTCTTCCTGGGCTTAGGGAAACACTGGAGTTCTCCAGCTGGTGAGGTGGGTGGATGCTGCATTCTTGGATTTAAAATGCTGGGTAAGAACAGCTTATTGTTCTGATATCTTCTTTTTTTTGTTTATTCATGTATCTCTGGCTATATCTCAGCATATGGTTACTGATTATTTCTTATGCTAGTTCTTGGTTTTTAAAATCATATTCCCCTTGTTAAAAATATTTTTATAAGCCACTTGTCAGCAATGCTTGTGATTCCAGAGTATTTGACCATACAGGCTTGCCCTTTTTACAGAAAGGAGGATTCATTTTTTTCTGAATAAGTGACTGGACAAGGGTATGATCCTTCTAGCCTGCAAAAATGTACTCTACTAAGGCAAGGCCTAAGTGAAACAGGTAGGGTTGAAGCACCACAGGCCAAAGAGGTGGCTTCTGCCACATGTCAACTGGTTCTCAGGGGTCAAGCAGCACATGGCAGGGAGGGGTTTACAACAGAAAAGCACCCCAAAGCATGGAAGCACCAGGGAGCATGCCTCAAAGACGCACCCAAGATTGCATCCAGGGCTGGGGCATGTCATTCTGTGTTTAGTTGAAAATGTGTTTTAAGAAATGATTTTGATGTGAACCTGGTTTTCTTTTGAATTTGAATGGCAACTTTTGTTTCCCAGGACAGTTATGACTGAGGGAACAGGCTGGGTTATGGCTTTCATTATGGAAAAACCAGAACTGTCTGTAAAGTGAGGTAAAGTAGTTGCTCATATCTGAAAAGTGAATCTTGTTTGGGAACAGGATGTGGTAGAAGAAGCTTCAAAAGGTTGTTAAACTTTATTTTTGTCTGTCCATTTGTTACATTTCTGATCTGATCATTCCTTGAGAGACACAGAAATGGAACTTACAAGTTAAAAGTGTTTATATTTTTAAATAGTGTTTATAGTTTTAAATAATTTGAGAAATGTTCTTGCATGTAAGCAACTTGAAAATGAATTCTGTTTTAAGAGAACTGGTCATGACAAGTGTTTTATTACTAAATAAGCACCAGTTGCTTTGCTTATTTTAGATTAGTAAAGTTTACTTGAAAATGTAACAAATTTGTAGATACCCTAAAGCATTAAAATTATTGCCTTCCTGAAGAAAGGGAACATTTGTTTTAATATCAGCAACCTAATGCTTTTCAGCTGCAAAACATCTCCTACAGATCATGTAGCTTTAAAAAAACCCCCATCAGTTAAAATATGGATGCTTAGCTATTATTGGGGCACCTTGTCACCACCAAATGGGAGAACCTAGGTGCTGCCATCTGAAAGAGTAACTAAGCTGAGACAGCAGTTGATAAAAAACTCCAGTGGCTATCCATGCCACCTTGGTCATGGTGGAATCATCCATCTACTCAAACCGCCAAGCTTGTCCTTGAGACACAACTGGTGGTATACATAGGAGTCCAACAATACATATCATATCTCAAATGCCTTTGCAAGCATCAAGGACACAGAGCATGCTTGGCAAGAAGAATTTGTCAATGCTGGCAAGTACAAGGGGTGATCAAAAAGTTCTAAGACTTGGCCTTTATTTTAAAGAATAGTGTACAAACAACATTTTTATGAGCTGTCCCCTTCAGTGTAATCTCTCCCAGATGATATGCACTTGTCCAACGTTCCTGCCACTTTCGGAAGCAGCGCTGGAAGTCTTCAACTGTGAGTTTTTTGAGTTCCGCTTTCACATTCTTATGGATGGTTGGAATGTCATCAAATCTCCTTCCTTTCAGCTTCATTTTGATTTTTGGGAACAGAAAAAAATCACAGGGGGCAAGGTCAGGTAAATACGGAGGGTATGGTATCACAGGAATGTTTTATCAGCCAAAAATTCTTGAATGGAGACAGCAGTGTGTGAAGGATCGTTGTCATGGTGCAGAAACCATCGACCATTTTCACCCAGCTCGTGGCAGTTTCTTCTAACTTTATCCCTCAATTGAATCAAAACCTCTTTATAAAAGGCCTGATTGATTGTTTGACCACTCGGTACAAATTCCTAATGAACAATACCCTGAACATCAAGTCTTAGAACTTTTTGATCAAACCACGTATTGTCTAGAACTAGACTTTATGAACCCTACAGTATTTGTAGTACCTGAAGAACGTCAATCCCATAAATCAATTTTAGAAAACTATCTTGATGTCATTTATCAAGTGGAGAATAAGGGGATGGCAAAACCAGACTGATTTCAGACATCTGGAGCAGCAGTTATAAATAAATAAATAACTGTGTATCTCTCTGATAGAAATATTTCAGTGGTTCTTTCTGTATGTTCTTGGCCTGGTTTTCTCCCCATGTGTATTACTGTGTGTTTTGAGTACTGAATGATGAAGATTCCAGAAATAATTGCACACACATTTCATTGTTTTAAATTATAGAATCAGAAAACATTCATTCAAAAGGCCATTACTCTTTCTTTATTTTCTGCTAACCTGTTTCCACTCTTCTTTCCATCCAGGAGATGCAATTAGAAGTAGACACTATTGCCAGAACAATTTTATTTCTGGAAAATACCTTTCACTGGTGACTGATATTCTTGCTGTTGGACTAGCAATCTGTCGCATTGCTCAGAAGAGGTATTCCTATCTTCTTTAACACAATGAACAAATACATTGAAGTGCTTTGTATTTCTGTATTGACACAAATATAAGATGACACCCCCCCCAATAATTAGAATCTATACATAGGAAAGTTGGAAATTTGATAAAATTTTGCCGGTATAGAATCTAATTATTGGAGGTTTATCCTGACTGTGTCCCCCTTCCCCCCGCTCCTGTTACAGCAGGGAAAATAAATCTGGATGTCAGATAGCCCCTTTGCCCTCCCCAACTTTTTCCGCTGCAGCTTCTTACCCTCACCTTACTCTCAGACCCTGCTCTCCCTGAGCACATGGAAGCGAGGAGTAAATTAAAAAAAATGACTGAGATAAACATAGCTGCAGTAATTTGCATATAGACTTGATTGATGACCAGAATTGATGCATTTTACCTTTTTTGAAACTGCTGCAAGTTTGAGCACAGGTGCTCCCTTACCACACTTTTATGCAGCACTTTGACACCTATTTATATATAATACAAACTTTTTAAAAATTCATATATTTCATGTTCCAGGTCAAATCAGCCAAACCAGTTCCAAATCACATTGATTGAACAGAACTCAACCATTCCATATCAATTGAGCAGGCAGAACTCAATCATTTTAAACACCATGTATGGTTGTAGAACCAGCAAGCATCCTGTGTCCCAGGCTCTCACCCTGGGACTTTAGATACTCCTGAATCCATTGCCAGGCATTCTACATTAGAATATCTTCTGCCCGAGCCTGGAGGTTTTAGGATTTGGATGCCCCCACACTTGATTTGAGCCAAAAAGTCAATAATGCAAACTATGCATATTAGTCAAATACCAAAAGGCTCATGATTCACCATATACTTCATTGGGTTGGGACCTACCAGAGTCAACAGCATTATAAGCCATGGTGACTCTAGAGCTCAGCACTTCTCAGTATATGTGTATACTCAAGATACACCCCCAGCAAAGGATGTATGTGCTAATTAGTTCCCCACTCATGACTTCAAGTGGGTGTTCTTGTCATGACTCCTGGGATCCTCCAAAAATATATATGCAAATGAGGCATGTGGCAACCTGGTCCAACTTTGCCGCATGAAGGGTGGGGCTCTGCAATAGTCATATGTGATAGGCTGAGACAGGGGGCTGATAGAGGGATTCTGAGTGATGAATTGGGGCCCAATTTGGTGATGTCTGCTAGACATTTAAGGCTGGTAAAAAAAAAAGGAATCATTAGAAATGGGAAAGAGAGGTACAGCTCAGCTATGGGAGTGAAAAGGAAGTTGAAATGTACTCAGAGTAGTGGCTCACCATGACTGGAAAAGAGTAGGTGCTCAGGGGGACTGTATTTAATGGGCACTACCATATATTTTATTTGCATGGGTTGTACTAATCTATCCTTGTGATAGGTTCAAGTAGACAGAGAGAATGAAGAGGACAGAGATGCAACTGGACCTGGAGACAGCAAGAAGAACTACAACAGGATCAGCAGCAGTGGAAGTGACAGCGACAAGGACAATGAATGGACTGAGAATATAAACCCCCAATTGGGACTTGGACAAAGGGACTGTGTTTGGGCTAGGAGAGGGTGGGTGCACAGGGGAGTGGGTGTGTCTATTGTAAAGGGAATCATGGGCTGCTTAATGTGGTTTAAGATGTGTGATGGAAAGTTTACGATAGAGGATGTATATATTTATAACTCTCTATATATAGAAATATATTTTACTTAAAAAAAGGTTCCCCTCAGCATATTTGCCCAATATGGGCCATATATTTTATAGTCATTCTCAGTGTTGGTTACATTTAATCAGCTTAACAAGTTGGTTTCCATTACTGATCACATACTGTTTCTAGCAGCAGTTCAAAGATAGACAATGTATGCTGTAAGGCTTCCTTGTATGCAGAATGTAAGATAAGGGGCTTGGGCTTTTCTCTCCATACTGATTGGAAGGAAAAAAGCTTATCTTATATTTGAGTAAATACAGTAGAATGTGTTTTGCAGAAGAATTCACATAACAAATGCTGTACTTTCAATAAGAAAATAATGTATTAAAAAACCACTGTGTGTCAGTTGTTGGGACAGTGCCCTGGTATCTGTCTTTAGTTCAAAGACAGCTTGAAGAGTGTATGGGTAAAAAAGATAATTGAAAATGGGTGAAGGAACTGACTAGGATTGAAACTCAGAAAATCAAGGATTTAGGATAGCAGCAGAGCAAAATGACAACCAAAGGTGGATTAAAAGAGGAATATCACCCATCAGTGACTGCTATATTCAGCTCCTGTCCCAGAGAGACTTGAGCCTATTAGAATATGCCATTAACTAAGATTCTGCAGGAAAGATGTATGACTACTGTAGGTTCACTTGCTATAAGTCTTAAAAATACCTAGGACAAAAGGACAATATGAGAAGCTCCTGTAAAGAAGAAGAATACAAAAGCTGCTACAAAACTTTGGAATCTATGAATAATGGAAGCACAATAAATTGCAGCAAAACTTGTGTGTCTTATTTCAGTCTGGAGACCACAGTAGCTTCTTATAGGACAAAACACATTTTAAACTAGTGTCAGGAACAATCTGTAAAGACTAGCACAAACCCACTGTCAAAAATAACTCAACATTGAAGAAAAAAATCACTAGAGAGAGAGCTCTTGGGAGAGGTTTGGTTTAAAATAATTGCCATTTATAACTGAATATCACAACCTTTTGGAGCCTGTCTTACTAGTATTTCTAGGCCTGATTGAAATAGTTTCTAAAGAACCAGACAGGGTGGGCAGTGATTCCTTGATCTGACTGCCAAAAAAAATTGGCAATGTCAAAAAAAAAAAAAGCAAAAAAGCAAAGAAACACAGCTTGGAGATCTGAGATTCAGCATAGGACAATGATTGCTCTCCAAGCCATAAACTAATTCTGTGGCTGACACATCACAGACCTATTCTTATGTGACTCCAATCTTCCAAGCCACACTTGAAGAAAGACTGGGAACACAGCTCCAATTACTATTTTTTTCATCAACTGCTTTGTTACATTTTTAGTCTCTATTAAGTAAAGTCAAGCAAAACCTGAATCAAAGCCCATTGAAGTCAATGGAAAAACTCCTATTGACTTCAGTGGATTTGGAACAAGCCCTATTAGAACATATGCTGTATGCCTTAAAACTTCTTTTCCTTACAGATTCAGTTGTGAATTTGACAATATAAGGTGATTTTTGTCCTTTTATTTCTTCTATCTTGTCTTGTGTTTCAGGATACTGATGAACCCAGAGTAACAAATAGGAAGCTTATGCTGCACCCACTGAAGTAAATGGAAAAGCTCCCCATGATTTTAATGGATGCAAGATTGGCCCTGAAAGGTACGGATTCCCTTTTTGTGGTTCTTCACACTGTACACACTGGTATATGCTTGCAATATGACTGGTTTGAAGGCTTGGAGTTATGCTTGGTGATCACAGATCACTTTTGAAAGGCTTGCCCAAATCTATGCAATAAACCAGTCGCTTGCCTTAGAGAAATCTGCATGGATTAAAAAAGTACAATGGAGTGGTACAAGCAAACTAGGAGCCCATCACTGCTGCAGCTACTGGCTGTTGTTTGAGACCAGGTCAAGTAATTACCAGGTCATAAAGAGAATATGCAAATATAGTGCTGCTGACCACAGGCTGGAGTAGTCAGTTCAAGTCACAGAATGACTTTACAAGGAGCTTTTCATCATCTTATGATTTGGAAATTATATCTGGTTGAGTGTGTCTGATCTAACCAAAAGGAATCAAAACTCATGGCAGAGGTGAAATATTTTATTAGACCAGCTAGATATTTGCAAAAAAAAATAATTCTTTAATTGCAAGATTTCAGGAACAGGCACCCTTCATCAGGGTGACCTACCAAGAACTTTGTCTGAGCTCTTCCTTTATATCGTGTAGCTTGTCCTACTCTAGTCTATTTGTAATGTCCTGAACAGGGCTTAGTGTCATTGGTAGTTGGGTACCAGGTAACTAGTGACCTGGTGTTATCTACACTGGTAGCAACTAAGTGTTTCTGATAAAACTTAAAAAAGATTTTACTTCCCTTTTTAAATGTCCTGTCCCCTGAGTAGAGGATGACAAGGCAAGTACTTGCTCTAACCTAGCACAAGAGACATTTTTATTGATGCTCGGGGAGGGGGAAAGTACTGAATATGATGTCTGACTTTCATGTGAAATTATAGACTGCAAAATGTGCTGAAGACAAACTGTTGGAAACAGATTGCTCATCAGTCTTACAGATTTAGGCAAACAGCACTTTCTTCTTACTGGAACACAGCCATAGGGTAGAAATAGATTGAAATCATGAAAGAGAACTGTAACAATAGCTTATACTGTATATTTAAACATTTCTGCTGAGACACCATCTGGGCCCACAGCTAAATTTGCCTTCCGATTATTTTAAAATGTTTCCACTTCTTGAGAGGTGAAAAGTGCACTTGATAGTTTGATCCATTTGTGATAATAAGAAATTGAAATAAAAATCCCAGGTCTGATTTTCACAGGATGAGGCATATAATTTGCAAGCCTAACCCGTGTCTATAATATGATACTTTGCTCCACACTTGTGGCAATCTACACACACAAAGGAAGTTATATACACTCCTGCTCACACAAATGTCTGATCTGCCTGCATGCTTACAATAACCTGCCATGTAATTTAAATGCACAAATGCAGTCGCTTCTTTTTGTGGACATGTACATGACTGATCTTTTTCAAACCACAGCTAGGAAAGGATGGTCTTGTGGTGAAAAATCCTTACCTGGACTCAGAAAAAATCTAAGTTCAGTTCTTTATTTTGCCCACTTCTTGTGTGACCCCAGGTAAGTCATTTATTCTCTGTGGTCCACATCCTCAACAGGACTTACATGTGGAGATGCTCAGTGTCACTACACCTAACTTGTAAGTGCATCATCCCTGGCTTTGGATTCACAAACCTGAGTTAGGCAGCAAAGAGTTAAATGCCTCAGAATAGGATTTACTAGGCTATATGCTTTGCTGGGGGCTAGAGGGGTTGACTAAGCAGCTAATAGGGATTGCCAGAGACAGAGAGATGTTTAAAACCTTGCTTCTATCCTGGACTAAGTTGCTTCTTTGGGCACAGATGATTGACTTGCCTTCCTTTGTGAAGGTAGCTAGAGAAAGAGGTGCTACCACTCATGCTTGTGGGGACCCTTTACCTAATAGCCAAGTGGCTAGGGCACTCACCCAGGAAATGGATCTCCCTCCTGCATGAAAGGACGCAAGCTTACATCATCCACCTCCCAGAAGAGTGCCCTAACTTGCCTGGAGACCTTGATTCCACTCCATGCCCAGCATACTGCTCATGCATTTTGCATTTAAGAATCATTGGACAAAAATGTGGAACAGGGACCAGAAGTCAGTTCTTTCTCTCAGAGGTATGCCTTTGCCACTAGGTTATGCACTTGTGTTCACTCTTGTTTGCTCTCTCTCTAACCCAATGAGTCTTATATTTGTGGCTTGTGGTAGCAAAGTTTCAACAGGAGAGATGAAGAATGGCTCCATCCCAGCCTTTAGCTAATGATTAAGCCACCTCTGGGAAGTGGGAAGAGGGGTTTGGATTCCTTCAAGGGCCTAAGGACCTAGGTCTCCCACTTGCTCTGTGATTGGCCTACCCACTAGGCTATTATATACATTTCTTTTCTCCCTCAGCCATATTACTAATGGAAGTGGCAAGGACTCCTGTGCTGTCTTTTCAGCTGATAGCTGTTGGTGTATCTTAGGTATGGTCAGCTTAGATCCTGGGATATCTATTTTGTGAATCCCAAACAGGCTTCAGTGTGAGATGCGTGATGAGCAGCTGACCTCAGCTAATATTTCAGGGCCCGAGCAGCATTACTGTAGGTGCCTGTGGACCTTCAGGGGCTTAAGAGGTTAGGTGAGGTCTTATGTAGATCATGCTGTTAGATTTAGGTGCCTAAATTATATTCAAGGCCCCCTTCTGGTGCCTAAGTGCTTTTGTGGATTTAGTCCTGTGTGCATCTGTTCATCTTCAGTAGAGGTAGGGTAGTAGCACTTCACAGGGGTATGGTGAAGATGAATCAGTTGCCTGTCAATGCTTCTGCCAAGGTATGCATTCATTAAGTTAAACCAGGGGTTGGCAACATTTTGCTGGCATGGCCTGCCCTTTGTGACCCAACCCCAGCCATGGGCTACATGTTCCTAAGCCCCTGGAGCAACCGGCTCCCTGTGCTTACCCTGACCTCTGATCCCCATCCCTTCTGGAGCAAGGTAAGCACAGATGTTGTAGAGCAGCAAGCTCCATGGCAGAGGGGAGTGCTGTGGAGGGGATGGGTACCAGGGTATATAATTCATGTCACAGATTTTCTCCTTCCCCTTTCCCCCTCTCCTCTCCACCCCCATTTTGCTGGATTGGACCTTTGTGGGCAAGTCTGGTCCCTGGGCCATAGGATGCTGACCCCTGAGTTAAACCATAGTTTCCATAAGAAAAGCAATTTTGCACAAAGAGGTGAGGTTTTTAAGCAAAAAAAGACCAATATGAACCTAGGTGGTCCTCAGCATAGTTCAAGCTTCATCTTAAAACGAGTGAGGCTATATTGTCCTCACTGCATCTAATGGAAAGCTGATTCACAGTGTCTCTCATCTACTGGTTTTTATATATATATATATATATATATATATATATATATATACACACACATATGATTATGATATAAAGTAATATAATTGTGACAGTTTTATGTAACTGTAGTGAGAGAAAAATGAAAATATTCATTTGGTGAATCAGCTCTACTGTTTGTTTTTTTAAATGGAGAGTATCTGTTCAATTCCCATTAGTGTTTCCTAATCTACTAAAGATTAAAAGCAATGATATTGGGGATTATAGAAGTTACATCTGAAGAAATAGGAACTTTCATTTTTTAATGCCATCTGTTATTTATTTCCAACCCACATCAGATAAAAGTTCATAGAATCATAGAATCAATGAGTCGGAAGGGACCTGGACAGATCGTCTAGTCTGACCCCCTGCCATGGGCAGGAAGGAGCACTGGGGGTGGCAGGGGTCATAAGACCCCAGCCAGGTGCCTATCCAGTCTCCTCTTGAAGATTTCCAGGGAAGGTGAGAGCACCACCTCTCAGGGAAGCCTATTCCAGGCTCTGGCCACCCTTACCATGAAGTAGTTCTTCCTGATATCTAACCTAAACCTATCCTCCCTCAGCTTGTGGCCATTGTTCCTGGTGACTCCAAGGGAGTCCAAGGGAGTCACCAGGAGTTGTGAAATTTAAAAAAAATTCAAAGATTGGTTGTGATTGTTAATAGTAGCAAACTGATCAGATATGATTTTAATGGCACTAAAAAATCTCTGCAAGGGAAGTCTTAAAAGATTCTATCTCCCTTGTAGGAAGTGTCTACCTGCCTTGGATCACTAAGCTTGACCAGAGGGATGTAATCTGCAATAAACCTATTCCATCTAGTAATAACCCAAATGCCTTAATATTTAATTTTTTTATGACTGCCATGGAAAATTCCTTTAGGAACAAAATGTGTGAACAAATTGTATTAATCTTTTAACCCCCATCATGTACAATGATGTTTTAACACTTAGGCCTTTGGATTGCACCAAATATACAAATGTCATAAACATGCCATCTTTGAGTTCTGATGTAAACCCCAGGCATGTTATCTTTCATCTTTCTCTGTCACATAGGAAGCCTTGGCTTTTATGAATCCTTTCAGCTGCCTAATGAAACTCTTTCACTCTTTGAGATAGCCGAATTGTGACACACTACTCCAGTCTTTCCAGTAGGAGCTTCCTGTCAGCAGCTAATATTTGTCATTGTACTTGCAGTCAGGGTAGCGATAGGCAAAACGGGAATCACAAGATCGCAAAGGTCTCAAGAACTCCATCAACTTTGTAGCTGCATCACTGACCTCTTGGCTGTCCAGGAAGCTGTTTGCACAATGCCTTAGGAAGCTGTCTATTTTCTCCTGAACAGGTTGAAGGAATTTTCCCTTCAGGAGTTTAGGCAGAATTTCCTGACATACCATAATGAAATTCTGGTTCTCTCTGACTGTTTTACAGGACAGAAATGTAGACTGGCAGTCTGAAGCCAAACAGCTAAATATGTCTCTATATTCCTGTTGGCCATCAGTCAGTTGGCTACCTAATAAAGAAAATTAAAATATTTGTTAGAAACACCCATGCAAATCTTTCATAATCATGAACATTTGTAACTTGGTTAGAAAATGTCACTTAAAATCATGGTATGCTGCTTATTTATGCCAATATAACCTATATTAAATCAGCACATTTCATCCCAAAGTAGGGTGGACTATTTCTCTCACTTCTGATATGCTCTTGATAAATAAATAAGTACTCCATATTACCCCAGAATTCTACTTTGCAGATAGGAAGGATCAAGTAATGAAATAGCAAAGGAATTTAGTTGGGCAGAATATAAATACTGAGCTGAAGTGTGTGTAATGTTACTATAAAAAACACAACAAATAGTCAAGACCTCAATTTTCCACCTAATAAAAAATCATTAAGATATAATCAATGATTTTGCATTAGTGAAAAAAATGGCAACTGTAAGATTTTTTTTAATGCAATTGATATCAAGTTATGAATATTTGGGAATTATTCAGCTGGCTACAGAAGCAGAGTGGCTTTTAAAAAATTGAGTATTTATTTAAAAAAACAAAATTATTAACTTAATTGGTTTACTACTCTTGGACCAGTTCTTGTTCCACTGGTATCTTACTGAATATTTTGTGTGATGAAAAATGGAGCTTAAAATAAGAACAAATGGCAAAAATGGTGTTTCCTTTGTTAATATATATTTTTTAAAAGTAAAAGTGATAAAGTGGCCTAAAATCAAAACAATTTGCTTACATTTCTACCTGCTAACTTACTTTTTTGTGACACCCACTATGTTTCAAGCCAAAAAAATGACCAAGGGACTGTTAAATATTAGTATGAAAATACTGCTGTGTCGTCTACTGTGGCTGGTCATGGAAATGGCCAAATAAATGTGAAGCTACCCATGTGGTTCTGTGCAGGCTGCTTTAGACACATTTTAAAATACAGCGTAGTCACGGCACCATCACCCTGAACTGCACAAGTAGAACTTGTATATTATTCCAAAAGCAGAGTTAGGCATGGCAGGACCTGGTTATGTTTTTGCTGTCACCTCTCAAAGTTTTTATGACCTAATTTATGAAGCATTTCTTGCGGTTAAAAGAAAAAAAAAAGGGCAAGCCAAACCCAAAACAAAAATATACCAGCATAACAGGTGAAAGATTCCCCCTACCTCCCTCCACCTATCTTGCTGTGGCCTGTGACAGATGCTTATTCATTCAACATGCTGAGTACCTTCCTGCTTGTCAATGATTCCCAGTGTGCTGGCATCCCGGATGAACAGATGTCCATTGTTAAAAATGCCAAATGTGCTAGCATCAACACGGATGAAATAAAATAAGTAGTTCAAGTCATTGTTCCCCATAGAACTGACAACAGAGAGGAGCTGGAAGGCCAGGTCTGCTGCCACGTCAGGAGAAGAGCTGTAAAACTCCCTCAAGGGCCTGGTGCTGGCACTGACAATCAACCGGCCACAGGATCCCAGATACCTTGGAAATGGCCACCCCTCCACGTCTGGGAAAATCTGTGGGGAAAAAAAGAATATGATAGATACTTTGGTATTTCCAGTGATGGCGTGTGTATGTGATTATATGCAGGTGCAGAGTGTTTCTGTGTGTACGTGCAGTATGAGCCAGGGATGTTGTATCGGTTTTCCCCTCCTTCCCTTCCTAGGATGCAGGTGGGTGGATATAGTTTGAGAAAGTTGTTGAAGGGGAACTGTAAGCATTCTTGGGAGTGGTGCTTCCTGTTGCCAGCTCTCAATTAGCAGGCTCTGCTGGTTAGGCTCTGACTGCATGACAGAATTGTTGGATTTTTTTAAGGGGCTGTGTTGCTAACTCCTATGCTTTGATGACAAGTCTTGCAATTTTGTTTTTTAAACACCAACCCTGGGTAGAATCATGTTATTACTTGGAAGTTGAGGTTCTTGCTTAAAAAAAAGCGGGGGGGCTCCTAGCTGTCATGGCTCCAGAGGAATCTAGAAAATATGACCCCTCAAGACAAATGAAAATCAACCATCTGCTTATGGTTTTCTATAAAGTGGCTAAATGCTCCTGCATCTCCAATTCTGAAGGATGAGGGTTGGCAATACTGTGGTCTAGCCTCCTTCCTTCAACCACACCCAGTGTTGTAAGGGTCTGTGAATACCACACATCTAATCAGCATATTCTCTTAAAGCCCTAGGTTCTGAAATTGTGGAATAGGTATGAATCTTTGCTTGCTTGCTTTTTCTTTTTTTCTTTTTTCTTTTTAATAATGATTTCCATTCCTCATGGTGTTATACAGGACCATGAAAAAGCGATACCAGTGTACTTTTAAGGACATAAAAACTCTGAAGAAAAATAAAAGGAACCAAAGTCTCAAAGATTTTTGAGCCAAACTCATGAATTTGGGGGCCCATCTTAGGATTTTTGAATGTTTGGGTTTGGACTGGGACTTCTAGACATACCAGATGCTACAATGTCTGCTCTCCTTAACCATGCATGTGTACACACATAACTCTGAGAGAAATCTTTATCACAGGACCATTTAATAATAGAAGCACGTGATATACTTATCATACACTTTCGGTCATTTCACTTCCCCTTTGCCCACTTTATCCGTGTACCCAACTTTCAGGATTCCAGAGCCCTGAGATGTTTCCAAGAGATGCTTGCGTCTTTTAAAATTAACCTGCCACAAAAAATATTTTTTGTTCGTTATCCCTTAGGGAGTTACTTTTCTAAAATTCCCTTGAAGTGAGGCACAGCACAGTAGATAATGCTCATTTTTGGATCAGCTTTGTTTTTTTTATAATGAATCCATTGTCTGCTATCTCTAGAGTTTAACATTTTAAATTCATAAGAAAGGGAGACTCAAAACTCACTGAAAAGGCCAAGATAATAATAGACTTTAAAGTCATGAAATTTTTAGGCTGAGAGAGAGCTTATTTTAGGTTATTTATGGAGGTTTTGATGGCTCCTCCTGAGTCCCATACAGTTGAAGTCATGGTGACTTGAGTAGAGTGGGGCTGGAGGGCAGAAATAGTTTCAGTAATTTGAAAAAAAAACCTCTGAACCATTTATAAAATACTTTCCTGTTGCAGAGAGAGAGCAACACAAGGCTGTGTGATAAAGCATCAAAATTCTACCTTCACGCCTTAGACTTCATTTAATGCAGTTATCCCATATGTGTTCACATCACATCAATTTAAGAATCTCATTCTCTCGTAAACTCTCATAAAACAAATATTTTAGTTAGATTGTTACTCTTTCCACTCTATTTTAACTTGTTTTTGTCTCCCTAATGCACTCAAAAACAAGTGTTGGAGAAAGACTTCTGCTTTTAAAGGAATGGCTGTCCTAATATTTCAGTTCTGTGTGGTTAACCATAGCAAAACAGGGCTGGAAGCAACCTCAACAAGTCATCTAGTCCAAGTCCCTGTCTAAACAATTCCAGATAAATATTTGTCTTACCCGCTCTTAAAATCTACCAAAGCTGGAGTTCTACCGCCTCTCCAGGTAATCTGTTCCAGTGCTTAACCATCACGTCTATGAAGGTTGTTATCAACCCCACCCCCCCAGTATTTTCTTCTTCAAACTGAATAACCCTAGTTCTTCAAACCTATTCTCATTAGTCCTGTTTCTCAATAATTTTTTGTTGCTTTCCACTGGACTTTGTCCAATCTTTTCACTTCTTTCTTGTAATATGGTGTTCAAAACTGGACACAGTACTCCAGGTGAGGCCTTGGCAGTACCTGCTTCAGGCTTTTGTTAATCTTTTCTACAAAGACATTTAAGGCATTTAAAAGAATTCAGACATTTTTTTTCTTTTGTAAAGTGAGACTTTGTAGCTCCAAAAATATCAAGTGGATCAAGAAGCTTTGTCAAGGTAGAAGCTTATTCTTGAAGTGGTTCCTTGTTTATACCATCTAGTGTACTAAGAGGACCTGACCAATGTCACATAGGCTACCAGACCAAGGAATAAGGAATAATAGAAGCTTGAGGCAGCCATTTTTTCAAAGAAGCTCAGCAGCCGTCAAATAGTCCCCAGAAATTCCCTTGGAGAACATGACAAATGGCTGGTGCTGCATGTATTTGTAAATCTGGACCTGGAAATGATCTCCATCCTGTAGTCTTCCCTGATTATGGAGATTACTTCTGAGGGGGGCTGGAGGATAAGGAACAACCTGGGAGAAATGAGTCTGTAAGAGGCTGCAAAGTATTCCAGAGGACAGGTTGGAGGAGAAGGACAATGGAAAGGCTAGTATGAATTTGCCAAGCTGAGTAGAAGTGGGCAGTGCTATGGAGGGGTAGTAAATATTCTCTCTGTGAAATGGCTTATAGTAAGAGGAGAGGATAATACCAATCTCATCATACCAAAGCTGACATAAGGGTAGATTTGCAGTTCCCAGGAAATACTGTATTAGGTTTTGCCTGTAATTCAACCAACTGTCTATGCAAGACTAAACCTTGGCGTAGTTCTAACATATTTGTTGCATAGCTAAAAGAAGGCTCAGGCAGCACTAAGGATGGAGAAGTCAAGCACTAGTGTAGCAGCAGTGCTCCACTGTAACTCTGCCCAATTTTTGCATGGCCTGTCTCATTAAATCATTACAAGCAATTTATGACCAAATGTAACATATTCACAATGCGATCGGAATGTAATGCACACTGGATCTGTGCACAAGCTCTACAGATGCTCAGTTATGCAAGTTCTGATTCTTTGAGCTCACGACTTTTGCTGGCTTCAGAGGGTGCAGTGAGTGCTCAACATCTCCAGATTGCAGGTCTGAAACTTCAGACTTGGCATCATTTTTAAGCCTCAATGATCAACCAGGTATAAAAGAGCATGCCACTCCATAATGCCAAGCCTAACTGTGACAAACCCTGTGGGGCTCCTTAACACCTGGAGATTGCCACATTCATCATTCCTGGGTTATCTTGATGTGGGTTTCAGGAGAATATCCCACCCCGAGGAGAGGCACTATACCTGTAACAGAATGGGGTGTGTGTTCACAGACAGTGTGTAGAGGAGGCGCAGCTTGTCTCGGTCTGTGAGGTGATCCATATAGATGCTGCCGGCATCTGGTACTTCAGCGTAACGTCTCACTATTCTGTCCAGGAGCCTCTGTGAGGGACAGCGCAGCATTGGACTGGGCAGGCCCTGGAAAGGAGAAAGATGCTTGTGACGATGCCACTTTACAGCTGGAAGAGCAGAGTGAAGTACTATAATGTGCTCCATACAGGCCTATGCTATATTTGATAAGTCTAACAGCAGGTCCTTATATCAGACAGCCACTCTGCCCTAATAGATACTTTTAGAAAGGGCTCTTCTGTATTACTAGTTATATGGATCAGTTCTACATTAGGCTCCTCATTTAAACCCTGAACCTACCTTGATCACAGTCTCATCTTCCAATCTTCACCTATAGCTTGTCGTCATGCACGTTTTCAAGAAGGTGTGTTGTGGGCAGTCCCTCAATATGAGGGTGACAGGCTTCCAATAAACAGGGAAGTCATTGATGACTCCACAGATGACTGAGGAGGCTGGATCAAGATCAAGACAAATCATTCTGAGACGAAGGAGTAAATCCTGGTGATGTCAGGTCACAGCTCTTTCCCTTTGTCTTTCTCATTTATCTGCTTCCATAGTGAGGTGACTTTGCTTTAAAGCTTTTCTATGAAGAACCAGGGGTGTAGGTTGTAGCCGTGTTGGTCTAGGGACATAAGCAGACAAGGTTCTTTGGGCGAATATGATATCTTTTGTTAGACCAACTTAAAAGGGTTTTTAAACCCGAAAGCTTGCTAAGAACATTTTTTCCAGCTATTTAAGTTGGTCTAATAAAAGATACCAGATTCACCCAAAGAACCTTGTCTGCCTATGAAGAACCAGGCAAGTCAGTGAGCTTGTTCCTTTCTATCCCTGCCACCACACTAAACTTGGTCGGCTTCTATGGTCAGCATCCCTCCACACAACTGTTTTTGGAGCTCTGCCTTTTAAGTCATTGAGTCTCTCTCTTCTTTTAATTAACATTTTCCACACATTTCCTGTCCACTTTAGCCTGTGACCCAGTTCTTCTATAAGGCTATTTATTACAGATGCTAGATAAAATTTTAAAACTTGTATATACATGTTGTATGCAAGTACACGCATAGGATAAATTACCTTTCTGATAAACCTCTTTATATAAATTATCAACAAGAAACCTTAATATCCTGCTTATTGATTCTTGTAAATAACATCAGCACCTGAATCTTAGGACTATATAGATTCATCAGTTGCTGTGTTCCTCTTTTTAAATGTGAATGTTTGAATTGTTAAAGTATATACAAACATCCACAACTGGTATAAATGGCAATGCTTATTTACCCTAATGAACATTACCATAGATTAATTATTAAACAGAATCTTCTTCTAAATCATAGAGGAAAAAACATGTAGAAATTTCAGTCTCTTGTAGTGTATAAAAGGTACAAGTAGGCCATACAAATAATAGGAGGGTTTTTTTTGGTTTGGCAAGTGAATAAAACTAATTAGCTTAGATTAAATCAAATTATTTTGGGTTGGTTGTTTGAAAGTTAGGATTTCTTCTGGGACATCTGAGGCCACAGTTCAGATCCACTCTCCACCTAATCAGAGCAAGACTGCATCAAAAGTCTCCCACATCTCAGAAGGTATCCAGGTTGTAGCTGTATTCATCTAGAGGAAAAGGTAATCAGGACTCATAGTAGAGACAATATCTTTTATTAGACCAACAAGATTTTTGCAAAAAAAAAAGGCATTGGAGAGAAGATTGTAACAAGATTACAACTGTAGTCTTTTAATTGTAAAAGATTACAATCTTAAAATTGTAAAATTAAATTAATTATTTAATACCAATTATTTAATAAATTAAAATTAAATTATTCTTAACATTTTAAAATTACAATCTTAAAATTGTAAAAGATTACCATCTTTTCTCCAATGCCTGATGAAGGGTGTTTGTGCCCGAAAGCTGGCAATTAAAGGATTTTTTTTGCAAAAATTTTGCTAGTCTAATAAAAGATAACATCCCAGAAGGGCATCCTATTTGTGGAGAGTCTGCCTCAAACCCTTCTGATGGAGCTATTCACTTTATCTGAAACACTGAATGGTCACTGAGCCAGCATGCAAGAAAATGGCCCCTGGCTTTGTGGTTAGCACACTTTATTGACAGGAAAAAGATACAGATTCAAATCCCCTCAGTCAAAAAAGAGAATTCAGCACCAGTTTCCCATCTTTTGGGTGGGTCCCCTTAACCAGTGAACTATTGGATGGAAGTGGGACCCTCCTGCTTTAGTAGTTTAATAAATATAGCCATTTATGTTTGTTTGTTTTTTAACAGCAAAGACTAAGTAAATCAGAAATTGCAAATCATTCAGAAATGACAGAAACTATTTTCCAGCAAATGAACAATTTACCAAAAATACTTCACCTTGTTTGAGTTACAATTCCTTATACATTTCTCCTTTCTGGAACAGCCTTAGCAAGAAAATAAATATATATATTTTTTTCTAACATAAAATTATTAAGGAAGAAATGGAAGTTTTGTCTTACAGTTCTCTCTGATGTGTTATTGCTGACTTTTTTTGTCACTTTCCTTTGGAAGAGAAGTGAGAAAAAAATGAACAGAGCAGAACTGTGTTAAATGAGAGATAAATGGTAGAGAAATTCACTTATAGCTGAGAGCATATGCAAATATTTGCAGACAAAGTTAGAAAGCACTGCTGTCTACAAGTGTATGTGATTCAAATGCTGAGACCCTTAACTAAATAGAGTACCAGCAGAAATGGCAATACTGTAATGCAATCAAAAAGTATAATTAACAAATGTTCTAACTCCGGAGCTTGTCCTATTGCCTGACCTTGTTCATATACTGTAATGATCACGACCGCTCATTTCCGAAAGAACTATTTTTGGTTTTTCCTAATTAAAACTATGACTGACACTTAGCTCAAGCTCTTATTCTTCCTTTTACCCAATACAAAAAAATCAGAATCATACTGTATAGTGACTTGATTCAGATTGTGCAGCATGGATCTGGTAAGTGAATTTGAAGTATTCGGTGTAAGTTCAACAATTACTCCATAGGCAGAACACACCCAGTTGCAATCAAATAACCTTCAGGCTGCCCATTCATATTCACTGATTTGCAACCAAATGATAGTTATGATATGGAATCAAAAACATTGAATGAGTACCACTGGAAGGTTCTGGGGGTTTTGGTTGTAGCCGTGTTGGTCCAAGGACATAGGTAGGCAAGGTTCTTTGGGTAGATGTGATATCTTTTATTAGACAATCTGAGTAGTTCAAAAAATGTTCTTTGCAAGCTTTGGGGCACAAGTGTCCTTCTTGGGGCATAAGAGGCATTTATACATATACGTTTGTCTGCTCTGACATGCTGGAGCGTCGGAGTAGACTCAATTAATCGAGTCTGCTCTGCACATGAGCTGACATGCCTGGTGCTGTGGTGCACACATTTGTATAAATGGTGAAATGCACAAATGCATGCACCACACGTATGTGTACAAATGCCCAGGGAGTGTCTGCTGTTGTTCTGAGATCTCCAAGGAATGAAAGAAGCAAAAAGTGTGACAGGGGGTTAGCGAGAACATAAATAGGTAGAAATTAGGAAAGCAAAAGGTAGAGAAGGGAGGTGAGGGCAGGAAATGAGGGGGAAATAATGCCAAAGGTAGGCAAGGGAGACTCTGCTGTAGTTGAGTTCTCCAAGGTAGAAAAAAGGCAGTCTGTGAAAAAGTAAATACCTGGAAATTAGGAAGACAAAGGGTAGAGAAGGAAGGAGTGCAGGGGGAAGTGTTGTGAATGGTAGGGCCAGGGGTAAATCAGGCAGGTTGCAATATGTCATGCATCCAATGTCTATATTGAGTCCATGATCTTTTGTATCCAGTAGATTTATCATGTAAAGTTTGTAAGCTCATCTATGAAAGGTATTTTGTAAGTTCCCTTTGAGGATTAGAAGTGAGAGGTCAGAGGAGGAATGATTGTCTTGTAAGAAGTGGGCACCCACAGGTAACTGGATATTTTTTTCTTTGATGGATTTTTGGTGTGTGTTCATGCCAGTGTGCAGTTGTTGTTTGGTTTCTCCTACATATTTTCCATCAGGGCATTTGGTGCACTGGATGAGAGAGAACATTTCTGGAGGTGCAGGTGTAAGATCCAGGAATGGTGATGGTTCTGTTGTGTGGTGTGGTTACTTTGGGAGTGGTGGAGGTGTGTTGGCAGATTTTGCATTTCTTGTGCTGGCATGGTCTGGATCCATTTAGACCCAAACCACACCAATTGGTCTAATAAAAGATATCATATCTACCCAAAGAACCTTACACCAACAATTAATCCAAGTTCTTGGAATTTTAATTACTTAATAAAGCCCCAGTTCAGCAAAGCTCTATGCATTGTAGATACTCCAGTATTAAAGGCTTTAATAATACTGCTTGGGTATTTAAGGTTTAGCATTTGGGTAAGTATTTCACTGGCCTGGGACCTAATGCTGCCTATACATGGGGAGGAGGATGGAGGAGGGCCATTTTAATTAGAGCAGTTCTTGGACAGCCGCTCTACTTAAAATGCCTCACCTTGTGTATTAAGCCCCGGCACATTTAAAAATGGCTGCGGGACACTTTATCTAAACCTCATTAATGAGGTTTAGATAAAGCACCCTCACAGGCATTTTAAAAAACGCAGGGGCTTAATGCATGATGCTGCAGTGACACTGGAGAGTGCTAATTAGAATGCAGAGCAGACTCGATTAATTGAGTCTACTCCAATGCATTCCAATTAGAATACCAACAAGCATGTGTATAGGCCACCTACATTTTAAGGGGAAATGAACAGGGATTCTGGCTTTTCTGCTACCGAAAACAAACTTCTCATTGTGAGCTTCACTAAAAATTGTCTGGGAGAAAAACGGTTTTCTGTATACAAATCCCAAACTGTTGCAATTCAGAGGGCTGGAAATAATAGTTTGTCAATGTAAGATCTTAAGTATCTTACCTCTGTACAGACAAAGGTATGATGACTAAGCTGTCAGCATAGTTAGTTCCTGGTCAGTTGCATGATTAGCCAGCAAAATGTGTCTGTAGTCTACTGCAATCTTCTTTTCATGGCATGACTTGCAGTGACATATCAACTGGCCTCTCTAGGTATTTATGTAACACACTCAGAGTTTACCCTGACACAGAGGAGTTCTATGAAAGTCAGTCTTCCTGACTACTCTACAATCAAAATCTTACCAACAGATAAGGAAAGGATACATTCAATTCAGAAATTCTGCCATCTGCTGTTCATACTGAAGCTGTACTGTATGATATATTTTGTGAAAAAATCCTTTAAAATGGGTGGTGGCCAGCCTACAGCAGGCATGGTACAAGTAGCACAGGCAGCTTCTGTGGGTGGCACATGGCAGATCAGGGAAAGGACAAGTAGCACAGCAGCAAGATAGGGCAGAGAGTAAAAAGCAGAGCAAGAGTTTGGGCAGGGAGCACAGGGCAAGGAACAGAAAGCTGAGCAGCGGATTGGAAAGGGGGAGGAGATTGGAGTGGCAATCAGGAAGGTGCAGGCTTAATTTGTGCACACCTGCCAAAAAGATTGGCCCCCCACTGCACTGAAAGATGAATTCAGGCTGCAAACACTAGGTCTGGATTTCTAGCCACACCTAGTTTTTTGAGTCTGGAGGGAGGAATGGGCATTTTTCATCCCATTGCAGAGGCCTACTGCAAAAGTTAAGATCTCTCCTCATTTTTAAATTCCATTACTTCCCTTATCCACTTGAAGTTGGTGTTCAGACCTAGAGGTCTGCTTCAAGCACATCTCTAATGACAAAGAATCACTGCTCAGTCTGGGCACTGGCTAAGGGCAATGGCAAAACAATTCTCTGGTCCTTCCCTGGAAAGGTCAAGCCATTACATGAATGAATCACATGTTTATACTGATTTAGCCAGGTGAGGCTATACAGATTGTGCCTCAGGGGCTAAATAGTTTAAGCTCCTTTCATGTGATCGGAGTGGACTGATACTGATCAGTGGCTTCAAGCTTGATCTTAATTGTACAGAAGAACACACTGTAAAAATTGAGATTTCTGAAAGCACCTTGATATTGAGTTTGTCTTTCTCTCTCCAGCCCCTTCTTGGCTGCTCTTCATTGTTAAGATTTAGAAATAGACCCTGTGGGAGATCCCCCTCCATCCTGTTGCTGCAGTTCACCCCAACCAGGGGTGAAGAAAAATAAGCAACATGGTTTTAAGCAATGAACTTCAGTGTTCAAAATGCAGGCACAGCAGTAGGCAGCTATTACTACCATGCAGGATAATCCAGTGCTTATTCACAAACATGGAGTTAAATCCAGGTTGTCTCTGGGGTAAGCTGGATTTTAGTATCAACCTATTTGTAGCTTGCAATAAAACTTTTCTTTGTGGCAGATGAAATAATCACAGTGGCAGGCAGCTCAATTGATAGCTCGGTCAGGGAGGGCAGGCAGTGGAAAGTGAAAAACATTATTTCATGGTCTGTCATTTTGATTCAAGTATGTTAAGGTTTGTCATAACTCTCTGTTCTATAGAATAAAATTACTTGAGTCCAGTAGCTTTACCAGGTCTTCAATGTACCTAAAGCTACAAGGAAGGACAGTGCAGGCAGTAACTGAATGACGGTGGGATGTACTGTTACCCTGAGGGCATCAGTGAAACTCTGAATGTTACAAGAATAATGCCAATTACTTCTGCCAAGTAGCTGCTGTTACTTATTCAGAGTTGGAGGGGTGGGGGTTTCTGTCAGTCAGGCCATGCACAAGTACCAACATGTTTATGCTGTGCAGATACTATACCATTGAAATCACAGCTCAAGATGGCACACCTAAGGAGCCCTCTCTGTTTAAAACTAAGAAGGTAAGTGGGAGAGATCTCCAGCTTCATGAAACTGAACAGGTGAGAGGAACACTCAAGCAAACCTCCTGTGACTCATTTTACAGTGGGTCTATGTCAGAAAACTTGGATCTGAATTTAATCTCATCCCCTCCTCCCTTCCCCCTCACCCACAACACCAGTATAGGGATATTTGGATTCCAGCTTTAGGTTCCACTCACCATAAGAAGTGTGGCCATTTTGTAAAACTTGTGTCCTTTTGGGCATTTTTTGATCACCTCCAGATATGGGGCTGGAATCTGGTAGTTTGATTTGATTTAGAAGTAAAAGGAAACAGAGCTCTGCTCTTAAATGTGTCCAGTTTAGATTCCATTAAAATTAATTTATACCCCATCCATGTACGGGATATGATATATAACATGTATGGGATACGTATGAAAGTATAAGATGCAGTGTATGAGGGTTTCTTTTGTCAACTGCAGTGCACTGTGCCTGCTGTGATGGAAAGACCATGAAGATTTGTTAACTGGTTGAAAATTACCCAGTGAATTTGTCCCTGAGTTTGAAAGCTCTTCCCTCCCCCAGTGCTGAGACCAGTAATTTGCCTTGCAATTGCACAGCAACCAACATGAATTCAGCAATGTCCTCTGCCTGCTCCCCCCTGCACCTCCCCCCGAACACCATGCTTCACAGAGGCAAAATCTGATCCTGTGGGAGAAATTGGAGAGGCTGAAATGCAAAGGGGTACTCAAATGGAGCTCACTGTGTGTTAGGATTTCGCCCTGCATGTGATATTTGTATGTGACACAACCCAGCCCAGCTGAGATTGGGTTTCAGAAAAACTGAGAGTGTGGGAGGTGAGAAGGAGGTGTAATGTAGTGGCAGAGGGAGGAGAATAGCACTTTTATAATTCAGTCTCTCTTAAGCAGATCTCTGGAAGAACAGAGTATTTCCCTACTTGGACATACATGAGCAGTTTCAGTAGATGGAAGTTTTATGCACTTCAGTGCTTGATTTAAAGTCATTTTACCCCTGTCTCACAAGACGACACAGTATTGAAACATACTCCTTGAGCAAAGCCTGCTTGTTAGGTGGGTTTCCCAAGCTTGCCCAGCTGTACTATTGTTTTTTTCCCACGTCAGCACCAATAAAGCACTCCACAATGCCATCTTGTGGGGAGAGAACTGCCTCAGCGTGCATGGGAAACTAAGTTCACAGCAGTGTTTCAAAAAGAAGCATATTAGCACCTCAGAAGAGATTGTGGATTTTAGGTAAAGAATATTCTTTTATAAGTGCTGGAAGCTCCAAGTCCCTTTCCTTCTTCTGTTTGATAAGATGATTAAACAAGGCACAAGGTATTTTTGTGCACGTTCAAGCTTCAAAGGAGTATTTCCAAAGGGGCATTGTTGTCATCGTTGGGTCCCATTCCTGTTTTGCCTTCTGCATCAGATGTGTGCTCCTGTCTGCCAGCCTTGCAGAGCTTCAGATCTCAGATCCAGCTCTTTTTCCTCCTAGCCTCCTCACCAGTCAGCACGGTTCTGTTGGTCCAGACATGCTCTCAGTGGCAGCAGGGTAGGGTTTGCCCAGGTGCACCTGGCAACGTGCTCAACAGCTCCACAGCTGATGCCCGCTCTGGGCCTTGTCACATATTCACTTGCAACAGTTGCAAAGCATTGGTATATATTGACCTGTTAAAGTCAGTAGTGTTGGGAGATAACCCTTGCCTGAAAGGGGACACCTTTGCAATGCCACAAGGTCACTTAGCATGTCCCCCACTGCTGAAATGTGCATCTGCCTGTCCTTAGTGTTACGTCAACTGTGTGACACCACCCTCAGAGTCAGCTCGGCTGGCTTTGCAAGGCTAAAAGGAATAAAAAGCAGGCAAAACTCATTATTATCACGAAGACAGCAGAGTTGAATGAATGCACCCAGTGTGCAGTACTGTGAAGGGAGAAGATGCTATTTCTAAGAAGTTCCTATTCAAAGTAAATCCTTACTTTAAAGGGAAAATGCCACTTTTCAGGGAAAAAAAAATATCCAGAGTCTTCCTTACAGGTTAGATTTTTTTTTTTTTTCATTTTAAATATGCAGGTACCAACCCTCTTTGATCCCCTCCTTGGCAATGGACATTGCAACACTTTGCCTCTGGTTCAGGGTGTGGGCAGGGTTTGTCTCTTGACTGAAAACCATACTCAGCTGAAGCCGGCATCCTACCCCCTGGCAGGAGAGGCAATATCTTGGTCAGTCAGGCATGCTGCAGCCATTGCTTAGAACTCAGTGCTTCTTCTGAGTAGGTTTGTTTTAAATCAACTCCCTCCAGCTCTGCCTTTTCTGCTGCCTGGTTATCAGCTCACACCATATGCTTTTTCTCTCTCTCTTACTTTCCTCCCTCTCTCCAGGACCAGTAACTGTCCAGCAGCTCCTCTGCAGCTGAGAGTGTGAGTGTGGCACATGTCTCCCTTTGCTCAGCCTTTGACACTTAAGGATTCCAACAAAAAGGCCAGCAAACTTCCTCTTGCATGATGCATGTTGCTATAGAGGACCTGGGGATTAAGAAATAGTAACCCTAGTTTGCTGGGCTCCAAGCCTCGGGAACGTGACCTGAGTTGCTCTGTGAGGAGGACTCCTGCCTTATGCCTCAGAGGGAATCTTGGATGTGCCTCAATGCACTGCTTCCATTGAGGCACCCATGTGCACACAGGCATCAGCTGAAGAGGCAGGTGCTCCCTTGTCCTTCAGGCGGCAGAAAAAGTCCCTGGTGGTGGCAGCAGAGAAGGGATCCAAGTAAAAAAAAAAAAAAAAAA
>NW_017729032.1:204624472-204638043 GCF_001723915.1 Gavialis gangeticus
AAAAAAAAAAAAAAAAAATGGTGCTACTGTCGCAAAGGTTTTGCTTCAGGGTAAAAAAACCCTGTTTAGGAATTAGGGGTCAGGCTGCCCTTCCAGAGATGAAAACTACATGCATTAATTTTTTTTTAAGTGACCTATATAGCAAGGGGAGAGGGGGACCAACACATTCTCTGGGTTCATTGCTGACACCTCCTCATTATTGCATCATTAGTCATGTGATAATTGCAAGGCTCCAGGTCCTAGAGTCACACGATCATGCAAGAATTTCAGTTTTCATTTTTACAAATAGGGTTGTGGCTGCAGAATCTGAAACACCAGGCAACAAATTTAAAAAAACCCCACTGTTCAAGAAAATCACAATGTTTGGGGTTCTGGTTCATGATATTTGAATGTTTGAAGCTGGCAATACTGGAATATATATAACATAGCTCTGGCTGGAACCCAGTTGGGATAAGTCAGAACTGGAACCTTTTTCTTCAATGGCCAAATGTGGATCCTGAACTCAACCCCGCCAGAACATTAGGAACATCCAGCTTTTCTGAGCCTTCATGGTTCAGTTGTATTTGGACCAAGACTTTTGATTCCAGTTGATTCTATTTCTTAAGGGCCAAATCATAGCTTGGAAAATAAGGGGGGCTAATAAAATGAAGGTAAGTTCTGCCTCTCCTCCCTTATGGCTCAGTCTCGTTCTCTCCAACCACTCTGAATCAACACCTCCTGACAACCAATTTTGGTGAGACACTTCCTGAAGGGCTGTAGACAGGTAGTGATCAGCAGAGGAGGTAGAATGGAGCTAAACAGGTTCTATAAAAAAACTCCCAACTCTCCACTTGTTCAAAGTTAAAATAGGCTGATTTTAATATTAACCTGATTCATTTTCTGTCCTGCCTGGCAATAATTCATGTGGCACTGAAGAGCTGAGAGAGCACTTTTGTCCTGTCCTTGTGTCTCTTTTCACAGTCATAGTTTTTGTGGAGCTTCATTAGCTTAGAGAAAGCTAATGTGAAGGTAGATAAGTATAGCAAGCCACACCAGTTGTGTGTTTATTTAAAAAAAAAAAATAGCAGCTATAATCTCCCAGTTTCTGGTAAGCGAGGTAAGTAACGGGGAAGTGGCTGCCAAACGGCTCTGCTCTACATAAAAGGCATGTTTTTTGGAACTTGCTTACTAACCTGGACGAGGTCCGGGGTGAGGCGCTTTGCTTTCAGCCACTTCTGGAATCTCTCTGTCTTCCTCAAGACACGCTCAATGCTGCAGCCTTTTGTATTGGAAACGGAAGTACAAATTCTCTTGTCAGCCTGGTCATGCTGGTATTTGGTGGTTAACCTGGTGATGTCAACCAGTCGCCAGCTTTTGGCATCATCAGTGTAATTCCCGGAATAACTGAGAAGGTAGTTGGGAGGCAGTTTCAAGCGAGGAGAGAGCCAGCTGTCAAACCTGCCAAACCAAAACAAGGTCCCAATGGAGAGCATGTTAATCAGCCACATGAAATAGGATAACCTGGGCACCACTTCCAGCTTTTATGTTAAACTCTACAGGCTAGAAAAAGCATTTCATCACTTTGAAAATGTTTTAAATGATGGAGGGCAATAGTGAAAAAGAGATCAGCAAGTTTCGGAGGCTTCAAATTTGATTTCTTGGTAAGCCTCTTTCCCTGCTCCTTGGCCTTCCCTGTAAACCTTGTAAATGCCTGTAGGTATGCTTAGCAACCTGCAATGTGGCTATTTAACAACAGTGCCTCCGTACCAGTAGCCTGGTACTTCTGAGTGACCCTGTGAGATACAAAATGATGCACTTTCAGTAGAGGAAAGCCTTGGTAACCAACTAAGTTTCATTTTAGGCTTATGAGCCTGTACTTATAAACAGTGTGGGGGGAGAGGGAGACAAGTCCTGTCAGGTATACAATGTGTAGTAACCCCTTAAAAAGTCTGGAAGCATGCCAGTGGGCCTCTATCATCTGCTGCAGAAGCCACCAGAACTCCAACAAAGAAGTGTGTATACACAGCCAGCCCTTGTACAATGTTATATATGTTCAGATATATATGTTTCCTAACAATATAGAAACCATTTAGAAAACAGCTGTGTTCATGTGGTTTCCTAATATATTTAATACTGTGTGGACAGCATGGACAAATGGTTATAAATGACTAAAGATTTAAATAATCAATGTGAATACATTGTACAAAGATGAATGGTGAACCAAGGAGGGAAAAGACGGAGAAATAAGATTCTTTAAGTGTTTCCGCCAGATCATCCAGGTCTGTAAATCTGGGTCAGTTGTAATGGCAATGGTTCTGTTCTGAAATCACCTTTTTACAATGAATGTAATATACCCAGGGACTGCAGTACAGATTGTAAAAGTAATTACTAGTAAATATAGCCAGTATAACAAAGCTGAGGTCCAAAAGTAGTTCTTGTTTAACGGGGAAAAGATTAACTGTACTTCTGTGAGGGAGTTTTCCTATGTAAGGTCTCACAAAACAATTCATAAAATAAAAAGTTAAATCCTGTCAGTGGCATGAGTATGAGAAGCAAAGCAATGGCATGGATAGCAATGGTTAGGGTATGTTGTTTGTGAATGTGACCACTTGTCCAGGAAACAATTCAATAGTTCTTTATAAACTTCCCAGAGAGATGTCACTGTGTTACCAAATGTCTTGCTGTTGTCTTATCACAATGGCAACTAGTGGGGTATCAGTTGTCATTGCTGATAGAAAACATGGATCTTTATCAGGGCTATTCCAGGTATTCTTTTGATGTGGTGTGATTACATTAGCCATGCTGCATGTGATGGGGATTCTGTAAAGAGAATGAATACCCACTGAAGTCCAAGCTGCTTTTTTTCTACCTACAAGGCTAGTGTATTAAACAGCACTGATCAGTGCCTCTTTCAGTTGCTATTTGACTGTCTTTGCACCCTGCCCTTCTGTTTTCTTCCTAGTACACTGTAATATAGCATGTAAAATTGATCCAGCAATTACACTCCAGGCTGCATAGGGTGGAATGAACCAGCCCCTTCAGAAAATACTGTGATGGAACCACATGAATAGAGATATTGACCATGAAGGAAATTCTGACCTTTTGGTATTTCCTTTCTCCTAAAAAAAATAATGCAGTATCCTGTGAAGCACACTCCTACAAATGTTGGGTTGGAATGACGGAGTTATCAAGTTGATCTCGGTGAAACATCTTGTTTCAAGAAGGTTAAAATGCTTATTTTTGACATGCATTGTATTATATATTAGTCAAAATGATGATGTTGAAACAAAGGCCCTTGAAAATGTTTTTTGTGGAAAATTTCTATGAAATCAACACATTCCTATGGAAACCTTGAGTCCGCTGAATCAGCATTTTCCAGCAGAGAATTGTTATGCAGGAAAAATCAATCTGCTCTAGTACACAAGATAATCTTTAGGTTTGGTCACCTTATTTTTTTCCTAAGCCCTTGGCCAACAAATTTTAATATGGGTAGTTCAAGGAGGAGGAGGGGCATGCTATAAGGCTCTCTTTTCAGTCCTCAGCTATTGAAATCAGAGGTCTGTCTGAGCCCATTATGGCCTATGAGGCTAGTGAACTTAAGACATGATGGTTTCTATAGTCAACATTATATGAAGGAATGAGATGACCAGTATCATGTCAGGCCACTTCTGATCCCCAGCCTAAATGACCAAGGACAAGTTGACTGGAGGCAATGCTGTAGTAAGGCTCAAAGTTGCACTTCCAGAGTCACCCTAAGATGCTTAACCATGCCTTTCAAGTGAGTTGGTGGGCTTAGGAAGACTTCTGACCTTGACCTTTTTGTGGACCATTACTGCCCTCTACATACTTAGGGATCATAGCTGGGGTCTGGCAGCTAGCAACAGCATGGCTCCTTACTCAGCTGTGATCTCATGGCAAGGGGTGGAGGTGGCATAGGAATGCCAAGGGGTAGCCTTCTGCGTAGTTTGGCAGTAACTAAGGTGAGAGAGTGTTTGAACTGCCCAGTTCTCTGGGGAGAGGAAAACAGAAGGGGCAATTGCTTCCGATGCACAACTCGATTGTAGCTATGGAGATATTGTGCTGATCTGTGCCTCTCCACACAGTATTGCATAGGAGGAGAACATATGGGCTGTGCAATTACATGCTGAAGAGTTTTCTTGTTTTATCAGCCCCCTCAGCCATGCCCACACATGTATTTAATATATAATAATATAAGGGCACAGATGAGTATTTTGTAAGTAAATCTGTAACACACGCAAATAATACGACTTGAACTCTAACTTTCCATAGCACAATGTCAAACATCCAATGCCAATAAAGTCTCTGAATTAGGAAATCCTTTCCTATGCACTGAGGAGAGATTTATAATTAGATCTCATCATAAATTAAAGTTAATAATTCAAAGTCAAAGTAGGATTGGCAGGAGCTTCAGTGGATACAATTAGATGAAAAGGCATTACCAAATTAAAGTAAGTTTGAAAATTGAAGCTGAAAAGTTTTTGATCCTGAGTAAGGCAAATAGTGCAAAGGAACTTTGAGAGATGCTGTGTGGAGAAGCATGGATCAATGCAACATCTTCATAGTTACAGCAGAGTTGTTCAAGAGAAACTATTTCCTGTTCTTTTTTTCTCGCTCCACAAAACTGGGGAGGTCAATTCCCTAACCCCCATCACCGTAGATGTTTATTTAGATTTCTTCTATTCAGAAATTCTGCTTTAAGTGTTAATATGTTTAATCTATCCCCGCTTTGATCAGTTGATGATTTCTAGAGCTAAGTGAATCATTTGCATCAAATAAATTACACCATAAATTACCCAACTGTGGAATGGTGCTGTTTCCTCCTTTTTGTTACATAATGTAATGTTGCACTCCTCTCCATAACCCAAAGTAGAAGGAGTTTGCTATGGCACCAGCTCTCACAAGAACTTGGCAGATTCATTCCCTGTAGCGAAGGTTTGAAGTTGTGCACATTGCCACCGCATTGTATTGGAAACCTACCAACCATCACAGCTACTTTCATGCTACCAGCTTTCATCCTAAGCACACCACTAGAGCCATTGACTACAGCCAAACTCTGTTGCAACCGGATCTGCTCTGACCCCACTGACCAGGCTGAATACCTTCAGGACTTGGAGCAAGGATTCTTGCAGTTACAATGCATCCCAAAACTGTAGCCACTCAGATTAACAAAGCTAGACTCAGATATTGCTCTGACCTGCTACAATACCAATCCTGGGACAAGGACAACAGAATCCTTCTGATTGTCACCTATGTGCCCCAACTTGAACACCTAAGGCAAAACATTAATGGCCTCCAACCCCTCCTGGAAAAGGATGATTGTCTCAAGACAGCCTTTGGGGACAAACTTGTCTTGGCTTACAGACAGCTTCCCAACCTTAAACAGTGTTTGTCAGCATACTAATGAACATCTATTCTCACTAAGGCTCCAGGCCTTGAAATGGACCCAGATGTCTGATCTGTCCCCACATCAATACAGACCACAGCATCACTGGACCTAATAACACCATTCAAGATTCATTCACCTACAATTCTACCACTACAGGGTGATCTCTATGTGTAAGAATGAATGAACACTGTTCTGATGTCAGCTACAGAAAGACACAAATACCTGGGGCAGAACACCTTAACTTGCCTGGACACCCCATTACTGACGTCAGGACTGCTGTTCTCAGGCAAAATAAATAAATAAATAAAATCCAGTTTTAACAGGAAACAGCAGAATAAGAATCTGTCCACAAACTAGACCCTTTTAAGTATGGTTTAAATAGGGACTGTGGATTCTTATTTCAGTACCTGAATTAGTTTTTGTGACCCCCTTTGTTCCTGTTGGTTTACTGCTCATTTGTTTTTCTTTCCTAGCACTGCCACTCTCTCCCTGTTCCTGTTTCTGTTCCCCGCCTCTTGTCTTTTCTATTCTAATTCCTCTCTCCTTTTTATACTCAGCTTCCTGGATGTCCTTTCACAGCATCTGATGAAGTGAACTTGGGTCCATGAAAGCTTGTGCTGTACATATATATCCTATTTAGTTAGTCTATAAAGGTACATATCTACCCTGCCTTCATGGTATTTATCATCAACCTGAGACTTCTTTTTGGTAGACAAGTTAGGGTAGGATTTTCAAAATAAAGAACAATAATGCTTATTTATTATTGTGGTTTGATTTGCATGTTACTTCCTTAAGTCTCTAATCAGTAAGCAGCCTGCTGTGCTAGGCATTGTATGTTGCACAACTGGAAGTAATTTTTTAAAATGTTGAGCATAGGTAGGCTTAATGATTTGAATAATTCAATTGTGCATATACATTGGAGCCTTGGGCCAAACATGCAGATGGATAAATGCAAATTGTTTCTTCTTACACAGAGCCATATACAGATGCATGAAATGTAATTCTGACTGCTGGTTTGAGAAAGAATGACATGATTCTTCAGCAGAACTTAAGGCATAGTAACACTACCATCCTCACAATGCTTCTGTTTGGCATTGTGTATAGCAGAGACTTTGATGGCATGACATGCTCTCCAGGTACAAAATTCATCCTTGCATGGTGCCACAATAATAAATTACTTGTATCAAATCTTACAGTTGGGGGTCTGCAATTGCTTGGCCAACACTAATTGATTAAGATTCTAAGCTGCCTTCATAACTAATGCTTTTGTTTCAAAACATTTTTCATGGTGATAAATGCAAAATGAAAAATTGGAACTCCCACCTCCACTTTCATCATGAGTCAAATTGAATATATTGTTTGACCCAAAATAAAATATTTTAATTTGGGCTGAGGTTTTCAACTATTAAAATTAAATTTAGGTAACTTTGCACCTGAATGTCCTTGCAACCCCTCAAAAATAGAACAGTTCATTTAAAAATTGTCAACATGAAGCATTTCACCATTTTCAGCTGCTTCTTCCAGTTGCTTGTATTTGTGGCTGGATTTATTTAACTGAATTTGACACAAAGTCATTGAATAGTTTTTGTCAACCCCATTCTACTTTTTTCAGTGATTAGGACATGGAGTGGAGCTGTGGGGAGTGATGATACTAACCACTTTAGAGAAAAATGTTCAAATAAGCTTATCAGTCTGCTAGAGATCTGTTTTGAGTTGTTTGTTTTTCTTAAATTGCTGGCAACATAAATGTGCCTTATTACTAATTAATTTACATCATTTGACTGTACAAAGTGTAACCATCACAGATAATTAATAATTATTGCACTTTTAGTAAGGCAAAAGCTTAGATTGGAGGGCAGAAGCAATCCTCTCCTTTGAGGGATATGTACTCCACTGTGTACAGTAGTCCTATAGGGTCATAGGAGAAGCTCTTGGACATTAGGAAGCTTCTGCACGTTACTGAAGACAAATTTAGATACAGAAACAGCCAGTTCAAAAGTCTGCCTAGGTCCCTGTTCTGCACAGGGCTCTGCTGTTTAGAAGATAGTTTTTTCCTCCTATCGCTATGCAACACTCAAAGGACACACGCAAATATGCAGATGAAAGAACTTCTTTACGGTAAGGGGGACCGGCATCTGGAATAGACTTTCCCAAGGAGGCGGTACAGTCCCCAGCCTTGGAAGTCTTTAAGAGGAGACTGGACAGACATCTAGCTGGGATCATTTGATCTCAGCTGTATTCTTGCCCAGAGCAGGGATTTTGGACTTGATGATCTTTCGAGGTCCCTTCCAACCCTTCATTTCTATGATTCTCTGATCTTCCAGTGAAGAAGCTGTCTTCCCTGCTGAAGCATCTTGTGCTCAGGTGACTACTACAAGTAAAAAATATGTAGAGTCTATGCTTGCTTAACCTGCTATAAGACATGCTGGTCTTAATAGGAGAGCAGAGAAACTGATCCTGGCACCTTACATGAGTGTTCTTTGCTCCCCAGGATTATAAGGGGGGAGGTTACTAGTACCACTACCCCAGTGGCAATGAAGTGCTAATGCTGTTACCAGTGCACATGGAGAAGTTAGAGCAGCCCCATATGGTGATGACAGAGTAACCAAATCTGTATACCTGTAGGTGATGGCACTCTGAGTACATTAGCAGACTTATTGTCACTATATATTATTCATTTATATTGCAGTAGGTCTTCAAATCCCCAGCCTGAGATTAGGTATCCAAAGTCAGTGGTGCTATGTTGATTAACAAAAGTGGTGGATCTACTGCTAGTGTATCTACTGCAAATTCACTCTGCTTTTTCAGAGCATGGGCTGTATCTCATTTGCAAAGCATCTAGCACATGGCATCTGTGCATTGTTGCATGACAAATACTTGACAACAGAAGAGAACTCCTCATAAGTAGTAGTAATGTGTACTAGCTACTCTGCTTTTATTCTGACTGACTTTCATGGTTGATATAAGAATGCCAGTGTTGTGAGGATCACAAGCCCCACAAGCCAGAGATCATCTTTCCTCTATGTTCTTGTGGAGTACCTAGCACTGTGAAGCCCTGAGTCACCATTGTAATAAAAATAATAACAACAGAATTGATGATTCTATAGTAGTACTGAGTCAGTCTCAGAAAAAAAAATGTTATGGTTTTACCGAGGTACATTTTATATGATGATGTAGAGATACAAAATGTCATGTGTCTAATATTACTGTAGTTGCATTCCAGTACAAAAACTATACTTTTACTACAGTCCTTTTCCCCTTAGGTTCCTAGATCTATAAAAGAGAGTGTCCAGAGCTCTATAAATCACATTAGAAACAATAAACCTTTCCCCTTCTCCTTTTCTTTCTTCTCAGCTACAACAGAGTTTTGCTTTTAAGCCTGAAATCGGCTGGATCAGTCTGCAAATGACTTAGATACAAGTTTAATTAATCTAGAAGCACATGCAATTTTCACAATTGTCTTTACGTTTGTAGTGAACACTCCTAAAATCATAATAATGTTTTAGCCTTATCTGCAATTAGGCCAGTGTATCTAATTTGTAAAAATGTGTGTGTGTGCGCACACGTGAGCGTGCACAGACTTATGTATACATTGAACTTAACTAGCATGTGCACATTTTGTGATGCAGTTGGTACTAACTTAAGAAAAACCCATATGGCTCTTAGTGTTTATGCTGTGGCTAGAGTGACTTGATACAGGCTATGAGGAGCTTTACTCCTCAAATGTACCTTCCCTTTGGTCAGCTACTTATTAGAAAATAATTCCACAGACATTTAAGCAGATAGGTGTACAGTTTTTCCCCCAGTGCTGTTTCAAATTGGTTCAGAGCCATTCTATAAACAAAAAGTTATGAAGTTTAACTGACTTCATATTTACTTTTAAAAGCATGACTCAGGACTGAAATGTGATGATTTCTTTTTAAAAAACCCATACCGTAGACACTAATTATAAAAACTTGATGTGGTAATGGAAACCCAGTGATAAATTGCTTTTACAGTAGTTTCTTCCTAAAGTACTTGGAAATGTTAAGGCATCTTTCACATTACTATGCAGAACATTTTCAAAACGATCGTGCTGAGTTTTCTGACCTTATTTCTTCTTTAAAGAATTTCTTGCAAATCGACGTCCCGATGCAGGCATTGCACTTATCAAGTCCCAGAAAAGTCCGGCCAAAACTGTAGCTGGGTTTGAAGTGGGGCACAGTAGGAGAGGTTGTTGCTTCTGAGAGAGGGCTGCAGCTCAGAGTCAAGAACTGAAGCAATGGAAACAGACCTACAACATTGCTGGAAAGGTAGTAGATCCAGCACCCCATCTACAGTACCTGCAAGCACTGCCTTTTGGAAGCGGCTCAATTCTATATTCTTTGCACCTTTTGATGATCTCTGTCTGCGGTTGTTGGCCTCTCAATGCAGTGTGAGGAACTTGGTCCAGGAGAAGCATAAACCATCCCCATCCTGCCAGCTGGTTGGTGGGTCTATAGATTTGAGTTCTTGATGAGAAAGAATATGGTGCATGGTGGGAGGTGAGGAAACGTATGGAGGATGCAGATAACTTGGGTTGCCATAGTTACCTTTCCTCTACTTGGTGCAGCTGTTTCAGCCCCTGTTGACCCCACCCATCACCAGCTTGGAAAACAACAACAAGAAATGCTCATCTGCACTTTATGCAGACAAATGAAGGATATCCTGTTGCTGTAGCCCAGGGCATACAAAGGACTCTGTATAGAAGTTACCCCAGATATGACAATGACATGGCAGAAGCACACAGTTTAACATAAGCAAAAAGTTGAAACCGTGTCTTATTATTTGCATTACTATATATGTAGAAAAGGCACAGGGCCTTGGCCTTTGCATAGCTCAAGTTTGCTTTGCTTCTTACATATCCCCTTGGCTCACATTTCCCCTTATAGCAGTAAAGCTCTAAAGATTGCCAGAGGGTGCGATTGCTGTTCTGTTTCTTGATAATTGTGTAGTTTAAAGGTTATCATGTTGCAGTCTTTCAAATTGTCTTAGATGCACATAGAATGCAGTCTAAAACTTTCAAAAGCAACTAAGTGACTTAAAAGTGACTGATGGACTGACATACCTAAATTTCCACAGATTTCAGCAAGACTGACATTTTTCTCCAGTCTTCTTCCACTTTGGGAGGGACTTGGTAAAATATTCAAATATTCCTAAGAAGGTAGTAGTTTTAAAAGGCAATAACAATTACTATTGCAGACAAAAGACTGCTAAAATAATGTTATTTCTAGGGTGTGAAATCAGACACTCAAAAGTTTAGGAAGTGCTAGAATTAAGATTGCCACTAAAACCTTAATTAGGTCTCCTTGTGTATTTGCATTATGGTATAGTTCATTAGTAGCATGATTACATGCTATTTTCTCCTCATGACCACTGCCTCATTTAGTGCATAGGATGCTGTTGTTCAGGGAAAGAAAGAAGGTTACATGGTGGATGAGACATGTCAGTAGAATCCCATCCCACGCTAAGAAGGAAGATCTACTGATAGTCAAGATACATAGTTAATTTACCAACTCAGCCACAGACCTTGGGCAAATGATTCCCCAGTATTTTTAAAGAAACAAGAATATAATGCATTTTATTATACACGTCTGTAACAATCCTTCCATCACATACTATCAGGGCTCAGCCCCTGATCCTTCAGCATTGCAGCATATACAGCTTTATACAAAAGCTGTCCTACCAGCCAGAAAGAAAAGCCAGTTACTTCAGAGTGGGGAATAAGCTGGCTAGAAACAGGTCTAGGGTCCAGGGACCTGGCCAGATTTTGTCGTGTTTTTCTTCTTTCCAAAGCTGAGAAATAGAAAGTCTCAGTCCCGCCTGGCTTCCTTGGGAAGGAGGCATGAGCTCCCTGGGCCATGTGCTGTGTCTGCAGGAAGTAGTTTACTGGGAAGAGCTTCACCCCACAGTCTCTTCCCACGTCTCTGAGAAGATCTCTGATCCTGGGATTCTGGCTGGGTCTGGTGACAACCGAGGTGCTAAACTTCTGGGGGAGAGAGCAGGGTGCAGCTCCTTAAAATGCTCCTCTTGATTTACTTTGGCATTTGTGAAATAGCCGTTGTTTCCCCTGCACTGGCACCGCAGCTAACCTCCATGACCCCGGGGCAATCTCTTCATCACCCTGCACTTCAACTTTCCCTATGTGAAATGAAAATAACGACAGTTACACACCGCTCTAAAGCTAGCTGGAATCTACTCATAATAAGAGTCAGAAATTAGTATTCATTGCATGTCTTATATATGTCTTATGCAAAGTCTGTTCACTTTGGGAGGGGATTAGTTAAATATTCAATTGCAGTGCCTATGGCTTTTTGACAATCTGTGGGACACAGGTACTGCAGCTCCTAAGTCGCCAGTAGGTTGGTCAGTGGAAACTGGGCGCAGCAGACAATTTGCCTGAAAAAGTCATTGGCCTGCTGTCCCTGGATAATATATAACTAAAAAGTGCTGTAGATTGAATGCTTTTAGGTACCCTTCAGCAGTGACAACTTCTGTTTGATTTCAGGGATGTGCCCAGTCTAGAACTGCTATTGCAAAATATTTAAACAATGGGAGTTTGATGACAGAGCATGAATGAGATCTGCACATGGGTGACGAGAGTCCCTTTTTTCCCTTCCTGTGCAGTTTCACTGCAAAGCCAGGCATGTGTCTGAACTGCATTCATTTCAGAGCAGACTGGGGGGGCACAAGCAGTGTGAACTGGTGTCCATCCTTTCTTCAAATGGACCATCTGTTATTGCTGCATATTGCAGCACTGATGCTGTGATGTCATCTGGCACCACTGAAAGCAGTCGTTAGAGTATATAGAAATGTATCTGGGAAAGAAGACAAGTTAACTATATGTTATCTCCCATTTTACAGAGGGGGAAAACTGAGGCACAGGTGGTAGAAAGGAGCAGTGTTTCAGCTGGCAGTAAAAGGTAGGAATTCACGAGTTCCAGATTCATGCACATCTTACTATTTCTACTTGTTTATTCATTGCAAAAAAGATGCATATTCAAGAGGTTTCAGCTCCTTGCCCAATGTTCTACACAGCTATAACAGTCTATGGCTGTTGCTGGTCATCCCCACTCCATATGTCTGTTCTGTCCTTCCCAGACCAGTCCACACTGGTCAGGTGGATGATCAAAGAATGTGATATGTGCAGACTTGTCTTTGAACCCCTCCTCCTCCTTGAAGAGAGACTGCATGGACTTTCATTGGCAGTGGTCAACTGCAGTCTCATCCAAAACTGCGCATTTGCAAGATTATGTGATTTTATCACCTTGTCTCAGTTTTCTCCTGCAAAATGCAAATAATATATAATTACTTATCTTTTACACGTATTAAGAGGATAAATTAGATGCACCAAGATCATGCTCTTTGTATTTAGAATGGACAGAATTGCAGTGCTTAGCCCTGTTCTCTTCATATTGCTTAGCAGCAATTTAAAATAGTATTAGCTAATGCGAGGCAAATAAATGATGGGTTATAATCACATTCTTTAATCATGGAGGCTTGACTAGGCATCCCACAATTTCACTACGAGTTGCTAGGCATCCCACCATTTGGAGTAAAAAGCACCCAAATTGTAGAGAGCCTAGGAGCAGCAGTTTGTACATGGAGATATCTGCCTACAGTGCTGTGTGCTTATTATTGATATGGTACTGTGTTGTGGGGATGGAGCACTTTGGAAGCAAAGTAGCTTAAGCAGCATGGAGTTATGCTTAAATTACATTGATACACTTTTACCAATACATGCCATATTAGTGCAACTTTTCCATATAAACAAGGCCTAAGATGCACATTTTATTTGACACAGTTCAGACTAGGGCTGTGTGAAGCTTCAGTTACCGATTTGATTTGGAGGCGATTCAGCAGCCAAATCTCTGAATCTGAATTGAATCAGGAGACCCGTTAATCTCTCCGAATCAAATCGGAAGCTCTGATTTGATTTGGAGAGATTTGACGATTTGGACGTAGACACAGCTTTATATGTTTTTTCTACATACCTCAAGGTACCAGGCAGTTTGTGAATGCTGAGATGGTGGGGCATATGAAGCATCCCATGACAGTGTGGGGGGGGCCCCCAGCGCACTTGGTGGCAGACCCAGAAGTGGCAGTGCACTTGGTGGCAGACTTCTGGGTCTGCCGCAGAACATGTGGGCCGCCCCCCCCCCCCCCC
>NW_017729032.1:204643043-204654033 GCF_001723915.1 Gavialis gangeticus
CTCCTGTCCACAACCAATCACTGAGCCGGGGAGCACAGGAGGGGTCCCCCATGTGCATGGCAGAGGACCTAGAAGTGGACCAGAAGTACTTCCGGTCCACTTCTGGGTCTGCTGTTGAGCATACAGGGCCCCCCACATACTCCTGTGAGACACTCCATCTGCCCCACCATCTCAGCATTCACAAGCTGCTCCTGGTACTTTGAGGTATGTAGAAAAAACATATAAAGCTGTGTCTATGGCCAAATTGCTGATTCACCGAATCAGAATCAAATCTTCAGATTCAGATTAATCAAATTGGGACAGTGATCTGAATCGGTGAATCAAATCACTGTCCCCGAATCAGGCCAAATCCAAATCCAAATTGAATATGCCCTGCTTCACATACCCCTAGTTCAGACATCTTCACCCAAGGGAATATCTTGGGAGAGAGAAGGAGGTTCAGTTGTGGAGTTCCACTCTTCTTTGATTTCTGCTCCTCTCAAGCTTTAAAACCAACTTCCTGGGAGGGGCAGTGGCATTTCTATTCAGGCAGTGCTGAGAGAGTTAACTGACAATGGCTCATTATCTCCCTGATTTTTGCTAAGCTCTCTCCACTCTACAAGTGTTAACAACACTTACTTTTTTAAATGTCTTGATGTTCCACTATTTAAACTGTCCTTTTTTCTGTAATTTTGCTGACTGTTAGCCATTCCTGGTAATGTCTCTCTTTGTTTCACAGCCCTGTAGATTGTTTCTAGGACTAGCTGAAAACCTTAATGCAGGTGTGGTAATATTAACTCAGATGCAAAAATAACTGACAGTGAAGAACTGGAGGCACTGTCAAGATGCTCAAGAAGGCAAGATTTTGTTTTATGAAACTGAATAAGGCATAAATTTAACTATGATGACTACAGGACTAATAACGCTATATCTTTTGATTATTCTGACTATTTCTGCTTAGTTTGTTGTGTTTTTTGAAACTTTATCTATATCTAGCAAATTAATGCACATTCCAATAGCTATATTTGTTTTTGCATTGATCTTAAAATGAATAATATAGTGCTAGCTCTCTAGCATATTAGTAAAGCGTCTAGTTTCTCTTTCATGGAGAAAAATGTGTTGTGCAGTGCTATATGTGATGAGGTGCTACACCATCTGCACCCCCCTGTTCAAAATCCTAGATCTGCCCATGCCTTCACACCACAACAAAACCAGGTAGGAACTAGTCTTCCAGACTCCTTCCACTTCAGACCCTGTCCTAATACCTCATCTTTCCCATAAGCTAAAAAAACAAAGGAGCCCTGTGCGGTTTCCTGAGGCTCAGCAGACTCATGCTATTCTGAACCAAGAAACAGAGTGGGTTTTTTCTGTTACATCAAAGTGGTGCTGGTTTGAGCACTGTTGAGCTTGCTGATTTCCACAGCTCGAGATCTGTGCCAGATAAATGTTATCTTACTTACTTACTTACTTACTTAATTTGGGACTGGAAATGGATGTGCATAGCAGGAATTAGAAACATTCCCTTCCTTTGCCTTTATTCTTTCCTGGTTTAAAAGACAGGGTGAATTAAACAGACCCAGAGAAAAGAAGGATGTTGCCTTCTCATACCACAGTCACTCTTCCGTCCAAGCAAGACCATGCTCTCCATGCTTTTATTGAATGAATCCACTAGATTTGTAGGAAGCCTGAGGCTTAATAATTTTTCAACATTTTGATGAAAAGTAGCTCTTAAAATGCAATGAAAATTTTGAAAGGTATGAAAATATCCATTTCCTTTTTTTCCCTGGCAACATGATTGTAAGTGAAAAATGTATTTGGAAGTAATCTGTAGCAGCAAAAAAAATGGTCTGCTTCAAATGGGAATGAAAAATTTTTACTTTACATTTTGTGTTACCTTTCCATTTCTCCCTTTTTTCCCCTTGGAAAAAATGAAGGGCTAAAAACAACCCAGAAAGAAAAAAAAATGAAGGCTAAAAAGAGTGGCGATAGGGAAGGAAACCCAAAATGATTTCAATTCCCTTCAAATTATTTTGAATCAATTTATCAGGAAAAAAATAACATTCAAAGGAAACAAAAATTCTTCATGTTTCTGCATGAAAATAATTCTTATTGTTTGACTAGGCCCCAAAATAATTTGTCAATGGAACAATAGCCAGAATGAAACAATGGCAATTGTTGCTTTTCCACATCTTCTAAGGATTTAACACGCCCACAGCCTTTCTTTGCTTCTTTGGTTTATCCTGACACCCCAGCTGCTGCAGCTGAAGAGAAAGCCTGCTGTTCTGAAATCCTCTGACTCTCTTTATTCTGGAAAGCAGCTAAATTAAAAAGTCATACTCTGTAGGGGTATTGTGGCCAGAAAAAAAAGAGGCCAATTTTAGTCTTCAAGAAACTGAAACGCTGATACAAAAGGCCACCAAATACTATCAGCTACTGTTTTGGCTGCAACAGTTGAAGGAGACTCTGCCAAGAAGCTTAAAGCATGGAACAGGATCCTGCACTTTAGTACGTCAATGCTCATAGGGACTAAAAGTGGGAGAGAGGGATCTCAAGCCCAAAGAGAAGGGGAAAAATGATAGTGAAAAGAAAGTTGGCAGAGCATCAGACATCTGTTCAAGCAAGTGTTTGAGAGTTATTGCAACCACTCCTTTTCATAGACCTGGGCTTGCTAGTTACTAGCACTCCCTACACAAGCCATACAAGCTAACAGGCAGAGATATGATATCTTAAAAGGAAAAAAAACCATAGCTTAACATCAAGGAAAATTTGCAATAGCAGTTGGCAGTTGACTGCTCACAAATGCCAACTGCATGTAGTCTCATGAACCATTCATTCAACAAAGCAGCTATTTATTCGTAATCACAATTATAGGCATCTCGTAAGTACACATGACCGCAATTGAAACAACAACTGCGTACAAATGGCTGAATTCATTTGACAATGTTGGGGCAGAGCAGCAAATTGCTGGCTCCATCCCAAGCAAAAATATGTTTAAAGAAAAAAAAATCTTCCTTCAAAATAAAACAAGAAGCACTTTCACTGCATAATGTTCCAAAGGAAAAAGATGTTCCCACAGTATTTTTCTTGGATTTGTGAGATCATTTGTGTGTCCAAACAGTTCAAAGGATTAAAAAAAATTGTAGACTTACTTTTTTGGCATCAGAATGTCAGATTTTATTTCAAATGCATGATGAAAGCAGAAGTGGGACAAACCAGATGCACTCATCTAATGTGAAAATAGCACAGTGGGGAGGAACTCTGAAAATCAGGTCAGTAAATGGGAAAGAATTGTTAAACTGTTAAGAGAGCTGTTAAAACAGGAAGGCAAATCATCTCAAAGATCATAATGTATGCAGAAATAAAAGAAAGCTTGCTCGACCAATTACCTGTTAAAGAAATAAATGCTTATAACAATGCAATAAAAAATACAATATGACATCTTGCGGCAGGGACAGAAGTTTGTCATGTTGTTTGGGCTCCAGCAATTCTAATCTGAAAGGAAAGGTCTGCCACTTTGGAAAACTCTGCCTAGTTTTTTTGAGAGGAAGTATGCTTACCCACATTGCTCAATGGTTTTTACTGAACTTCCTGAGTGAATGCAAAAAGCCTAGTGGGGTGTGAGGTGGCAGCAAAGGACTAGATAGAAGGCTACTATAATTTCTCCCAGGGAACTGGGATAACTTATTAAACCCAGGGCTGGGGGAGATCAAAACCAAGTTTTATGCTACATTGGCACTCCAGACCGTACCAGGCGCTCTTCACTATTAAAAAAAGAGAAAAGTCAGGCCCTATGTTTCTGGATGTTTGTAGTATGTGACTGATATTTCCAGGTAACAGCAAGGAGAACGTTTTTCTGGAGGTGATGGCTATTCTCGATGTTCTGTTACGGTTTCCACCAGTGCAGAATCTAGTTGATATATACCTGATGCTAATGTTTCTGGTGGGAATATAAATTTAATCCTGCAATTTGACCTATTTTAACATGCTGTACCTGCATGGGGAAATTCATGAAGATATTAAATGCATCCATGTTCTTTGTATATTTCACTTTTTTTTTTAAAACTCTGAGGTCTGTCTTCCCTAAGTATTTCTTATAGCCACTGAAACAGCTGCCTTTTCAGATGGCCAAGTTCCCTCGTGTAAGTTAAGGTTGCCTTCACTCTAGCCCATTTCTCACCATAGGCACCACCAGGCTTCTTCTGGCATTTCCTGTGTACAATAAAATCAATGAAAATGTGGATTTAACACACTCCTTGGGGAAAAAAAAATGAATGGGGATATACAGTTTGGCAGACTGTTTCTACCAGTTTTTAACAGTCAGGTGTTAGTGCCCTCATTCAACAAACTACTTAAGCATGTGCTTAAAGATAAACACAAGTGTAAGTTCCCTTGACTTCAGAGTGCTCAAGTGCTTTGCTGATTTGCGGCCTAAATATCTAAGTCAAGATGTTCAAAAATAGGCATATAACATTAGGATTCATAATCTCTAGTTATGTACCTAAAAAAGGCTGATTTTCAAAAGCAATAATCATCCCTTGATATCAGTTGTTACTACTTATTTTCTTGTAAGAAAATCAGTTCCCCAAACTGGCAGAAGGTTATCTTTTGAGGGAAAGGAAATGTTCCTATACTTTTTATGGCCTTAATCTTGGATCAATTTCTGTCATGAGTAGGGACCCACTTAATTCATGGTTTTGCAGATTTCATGGAAACTGAAATCTGGGATTGTCTGCAAAAACCCACCAAATCAACAAGAAAGAACTTAATCAATATAAAATGCTGGCTCCTCAGGTGCTGGCTGGCAGAGTTGCGCAAAGGGCAGCAGACAAGATGGTGGCTGCCCTCTTGTCTCTCCTTCCCCCAGGCCTCTCTGCCAATCTGTGCCACGGGGCGGGGCTGCTGCAAAATGCCCATGAAATTGTCTCTGCGCACTGCAAGCAGGCTGTGAAAAACCCTTTGTCTCACTGCAATTTACATAGGTCCCTAGTCATGAGACTTCAGTCACACTAAAAAAAAAGAAGAGAAGATTGGGATTTGGGATTTCAGTGAATTCTCTCTTATTTGAACCTTTATTTTAGTACAACCCAGGCACTAGAGGTGAACTGCTCTGAGTATTCAAGTAATCTACAGATATTCTAGATAATAGCTTGTGCATGGAGTGTGAAATCATCCTTGATTTCCATCCAGTCAGTGCAGATTTCACCTCCAGGATCCTAGCCCAGTGTTGTATAATGCTATGTGAAATACCTAAGGGGATCTCTCTGTCTGTCTCTCTTGTTTGTTGTTTCATTTTGTCATTTCATTTATTCTGTCTCTCTGTCTGTCTCATTGTTTCCACAACTTACCAGCTATCTATATCCTGTTCTACTTTTCCCCAGGTGACAAGTACTCACTTGTGTTTTTCAATGGAAGGAAAAATAAGGTTTGGAGAATGTACAATGGGGGTTTAAAAAATTATAACTGTGGTCAGAAGGTATTTTGGGGAAATGGGAAGTGATTTAGGTGGCAATGAGGAACCTGCCAGAGAGTTCCTCATCTCAAGCTGCAGAAGAGCTTTCTTTTAAATTAGAATTTTAAACATTTTTATTATAATTCATTTTTTTTCTTCCCTGTGTTAGGTTGCCTTACCATTTCTCATGCCTACTGTAACCACAAAATCTGCTTAGCTTCATCATGACTCATGGTAACTAAGGCTGCCTGACTTTGCAGTCAAGAGCCATGACAAATAGTACAAGTAAAATAATAATAAAATTACTGCTTAGATTTGTTTTCCCCATCCTGGCTTTCCTGTAAGATGTAGCATAAACAGAATATAGGGCTGTATACTGCAGTAAAATCTTTCTACTGGTTGTTGTTTGGACTGATTTGCATAGCTCTTGGTTCTGCCAATATAAACTTTATATCATGCCTTAACTGGTTTCCCATATACCAAACAGTGTAAATAATGAAGACCGGGGGAGGGTCAGTACAGGTCAGTCTAAATCAGTAAATCAGAAAAACTAAGCAGATCTGAAGAGGTTTACAGCCAAATTTTTACTGATGTTGGACTTTGACCAAGTCATTTTCCAAACACTTATTACAAACCGAATAGGAAGCGGTGCATTTCCTGCCATTGAGCTACTTTAGCACGACCAACTTGCTCATTATTTTTGTCTTCATTCTCATAGCTCTAGTAATTCATAACAGAGGAAAAACAGCCTTCCCTTTCTCCCTCACTCATTTATTTCTGCTTCCTTCTACTACAACTTTACTTCTGCTGCTGCTCTTTCCATTCTCCTCCTTTCTGCCAGGAAGTGCAGTCAAAACACAACAGCCTTCACCCCAGTAAGCTAAAACGGGACTCAGCATGGATGTAGGGGTTTACTGCATGACTGGGTCTTGGGTGAGGTGCATGACTGAAGAACTCCAAAACACAAGAGACTCTTGTTCTGGATCCCAGTGGTAAAGTGTATTACAAAACTCTACCTGAAGGCTGCCGTGCTAAGGCAGTGATGTAACCCCCTCTGTTCTTTTCCACTCTTTCCTGAACTTCCATATGCACTATTTATTTTTCTCTGTGTTTTGTAATTCTGAATTGTTTACTGTGAAAGTATTTTGCTTGTGCAAGGCAGAACTTGCCTTTATTTTCTTCCTCAGTGGCTGGATTTTTGCTGTTACTTGTAGGAAAGAACTGGAAGGTGAAAATAAAATAAGGGTTAATTAAAAAAAATTAAAACCTTTGCCTTGTTTTTGCTGATCTTATATCGGTTTCCATGGAAATGGAAGCAGAACAAGCCAAGAGCAGGGTAGCCAATTTCAGCTGTTGGCTTTCAGTTCTTGCTTCTGTTTCCATGGAAATAGATGCCAAATCAGCAAAAAATAAGGTAACTGTTTTAAAATACTACATTTTTTAAAAGCTTGTCCTTATTTAACCTCCATCAGAAAGAGTGCTGTAGGAGCAGACAGGCAGCAACTGAGAGTGAAAACTTGCACAGTTTTCAACTGCAGGTTGCCTATTGAAATAAGCCAGGAGCAAATTTATAAGCCTAGGGTAGATTTTAGGAGCTTGTTGTAACATTCTTTTTTGGGAGAAGATGAGAATATGAGTATTTTTATTTATCCGAATCGTGCAAGAATTGTGCCTCACCTCAGCCACTTCAGAAGCCTTTTTTCCTGAAGCTTTAACACACAAACTTAGAGCTGATTGAAAAATGAGGGAGGGGAAGGGGATTCAGGATCATTTTAAAGAATACTTTTTCTGTTTTCCCATTAATTTGCTCTTAAAAGCTTCATCAAAAATTTAAAAATATATAGCAGTTCAACCAAGCAATATGCAGGAACAAAGGGAAAAATGTAACAAAAATGCTCATTTTTCTTTATCTGGAACTATGGCATTTCAAAGATCGGAAAATTGTTGACCAATTCTAATAGGGTCCTACTTTAAAGATAGTTTCCCTTAAACATAAGAAGGCTATTAATTGGGGCCATTACTATGAGGGTATGGCAGCAGGGATTTTAAGGTGATGTGCTGTGTCTCCAGAAGCTTGAGTTTGAGCTGTGCTCCAGACTTGGGTCAAAGTTTACTTCCTTTTTACTCAGGTGTAAATGGGGTCCAGGGCATTTGGGCTAGGGTGGCAAAGGCAGCTAGCTGTGATGCCAGCCATACTTCTGCCTTCTGACTCTTGGCTGCAAAATCAGGCATACCTTTGAGTTCAAGTAGCACTGGGGAAAGAAGGAGCATTATTTTGTGTGGACAGAAATGAAACACCATAACATTGTTTTTCATCTTGAGTTGGCTGGAGGTTGGTCTGTTCCCAAAGTCCCACTCTGTGCCCCCTCAGCTCTACTCTACCTGGCTACGATGCCTGATCCAGAACAGATGACCATGCCATAGGTTTGATGCAGACTGTTCTCTAGCAATAACTTAGCTCTGGAAACCAGAAGCACCAGATATTGAAAAGAAAAGAAAAGAAAAATAGTTGCTGGCATTTGCAGTGAAAATAAATGACATGTTAACAAGTTTTAAAACATCATTTCTTCACTTGCAGTATATTGACTTGCTTTTGAATTATATAAACTTTGATCTTGCAAAGACCTGTGCTCATCCTTAACTTTTTGTGTTTGCCTCAGGGGGATTACTCACAGTGCAATAAACTTAAACATATATATCATCCTTTTCAGGATCAGGGCCATGATGATGTTCAACTTAGGTGTTGTAAAAAGAAATTTTCTGATGGCTTTTTATTGGCATTTGTTTAACAACTGCTTCCCTCCTCCAGATGATAATCTTTAGAAAAAGGCCAAAAAAAAGGAGGGTTTTTTTTTAAAGGCTCCTTTTAAAGCACTGCGGCGTATGGTGATTGCTTTGTTGCATGTGACTGCATTAGAATGCAAGAACCTCGAGCCTTTGGCATTAGCTTTTGATTAACTCATAGAGGGAACTAAAGAGGAGTTATCTGCCAGGCATTTCTAAAATAGCTCTGAGCACTATGGCACTACTCAAGGGATTGTGATTGCAAACTGTGTGAACAATGAGTGATGCAACCAAAAAGCATTTATGGCAAGGTCTGACTTGTGGTCCTTGTAGCAAAATCACAAGCCTGCACTTGCCACAAGTTTCTCAACATTTGCAAAATAACCTAAAAGCTTTTGCTTCATCAGGGCATTCACTGGAGTGCTGGCAGCATGGCCCTTCTCCTTGTTAACTCATGGCTGTACTGTGCTCTGGATCTACTCTGTGGCCACTGACATCAACGAGTTGTGAATAAGCACATGGTATAGTCTGTGTAAGGTGACAACTGGATTCAAACCTAACTTTTCCTTCAAATCAAAATGAATGCTATTCACACAGATACCTACTTTCTAACTTTCTGCTGTAAGCAGTCCTAAAACCACGTTCCCCGGTGGTGTTTAGGGATCTCTGGTGTGATAGGCTTGTCCATTCAAAACTTCTTATACTCCAAGACCCTCCTGGTAAAGGGGCATAGAAGGAGAAGGAGGTGTGGTCCAGCTGGAGCCAGAAGACTGAGCTTATAATGTTCTTGGCTCTGGTCCTGCTGCACCATGTGGCTGTGGACAAGTCCATTCATATTCTTGTTCCTCTCTTACCTCAGCATGCGGTCGCAACACAATGGGACCTCAACCTTAATGCTAGTGTTATACAAACAATAATAAAACAAACCTGACTGAGGAGGCTGTGTGAACCTTATGCTTCAAAATCAGCCTTGACAGCAATGTCAGTTTTGTCCAAGGATTATTACAACTTACCCTGACAACTTGCCTGTCGAATTCTGTTCTTGTGATTCTTCTCTCTCTTGATGCCTGCGAGATTTCCAGGCTACGACTGAGATGTATTTTGTTTTTTAATCTGTTTCATAGCGGTAATCACAAGATAAAAATATCACATGGGTTTTGTCTTGACTCCCTGACTGGCCAAGGCTATGCTGTGTGTGCCTGCTACCAGCCACCTGCCAAACACTTGATCATTTTAGTATAGGCAATAATGAATTTCATTCTGTATATTTCACCTTTAAAGACCTGAGACGTATATTTTTCTTAGCACCCATGGGAATTTGAAGCACTGTCATTACAGAACAGGATATGCCTTTTGCAAGTGGGTCAATAAGATGTTTTCTAGGAAGATGTTCCATGCATTATTTAGCATTTACAAAGCAAAAGATAAATAGAAAATAAGCAAAGGAGGTTTTATTCCTGTAATTAGTTTCAAAGGGGAAGTTCTCTAGTGTTTTTTCTGCTCAGAAGTGACAAGGTACAAGATATAATAACAATGATCTATCTTCATCATAAATCAGTACCAAGGAGGAAATTGGATTTTGTGTTTTCTACTGGCTTGTGAAGCAAGATGTTTTACTCAAAAGCTAATGTGTATTCTGACTGTACTTTAAGAAAATGCAATTATAAAAGGTACTGGCACATTTACATGAGAAGGAGTGGGATGTATCTGAACTTGGTTTCCAGGGAGATGGGCATTCAGAGCCGGCCGTAGGGAAAATGGCACCTTGGGTGAACTTATATTTTGGTGCCCCCCCCTGCTCCCTCAAAGTCAGCAGCATTGCTGCAGGCAGAGGCACAGAGCACAGTCCAGTCTGGCAGGGAGCCAGAGCGGCATGGTGCACCAGGCAGGCAGATGAACAGGCATTGTTGCTGTTGGAGCAGTGCCACCCTGCCCACACATGTCCTACCCAGTTCCTCCTGAGTAGCAGCTGGAGGTGGGGGGCAGGCTGGGCTGGGCACTGCTCTTTCCAGGGGCCTGCATCAGGCATTGGATGATATTCAACTACTTTCTTTTCTGTGTTTGTATTGGCAGCTTTACAGTATATAATATACTTTTAATCAGTATTGAATTAGCATTGTTGACTCTGTCCTATACACAATGCTGGTTGGGTATACGGTTCACACAGGTGATCGTGATTCTCTTTCACCATAACACACAGGAAAGTTTCACAATCATTTACAAATTGTATTTGCCAACATTCTCAAGAGACTGACTCATGCACAGTAATCCTGAAGGTTACTCTGTGATATGGATACGGTATGTTTATAACTGCTTGTACATCAAAGTTTTGTGCATACCTTCTCGGATTTTTAATCACCATCCCTCTCATGTGACCTATGCCTCACCTTCATGCTAGCCTTCAGGCCTGGACTCTAGGGGTGCTAGTACACTTGACAGGGTTTTAGTCCTTAGGGTTGTGTTCTATACCCCCTAAATTGAACTAGTGAGTTTTTAATTGAAACGGTGCGTTTTATTTTTCCGTTACTGTGTATATGTTGTTGTCCTGGTGGCAGCAGGTGCCTGTTGAAGGTGGAAGCAGTGAGGGGTCCTATCCATTTTTTTTCTGGTGGAGCCTGCCCATCTCTCCCTTGCCCAGGGGGCCATTAATCTCTGCCATTAATCTGTCAGCTTGGTCCCCAGCTGCAGGAGAGGTGGGCAGACTCTGCAGAAAAAAAGGATCAGGCCCCTTGCCGCTTCTGCCTTCAGCAGCTCCTGGACACCTGGGCCCCCCCCAGG
>NW_017729032.1:204659033-204666850 GCF_001723915.1 Gavialis gangeticus
AGAGGTGGGCAGACTCTGCAGAAAAAAAGGATCAGGCCCCTTGCCGCTTCTGCCTTCAGCAGCTCCTGGACACCTGGGCCCCCCCCCAGGAATGGGCTGGCTTGCCCCTGGGGCAGTGCAGAGAGGCGGCAGGATGGTGGATGGATGTGCTCGTGGCTGGAGAAGGTGGCAGGGACCGTGTACAGGGCGCTGAAAGCCGAGGTGGACTTGGGGAAGCTAGCAGCCCTCCTGGGTGGCCCCATGCCTTGTGCACCATCCCCGCTGCCTTCTCCGGCCACCAGCACACACAGCTGCCCTCCTGCTGCCTCCCTGCACTGCCCTAGGAGCAAGCCAGCTCATTCCTGAGCAGCCCCAGGTGTCTTGCCAGCCACAGGAGCCTGCTGAAGGCAGAAGCAGTGAGGAGCCTGATCCTTTGTTTCTGCGGAGCCCGCTCCCCCCTCCTGTGGCCAGGGGGTGAGCTGATTAATGGCTGCAATGTTCCAAGTTGCAATGATGCAAACTCATTTAAAACCCCCCAAACTCACATACATGTAATGTGTGATGCCATTGTGGTAGGATAGGAAGAGTTAGGGATAAGGTTCCATATAGCTCTTTTCAGAGATGATCTTTAATTAATTTATTAATGATCTTTAATCTATTAATTAACTAGTTCTAGATCCAATTTTGAATTCTCTTGGCTTTTATGGAAACAATTCATATATAACTCTACTGAAGAATTAATTATATATGGTAATTCCAAACACAAAACTGATGGTAATGGCACCTCTTCCTATGGATGTAGGCTTTCTAGGGAGGAGGACATGGGTACATCTCTTCCTACATGGATGTAGGTTTTCTAGGGAGGAGCTTATTATCTAGATCAGGGATGTCAAACGCATCTGGCCCTGTAAACCAGATGAGCTTTGTGGGGGTCAGTCCGCAGGCTGGATCAGGTCCACAGACCCGCTGCTCTCTCCTGTCCTCCCCACAAACTTAATGGTGGCTCTACCACATGCAGAGCCCCCTTTGGGATGATCCAGATTCCACACTTCCTGCTCCAGCTGCTTTGGGACCCACACTGCAGGTAGCATTGCAGGCAGCATGTGGCCTGGACTGGTTGGAGCAGGTGTCACTTGTGGTGCACATCCCAGAGCAGCTGGGGCCTGGCTGACACGTGGCATGTGGGACAACTCAGACCCAGGGGCCAGCCCCGGGAGCTAAGTGGCAGGACACTGCAAGCCAGTTCCAGACCTGATCCAGATCAAGATTTTTTGCATGTCCTTTAGTACTGTATTCTTGAGACAACTGCTGCTATATAAAGTCTTCTGGTGATCTCTTAGTTATGAGTGAATGAAAATAATTTGAGTGAATTTCTTGAAGGAACATCTCATACAAAGAATAATGATATTCTTAATCTTACCTTGGAAAATTCTTAATCTTACCTTATATTGGAAAATTATAAGGGATATAGTGTTCCTTATTAGAAATATATAATGAGTATTCTTGTATTTATCAACTTAAATTATTTGAGTGATGGTTTGACTCAAGAAGGATAAAACATTCTTTGTCAAACAGCGAGATGATTCTTTCCTGGTGTGCATCTGCTTCATACTTGTGTCTTTATACTTCAGTTCAGAAAGCCATTACTCATTGTAACATGTTAATCTGCTACCTAGTATTTGATCATTGAGGTGTGTTGCATTGTGTTAAACAATGAATGATTCAAAGAAAGTGACAAAGAAACACTGGCTCTGTACCACAAATAGTGCTATGCCGCCAGCGAAGAATATAGTTGAGATTTGTCTGTTTCTTCTAGCTGGGAAGGGACACTGAACCAAAGTGCATAAAGGAGCAAGATTCATGGATTTACAATAAATAAATAATAAAATAAATAATAAATTTACCAGTGTCTGTGGCATTTACAAGCTATTTTTTCCCTTTATAATTCATTGGGTTTGTGCAACATTATAGTATTTTCTGCCTGCCCCCCCAAGTTCTAGTAAGCATTTTTGATTGCATTCTTTCCACTTTCTCCACAGTTAATGCCTGTTGGAACTTAGCTCTGCTTTCTTCTCAGTGCCTTTTTTCTTATATTTATTCGTGCCTTGTCTCTTTTCCTTAATGGGCCCTTACTTCTGAGTTTTAATTATCCTGGAGCCAGCTTGTGAAATTAGTTTATTTTTTGTCATGTTTTGTACATATATTTCTTCATTGATTGCTGCTGTATAACTTGGATAGAGAAGGGGTTCTTCATTTTAAATGCAATATGTGTGCATATGTGTTTATATTATAAATAATATTTATATATATAATTATATTAGCATTAACCACCATAGGAATAATAAAGTATATTCAAAGAAAAGACGTACATAAGAGTGCCATCCCTTTTTCTTTAAAAACAGAAAAACAACTTCCAGAGATGAAAAGGTACGATAAACCACATTATCAATAATAATAAAGCTCAGAAAATCACCTTTTCTCGCATGTTTAAATTTAATGCTAATATAGATGAAATACTTTTGATTGATAGGAAACACTGCCAGAATTTATATAAACAATGCAATTCTATAAGAATTACATAATACAGGGCTTGATATACAATAGTAACAAAATCTTTGATATACAAAAGCAACAAAATCTAAATCAAACAAAATCTTTAAAACATCTAATTAATGCACCAAAATAATGTTAATTCTATGAAGTAACTAAGAGATATTAAAAGGAACCCACCGACCCTAGGCATGTGGTGTGCTAGCTAATGCTATTAAAAAGAACCAGTCTGTAAATAAGAAGTACATTTTGCAAAATAGTATATACAAATTTTGTTCCTTTTTGTTGTTGAACTTTGAGATTTCAACATTCTGAGAGCCAAATGTTATGGCTACTTGCTTGAATTTGTACAAGTTTGTAATGAGAATATCAATAAGCTTTTCTATCAAAACTGGAAAGCCAATCAATCAAAGTCAAAATCTCCCACATTTTTTATTATCATTCTGTAGTCTTAAGAGAACAGCTTCTCTCTGTTTAATTACTGCACTGTTCCTGTTCTTTCCTTGCAAAAGGCAGAACAATGTTTCATCTTGTCCAAGAAAGGAGACATACTTTATAAATCAACCATCTCTATAGTGATCCAAAATAGAAGCCTGGATGGTTCCCTACACTTTGAAGTGAACAAACTCCTGTTCAGTCTTAATAATATCTCTTATTCTTCAGATTCCAGACAATGTCACCGTTACTTATGGCGAATAACACCTTACATCATAAGTAATTACACTGACTATTTTTAGAGAAAAGTGTTACCCTCTATGGATAAGTGTAATGGAATCTAGTCCTAAGATGCTCTGAAGTTCAATTGCCTTCCTGTAGTAATGAAACTTACATAGCTTACTGTCATTCTCTTGACTATAGATATCACATTCAGCCTCAACACTAAACCTATTACTTAGATCACTGCAAATCCCCTTCAGTTAGCAGTAACAAATGGTCTCATTACTGTGCTGTTTTGTTAAAGTTAAAAAATTAGTTCATTTTGGCAAGATTTCTTTAAAATGAAATGAAGAGTTCCAAAAATGTTGAAATGTCTCCTTTCTACTTTTAAAGAATGACATTTTGATTGTTCATCATAAAATTACTTTTTAAATTAAATGAATTGGTTTAATATTCAAATATTAGAAATAGTTAAAGCAATAGAGGAGAATGAGGTGTTTCTTGGCCTGAAATTATTTTTTATTTCATTTTGCAGGAAATTTCCATTATTTTGTTTTTGTTTCACTTCAGCATGAAAAACATTTCATAATCATGGAATTTTATGCAAAACAGAAAATCTGGTTCCTGGCCAGCTCTAGTTTCAATTACATTTAGTGTGTGGTACCACTCAGTTACTGTGAGAGTGCAAGCATTTTTAGAGGTAACAGTTTTTTGTTTTCTTTCTAGTTCATTGCTTACTGAACTAGAACTGCACAATAAAATGCTTTCCTTGACTGTCTGCTACTGTATTAAAAACAAATCTGACTTTTTCCTTTAGTTCTGTTATTCCCCAGCTGGAGGCAGATTACTTTTCTCCCTAACTTTTGATTTCACTTATGCTTTTCAGATTTCCCATCTAATTTAATGTAAGACTCACAAAACTGCCTTTTCTTGTTCTGAGAGGTGAGAGAGGACAAGGGAATGCCTTATGCATAAAGCTTTCAGAATTGTGTTTACTTTTGTGTTAGGCTGTAGTTTGGGAAATGGTCCAATGAAACACTGGCTTATTTTGTTTGTGGTCCTAATACAGTAAAAGCTTTGTTATCCGGCACCCATGGGGAATGGTGGGTGCTGGATTACCAAATATGACGGTTAATTGAGAGGCCCAAACAGGCATCTTTGCTTGTTGGGATTGCCACTTCTCCCGCCATGTCTGGGGCTTCACCACCCCTCCCACAGGCCCTGAGGGACAGGGAGGCAGGCTCCATGCAGCTTGCTATGCCCTGGGCCGTGGGGACTCAGTAGTGCAGGCTGTTTTGCCCCAGGTCGTGGGGGCTCGGAGAAACTGGAAGTGTCATGGTGGGTGCTTCTCATTTCACTTTACCTTACAAGCAGCTTGTAAGGTGTTGGTTAATGGAGCTTTCACTGTGCTATATTTCTTCTGTGCCAGACAACCTTTCCTCCCAGATCAGCCTGCCAAAATTGGTGTGTGTGTCTTAAGTAGAGATGCTGAGTTTTCTTTGCAGGAATGGAAGTAAACATGGATACACTCTGGCTAGGGACAGACATTACACACAAACCTGTTTAAGTGATCAGAAACTGGTTTAAACCTGTAATGGAACAGATATGCAGTGCATATAAACCAGTTTGAAAATGGCTGACACTGGTTTGAAATAAACCTGGTTGAATGTAGTATCAGATTTAACTGATTTGGGTCAAACTGGTTTATGCAATGTCTGTCACAGACCCCTTGCTAGTTTAAGATAAACCAGACTCCCCCAGCATCCTGGCATGCTCTCTGGGCATGTCGTGCTCTCTACTCCACAGCAGAGCTGGTCCCACCCCTCTGCTCCCTGGCTGCAGCTCTTGCAGAGACTGCAGGTGCAGCAGGGTCTGCCTGGCTTCCCCCTGCCCCACTCCCCCTCTCTGCTCAAGCAGGATTCCTACCCCCACCCCTCCCTCCCATCTCCCACAGCGTGGACCCCAGCCCCACAGTCCCTAGGCATGTGGTATGCTAGTTAATGCTGAGAAGTGTCTTTGTGTGCGTCTCCAATTTCACTGGGCCAGGCAGACAGAACAGTGACTGCTTAGGGCTTTTGTAGCTAATCAACAGGTCAGCTGCTAAGCTGTTTAAGAAGAGTTTGAACTAATGGAGAGAGGCTATTGTTTTGCTGATGGGGTGATAAACACTGTTATCATTCCCCCTGCTGGCTTGCTTTTCTGTCAGTTTGTTGCAGACAGTATAAAGAAGCAGGGAGGGAGAAAAAGTTCCCATCAACAGATGCATGCACTGCACCACCCCCCCTCCCCCCCCTTGTCTCAGACTGCTAGCAGGGGGCTGGGGTCTGGCACCACTCCCTCCCCTTGAGCAGCCAGCGGGGAAAAGACAGGCAGAATGTCCTGCTGGGCCTGGCCATACTCCCCTCAACACAGTGCTGTGAATGGAAGGGAGGGCTGCTCTAGTGCAGCCTCCCAGCCCCACCCCGGCTTCTAGCCTGAGCTACTGCAGGCATGTACCTGAATTTCCTCAGTCCAGAGATAATGTCTGTCCAGTTACAAACTGGTTCAGCCTAGCCAGGTTAGACTAATCTGCACAGGTTGAATTGATTCAGGCTCAGGCTTTTTGAATGTCTGACCCTAGGCTATAAAACAGTTACTGGGTTTCTTCCTTTGCCAGCCTCAGGGTGGGAATTTACCCTTCAGGGTTAGATCTAGTGTGAACCCTCTCACAGTCACAGCCGCTGCAGTCAGGATCCTCTGCAGTCAGTATTCAGCCATGACTGAAAAACCCCTTTTCCCCTCCATTCTGGAGTCCCAAAACAAAGGGTGTTTTGCTCTTATTTGGGAGCACAGTTATGCAAGAAGATACAGTAGCATTAGTTTGTTTAGGTTTCCCATGGCAACTCATCCTCTAATGCATTTTATTGCTGCCAGAGCTTGATATACATCCTAGTTCCACACCAGCAACCAATTGAAAGATGTAAAATGAAGAACATCAAAAAGCAGCCCAACCTCAATGTAGACATAAAGTTTATATATAATTTGTTATATGACATTATTCATCCAGTTCACTGCAATAGTCAGTAACTCATGTCTGGACAGTGCTATAGAAGGAAAATTCTTCAGTAATATCTCATTATTTTTTTTTACCCATGAAGCATGGAAGTTCCTTCTTTAACACACATGGATATGTATTGCAATATACTTCACAAATTTTAAAGAGCTGTTGCTGTATTAAAAGCTGCTCTCTGGCTTGAGTTTGATATCTTTAAGAGAATGACTAGTGATTTTGCATACCTAACTTAAAACATAATTAAGGGTCAGTTTCAGTTTTCAAGGCATCCAACAGGGTTTGAAAATGAGGCATCCTCAAGGTATCTCAAGAAGAATACCTAAAAACTGAGCACTCGGTATCACTATTCACTTTTGAAAATCTTGGCCAAGAATTACATTTTGGTTAAGTAGCTTGGCCTGTCTTCAGAGAGTGTAATACAGAACCAAATAGGTGATCTGTATTTTGATCTTGCGTCACATCTTTTTATAAAGCCACCATCTCTGGGATTGTGAGAACTCTGTGTTTTTACACTCATGATTCCTAGAACACTATAGTCAGTCACCACGACTGCTCTTACAGCATACCTCAAGATGGCACTCTTGAACTACAGAGTTTCTGTAGAGAAGCTGATAATGAATTTCTTACAGGGAGCTTTCAAAAACTGCTTGTAACGGTGAGGTTGAACCTATTCAGGAATAAACAAAGCAGTGTTCAGACAGAACAGCCACTTCAAACGTGGACAATAAAGAACTCATAGCATGGAGCTTTCACTCCTAGAATTCACAGGATTATATTTCTGCCAATATTTATTTGAAAACTATTCGTTACAATGTAAAAAATTATTGATAAAAGCTATGTTTAGTTAGCATATCACTATACAAATAAAAAAGCCTTTCAATTTGTTCCTATGATTCATTGTCTCTAGTGTTTTACTAACAAACTCCTTATGTGTCATGAAAGAAGCCTTCCATCTTACTTGTTATTTTCCTTAAGTCTGTTTAAGTGTTTTTAGGATGGGCTTTAGGTGTGGGACAGAACCTGCATGACTATCCTGGGTACCATTAGAACAACAGTTGAATATTTATCACAGATATTTAAGGTCTCAATCTGTTTCCCTCTTCCATTCATCCTTCTATTCATGGTTCTCCATCTATCTGCACGAAGGAGGAGCCCTGCAAAAAACCCACAGCAAAATTCCCTTCACCGCCCTCTGCCTGGCACCCTGTGCCAGCACTTCTACTGGGAGAGGCGGGGGCATGGAAGGGGAATAGAGGAGGAGGAGCCTGGCCAACCTTGGCTGCACCATGGGATAGCCATGTGGGAACCCTGTCAGGAGTTTATACCACAATGGAAAGGAGTCATTTTAATCTTAACTGGGCCTCTTTCACAGCTCCAACCAAGAGGCCACATAGCTACCAAGCAGTTGTAACATATTTGTTTTATAGGGGATCACTCCTGCCTCTGTGGTTCTAGGGATCCTTTCCCCATGGATATTTGGAACTGGGAGACTTTATACCATACAATTTTTATGGCTTTTAAATCCCTCCTCCCTAAAAATATGTTTTGCAGGAAATTAGAGAGACATCCTTTGTGCAGC
>NW_017729032.1:204671850-204687066 GCF_001723915.1 Gavialis gangeticus
GAGGCGGGTGCATGGAAGGGGAATAGAGGAGGAGGAGCCTGGCCAACCTTGGCTGCACCATGGGATAGCCATGTGGGAACCCTGTCAGGAGTTTATACCACAATGGAAAGGAGTCATTTTAATCTTAACTGGGCCTCTTTCACAGCTCCAACCAAGAGGCCACATAGCTACCAAGCAGTTGTAACATATTTGTTTTATAGGGGATCACTCCTGCCTCTGTGGTTCTAGGGATCCTTTCCCCATGGATATTTGGAACTGGGAGACTTTATACCATACAATTTTTATGGCTTTTAAATCCCTCCTCCCTAAAAATATGTTTTGCAGGAAATTAGAGAGACATCCTTTGTGCAGCTCTGATCCCACCTATGTGGATTTCACAGTGACAAAGGGCAGCCTGGCCCTTTTTGGATTCCCAATATCTCATTTTCCTGGAAGCTGTTTGATTGCCACAAATATTTTTCTTTTTACCATACAAAACATGGGATCTCCCATAACCTCTATGTACAGTCAGCCACAGCAATACAAAATTAGAAATGCATGAGGAGAGAAGAGAAAAAACGAAAGTGGTTGTATAGCCAGACTTCTAAACCCTGCTATTTGAGAGATAGGAAGCCAACATTGTAGGCCTGCAGTTAAGTAAGTAGATGGGATGGGGGCCAGCTGCAGAGAAATATGCAGCCAGGGAAATCCACAAGGGGTTAAAAGAGCAGCAGGGGAGGATGCCGTGGCTGCAGCTCAGGTCTTAACTACAACACCTGAGAGCAGGCAGAGGGCTGAGCCATGTGACCAAGAAGGGTGGAGTCTATGAAAAGTCTGGCTTTAGAGCCACTGGACTCCTACTGTGGGCAGAACTCCTGGGCTAGGAACAGAAGTTACATGTAAACTGTTTTAAGTGACCAGAAACTGGTTTAAACCTGTAACAGAACAAAAGTTTGGTGCACATAAACCAGTTTCAAAATGGCTGACTGGTTTAAGATAAACCTGGTTGAATGTAGTATCAGATTTAACTGATTTGGGTCAAACTGGTTTATGCAACTTCTGTTCCAGACCCTTCCTGGTTCAAGTTAAATCAGAGTTCCCCAGCATCCCAGCATGCTTTTCAGCTGGGCTGTGCTGTCTGCTCCAGTAGAGAAGGGTTGGAAAGTTGGGGGGAAGCAGAAACTAACTCCTGCCCCCTGGCAAACCCCAGCTGGGGTCTGCTGCCAGGGATAGGGGGGTAAGCCCCCCTTCCCCTGGCTAAACTCCCTTCCTCCAAGTGCAGAGCTGCCCTACCTTCCTAAACTTACTGAAAGTTAGTGCTGGCTGTGACTGTGGACTACAAATCCTAGAGACACCTGGAAGCAGGAAGAGGAAGTGATGAGCAACCCTGCAGAGTCCTGCTTCTCTGATTCTGGACCACAAATCCCAGAAACCTCGGGGGCAGCAGGAAGAGGAAGTGAATACACAGCCTGTGCTGGCTGTGTGCCACAGAGGCATGCTGTAGCACCTTCTGGCTTCTGGCCTCAGCCACTGCAGGCATGTGGCTGAAGTTCCTGACTCAAAAGTGAACGTGTGTCCAGTTGTTTCTCAATTTAATCTCTGCAGTTTAGACTAACCTACAAAGACTGACTTGATTCAGCCTTGGGCTTTTTGACTGTTTGTATCTAGCCCTGCTGACCTGAATGGCAACAGAGGGGAGCCCAGACAGCATCAGTACCTGGGGAAACTGCAAGAAGTAGCAGCTACAGTTATAGGGAACCCCAGAAGACATTTAACAAGGTGCTGTAGCTTGTACAGAGTAACACTGGAGGGCCATAAGTGGCTGATAAAGGTGGTGTGGAGGCCATAGGTAAGGGTTCCTGGAAAGCACTCTGCAGCAGGAGAGGCTAAGACCCAAATAGAGCTCTTCCATGGTTTGGGATCCAGACAGTTTTGGTGGACTGGTTCTCATGCAAGCACAAATATCACATTTTTAAATCTACGTGGTGGTTGTTTGCTTCGCACAGGTCATCAAGCAAAACATTTAACTGTCTCCCTGGCTTTTGTAATGTCTTGGTGTTCCTCATGCAGCATGTCAAGGATTTCCTACATCAGAAGATAGCCAGTCTGGATCCCTTTAACAACAGATAATTGGCTTGCAGTGAGTTTCTGAGAAACCTCTTAACATGATTTGGCAAGGGTTTCTGACTTTGTTTTGACTACTGCCCTTGGAGTGGCTTGGTTCAGTATTTCATCTGTCTATTGCTGTTTTCCTTTCTTTACTCCATAGCTCTCTCTGGACCCCTTCACACTTGCTAGGGCCTGGTGGATTTTTTCCCTCTGTATATATTGCTTCTACAGTAGGTTTCTCCTTAATGCTGTTCCTGAAAAGAGTCTGCTACTTCTTTATTGACTTTGGAGATTTATGTTTCTGGTTGTCTCTAGTGTGAGATTAGAATCCATTGTATGATAACAGGTTGTCTCTCAGACCTACAAAGCCTGTCTCTGAGGAGTTCTTTATCCACCTCCTGATTGTCACAGTGTTGGACTAGATTGTACAGGGCTGTTATGAGATTATTCACTGACTCACTCCTCTTTTGCTTGCTCATATCCATTTAAAATATCACACTGTGGCATAGCATGAAATACTCTTTTAACTGTGTAGAACTTGTAAGGCTTCTGGAAAGGATGAGATCCTGTCGCAGGCCCTACTGCTTTTCTTCTGACCGGAAAGCTAAATCGGAAGCCAGATGAAACCTCTGGAATCTGCATACTTAGAGACCATCCCTCAGGGTGCTAGGGACTGTATTCTGATGGGAGTGATATTTGGGAAAAGGCTGGATCACATGCAGCCAATTCTGCTTTTTTACCAGACCACAAGAGTGCCTACCACCCTGGAGGATGCCAGGCTGCCCAAGTGTTGAATGAACCATAAGAAGCAGCATAGCTACCTTAGTATGGGACTTTACCTTGGGCTAATTACCCATGCTGAGAAATGGGCCCAAGTGTTGCACAACTGTGGCTACAGTACACTGTACGATGTAGCTAGAGCGTAAATACCCACCTTTTTCTTTCTCTTCATTGCTTTTATGTGGAACACAGTGGGATAGTAAGGAACTCAGCTGGTGTTTTTGGGAACCAAGCCCTGCCTTCAGAATTCCTTGCTTTCCTAGCCTCGCTCCTTACTGCTACCCTAGACTCACCCTAATGAGTCCCTCTAGGCCCTTGCTGTTTTTAGGCCTGGTCTTGAGTGGCTTCAGGGAGGTGACCCCAGAGTGGAATCACTGCTGCCTTTCCTGGTTTGGCATGTGTTAGCAGAAGTGAATGAGCTCAGCAGCATAGTCTCCTAAGAGCGTCGTGGAAGTGGGGCAGAAATATCTGAGCAGTGTAGTTCATGATAGTTCCCAACAAGGAGTTAAAGGGAACAGATGCTGTTAATACAGATAGCGTATCACCTGATCTGACATGTTGCTATTTCTTACATCAGGTGATGATTATCCAAAATAGTATTGAAAGCACACTTTGAAAACTGGAAAAAAAATACTAGTTTTTGCCATCCTATAAAAATACATTGAACAGAATCACCGATGTTTTAACTTGCTTACAGACTGCTGCCGCTGCCACTGAAACCCTTTAAGGAACAGTAGCACAAAGGTAATTTTCAGATCTCTGGAGTCTGCACCTTGCCTCTTGTAAAACTGAGAGCTAACTTAGAACTACCCAACCTCCATTGGGTTAGAGGCTAACTCCAGTCTTAAGCATGGGTCTCCTACTTAACTGCCTGATTTCCTTCAAGCTTTGAACTGTTTCATATTCTTGTGACTATGGCAACATTGATTCTCCACTATGTTTTGTATATAATTAATACATCTGCAGAAATGCCTGCTTGTTTCATCTGAAGTGACTGGGAATCTGAATGAGGTCTGCAGGCTCTCAGTCATCAGTTAGGTCAAAGTGTAGCTAATATTTAGTTCTTTTAATCTTTTCTTATAAATCAGTACTCCAGTCCTGGTATTCATGTTTGTGATGTGGCTCTGAATTCCTTCCAAGTTTTCAGATTTACATTCTAATTAGGGCTTAATGAAACTAATGAGAAAATGATTTCTTGGGGGAGAGGGGTTAATTTATTTTATCCTGTTTTGAATATTCAGAATATTGCTATTCACAATATTTTAAAATCACATCACATTGGCAAGGACAGAAAGGTTCCCAATACTGGGCCAAGGATCAAGGTGCTTTCACTGTGACTCCCAATGACTAATATTAAGCATCTCACTGATTTCATTAGGCCTGTCGCAGAGTGCGGTACTTCTCAGTTACAGTAAGGTTGCCCCTATCTGTGAATCTGGCCTTCCCTGTGTAAAGTACTGCTAAACCATTTTGGAATAGGCCATTGTAATGTCAGGCATCTCAACTAGCCCCACAGATTTTAAATGGGGCAAGTTGTGGAATGGGAAGTTCTCCCTGGTGTAAGTAGTGGTATTATAATTTGGTCCTTTATAAAACAAAAGGGGAGAACCATGCTGAGATTCCCTGGCCATTAAGTCTTCCAAACAATCACCATTTATTCCACAACCTCCCTGAGGCACTGCCTGCTTCCTCTGACATTGGTTGCAGAAGATGTGTGGAAGGTCTCTACCTACACTTATTTATCTGGCTAGTAGCCTTAAGGAAGCCTATCTTCATGAAGGCTACTGTCTGTTGATTCCTCCTACAGGTCCTTTCCCAGATCCCAATCACAGAGCAATAGTTCTTCAATAAACAGGCAAATGCTTGCCTTGATATTATGCACGTCCTCCCGAGAATAGCAACCTTGATGTGGTGGAAAGACGTGTATCATCAGTGACCTTGAGAGTGATGCCATCTGGAGTTTTGTACTCCGGGTAGGGATCACCTGTGGCAGCAAGGTTAATAGCAAGGTTGCCAGACTAATAACAATCCAAAAATAAAAATAGTAGTTTGCCAAAAGCTAAAATTCTGCTACATAGCTAAAATCTGCTAAAAGCAATTATCTCCGGCAGTGTATTGGTGAGAAACTCTGACCTCCCTGATGGTCTTGACACCCTTGATCATTGGGAGAGCCTCAAGATAGGCAACTATGAGGTGTGTGAAGGATCTCCAGACATCTCCACAAAGAAACATCAGGACAGTTCAATAAGAATGATGGGGAAATGTAAATTCTCATCGACAGAAAAAGTAGTCTTCAGGAACCAAACCAAACTTCTCACCTACCAGGCTGTTGTTGTCCCTATCCTATTGTATAGGTATGAAACTTGAATGACATGAATCATCCTGAAAGCTTTGAAATATTGCCACCAGTGATGTCTTTGAAAAATCTTCCATATCAATTGGAAGGACAGAAGAACAAATGTAAATCTTCTAGCTAAGTGAACACCACCGGCATTGAAACATTTATACAGCACCACCTCTGTTGGACAAGATGTGTCACAAGGATGCCCGACATCTGGCTCTCAAAACAGGTCCTATGCTTCCAACCCACTGATGGTCACCACTCTAGAGGTGGGCAAAAGAATATATTCAAGGACATCTTAAAGGTTAATATTGCATTTCTTAGATAAGCATTAATACCTGGGAGACTCAAGCACTAAATCATTCCCAGTTGTGCTGTGATGCACGGCAAGGCAGTGATCATTTCAAGCAAAGTCGCCTTGCCATGGAAGCAGATAGATGAGAGAGACAAAGGGCTTTCCCTTTGACATCACCAGGATCTATTCCTTCCTCCCAGAACTATTTGCCATGTTTATAATCAAACATGCAGATCTAAGGGCCTCTCTACATGTCCAGATAAAGGTGCAATGGGATCTAATGTGCAATCCACACAACCACACTTCCTGCCATGCCACACAGCAATAAGTGGAGGAGTATGAGAGGGCATATGTCTCCCCAGATTTCTGTGCTGATGGTGGGGTGTGGGGCTACAAACCATCCAGAGCCCAGGCCCGGTAGCAGTGGTGGCAGGGCATGAGGTGCAGGGATGCAGCCTGACTGGAGCCAGTGCCTGGCAGCAGCAGGGGGGGTGGTATGAAGTTGTGCCCCACCCCCCACTGCAGAAGCGCACACGTCATGTATGATGCCACATATACATGACAGAATTGATTGTGGGATCATGAATTAGATTTCATCACACCTTATTTCTGGGCTCCTGGGCTCCCCCTGAACTGGCCAAAAGCAAGTTCCCACATCAGGGAGTCCCCTTAGCTGATAGGGCTCCCAGCTGTGGGGGTGCACCATGCACCCTGCAGCTGGGAGATTGCAGCAGCTGCCATCTTTCAGCCATGGAGAAATGTGAGGTGCCCCCACAGATGGGAGCCTTGTCCCGGCTGCAGGGACATGTGCTTCTATGGCTTCAAGGAAGTATGAGTTGTGAGCTCCCAGGCTCGTGGGTGCACATGGCCCCCCACAGCTGGGAGCTCCAATCAGCTAATGGGTCCCAGCCATAGGGGCAAAGGCTACAGTTCAAATTAAAGCTGGATGGAAATCAGCTATAACGTTATTACACATTTTCCAGCAATAACTTTAGAGTTGATTGGACCTTTTAAAGACACCAATTGCACCTGTAATCAGTCTAAATTAATTTTGCAATTAACCAGGCAATTGCATAATACATGTAACATGTAGAGGGAGCCTCAGACTGGCCTCAGTCATCTATGGACTTACTGATGACTTTCCTATTTACTAGAAGACTGTCATCTTCATATTGAAGGACTGCTGCCACCACCACTGATTATGCATGTGTATAAATTAACAACATAACTCATCTTTACATTCTCCTGAATAAGCATGCATACAATGGAGGCTACCACAGTAATATTCTACCCAGAATTGCCAGTGATCTATTAAACTAAAATTCCCATTCACTCTGTGCTCGCTCTTATTCAAATATTTTCAAGATGTACGTGGGAGTTTGAAATATGTTTTCATTCTTTTATTATCATTCTGAACTGGAATATTAATACAACTGTTATTTTATTTTACTGATATTTTAAAATATACTGCCTGGAACCCTATGTAAGATCAAAGTGCTTTGTGCAATGCCTTGTACAAAGAGGAAGAAGTCCTTGCCCCAAACCCAAGGGTTTATAAGGTATAGTAAAAAAACAAACAAACAAACAAAAAAAAACAAAAAAAACAAAAAAAAAAAAAAAAAAAAAAAAACAAAAAAAAAAAAAAAAAAAAAAAAACAAAAAAAAAAAAAAAAAAAAAAAAACAAAAAAAAAAAAAAAAAAAAAAAAACAAAAAAAAAAAAAAAAAAAAAAAAACAAAAAAAAAAAAAAAAAAAAAAAAACAAAAAAAAAAAAAAAAAAAAAAAAAAAAAAAAACCCCCCCCCCCCCCCCAGAAGACCTACAACAGGAGGAGGGTGTTTTTATTATCCCCATTTTGCAACTAGAGAATGAGGGTACAGATCGAGACGTGACTTGTAGAAAGTCCCAAGAGAAAGATTCTGGCAGAGGCAGGAACTGAATCAGCCCCAGTATCTTAACTGTAAGCTAAGGAAGTAATTCAAAAAAAATGAAAAAAAGAAAAAAACTTTCCAAAGAATCACGTACGTTCCAGCCTTCTCTTCCTTCTTTATGCCTTCTCAGGCAAAGCACTTACTGATTTTCAGTGAACGGTTTGCTTAATAAAATCTGCATGATTCTCCCCATGGCATATTGCATAAATGGAAAGAAAGGCCAACAAGTTATATTCCTTGTACAAATATATCACCATGGTTACTAAAACTTACTGTCAAGAATCAGCTGATGCTGCTGTAGGTAGTTGTTTTTGCTGCACCTTTCACTTTCTACCTAATAATAATCTTTGCTAGCTTTTTTTAATTATTCAAGTACCGAATACAGTCTACTACAGAGGTTTTTAGAATGAATACTCTGGGTCTTCTGAGAAATCAGGACACTTCATTGTATTACAAGTTAGGCACCCAAAACCTTGGAGCACTCAGATTCATAAGTAGATTTTGAAAATTACTGTCACAAACCTGTCCTCAAGGGGGCCCCCAAGTGGGCATTACCCTAACTGCTGTTAAGGACCAGGGTATAGGTGGTCTGGCTAAGTGGTTAGGCATCTAAAGCATGGTGTGCCTTCCATGCTCGTTTCCAGGGAGCTGAGATCTGGTGCCGAAACTGGGAACTGTAGCTGAAGTCAAGACAGACTAGGGTCAAATCCCAGAACTGGAGATGGGGTAAGCCAAGGGATAACCAGAATTGGAAACCAGAGCCAGAACCAGAGGTTGAACCAGAATCCAGTGGAGAAAACCTGAATCAGTGGGTGCCAAGGGTCCTACCAGAATTGGAAACCTGAGTTGAAGTCAGGAGTCAGTATCAGAGAACTGACAAAGAAGCCAGGAGCAACAACTTTTGCGTTGGCTGTGGGCTGGGACTGATTTTTAAGGGCAGGAGCAGGAGGGGCCTGAGGCCTGTGGCTTCAGCAGATTGGCTGCCCTGATTGCCTCACGCTGGGCACTGCTTTGGGCTTCCTGCAGGTGGAATTTGTTCAGGGGATGAACTGCCCTCATCTTCTGATTAGGATTGGCTGGGTCCAGGGCTCTGATCTGGCCTTGTTACACCTATAGCTGCAGTGTCTGTCAGCCCCAGGTAGCCAGCCCATTTTTGGGTTGAGGAAAAAATCATAGGTTCCCCTTTCTGTGGAAAGGGTAGCCTGGAATATCACTTGTCCAGAAATCACTCTTTCCACAGGTGATCAGTAAGGAGAAAAACAACAAAAGGATTTAGTTATTATTATTTATTTATACTTAGCAATCGTCATGGATCTAGAACACAACAGCAAGAGCTGATTAGCAGTTTTACCCACTCCTTGCGTTCCCTGCCTAAACAATATCCCAAACCATAAAGGTGTACATAGCCAGTACAACATAATCCATACAGTGATAACAGGAGCATAAATGCACACAGCATAACATGGACTTACCAATGATACCACATATTCCATAACAGCACAAGAAAACAATGATGACATGTCGTGAACCCCCAAAACATAACAGAGTTCTTGACAACTGCAACCAATTTTTAGGTAAGTCAACTGGGACTTGGAAGATCTTGGCTCAAGTTCCAGTTTTGCCATAAACTTCCTGTATGGCCTTGAACAAGTTAGTCAACCTCTTCTATGCTGTAGTTCCCAAACTGGAAAACAAAGGGAATACTGTTTCATTTTTCCTCAGCTCTTTGGGGTACGGACCACCTATTATTGCATATTTTTACTCCACTGAGAACAACAGGGCCTTGATCTCAGCAAGAGCAATTACAATACAAATAACTGATAATAATGCATCATCCCACAGTATAAAGCCTTTAGCTACTACTGCTATTTACTATCACTTTTCTTTCACTAACTAGCAAGCAACAAATGCTGAATTATTGAAAGAGAGCTGAATACATCCCACAGATTAATGCTGATGGAGAATTTCTTCGCTGCAATTCATAGGTATGACTGCACTTAGCATAGATATATACCCAAGCTAGCTATAAATTAATTAACTCAAGGCCTAATAGCAGTACAGCTGCAGCAACATGTGGAGCTCCACCCAGGCTAGCTGCCCAAGTATTTACCGATGGTCCTGGGTGGATTTTGCGCCCCCACTAAACTCACTTTTGCAGCAGTTGTACTGCAAAATCAGTGCCCTTGCCAGTTGGTTTACAGCTAGCATGGACAGCTCAACTCAAACTGCAACTGCATCTTTGGATTGCAGAGTAAGTATGCCGGTTGAAAGCTGAAGAACAGAAGGGTAGCTGAATGGTAAGGGGGTAGACTAATAAGAGGACACTGAAAGACAGCAGTAGAGTAGAAGTGCAAAGGCAGACTCTGCGTATCACTTACGCTGACAAATTCTTCTGCTTTATCCACTGTATGTGAAGAAGATTTGGAGAGGAAACAGCTCAAGAGAGTGGTTTAATGAAACATCCAAGAGTTAGCTTTCTTTCAGAGTCATCTTCTGTATCCAAATTATATTGTTCCTTTTTATTGTGCTTTGTTCTGAGTTTTCATTAATTTGTCTGAATTATTATCATTGAGGCTGGTTGCAGACGTGAAAAAAACCAAGAAAACATGCTTTACTTTAAACTTGGCATGCTCCCATGCTGACCCCAGTGCATGCCCAGAAGAGGCTGTGCTTTAGTTTGACTCAACTCTGCAGTGTCTGTATAGATCAGGCATTTTAGTGGGGCTCTTTTAGGCATTTTTATCTAATTGCTGATTGAATCACCTATTAGATAAAAGCACCAAAAAGTTCTGCTGAAGCATCCAATCTATACAGAGGCTGCAGAGCCAGGTCAAGCTAATATGCTGCTCCTTCTGGCAAAACACGTTTGGGTTTCCCCACCCCCAAGTCTGCAAGCAGCCTTAGTATAGAGATCTAATGGGTTTTGTTACATCTCCTTTATTGTCAACTGTAGAACAGACCTGAATTGCAGGCCTATTTGGAATTGAATTTGGATTTCCTTCCTTTTGCCCCAAACACTGGGGGGTGATGGCATTTGGATTATGGCATTCATTCAGTGATTATAAAGGTTATCTATGAAATGCAAGCCTGAGTATATACTTGAATCTGATAAGAGCCTGATACAATCTTGTAAGATCTGGTAGGAGAGCTGATGAGGAAAACAAATGAAGACATCTCAGAAGCTGAATCCAGTTAGAAAATCAGGGATGTGCATCTGGCAGAGGAGGAAGAAGAAAAGATCTCCAAAAACTTGGTGACTATACCATTGATACCTACACAGTCAGATGGGTGGCAAATTGGCTAGATGGTCACACCCAGAGAGTGGTGGTGGATGGGTCATTTTTGACCTGGAGGGATGTGGGCACTGGAGTCCCCCAGGGCTCGGTCCCGGGGCCTGTACTGTTCAACATCTTTATCAGCAATCTGGATGTGGGTGTGGAATGCACGCTGTTCAAATTCGCTGATGACACCAAGTTGTGGGGCGAGGTGGGCACACTGGAGGGGAGGGACAGAATCCAGCTAGATCTAGACAGATTACAGAGGTGGGTGGATGAGAATAGGATGGAATTCAACGCGGACAAGTGCAAGGTTCTGTATCTAGGGAGAAGGAACCAGCAACACGCCTATAGGCTGGGGAACAGCCTTCTTGTCAACACGGTGGCAGAAAGGGATCTTAGAGTCATTGTTGACTCCAGGATGAACATGAGTCGCCAATGCAAGGAAGTGGTCAGTAAGGCTAACGGCGCCTTGTCGTGCATCTACAGATGCATCACAAGCAGGTTCAGGGAGGTGATCCTTCTCCTCTATGTGGCACTGGTCAGGCCACAGTTAGAGTAATGTGTCCCGTTCTGGGTGCCGCACTTCAAGAGGGATGTGGCTAGCATTGAGAGGGTCTAGAGGAGGGTCACTTGCATGGTCAAGGGGCAATGGGGCAGGCTCTATGAGGAGAGGCTTAAGGGCTTGAAACCTATTCAGTCTCCACAAGAGAAGGCTGAGGGGGGATCTGGTGGCCAGTTACAAACTCACCAGGGGGACCAGTGAGAATTGGGGGAGCCTCTGTTCCTCTGGGTACCACCCAAGGTTACTAGGAATAACAGGCACAAATTGTTAGAGAGAAGGTTCAGGCTGGACATCAGGAGACATTACTTTACAGTTAGGGCTGCCAGGCTCTGGAATGGGCTCCCAAGTGAGGCGGTACTCTCCCCTACCTTGGTGGTCTTCAAGAGGAGTCTGGACAAATATTTGGCTGGGGTGCTATGACCCGTTCCTGCTCAGGGTAGGGGGTTGGACCGGATGATCTGCTTGGGTCCTTTCCGACCCTAAGCACTATGAAACTATGAAATACCAGACCCTAAGAACAGAGTTATAAAATCCTAGGGAGAAAAGGCTGAAGCAATGCCAATGATCACAAGGACTCTGGGAATTCTGCCCAAGATTCTGAAAAGCCTTTCAGAGATAATGGCATTTCCATGAATGGCCAACATCTTCAAAAGGCTATCATTCAGAAGCAGTTACAAAGCTGATGGATTCTGAGTCTAAAGAAAGACTAACAGTCCATATATAGTAACATCAGTCTATAAGAATATGGCCACACAACCCACATGGCCAGCCAAGCTGGAAAGAGAAGGGCCTGCCCAATCTGTGGGCTTTAAAGGGGGTTGCAGAATGCCCTGGGATGTGTGTCCAGGGTAGGCATCACTCAAAGATGACATTCAAGGTAGCTCTTTGGCATTTCTATTTGGTTGGGATAGAGACTGGAAAACAGGGTGTTTTCTTGTATTGCCTGTTCTAATTTTTTTTAATAGAGTAATGTTTTCTCTTGAGGAGAAAAGAGGGGGTGGGTAGGTTTTGAGAACAGCTCTATCCCACCTCTGAAGAGGGGAATTTTGGCTTGGAAGGAACAGTAAGGGGTGGGGAACTTCCCAGGATGTGATTCAGGGAGTAGGAATGGGGGAGGAAAGTGTGGAGGATTGTTGTTCTCTTTCATAGAGATACTGAATTTGGATTGTGAAGTGAGGTTGGGTTGGGCAGGGATGGGACCCTTTCCTTGATCAGAGGCAAGGAATGAAAGGGGTAGATTGCCTTTGAAATTTTTTTGGGGGGGGGGGGGGGGGAGTTGGGGAGAGATTAGTCCTTCTTATTTTAGATTTATTTTGTTTCAATATTGTTTTGTCTTTTATTGTAACCAGCCCTGAGCCTTTTTTTGGGAAGGGTGTCATTTCAAACAAAAAATTGAAATTCTTTGGTTCTGGCATTTTGATCGCAGTTCATCAAAGGAGTGGTGAAATGGACACTTTCCCTAAATGGTTCCAACTTCAAACTTACTCCAGTGAATAAGTTTACTTTCAATAGTGAATCAGTATAGATTTCCTCTTACAGTTCACTGCATCCTCTTGAACTATATTTTAATGTAATCTGTTTATTGAAGTTTTCCATAAATGATGAAGAAGATGACAGAAAGAAAGAGCAATACATGGTTTGTATATAGAAAATGTCAGTTATAATGACTATGAGGAAGATAACATTTCAATATTTTTAAGTCCTGTATTGATTCTTTTAAAGCTTTAGCAAAAAATCATGGACCATGACCATTGGCTTATCACAGTTCTAATGCCTCAAAACTATAACACAAAAAGATTAGAACATGGGAAATAGTCAAGGACTTGCATTACTAGTGGTGCATTCCTGGATTGAACTACGGTATTGTGTTAATGGCTGCAAGTTAGTAGAAGCACAGGTTGGGAACAGTTGGTATGTGCTAATTTGCCATGTCCATATCTTTTTTCTACCTCTCCAAAATATCAGTTTTCACTTAATAAACAAACAAGGCTCCAGCTGTTATGATTGTGAAAAAACTTCAAACCTATGAACTGATTGCAGTGCAATGATACCTAGATTAGACAACTAGGTTGGGATGGCTTAGACAGGGATGGTGGTCCCTTGGCAGGGGGTTGTACAAGATGACCTTCCAGCTCTGTTTTTGTAAAGATTCTATGGCTATAAGAGTCTGAAAGGTTTTCAGAGAACCTGGGACAATAGCTCTGACAAGTATGAATTGCCTCATTTATCTCAGTGAGGTGTTAACTCAGAAGACCAATGATGCTATTCCAACATCATATTTATTAACTGTTTTATTTCTCATGTAAGGAAGAATAAGGAGGTTGTCCAATTTCAGAGTTTGGGGATTGGTCTATACTACAAAGGCTTGCCAGCATGACTGTATTTGCTAGGAGGTTTGGAAAGATCACATGTCCTGACCAATATAGCTTTGCTTGTAACACTCACTCCCCACCCCCATATCCCATCTGGACTCTCTTTTATTTTCATATGGCATCAAATATCAACTTCCAGATCTATGAGCTGCTGTCTGGTATTATCACTCAGTGTGCAGATTTCATCTGCCCCATCTGGGTATTTGTAAAAGATTTCAGTTTTCAATTAAGTGCTGTGATGTTTTTTGGATGCTACATTGACATAGCGGGCTGTCCAAGATGTTCATTTTGTGAAGTGTTATTTTGAAATGTCTGTATCCAATCTGTTCATCTTGACTCACACTTCTCTGTCAAGGGCATGCCCAATGGGGGACTCATTGGCTGTTGGTACAAAACACTGTAGGAATAGGTCTGACCTTTCCCAGTGGTCAGCCCACTCTATTGTTGTCCATAGATTTGGTTCAGCATCCCCAATCTCTTCCAGGAGCGTGTGGGCTTCATGTACAAATGGCTTATGACTTTTAATCCTCTTAAGCTTCCATCTGTCCAGGTCTGTAGTTAACAATCAATGGAGTAGGTGATTGTCTTCATCTCTTGTCTCTATTGCCAGTAAATATGTTACGGGCTGTCTTCTTATATCACTTGGTCTAATGTCCAAGAGTACAGGGAGTACATCTCTGAGTGTGTAAGTTGTGCAGACTGTTATGAGTCTCAATGCACTGTCAAGTACAGTGTCGAACTTTTTAGTGTTACAACTTCTGGACCATGCAGGTGCACAATATTCTGTTGGGGCATATACCATTTCAAGTGCAGCGGTTCTGAGCACTTTGAAGTTGGTACCCCATGTTGTACTGGCTAAACATCTTAAGGCAGCTACATGTGCAGAGACTTCACTGCTGACCTTCTGAATGTGAAGTTTATAGGTAAGGGAACAGTTTAATGCGACTCCCAGACAGGTTGGGGTATTATCATGGGGAAGAATGTGCCTACTTTGATATTCATCGTGCTCATGGCTTGATGATTGTCTAGGAGGAAGAGTGATGATATTGATTTATTGATGCACAACTTTAAGCGCCACATGTGGAGATAGTCAGCAGTGAATTCCATGTCACTACTTGGTATCCTTTCCAAGTTCTGTTATGTCAGTTCCTTGGGCTATTATGCAATATTGCCAGTGTACATGTATTGCTTAGATATTGTGTGGGGGAAGTCTGAGATAAATGCATTGAAAAGTATTGGTGCTAGTACTGACCCTTGAGGGACTCCATTCTTCAGGGTTCGTACTCTTCTTTTTTTCTCCTTGGCTACTAGCATGTTTGAATGATCTACTGGAGATGATGTTCATGATGAAAGCTCATAGCTTGTGGTCAGGTATCATAAAGTGCAGTTTATATTTGAGGCCTTGGTGCCATACAGTATTATAGGTGACTGTAAGGTTGAAAAAGACTGTGCCTGTTTTCTGCTTCATTTTAAGTGTGTCTGTCGGATGGAAGTAATGTAACTTGGTCAGTGGTATACTACTTTTCCCAAAAGCCAGCTTGTTTTTTTGGGAGCTGAGGATCAATGATGTT
>NW_017729032.1:204692066-204728692 GCF_001723915.1 Gavialis gangeticus
TAAGTGCGTCTGTCGGATGGAAGTAATGTAACTTGGTCAGTGGTATACTACTTTTCCCAAAAGCCAGCTTGTTTTTTTGGGAGCTGAGGATCAATGATGTTCTCTTTCTATTCAGGATTATGTACTTCATGAGAGTGGTGAGATTGGTCATTAGGTCTTTGGATCTTATGGTTGTTTACTGGGTTTCAGGATAGCAATGTTGTCAGCTTTTCTCCAGATTTTTTGAAGTCTTACTAGACATTTATACATGAATTTACTTCCTAGACATTTATTTATACATGAATTTCTGAAGCCATTGTGGTTCTGAGCTTGGTAGCAAATTCTGGAAATATCTTATCTGGTTCAGCAGCCTTGCCAGTCTTGATTGCTTTAATAGCTGTCAAACTCATTGTCAGAGATGGGAGCAGTTAAATTAAGGTTCACGTGGGGTGATTTTAGTTGTTCTTGAGTCAGATATCTAATCATTTCTGTATTGTTTGCTTGGGTTACTATATTTGCTGTTGTTGCATGGTATTTTTGCAATGGAGTTTGCTGGCACAGGGTAATGTCATTTTTTAGTGCCTTTGCCTGGAAGGCAGTTAATGATGCATCATGCTTGTCTACTGAAGTGGGTCATATCTAATCCTTCTACTGTAGTGAGCCAGCTCTTCTTTTTGTTATTGTTCAGCATGATAGCTAGCTGTTCTGTAGTTCTTTTTACAGTGGAAGGTCATTGCATTGCTTGATGTTGCTAAGGAGCTGTTCACATTACTCATCCCAGCATGGCACACACTGGCTTCTATAGCCCCTAGAAGGTACACAGAGTTTGGCTATTTCAGTTAGGCAGTTTGTAAATGTATTGAAGCCTTGATCAATATTGGTTTCTGAGGGCTCCTCTAGTTAGTTTGCTCTCGTGTTGCTCAGCCTTTGGTGTTTCTGCCAGTCTGCCTTCTAAAAGTTCTATCTTGGAGCTGATCTGGATGGTGTGGGCTGAAAAATCATATTGTCAGTGCTGATAAGTGAAGGTCTGTGCTGAGAAGATGGAAACTTGTCAAGTACTTTTCTTTTTGATATTTAATTTGAGTTGGCCTTTCACCAGGCAAGATCTGGGTTGTCTGAATGTTCCAACATCCAGAGTGGAAGGTACATGGCTCCTTCCAGTTATATAATTCAGGCTTGCCCAGACATGAAGATTGTCTTCATTGCTACTGTTAACGAAGTATCCCCAATCTTGATGTTGACGGTTGAAGTCACCTGCATATATGATCTTCTGGTTGTAAGTAGGTAGAGACGTGATTGATAACATGGAAGAGGGTGGTTTGTATATATTGATGATGATTATGTCATTGACCTGGACAGCGCTCCATTCTATTGCACTCTGGGAGTTATGTCTCTTGATACTATGTGGCAGGTCATTTCTGATGAAGGTAGTTGTTGGCACTAGATTTATGACTCAGATACCTTGTTCCAGGCAGACTCAAACCCTCAGATCAACCATGTCTTCTCCATTTGATAACAGACAAATTTTATTCATATAGCAGATAAGCATAATACCTTCAAGGCAAACACAATAACCCCACCAATTCTATATCTACCAGTCCTAGGGATGTAACAGAGGGAAGGTATGTCTGGCTAATATGCAAGCTTCACCCTGTGGTTCTTTCTTGAATGCCAGATGTCATCAGCCTTGAGGCCAAGGCCAAGGCCCAACCCCACTGGGTGGGGTGAGTGAGATGGGCTGGTGGTATACCTTCTGTCCCTCAGGGACCCTTTGGTGCTCTGAAATCCCTCCTTTTGTATTCTTTCTCTCCTCTGATGACTCTTCATTCCCAGGCATTGTTGATTGGTCTCTCTGTGATTGTCATACTGTCCACGTTCTGTTCTGTCAGCATATTCCTTTGTTTCCCAAACTCATCACAAGCACACATCTTCATTTGGTCATTTACCAGTGTCTTAATTTGGTTTGTCCACCAAAACTGGAAATCCCAAGGGCTCTGCAGTTGGGCACTGTTACCTGGCCAGTGAAGCAGAGTCCTTTATCTCTGGTTGGGTGCACTGTTCATGTTATGGAATGTCTTCAGTATCCCAGCCTGTGTATGCCTGCCTGTCTGTTGGCATCAGACCTGGTGTCTGCTGATTCCAGACACAGTGTGCGCTGAAGGAAACTTTGTCACAAACAGGCTTTTAGCAATGAATTAACCCTTGCCATTCCCCTAGACCATTGTTCTAATGCAATATCTACTTTACCTACAAGCGAATTCCCAAAAGAAAATCTCTAAATACCATTTTCTTGGCATCAGTAGTGAGGCCATAGATCCTGCTGGCTACAGAGTCTGCAAGGCTGTAGCCTCAGAGCCTCTGCAGCTGCTCTTTATGTGTTTCTTGTTAGAAGGATTGCAAGTGGTTTCATTTCTCTGGTGATGCCTTCCAGCACTGATTGCTTGAGTGTGGTATAGTCTTCAACATTCATTAAGTTGAAGAACAGTCGAGATTACCCCTGATAGGTAGAAGAGGTTGTTCTGGCTCTCTTGTAGTTAGTACACCAAAATTAGGAAATATAGCATATGAAAACTGGAAAAATCAGAAGTCCGATTGCTTTTGTAGTGACTTTTAGTTTTGCTTTCCTATTACTCACGGGAGGCAGTACAAGAAGGCAGTCACTGTTGTGCCCAATAGTCTGGACTCAACTATGACAGCAGAAGGGGAGGTGCCTTTTGACAGAGCTTCTCTCATTTAGGGAAATGGCATATTGAACCCTGCAAGTCTCTCCTTTAGCACCGTGATCTGTATCTCTAACACAGGTCTCTGTAACTGAGACAAGCCACTAGAGAAGCTCTGAATTACCACCATGCTACTGAATCACTGAGCTCTTGCCTGATATGGGGAGAAATAAATTCAACAGAACCCAGGAAAGCCCATGGATGTACTGAAGCTCCTGGAGATGGAACAGAACTCAAGAGCTCAGAGAGCTGTTTCATCACATTTTGGATGTTGACACAATATACTGTGAATAATGCCTCATTTTGAAGATACCTGATATATGCAGTGAGCACCAAGCGAAAAAAAGCATAGGGAAATATGCCATGGTCTGAATCACTTAAAATTCTGAAATTAATGAAGGCTTCAAGAAACCCCTCAGTAGCCAAGCAAATTTTACACATGCCATCAGTTGTTTTTTAAAGACTGTCAATCATGTAATTTTTAATTTGGGAATAAAAATCTATCACTGTTTGTAGATGTTTATGGGAAACAAAAAGAAAAGGTCAGCTTTATCAAAACATGACTCTTTTTGGCTAATTTGGGTGTTTTCATTAACATGTAATTAGTACTGCTCATGTCCAACATGCTGGAAAAAGTAAAATATGCTCTGAAATCTCTCTTTTTTTGGAAAACAAAATCTAAGAAATGCTCCCAGCAAGGTAAAAATTCGTAGATATTTCCATGTTTGCCTGTCTCTGGGAGCAAGTTTTCTAAACTATATTTTTCATGCTGCTAATAATATGTATTACAATAGCACTGAAAGATCTTGGTCACATTATAAACAGTCAAAACAGACAAGGGTCAGTGCAGAGTTGTGCGTAGTACCTATGGGTAAAATACTAGATCTATTGAATTCGGTGTTTCTTTGTTTTGTCACTGAAATTCACTGGAGCCAGGATTTCAGCCCAAGTCTTCCAACTAATTATTCATTAAACTAAAATAAATGGATGAATGGAACAAGGCAGAACATGAGAACTTCATCTGGGATTTTGTATTTCTTTGTTCTTTTCTGAAAAGTTGTCCACTACATGAAAACAGCTAGCCAATGAAAACTGGATAAGGGAATAACTAGCTAGTGTTTGTGAGTAGCTATTGATCTTGCTAAAGTTTGTCTTTTGCAATATGAAGATCTAGTTATCACTGGCTTTCTCTGACAGCAGTGAATGCTTTGTAGGTTCAACAGATATGGGAAGCAGAGAGGATGCCACCTTAGGACAGAGGGCAAGCTGCTGCAATTGACAGATGAAACAATGCCTCTCTGCCAGACTGGTCAAACATGCACCTTTATTTCTAGGCACCCTCATTTTAAAGACATCTGGCATTTTCTCCCCACTCATAGAAAAAGCAGAGCTGGGAAAGACCATCTTGTCCAACCCTATGCTCAAAGAGAGTCCTCCCCATTTAAGCAACCCTGGACAATTACCTGTCTAACCTGCAACTTAAAGACTTCTCATGATAGAGATTCCACAACTTCTATCAATAGAGTTTTAACCCCCACAGTCTCTGATTGGTGGCCTTCTATCTGAACACACTGTTTGAGTTTCATATTGGGACAGATTGTTCATCCCTCAGGATTTGTTCCTCTAGCAATGGCCAAGACTTCATGGTTCAGAGGAATGAGTAGGAAAACCCAGTTGTGTAACGCCATGGAAAGTGGAGGTGTTTATATTTGTGTAGAAGTGGCAGTGATGCTTGGTGTTGATGACATAATAGAAGCAGATGCTTCTATTATCTCATCAACATAATAACAATGTTCACTGAGATGATATAAAGCGAGAGAAGGACCTTTTCCTTTCTCATACAGTTTCTTGTTTTCTTTTAGTACAAATACTGCTATGCTGCCAATAAGCAGTGGGAGTGGGAGGGAGTTCATCTGAACAAACAGAATCTAATATGATTAGGATTATATTGCAAATATATAATCAGGCTTTAGTGTTCAGATGACCTACTCCTTTCCTCTCATCTTCTGTATATTATGGACTGGTCAGAAACATCCTGGAAAGGATCCTTGGGGCTCTGATAAAACTCACTGCAAAAACTCACTGCTGATGAGGTTTGCCCTTGATGAGAAACTAGAGAGAGGAGAAAGAGAGAGAAGATAATGCTGTTTGTACAGAGGTTAGGGGGTGAGGCTGGAATTTCTTCTCTGACTGCACAGCAAGTGGGGGATATTTGTGTTTGGCAAAAAAGTCTGAAATCTCAGCCAAAAGCTTGTCAGAATCTTCTGATGTCTTCAATTTTTATTCCACTCCCATCTCATCCCATCCTGCTCTTTTGTTTCTTCCTCATTCCAGTCCTCAAGAAGCTCCCTGCATTTGGCTGAATTCCACTGTACAGAAATTCTGCTCCAGGTTTGCACTCTGTCACATAGAAAAGATCAGGAGGTTGGATGGTCTAGCTAGCAGACTGTGCAATGCACTGGCACTCTGGAGAGCTGGATTCAGTATCCCTGCTTAGTCACAGCCTCCCTTTGTGAACGTGGGCAAGGCAACTTGTTCTGTACCTATATCTGTAAAATGGGAGTACTGGTACTTCCATATGTCCCAGGGGTGTTGTAAGACTATAGAGATGAGAAACATGTAGATACCTAAGTAGGTAGGCTCTGACCCACTTACTCTTATCAAAAACAAGAAAAAGAAAAAATCATGCCCATTGTGGGTGCACTGGATTTGAGACTTAGAGGATGCTTTGAGACTACCTCCTCTTAAGGACCCCAACTTAGCCTCGTAAAGGCTGCAAGAAGTGTTTGAGGCCTTGAGACGGATTGTAGCATGCCTAGGAAGGCAATCTGGGAGTTGATAAGGAGGAGCTGCTTGCTATGATTGTAATGTATTTAACCTAATACAAATGTCTGGACCATTTTGGTTTAGTCCCAGATCTGGATTGGTTTGGAGCCAGTACTAATTTTTTTTAGTGAGTTTGTCTTTGACTAATAAAAGGGCTACAGTTAGAAACAGGCCCTTTTTTTCTTTCACCCTTCACCACTTACGGGATCATAGCAGTAATAAATATAGAAATTGTAAGCTGTGTTCTGTTCTTCCTCTCGGTATTTATTTATTCCTTTTATGCACTTAGCCTCTCTACTGCTGGATTTACTTTTAATTGAGTTCACACTAGGAAACTGAGAGAAAAACTATCTTTATTGGAACATTCAAAAGATATGTGTTTGCACTCACGTACAGAGGTGCACACAAACACATGTACTCAGTCTGTTCTTTTTATCCCATTTTCATTTGGAAATAATTACACCTACTGAAAATGAAAACCTTGTAGAAAAATTTTAAAAGGAAATGAAAATGCGTCTATCAAACAAAGTAAAAATCCTAACAAAATGTTTTATAAATACATCTTGAGCAGAGGCAAATTGTCCATGACTGTAATGGGCAAAGAATTGTTGCCATGTATATATTTTGGAAAAATTGATTTATATTGTTCTCTGGTTAGTGATATATTATCACCATGTTGAAGTTACAGATTATTAGAGCTTTCTTTATTCTTATTGAGATTTATTCTCCAAAGAAACTTTTCAGCAGACCTATCAATATACAAAACAAATTGCCTGCTGTTAAGTCTGAACTGCCTATCTGTGGGTAATGAATTTCTGTACTCTGTTGTGCTTTAAAGAATTCTCTGGCTGAATCATAATGCTCCACACTGCCAAACACCCCCCAAAACTAGAAACAATCTCAACCTTTGACAGCATGCTGTTTAGATTACTGAAAGAATACACAGAACTGTATGTATTGCATAAACTATGTAATTGGAACATTAGTACTGCGAAGTCAAGTCTTTAAAAGACTGACAATGGCCAGGTAGAGTAAGACTGAATAAACATGCTCTTGCATTCACTCTGCATCCATTCAGTAAGATACTGACGTGCAAAAATTTCTTACATCTTTTCGTAGCCACCTTCAACTTTTCTGATTCCTACTTCAGTGCTTCAGTGCTTCCTAATCTCCCCTGCACCCTCCTAGAGTATTTTTACTGCATTATCATGCACAAGAAAAGTTTGAAAGGTGTTTTTATTTAAAATAGTTTCTGCTTGGTTTATCTGAGAAATATCAAGGGTTTTTTTCTTCACTTTTCCTGGAGGACACTTTGGGGGGAAAACTTTGCCTTGTACTCTGCTGGCTGGCCCCTTCCTTTTTGCTTTAAAAAAAAAAAATCTTCAAAATTTCATACATGGGTTTTGACCTCAGAACTCTGACGTGTTAGCATGCAATGAACACATTTTAATTGACATCTGAACTGGAGGTAAGTGGATCACATAATATTATTTTTAATTATAATTATTTTTAGTTTAATAATAATTATTACTTGTACTCCAGGAAAACTCAGAGATGCCAGCTGACAGTGGGGCTCTGTAGTGTAAAACAGTGCAAATATTTAATAACAGGCAGCATCTATCCATTACAGTCTAAATAGACAAGACAGGCAAGACAGAGGAAGGCACACAGAAGCATAGAGAAGTGAAATCTTTTAGAATCATAGAGAAATTAGGGTTGGAAGGGACCTCAGGAGGTCATTTAGTCCAACCCCTACTCAAAGCAGGACCAACCCCAACTAGATCATCCCAGTCAAGGCTTTGTTTCGCCAAGCCTTAAAAACCTCCGGGGATGGAGATTCCACAACCTGCCTGTGTAACCCGTTCCAGTGCTTCACCACCCTTCTAGTGAGAGAGAGTTTTTACTAATATCCAGCTTATTGTGCACTGTAACCCCCAGGTGCTTTTCTGCAGAGCTGCTGCTTGGCCAATTGGTCCCAAGCCTATAGCAGTGCATGGGATTCTTCTGTCCGAAGTGCAGGACTTTGCACTTGTCCTTTTTAAACCCCATGGGATTTCTTCTGGGTCAATCCTCCAATTTGTCCGGGTTACTCTGAATCCTAGCCCTACCCTCCAGTTTATTGCTTACTTTCATGGGCAACTGGTGCCTCCTGAGTCAGGGGGGACACTTGCTCCCCCCCCCCCCTGAGGCCAGTCAGTGACCGGGAAAGGGGGTCCCTCGTGGCCGATCACGCCAACTGGGCCCCCTGCCACCGTCAGTAATCACACTGATTGGGGGGGTGGGTTTCCACACAGCTGATTGCACTGACCTGGAAGTGCCAGTGGCTTCTCCTGGTGTACCCAGTTCCCAGCCAGTGCTCTTGAAGGGGGCAGGGGGACACCAGTGCTCTCATTTGCCCCTCCTGCTCATTGCCTAAGCAGGGAACTGCTGTCAGGGGGTGCACCAGCATTCACAGGGTGTGCATGTGCACCCCCATGCATCCCCTACATGTCACCACTGCCTACTTCCCTTAGTTTGGTGTTATTTGTGAACTTGCTGAGGGAGTAATCCATTTCATCTTCCAGATTGTTAATGAAGGTATTGAACAAAACCAACCCCAGGACCAACCCGTGGGGCAATTCACTTGATACCAGCTGCCAGCTGGACCTTAAGCCATTGATTACTGCCTGTTGAGCATGACAATCTAGACAGCTTTCTATTCACCTTACAGTCCATTCATCCAACTCATACTTCCTCAGCTTGTTTGCAAGAATTCTGTGGGAAACCATATCAAAAGCCTTGCAGAAACCAATGGATGTCACATCCAGCGCTTTCCCCACATCCACAGACCCAGTTATCTCATCATAGAAGGCATTCAGGTTGGTCAGACATGATTTGCCCTTAAGCACAGAGTAAATCTATAATCAAATTAGGTTTGAAACTCAGGTTTCCTGACTCCTAGTTCAGTGTCCTATATTATATCCTGCTGTCTCCTGACATCTCTGCTAAGGTATTTTTAATGTTGTATGTAATTAGGAACAGTCAACATGGATTCACCAAGGGGAAGTCATGCCTGATCAACCTGCTTGTTTTCTATAATGAGCTGATTGGCTCTGTGGATGTGGGGAAAGCAGTGAACCATGGTGCACGTTGATTTTAGCAAGGGTTTGGATACAGTCTCCCACAACATCCTTGCAGGCAAGCTAAGGAAGTATGGGTTGGATGAATGGACTGTAAGATGGACAGAAAACTGACTGGATCATTGGGCTTAGAGGGCAGTAATCAATGGGTCAATTTTTAGTTGGCAGCTGGTATCAAGTTGAGTGCCTCAGGGGTCAGTTCTGGGGCTGGTTTTGTTCAATATCTTCATCAGTGACCTCAACAAGATTCAACAAGGACACGTGCAAAGTCCTGCAGTTAGGACAGAACAACCCCATGCACCAGTACAGGCTGGGGGCTGACTGGCTGAGCAGCAGCGCTGCAGAAAAGGACCTAGGGGTTACAGTGAACAATAAACTGAATATGAGCAACCAGTGTGCCCAAGGCATACTGGGCTGCATTGGTAAGTGTGTTGCCAGGAGGTTGAGGGAAGTAATTATTCCCCTCTATTCAGCACTGGTGAGGCCACATCTGAAGTACTTTGTTCAGTTTTGCTCCTCCCCCCCCAATACAGAAAGGATTTGGAGAAATTAGAGAGAGTTCGGTGGAGGGCAATAAAAATGGTGATGGGGCTGGGGACATGATTTATGAGGAGAGGCTGAGGGAACTGGGCTTATTTAGTCTGCAAAAGAGAAGACGGAGGGGGGATTTAATGGCAGTCTTCAAGTACATGAAGGGGGGTTCAAAAGTCCATGGAACTAGACTGTTCCTAGTGGTGACAGTTGACAGAACAAGGAGCAATGGTCTCAAGTTGCAGCAAGGGAAGTTGAGGTTAGATATTAGGAAGAATTTTTGCAGTAGGAGGGTAGTGAAGCATGGGAACAGGCTACCCAGAGTGGTTGTGGAATCTCCATCTTTGGAGGTTTTCAAAACCCAGCTAGGCAAAGCCTTGGCTGGGATGATCTAGTTGGGGCTGGTCCTGCTTTGAGTAGGAGGCTGGACTAGATGATCTCCTGAGGTCCCTTCTAGCCCTCATTTTCTATGATTCTATTTCTGAGGGTGTTTTACTAAAAATATTTTCTGCTTGTATTTTTTGCCTTAGCAATATAAGTCATTGCATCCATTTGCCCCATAGTTAAGGAGATGTGTCAGGTTACTGAAACTTCCACAAAGTAATTGTTCCAGTTGTTTGTCAAGCAGTTTGTGCTGATTTGCTAATGAAATCAGAGTTTTACACTCAGTCTTCCAGTTGTTCTGATAAGTCCAGAAGTTCTACAGTCCTTCAAGCAACAAAAATAGGGAATAAGAAAAGGGAATGAAAACTTTGTTTCTTAATGTAAAAAAAGCAAAGGAACACCCCCATCCTTGAAATACATATGAAACCTTTCTTACTTGTAATAAAGAGGGAGGAGTAATACATTACTTTTTTTTTTAATTCTGGGTCACTTAATTGCCTCTACGTCTCATTTTACCCAACGTTTCAAGTACTGTACTATTGTAGGCATAAAAACCCCTGTCCTCTGCTTGGGTTCTCTTTCTCTGTCTCTGGTCTCAGACATTGGAAGCCTTAAATGCCTTAACTATAGCCTTCCATTCCTCTTATCTTGCACAGTCTCCTTCCTCCTTGTTGCATCATTGCCTATCCCTTCCAGATCAGTTTGTATCTTATTTTCCCATTGTTGCCTTGGCCTGCCTTGAGGTCTGATACCTTCCACCTGTGGAAGAAATCAAACTTTGCATTGTGATTGAATCAGAACTGACAGAGCCAGCTTTTCTTTATTTAGGGCTATACTGTGATCACAGGGAGGATTCCATACAGCAAGGGGAATCACCCACTTGTTTGTTTCAAAGGATTTCTCAGCCTCTCTAAGGTTACAAGCGTATTTATACTTGAGACAGAGAAAGAGATAAAAAATACACCTTGGAGAAACAAAACAATAGTAAATTACACAGGAATTTAGGAAGTTTACTTAAACAAAGTATCTATGCACAGGGCAAGATATCAAGATAACCTAAGGATAACCCAAGGTGTGCAGGATTCCTTATCTCAGAACATTTAACTGAATTAAGCAGTATCAGCACTTCTGGTCTTTGTCTGTTTTTCTAGTCAAGTAAGCTAATTACTTCTACACACCTCAGCTACCAAAGTCAGCCTCACGTGCTTTCTCTCATTGATTCTTGTGGTATACCCTGCCCATTTCATTCTATGCAATCTTATTTTGCTCAACAACACCAGGACTTTTGTAAAGGTCCACCAGCTCTTGATTATGACTTCTCCTCCAAAATATATGTTTTGTAGTACTGCACCAAATAGCTTCCTTTCAACTTTGTTTTCTAAGGCTTGCAGCCTTTTTCCACTTGCTTTTTAAGTGTCCAGGATTCACATCCATATAAAAGGACAGGTTGAACAACTGTACTATAAAGCTAGATTTTAAGGTTTCTTGAGGTTTTTATTGATGCCGTTGTTATATCCAGGCTTAACAGGCATATATTAGCACTGTAAATTCATCCCTTGATTTCTTCAGTTATTCGATTGTCCTCAGTGATTATTGTTGCTAAATATTTAATTTTTTCTGCCTTTTCCACATTGCCATTCCCTATGCTTATCTTCCTGTGATCCTGGGATTTATTTTTGTCATGTATTCATTGACACCAAGTTCAGCTTCTTCGGTGCTTGACTCTATAATCTCTGCGTTCTTTTATATTGTTTCCATTTCCTCTCCTATAGCAGATGTTGTCTGGATATGCAAATACATGGTGCAGTCCATTCAGCTGCAAACCTTTTCCTTCTTCAGTGGCTCCTATGACCTTCTCAAGCATCAAGCTGAAAGGCATGGGTGACAGTGCATCCTCTTGTTTGAGCCCACTCTTGATGTTCATTGGGTCTGATACCATTCCCTCTGTGCCAATCCTGAAGTCCCAGAAACTGGCACAAGAAGCAAGGGGAAGTTCCCAATTTCATACAGGTTAGTGTCACAAGCCAACAGGCCAAAGGGAGGGAACAGGTAAAAGGTAAAGAAACATCAACACTGGAAACATACACTCAGCACCTTAATTTCCCTCCACACTTCAGAGGTGTCCCCAAACAAGCCTTTAGTTCTTAGAGTGCTCAAATGGCAGCCTACAGCTGCCCCCAAGTCTGAGTCCATTTTCTTCAGCCCACATTCCTGGCTGACTGAGCTAGTGAGATCTCTAATTCCACTGTGCACTCCTTTGTGCAGGACTGACCACAGTCCAGATGCAATCTGCTCTCTCTTTCCCTCAGTCCAGCTTCCAGCTTTCTATTCCTTTTTCCCTTGTCCCCCAGAGGCTGGGAGTTTCTGGGACTTCTGGCCAAATTAACAGTTGGCATAGTTCTGCAGACTGCCCCATGGTTCCTCCTGCTTTTACACACATTACATTCACATTACACCTCCATGTTCATATAATTCCTTGATCCTTCAATGCACATCTTAGTAAGCTGTATCAATTTTTGGGGAATTCTAACCGTCACCATGGTGCTAGCCACTCCAAAAGGGGTAGGAAGGAAGCAGTTCAGGACTCATATACTGTACTGAGTAGTGGAGTTAGCTAGCTGTGGAGGGAAGTGAAAGCTGCACCCTATTCTGAATGGCAGCAGGTGAGCTGGTGAAGGGCAAATGTGCTTCTGAGCTCACTTCCATGTGATATGGCCATGGGCGACTGGTGCCTCCTGAGTTAGGGGGGGCACCCCCTCCCCAGCAGCTAGTCAGCAACCGGGGGGCTTCCCCTGCAGCCAATCTCCTCAATTGGTGGGGTGGGGTACCCGTGGCCGATCGCACCAACCTGGAAGTGCCAGTGGCACTCCCAGAAGTGCCAGAGGCTCTTCTCCTGGTGCCCCCACTCTCCAGCCAGTGCCCACAGGGGGGGGAACTGGTACTCCCAACTGCCCCCCTGCCCATCGCCTAACTGGGGAGTGCTGGCTGTCAGGGTGCATGTGAACCCCATACATGTTGCCCCTGGGTATGGCTGTTCACTGCTCCCAGGGGAGGCCAGTGGCTGGGCATGGTTCCTTCATGTTTGCAAAGTACTTTTAAGGTGAAGATTGTTATGTAAATGTCAATAATTATTGTTACTAATACAGATACAGATTAACATTCAAACTGGCAAGTACATTAAGGTGAGAACCATTTTCTTCCCACCTCCTTTTTCACCTTTGATCTCAGATCAACAATTTTAGGCCTTTCCACCACACCCTATTGCAATAATCACCCTGGTGGGGGGTGGGGAGGAAAAGCAATGCCACAGGCTCTCTGATGGCATGACTGTGACTAAGGTTACTCTTCCTGTAGTCACTCAATGGAAGAGGGGGGGGAAGGGGGGGAGAGCATAATACCTATTATTGCTCTTCCCAGCGTGGAAGTTAGGGAGGAGAAGAGGTATAAGTAAGGAAGAAGGTAGGTAAAGGGAAGGTGCTGGTGACACGAACTATAATGCTAGATTTCTTTTTCAGCAGATTTGAAAACCATGATCATCTTACTCGTTGGAACAAATCTGGCAGAAATTAAGCTAATTAGGCCTCCTTCATATAATATGATTGTGTGACTAAACACCAGATGCCTTACAGGCACAAACTGACAAAGTAGTGTAAATCTTCAGGAAAGCTGCAGTGATCCCTTTGCCAGAGACTAGATGTTCAAGGGCACCCTCCTTGAAGCTGCTACTCTCCTGTGAGGTGCTTGGTTTGTTCAGGCAAACAATAACTCATATTTCTGAGCCAGGATCCAAAGAATGTGCAACCTGGGAGCGGCATGGACTTGCACAAAGCATATGGACTGCTGTCAAAAAAGAGTTCACCATTAGAGTTCTTCAATAGGCAATTTTGATTTAAAAAAAATGTTTTCACTGAAGTTTTCCATGGAAAATTCTGGCAATCTGGTGAACTCTGAAAACTCAAAATATTTTCATTCATATTTTGTTCCCACTCCTCTGTGAAGCATTATTGCTTTCTTTGGTAAGGTCATGAGATATGTTATAAGAGTCCATCCTGGGAGAAGAGTAGGTTGAACCCCACAAAATGTTCTGAATGGTGTTTTCCTGCTTCCTTCAGCCTTTTTTTTTTGAATGACCCAATTTATATTGGCAAAAACTGTTATTTATGGCTTTCCTGAAACTGCAAAGCTAATGAGCTTTTTCAAAACAAAAAATAAGGCTCCTGTTCACAAGAAGATTTTCATAAAGTTCTTTCCTAAGCACACAAAACTGACATAGTTATGTCAGCTCTATCAGTGGATTATAATATTTGTCTCCACATCTTAGCTGTCCTGCAGATCCTGAACATGCCAGGGTTTTGGCACTGACATGTAATACCTAACTATTTTCTGATTATTTGAAACAGAAACCTATGAATGTGATTCACTTCTTTGTTTCCCATTGTCAGCTAACTATATGGAGATCACTCTTAAACACTTTTCAGTTGCCTTTATAAAAAAAACCAGCACAAAAATCAAAATTTCAAAATCTTTCAAAAATGAAATGTCCAAAAGATTTCCCATCAGATCTATCAAAACAGCTTTGTCAAATCACTTAATTTTGATCAGGTTGAAATATTTCATTTGGATTTATATTCTACTATTATAATTGTATTACAGAATATGAAAGTCAAAACAATAAAATAAAAATGTAGTGCTTCAATCTTGCTGAAATGAAATGTTTTGAAGGCAGCCTATTATAAAGGCCAGCTTCTTGTATTAGCGTACACTGCGAAACATTCTGATTTTACTTATTGTACAGCTGTTCAGTCTGGAATTTGAGAAGTCAAGGTCACCTGTAGAGGAGAGCCTCTGCTGAAGTCATGTACCCCAGAATTGTATTAGTGGAACTGAGATCAAAATCTCATAGTTGACTTAATAAAGAGCAATGGTCTAACAGTATGCAGAAAATAGCAAAGGGTAACTTGAAGGATTAAAATAAGCTACTTTCCTTTATGCTTCTTGTTATCTGCAGTGATCATACTTTCAGACTTTTCTGAGGAAACCCACTCTTAGCCTCCCTCCTAAAGAAACAGCTTGTACAATATTGGAAATTAATAAATAATTGGCTGATATCATCCCCCAACCTACCTTTCAACTGTGCCTCAGTTTGGACTTCCTAACTCATTTTAGACGTCAAGTTACCTGTCTCCCTCTACAAGAAATTGGGTTTTTACCTCATTGTGTGTCACTGGCAACAACTGGCAATCAAGATGGTTACTTTTAAAAATGTGATTAATATATTGAGGATAGTTAACTTAATTTCTGTCTTCCTTCTTTATTTCATTCCCCACCTTCCACTTCCCGTGTTCCTCTTTGGCTCTTTGTCCTTTGTTTTAAAGGACAGCATTTGGGGTAGGAGACTGAGTTGAGTGAGATGGTTCCCCAGAAATACTGACTTTCTAGAATTAAAGTATCAAAGTGTTGCAACTGATACCAGTTTGGATGGTGAAGAGAAAATGGGCTGGATAAACATTAGGAACATTCCTTATACCTTCTTTTCCTGAGTTGGTTTCTCATGAATAAGTAGGTTACATGAGCTAAGGTAATTTATTTTGTGGAACCTCAGGATACATGAGCTCAGATTTGGTTTATGATGATAAAAGGCAGTGCTTACTGTTTTGTTACCTTCAGCTGGGGTCTTGACTATGGTGGGGGGGCGGGGTCTTAATTCTATGTTTCTGCTCCTGGGGATTTATGTATTACATGGTTGGTGCTTCAGAATTCTGGAGAGACAACGTTTCCTGGTATAAGAATTTGTAATTAGAAAGATAGATGTTTTCCAAAGTCTGAAACAGCAGCTAACTGATATATGATATGATATGATATGATATATGACATGAATACATGCTTTTTGTGAATAAGCAGTTTTATCCAGGCTCACAAGGAAGTTGTAAATCAAGGGTAGGAGAAAGCAAGGAGTGCCACATACTTGGCAGCAGTGATTATAGAAAGGATCAAGGGTGTCATATATACAGCCTAGGGGCTGGACCCAGCCCATGGAGCTGCTGTATCTGGCCCACTGGAAACTAGGGGCATGGTCACAGTGGAGTGGCCTGCTGCAAGAATCTGGGTCCCTGGAGCCATTGTGGACATGGTGAATGGCAGCAGGACAAACAACAGCTGACACAGCACCTGTCAGCCTCCAGCTTTTTCACTTGTTCCCACTGCTGTGGCCCCAGCCACTTGGCCACTGGCTTCACTGCTATGGCTGACTCATGCCTCATGCCCTAAGCCAGATGTATAGCTAGAGCTGCTGTCCCAACATGAAACACATTTCAGTGGCAGCAGCTGCAGATTTGGCATATAGTACATGATGCATGGTGGAAGCTAGACCTGCAATTGTATGGACCAAGTGGGAGCTATGTGGATACCTTTAAGAATGTGATGTATAAGTTGTTATATTTGCCCAGAGATTGCAGGAGGGAACAGCAGAACTGTAGGCAAGGTATTGCCCTCTAAATAAACAAACTTTATAATTCTAGAAGTTTAACTCCTTGGTTTTTTGAGAACAACACATGGTACCAAGAGTGGAGCATGAAGAAAGAAAACAAAAAAGTGGAGTGGAGCATCTCAGAATTACAGAGGAGTTACAGCTGTCCAGCAATGCAGCAGAAAACTGGAAGAAATTTAAGCAGAACTTTACCATGTATATGACAGCCAGTAGAGCTACAGAGAAGAAAGATTCACTCAAGGTAGCTATTTTTTAAAATGTAGCATGCCCAGAAGCTCTGTCTCTTTATAATAGCCTGCAACTGTCAGAAGCAGAACCGAAAAGCACAGTAATAAAAAAGTTTGAGGAATATTGTATACCCAAACAGAATGAAATGTTGAGGAATATTGTATATCCACACAAAATTAAACCTTTGAACAGTATCATTTCCACATGAGACAGCAGAAAGAATGTGAGACAACAGAGGAGTTTGTCAAAGACCTCAGACAGCTGAGCCAGACATGCAACTTTGGAGACCTAAAAGTGTTCATGCTCAGAGACCAAATAGTATTGGGTATAAGGGAGACAAGCCTCAGGAAAAGACTGCTAGAGGATCCTGAGCTTAATTTGGCAAAGAGAGTTAGAATGTGCCAGTTGGCTGAAATAACAAATATCAGGAAGTGGAAGCTGGAGGAAAAAACAAAATAAGCTGAACTAGACAGGATTAGAGATGTGAAGTCCTGGAGAAAAAAAACCCAGAAAAAATGGCAGGGGGAAGATTTTTTCTGTTTTTTTTCCAGTGGAAAAATTGGAAATTTGGGGAAAAACTGAAAAAAAAACCTATTATGAAATGTTTTCTTTTAGATTGATGAATGAAATGCTTTTTAAGGCAAGGTTTTCAGATATTGTTTATTACAGCTGCCCTTTACTCCCCCCAATTTTTTTTATAATAACTATATAATAGGGCTGTGCAAAACGGCAGTGTTCTGTTTCAACCAGTGTTTCGACATTTTGATGGAACAGTGTTTCATTTTGAATTTTGTTTCAATTCAAAACAGCTGTTCCATTTTGTTCTGTCGAAACAGGGTCAAAACGGCAAAACTGGCTTGACGTTTCACCTGTAGGATGTAATGGAGAAGAACAAAACAGCCTATAACTTCATCATTTCTGGCTTGAGTTGGATGAAACTTGCATGACTGGTAGCCCCTTCTAAGGGCATGAAGTCTGTGAAGTTTCAAGGAGATAGGTGCAGGGAGTTCAGGGAAACTGCACACCAAAGTTTTGAAAGCAAAACTTGTGTCACATATATGTATTAAGCCACAGTGGGGTCAAAACTGCGTTCATGCTAGCCTTTGCTGAGGCCACAAAGCCTGCCAAGTTTCAAGGAGATAGGTGTAGGGGTTTGGGGGAACTGTACCTCAAGCTGCAGACAAGCAAAACTTGTGACATGGGTGACACTGTGTGTGTTAAGGCACAGCAGGGTGAAAGCTGCAGGCCTGCTAGCCCCTGCTGAGGCCACAACACCTGCCAGCTGTCAAGGAGATAGGTGCAGGGATTTCTGGGTTCTGGGGCCCTGTACCTCTAGCTGCTGACAGGCAAAACTCGTGTCATGGGTCCTTGTGCAACCTTGTCTGTCTTGGGGCACAGGGGAAGGGGGGGAAACTACTGCAGGCCTGGCTGCTAGGCCCTGCTGCAGCCACAAAGACTGCTAGCTGTTAAGGAGATAGGTGCATCCTGGGGCTCTGCACCCCTTGCTGCTAATAGGCAAAACTTGAGCAGATGGTGGGTGGGGCTTGAGGCAGCACAACTCTGGCCTCTCCCCTGCTGCTGGCACAGAGCTGATGACTGGGCTCTGGAGCAGTGGGCAGGCTGCAAACAGCTGTGCTGGGTTTCACAGCTCCAGCACCAGCTCTGTGCTGGCGGTGACTGCACGCACACCTGGGAGTTGACAGCAGGAGGGCTGCGCTGCCTCAGGGGATTGAATAGCAGCCTTCAACTCTCTGCAGGGGGGGTTGCAAAAAGGATAGAACTGGACTGTTCTCAGTGGGGGCAGGTGACAGGACAAGGAGCAATGGGCTCAAGCTGCAGCAAGGGCAGTACGGCTCTAAGCCTGCAGGTTGCATTGGGAGCCCTGCTGGTGTCCCCCACATCCACTGCCAAGTGCAGCCCTTCTACCTGAGGGGCCCAGGCTCTCAGCAGAGGGGAGTGACAGAAAGAGGGAGTTCCCCAGACACTAGGGCTGTGTGCACCATTCTAGAGTGGGGTCATTTGCTACTGCATTTGACTGGATTACAAAACAAGCAACACACTTAGGACTTGATGTTGGCAAGGTACTTTCAAATGTTGCAGAATATAGAACATGGTCAGGTATTTGGTCCTGGGATTCTGCCAAGCATGTTCCTCCTGTAACGTGGTAGCAAGGCCTTTGTACAATACAGCCTTTTACTCCATTTGCTTCTTGCCTGCTTCAGATTCCTTCATTTTTTACAGCACATGAAAGAAACTGGTCTATGTTTGAAAATATACTCACCAAATCAAGAAATAAACTAACCTATGAGAGTAGAGAAGCTTGTTTCAATCTGTGCAAACCTTCAGTTTTTAGACATCCATGAAGATAAAAATTAAGGTTCAGATTCAGAATCTGAAAATACTGATATTTCAGAAACTGAGTCTGACTCTGATTAGACAAAGAAATTTGCAATGCTAATATTTTCAAGGATTTATTTGATTGTTTAAATGACTTATTGGTTTCATGTCTCCAGCTTTAGAGGGATTTTTTTTTCTGAGCTCTTTTTCTAAAAATATGAGTTTCTTCTGTGTCTGGAGGGTGCAGGCTGTATGGAGGACACTTTCTAAGTCCAGAGAATTGCTTGAAGAAACAGTGGCCAGCTGCAGATGCTGTGGGGGTTACGACAAACCCATGGAATGCCCTTCATTTGGTAAGCACTGCAACAAATGCAAAAGATTTGCAAAAGATTGCAAGAGTTTGCAGAAAGGAGGAGGATGTACCATGGAAGAAACAACAGGTGCATGCTCTATGCAATGAGGAAAAGGAAGAATTCCTCATTGGCACAAAGCAAGATGTTCATTTTTCTGAGGATTGGGCAATCACCCTGGACACGAATGGACTAATGGTAACTTAAATTAGATATGGGGGGACACAGGTCAATGTAATACCAGAATACAGTATTCAAAAAAATGAAAAAAGAACTTATGTGCTATGAGAATAAGAAAGTGAGACTTAGTGCATATAATGGGAACATGACTGTAACCAAGGGTGTTTGTGCACTGCATGTCAGACACAAGAGTAATATAGTAAAAATTCAGTTTGTAACAGTACCAGGAAAGCTAGTGTCAATTATTGGGTTGTGAACACATAAAACTCTAGGTTTGATTAAGAGAATGGATGTCACTTAAGGACTAGAAAGAGAAGAAGGTTTTATGATATGTTTCAAGGCATAGGGAAACTGTCAACTGAATACAAGATAGAATTAAGAGAACCAAATACTTCCACCATACATGCTCCAAGAATTGTTCCTCTTGTACTAAGGGAGAAACTGAAAAAGGAATTAGATTAGTTAACATGGACATAATAGAAAAAGTAGAGCTATCAATTACTTAGTTTCATTCACTGGTCACAGTAGAAAAAAGGATGGATCCTTGAGATTGTGTTTGGATCATAAACAAATGAACAGGTACATCAAAAGGGAGCATTTTCCCATTCCAACCAGAGAAGGGGTTTTTGGCAATGTGGCAGAAGCTAAATATTTCTCCACTTTGGATGCCTTTTCCGGGTTTTGGCAAGTTGCCTTTTCCGGGTTTTGGCAAGTTCCCCCAGAAAAGAATAGCTTTACATTATGTATCTTCAATACACCTTTTGGAAGGTATTCTTTCATAGGCTTCCTTTCGGACTGTGTTCTGCATCTGAAGTATTTTACAGAAAGGTGAAACAAATTTTTGAAGGTCTTGATGGAATGATAGTTTATATTGATGATGTATTCATTTGGGGAAATACTATGGAAGAACGTGATGAGGCTGAGAAAGGCATTACAAAGAGCTAGCAGAGCAGGGTTAAATTGAACAAACAAAAATGCAAATTCAGTGTCAAAGTAATAACGGATCTGGGAGAAAAGCTCTTTGGGACAGGCATGCAAATAGATCGTGCAAGGATTAAAGCCATTACAATCATGCCACCCCCTAAAGATAAGGAAGGAGTGCAAAAATTACTGGGAATGATCAATTTTGTAAGAAAAAAATCTACCTAACTTAGCAGAGCAGACTGGATACCTTAGATCTCTCCTCTAAAAGAATGCTCAGTGGGTATGGGAACGTGAAGCTGAATTTAAAAACTTAAAGGAAAAAATAATGAATGTTCTGGTACAAAAATACTATGACCCTATAAAAGACCCATTAAATTGTCAACAGATGCTTCTAAAGAAGGTATTGGAGCAGCTTTGCTTCAAAAATATGGGGATAGCTGGAGACCAGTAACATATGCATCTAGGCTGCTCTCTAAGTCAGTGTGTCTATATGCACAAATTGAGAAAGAAAATTTAGTTCTGATATACATCTGTAATAAATTTTATATATTAATCTATGGGAAGCCTGCAATAGCTGAAACTGATCATAAACCTTTGGTAACTATAACAAAAAAATGGTTATCAGACACGCCACCCAGATTACAGAGACCTGTCTTTCAACTGCAAATGTATGATCTAAACATACAATACATACCAGGAAAACATCTACTTATTGCAGGTACATTGTCCAGAGCATATGACATAATGGAAAATGACAGAATTTCAGACTCAGACATAGTACATGTTAATTTAATTAAAAGAGTGATTCCTGTCACAGATAAAAGTGGGCACTAATTGCAGAAGCTACAAGTGATAACAGCTATTTGTGCTGGTTGGCCTGGAAAACATACCTAGCCCCTACCCTCAGTTCAAGGAAGAGCTGTGAGTACTGAATGGCATTTTGTTCAAAGGCTTATTACTTGTTGTTCTAGCAGTGCTAAAGAAAGACATGTTAAACAGAATACATGAGGGGCATCTAGACATTGAAAAATGCAAAAGCAGAGCAAGGGGTGCTCTATATTGGCCCAGCATAAATAATGACATGGAAGATGCTGTAACGGCTTGTACAAAGTGTCTAAAGTACAAATCAGCACAAAGAAAAGAGCCCATGGAGGTCATGGAAGAGCCCGTAGCTCCATGGTATCAAGTGGGCATTGACTTATTCATACATGCAGGAAAAAATATGTATTAGTGCTGGATTATTTTTATTACTGTCCTGAAATTGCATTGCTTGAAGGCACAACAGCAAACCGTGTCATAACTTGCATCAAATTGATTTTTGCTAGACATGGGATTCCTCAAATTGTGGAAATGGACAATGAACCTCAGTCCAACTGTCTTGACTTTAAAGAGTTTACAAACAAATATGGATCCTGTCACAACACTTCAGGGCCTAAATACCCACAATCCAATGGTCTGGTAGAAAATGGAGTACGGATAGTGAAGAAATTGTTGAAAAAGGCTACAGATTCACACACTGATGTTTACCTGTCACACTTGAATTATAGGGCAACACCCATGAAACATGGATTGTCTTCAGCAGAAATGCTGTTTAACAGGAAACTCAAAACCCGGGTGCCAAATCTTGCAAATGATGCCCATCAGAATGAAAAGCAAGATGTGAAACATTAAAAACATTCTGTACATTGAGGAGCCAGTGGGTGAGAGACAGGTTGGGGTGAGGGAAGGAGGATGAATGTAGCAGGTAAATGGTGGCGAGGTACCTGGGGAGTCAGATGTCAGGCAGGCTCTAATGTGTTATAAATCCAGTATCTAAATTTAGTCCATGATTTTTTTATATCCAGGAGGTTGATGAAGTAAAGTTCATAGGCTCATCAGTGAAAAGTGTTTTGTAAATTCCCTTTGAGGATTAGAACTGAGAGATTGAAGAAAGAGGTTTTCCTGTGAGAAATGTGGCACCACCAGTAATTGGGTATTCTTGTCTTTAATAGATTTTCGGTGTGCATTCACTATGGTGCACAGTTGTTGTCTGGGCTGTCATACGTATTTTCTCTCAGGGCATTTGGTGCTCTGGATGAGATGTATCACATTTCTGGAGGTGCAGCTGTAAGATCCAGGAATGGTGATGGTTCTGCTGTGGGGTGTATTGTGGGGGCAGTGGACATACATTGTCGGGTTTTGTATTTCTTGTCATGGCATCATCTGGATCCATTTGGTGTGTTTTGGGCTGTCGGAAGTTTCCACACTAGGAAGTCCATGGTTTAGCAACAATTACCAAATGAAAAAAGAAAAAAATGTGAAGTACATATTGCAATTGATTATATCTAACAGGTCTGCAAACTGTATAGCTCTGCTTAGACTGCATCTGGTATAGGCAAGGATCAACAGGTTATAAATTCTGTGCGTCTGACTTTATGTTGCTCTTACTTCACACACCCTGGCAATACACAGTGCTATAGCATTTTTTAGTGTGTGTCAAGCTCCTTTATCTGCACCTTTTTTTTCTTGTTCAGGCTACAACATGATCTGCAACCAACATTGTGATGTATGTGTCATTGCCACTCTGACACACTGCATCATTGAAACCTGGCTGAAAGTCAAGCTAGATCAAGTTTAAAAAATGATTAATCTCACAAACAAGAGCTAAATAGTATGGATTTACTTATACTATAGTGATGAGTTGGGTGCTTCTGATCACAGGGAATGAATCTTGCTTAGCAACTATTTTTTGATTTACCCTTGAAAAAGTGCCATTGGGTTTGCAGAGCAAAAGCTGTTGGGTTTTTGGCGTTTTTTCTTTTTAATAGATTTGTGGGGAAAAAAGGTTTCAGGAGCACATATTTTTCCTTAACCTTTTGTTTATAGTTTATGAAGCAGGTCCTTCTCCTAATTTCTTAAGGGAATGCTTATGTTTTACAGTGCAGTATAAAGCAGAGATATCCAAACTAGTTTTAAACAGCTCACTCAGTTACCAGAAATACTCTGCCCACAGTAGCACAGACTCCTCCAGGGATAATTTACACAGAAATAGTACAAAATTCACCCAAGGTAAATTAGCCCTAGCTGAGTTCCAAGCTGCTCCAGCTATACTGCTCCCAGTACCTGAGCCAGCCCATTTAGAGGTAGCTGTACACTAAACTACAGTCTATGATGTAGACGTACCCCGACCTTTACTGAAGGAGTGGGGTGAGGAAACATTTGGATAAAAATAAATTGCTGGAAAAGTATGGAAAACATCAGTGAGGCTAGTTCTCGAACGGACTTCAGGTTCACTTGAAGAAGCTCCACTAAACAACTTCTTTCTTAAAGAGCAAACCGGAAGAATTAAGAAGAAACAAGGAGGTGTGAAACTACCTCATTATACATGCCATAGCATAACAGAGAAGGTGGACAGAGGAGTCAGCAGAGGAAAGGGAAAAAAAGAGAAGCACTGAAATAGGAACTGCAGAGGGAGCAGGTACAACATGCTCTGGCATTCTGCTGTGCCGTCAACCTTTGCTGTCTTTGCACTAGGGCGTTTTTTTCCAGTGGTCATAGAGAGATGATTCCATTTGGCCTATTTTATATTTTTTTCCTTTTCGATAGGTTCTTTTTAAAAAAATAAACAACCCCCAAATCTCCTCTAGTCTTACTGCAGCGAATGAACAATGCTGTGTTTTTCATTCTGACAGCGTTCTTACAGACAGTTATGGAAAAATACCATGTGTTGTTACGGAAGATAGAACTGAGCAATGTCAGGATTTCTTTTACTGTGGTATTTACTGTGTTTAGCAAGATAGTTTGCATCAGGATCCCTCTCCTTTTCCATTTTACTTCCACCCTTACTGTCACATGATCCTTTTCTTCCAGCCAGGAGGGCTGCATATGATAATCCCCTGGAGCACATCTCTGGGCACTGCACTTTAACAAGGAGATGGAAAAGCTTGAGAGAGTCAGAAGAGCTACAAAACCCGGGCATGTTGCCTACAAACCTGTGCATGTTTCCCTATTTCTTTTCTAGTCCAGCAAATTTCATTGAGACTAGGCTTCCAACTTAGTTTCTGAGTCGCTAATAGCAGCATGGATGATGAATCCGTATTGTTTTGCTGAAGGGTCCAAAAGGACTAAAAATAAAGCAACAGGCCAGGCTGTGGTTAGTGTGCAAAAATGAGGTTTGTAACCTATGTAAGAGAGAGGCCTATGTGGAAAGAGACCAACGTAAAATTGGTGGCTGCTGATGAGTCAGAACTGAAGGACTAAGACCGCAGAGTGAGGAGGAGATGTGGGTTGCAAAACATTCTCCAGAACAACAAACCACAAGGATGCTTTTGAGCACTACCGCCGATGGATCCAATTCCCAATGAGCTGCAGTTTAACCAAGCTCTCCTAACACAGATGAGAAGTATGTAGCAGGACACATGCTTTCCTTAGTGTCTGACTATCATTGTATTGAAGCAGATGATACAAATATATGTATGTGTGTACATTATATATACACACACACTCCATATATATGCTATTATTCTGGAGTGTGTGTGTGTTCCAAAATGCAATATACTGTTACATAGTTTTAATTAGATAGATGGATATTAATGTATCATATTAGATCCTTTATCCTTTGTTATATCTATATATATTAATATTTTGGAAGATATATCTTCCAAAATATTAATATAGGATAAAGGATATAATATAATACATTCATCTTACCTCTCTACCACAAAAAGAAAAGTCTGAATTAGTCTTGCCTGTTCTTTTCTTCCTGTCTTCTTTCCCTATCCCCACATGATACAGTATAGTGATTTTAGTTGTACTATTTATATTGCAATAGCACTCCAGCTGCATAGGGGGATATACAGACATATTAGGGGGTAATGGTGGATTCCATACATCCTAAAAGTGCTTTTTATTGCCTAGTAAGGAATAGATTCTGGTAAGTATTAACTACATTGTAGTTTTTTATGATGTGAAACTCTCTTATGTTATTTATGGTGGAATCAATAAAGCAGTTTATATGAAAAACATTTTTAGCAGCAATCAATGCAAATATCCAAATTTGCATGCAAGTGAAGCTGATTGGTTCAATAAAAATGACTGCTATGTCCCAGGCAGACAAGGTTCTTTGGGTAAATCTGGTATCTTTTATTAGCCCTACTAAATAGTTGGAAAAAAAATTCTTATCAAGCTTTCAGGTTTAAAAACGTTTATCAAGCTGAGGAAACATCTGCAGTTGGTGTGTGCTCATCCTGAACGCAATGAAAAGAAAAGAAGCCAGAGACTGGTATACATGCAAGAGAGCCAGTTAGTGAAGATATAAACTGAGGAGTCAGTGGGTGACAGACAGGTTGGGGGTGAGGGAAGGGGAGTGAATGTAGCAAGTAAATAGTGGAGAGGTACCTGGGGAGTCAGATATCAGGCGGGTTATAATGTATCATGAATCCAATGTGTAAATTTAGTCCATGATTTCTAGTGTCCAGGAGGTTGATGAGGTGAAGTTCATAGGCTCATCTGTGAAAAGTGTTTTGTAAATTCTTTTTGAAGATTAGAACTGAGAGATTGGAGAGAGAGCAGTTTTCTTGTGAGAAATGTGCCCCAGCGGTAATTGGGCATTCTCGGCTTTAATAGATTTCTGGTGTGCGTTCATTCTGGTGCGCAGTTGTCATTTGGTCTCTCCAACATATTTTTCATCAGGGCATTTGGTGCATTGGATGAGATATTACATTTCTGGAGGTGCAGGTGTAAGCTCCAGGAATGCTGTTGGTTCTGTTGTGGGATGTAGTCATTGTGGGGGAGATATGTTGGCAGGTTTTGCCTTTCTTGTCGTGGCATGGTCTGGATCCATTCAGTGTGCTTTGGGCTGTAGAAAGTTTGCTTCTGGTGATAAGGTTAGTGAGGTTTGGTGCTTGTTTGAAGTCTAGGATGGGTGGTTCTGGGAAGATCTCTTTAAGAGTTGGGTGTGAAGGATCCCATGTGGTGGAATTGACTGCAACCTGACAGAAAGGGAAAGGGAAGTCAATTAAGGTTTTCTCCTGGACTCAAAGGAGCTAATTGGGGGACTGAATATGCCAGGTTGGAGAGAAGAAAACAAGGTCAAGGTCTCTTACAAAAAACAGGACTGAATGTGACTGCTCAGAATCAAGGCAAGGATGTTTAGCTCAGACTATTTTTAGAATGAGAGGCAAATTTGTAGTAGAGCTTTTTCCAGAGCAGCTTTTGGGAGTTGCAACCTATCTCCCTACCCTGTCTTTGACTATTCTAGATATTGGAGCTGTTTAAAAAATAGATAATGCAATCATTTCCCCCCCTTCTGCTGCCCCAAAGCTTGTCAGATGGATAAATGTGTTTGTCAGTTTGTCTTCTGTGTCTCTTCGTTTTATGCAATCATTTAAAACTGTCTTGTATAATCGTTGCTCTCTTCCCCTCTTCTGCCCTCAACCCCACCAGCACCCTATACTCACACTTTGCTTTTTCACGTCTTGCTTATTATTCTCCTCAGGTTCCATTAGCCGAATACAACTTCAGAAACATGCTTTCAACAACAATCCACTCCAGCATCTTGCTCCCAGTGTTTTCTCTTGATTTATTCTGTCACATTGACTTCTGATGCTTTCTGGGGCACATGCAGATACAGTCTACAGACAAAGCCAGTTAATGGAAAGGGGGTTAGAGTGCACTGTAAATGGCACATGCACAAAATGAATAAAGACTTTTCTTTCTGTTCCTGTGTACTCCTATGGATAAGACAAGCCAATGACTCATTTTTTTCTGAATGTAGTTTAAAAAAATTAGGAAAATGTGACATTGAGACCCAGACAAGCTGATGGTACAACTTCAGTTCATTTTCTTCTCTCCTTTTGCACTGATTTACGTCCAAGAAGCAGAATGACTACCGAATACGTGGTCCCTCTTCCCACCTCCTTTTCCCAGCTGGCTACTTTGGAACATGCAGTTGCCTTGCTGTCCTTCTTGTCTATACAATGTTCTCCCCACAGATACAATTCTGAAGAATACAGCTCAGGTGGTACTCTGGCAGTTTGGACTGGCCCCTTAATTAAGGACCCAAAGTTTTCCCCTCCAATCAGCCACATACAAAGATTTAGTAAATGGGCTTTGTTTAAATGATGGGGAAATATGGCAGCATGTTATGGAATGATCATGTTTCTGCTCCACTGTCACTATCATATCCAGCCCATGAGCCATTGTATTTAGTAGGGCTTTGCTCTGTGTAGCTGGGGGGGTGGGAATTGGAGGTCCTTAGGCTTTTGGCTTTGCATGGTGATGGATTCTAATTTTTTCTGGTCTGCTTGTAACAACCACTGTTTGTGTTTTGTCACAGGAACAGTAGAGCACAGTTCTGTCGAGTGAAGGAAAAGTCCAGAATCTTCTGGAGTGGCCTCCTCTCCTGTTCTCGATGGCACCGTCTCTCTCTGATACTTTTTCTGACGCGTGTCCAGGTGCAAAAGGGAAACATATTGTAATATTTATTTTCGTGATGGACAAAATAACACTTTCATATAATGTCATGTATGTGCCGATTGCATTCTTAGTCTGCATAATTATGTTTGTTGCTCTAAGATGATTCATAGATTCATAGACTATAAAGGGTTGGAAGGGACCTCAGGAGATCGTCTGGTCCAGCCTCCCTGCACTAGGCGGGAAAGACAACTGGGGGTTAGGTGACCCCAGCCAGGTGACCATCCAGTCTCCTCTTGAAGATTTCTGGGGTAGGTGATTGCACCTCTGAAGGGAGCTTATTCCACAGTTTGGACACCCCAACTGTGAAGAAGTTTTTCCTAATGTCGAGCCAGAAATGGTCTTCCAGGAGTTTGTGGCCATTACTCCTGGTTTTCTCCAAGGGTGTTCTGGTGAACAGTTGTTTGCTGAGCCCTTGATGTACTCCTCTGATGTAGCAGTAAGCTGCTACCAGCCTTCTCTTTTTCAGGCTGAAGAGTCCCAGGTTCCTCAGCCTTTCCTCATATGACTTGCCATGCAAGTCTCTGATCATATGGGTGGCTCTTTTCTGGACTCTCTCAAGCTTTTCCATCTCCTTGTTAAAGTGTGGCACCCAGAACTGGATGCAGTACTCCAGCTGTTGTCTAACCAGTGCTGAGTAAAGTGGAAGAATCGCTTTCTTGTTTTTTCTTCAGATGCATCAATTGATGCATGCCAGAGTATTATTTGCCCTGATGCCTACAGCATCCCAGTGATGGTTCATATTCATACTGTGCTCTGTTATAACCCCTAGGTCCCTTTCATTCATGGTGCTGATCAATTTGGTGCTGCCAAGCCTGTAGGTGTGCAGGGGATTGTTCATCCCCAGGTGGAGCACTTTACATTTCTTGATGTTGAACTTCATCAGGTTCCGATCCACCCAACTTGCTAGTCTGTCTAGGTCCACCTGTATCTGTAGCCTATCTTCAAGCATAACCATGTTCCCCCATAACTTGGTGTCATCCATGAACTTGGCCAGTGAGCTCTTCACCCCCACATCCAAATCATTGATAAAGATGTTGAAAATTACTGGATGAAGCACCAACCCCTGAGGGACACCATTGGCAACCTCTTGCCAGGATGACACAGATCCGTTCATTAGAACTCTCTGGGTCGTACCCCACAGCCAGCTCCCTACCCACCTAACTGTCATGCAGTTAAGCCTGCAATCCTCCAATTTTTTAATGAGAACATCATGGGATACCAGATCAAAAGTCTTTTTGAAGTCAAGGTATATAATGTCAACCTCCTCTCTCTTATCCAGGTGGTGAGTTACCTGGTTGTAGAAAGAGATGAGGTTGCTAAAATAAGACCTGCCAGTGATGAAACTATGCTGGCTGTCATTCAGAATCCTGCCTTCTGCAAGCCTATCACACATAGACTCCTTAATGATTTTTTTCCAGGAATCTCCCTGGGATAGAAGTTAGGTTAATTGGCCTATAGTTACCTGGGTCTTCACTTCTCCCCTTCTTGAAGATAGGCACAACATTGGCCCTCTTCCAGTCCTCAGGGACATCTCTGGAGTGCCACAAGTTTTGGAGCAGTTTCACTAGGGGCTCCATGATGATGTTGGCCAGCTCCTTCAGAACTCTCAGTTGAAGTTCATCCGGTCCTGCTGACTTAAATATGTCTAATGTTTTTAACTGATCATACACCAGTTCTATGGCAATAGTAGGAAGGTAGACATTCCTACAATGCCCATTCTGTACCTTACCTGGCATGATGTTCCCCTTGGCCCAGTGAAATACTGAAGCAAAATAGTTATTCAGGAGTTCAGTTTTCTTCTGAGTGCCAGTAACCAGCTGTCCTAAGTTGTTGACCAGCAGCCCCATGCTCCTATTTGTTTTCTTCCTGTTCCCTACATACCTAAAGAAGGACTTCTTGTTGCCCTTGATTTCCATTGCTAATTTAGTTCAGTCACTGCCTTAGCCTTTCTAATCTCTTCCTTACAAGTATGGGCCATTGTTTTATAGTCATCCTTGGGGACTGTCCCAAGCTTCCATTATTTGTACACCTCTTTCTTCTTTTTTAAGAGGACCATGATTCCCCTGTTTAGCCAAGAGGGCTTCCCAGCCCTTCTGCTACATTTCCTCTGCATGGGAATGAACTTCCTTTGTGCTTCAAGGATCATGTCCTTAAGGAACATCCACTCTTCATGCACACCTTTTGCCGTCTGTTCCTGGTCCTCCAGCACTTCCCCTACTAGTGACCTGAGCTTGTTGAAATTCGCATTTTTGAAGTCCAAAACTTTAACCCTGCTATCTAATTTGTCTGCCTTTTGATGGACAGCGAACATGATGGTTTCATGGTCACTGTCACCTGGGCTACCCTCTATATTTAAGTTGGTCACCAGGTGATCTCCTTTGGCTAGGACCAAGTCTAAGAGAGTGTTACCCCTGGTTGGATTGTGCACCTTCTGAGCCAGGAAGAGCTCTTCAATGCAGGGGAGGAAGAACACAACCAATATGACTTGGCCAAGTGTTCCTCCCAAGAGATTTCTGGATAACTGAGGTCACCCATGATGACCATGTCGTGTACATGCATGGCTTCTATTAGTTCATAAGAGATCTCTTGACTGAGCTCCTCTCTCTGGTTTGCTGGTCTGTAGTATACACCTACAGTTAGGTCCCTGTCACCGTGTTTCCCCACACCCCTCCAGCCAGCAGTTTGACTCAGAGGGTTTCAAGCTGTTCTTGTTTGGAGCTGATGTCGACCTCCAAGGAGGTGTACTTCTTCTCCACATAGAGATCTACACCTCCACCTTTCTTCCCTGTTTGTGTTGCATACATATTTCATTTTATGATTTCCATATTATGCCTTTTTATTCCATGGCACAGTATACAATGTGTTTTTCCATGTCTTAGCGGAAACAGAGAGCTTCTACAAATCAAAGCGCATCTTGCTTTATTTGTTAATCATCAATTGCCAGATGATGGAAAACATTTTCTGTTTGCAGCATGATTACTGTTAGTGTTTCCCAGGAACCCCTTTAATCAAGCAGTGGAAATGTTCCTTCCTCTTACATTTAGAGTCAAGAGCATGCCAATAACAGCGGACTAAGTCCCTCTCTTCAAGGATTAATAAAGTTACAAATACTCACTCAGACATAAGCATGTTGAATGGATCTTTGGCCTAAACATCTGTAATCCCTGGGCAAACTTTATTTCTGTCCCGTAAATGCTGAACAAAAGGCTCTTTACTGTTTTAAATCTGAATAGAATGTCAAGGTCTCTAAAAGATTTCTGAGGCTATCAGTTATTTGGGCTGATGTAATCTCAGTGAGCAATTGTGGGTTAGTGTGACTTGTCTTCTTATTTTTTTCTTATTTTATTCTCCTCTTTAACGCAGGCAGCAAAAGGAAATTGAAGAAAACAGAAGGAAGAAACCACAGAACTAATGTTAATGGACACAGGAAATCAAGGAAAAGGGGCAGCTCGAGCCTGAAAGCAAAGCTTTCCTCTCAGCTCTGCACATCTCTATCGAATGCCCTACTCTGTCTACATTTGTGGTGCTACTGTTGCAGTGTCTGAGTGAGCAGTGCATGTAAGGAACCCCATTAAACACCACCATATGAAAAAGAGGCCTCTGGCTTCATCATGTGACAATATTTCAGTCTTCCAAGTACTCATAAACATCTAAGAATTTAGAATAATAATTTGAATTTCTCATCACCCATGCCTAAGGGCCTTTGGGCACCTACACAAGATTTAAATAAAATGAAGTACAAAACATAAGGCAACATGCCCAAATTCATTTTATTGTACAACTGGCAAGTTGCTAAATTACATAAGTGTTGGTGAAGATGAATTAAAACAGATGTTTCCTTGTGATAGCCTAAATTCTCACATCACAATCCAAGATTCAGTAGCATCCAACATACCATAATTTACCATATATTTTACCTGTACATTTCCTCCTTTTATTCATTTATCAAAATGTGGACAAATTTCCTAAAGGGTCATATCATATTTTTCCTTGAAAAATAATCAGTTTAACAATTTAACACAGGCTACATTGGCCTATATTTTGGCTGTCAAGTCATGGTATGACTGAGTACATTCAATCTGAAAGTCAGGCTCAGTCAGCAGAGGAGGTGGCAGACAGCTGTCAGGCCAATCCATGTAAGTAAAGCTGCAGGAGTCATCCATCAGTTAAATGTAAAGTTTTATAAACTTGACATCTTGAGTAAGCGGAGTAATGTCTAATGAGGAGCACTCCGGAGTCATTGATTAGAGAGACACAGATTGCTCAAAGACAATCAGCATGAGCTGATAATTAATATGAGAGATATAGGATAACTTCTTGACAGTTTAATATCGTTGTCACCATCTGCTGGCTAAGAAAAGGTAATAAATTACTTTCTGGCTAATGTGCGTGTGCTTAAGCATGCAATGATTTGCTATTTTGGGTGACAGCGTTACACAGGAACACAGGACATGAAGGGACCACCTGCACCAATAAGTCCTGTTGAGGGTTTCTGGATTTGAATAAAACTGTTCATAAGATTTTTGTGTTCATTTGGACCGATATGGGCTACATGTATTTGCCAGACCAGTTGCCCTAAGGACAGAGCCCTGCATATGTAAGTGCTGAAAAGGAACCTGCCTCCCTAATAAAGTTGGCCCAGACCAGACTATAACCTTACTAAGAGGATCCAGATGAGTCCAGGCTTTCAGATTTGTTGTGAGAGAAAGATCTAGACCACAAGTGTCCAAGGAAAAGCTAGATGCTTGAGGAAAAGCTAAGGAAAGATGTTCAAATGGACCATATTTGACCAGATCAGTTCTGTACCAGTTTTTGGAGCAGCAAGAAGGCCTGCTGACAACTTCATTCCAAGTAATCTAAATAGACACTGGCTGGAATGACAGATAATTAAACAGAAAATGATTAGGGCCTCAGTTCTACAAGGAGCTTAACCACAGGGCGTTATCTGTTTAACTTCAGTACTTGCATGCTAGAAATAAGGCACATACTGAAGTATTTTCTTAATGATGTTCAAAAATGAGGAAAACCATGCACAGGGTACAATGCTAAACAGATAGGTCTTACCAGTATGTCAGATGGCCTTCCACCTTCCCAAATTATTTCTGAAGTGGCAAAACACGTTTATTGTGATTTCTCCACCTGAAATTCTTCATAGGAACCATAACATTTTTTTTTTATAATAAACATGTTATATTACTGTTAAATTGGAAAGTACTTTTTTCTCCTCACAGGAATAGAATTTCTGCTGCACCACTGGATGGATTCTTCACCAGATATGAATATCTATGTGCTCATCAAGGCCAATCCCAAGCATGCAGTTGATCCAATAAAATATATCACCCACAAAAATCCTTGCCTCTCACCAATATCCTATATATCGGAATTGCAGACCTGAACCAGAAAGATAGGGGGAGGTAAGGGCTTAATCTTGGAATATACTGAGCAGCTGCCATTTAAGTCAGTGGGACGTGACAGTGCTCCTCAGGTCCGGAGATTGATCAACTCCTTGCAGGATCAGCTATTATAAAAAAATCATTAAAAAATCTGGACATGATTCTTTATTTTAACATTATTGGATTCTCCTGGTCGTTCCATTCGTTACGCTGGTGTAAAACTGCTGTCACAGAATGGAACGTCAGGCTGTCATTTGGGAGTCAGTCAGTGGTCATGTAATTGTGAGTCTCCAAATGTTAAAAGTCTTATCACACTTTGGTGATACAGAAGGAGCATGCTGTGGCAATTTGTACTTGAGGGGGCATTATTGCAGAGAGATTTATAAGACGCATACATGCTGGGCAGTGGATGAAATGATTATGGGATTGTTGAAGTTACTGTTAAGAAAAGGCTAGTTATGTCAGGCACTACATTGCCTCACTGATGCAGGATTTTTCCCTACAATCTACAGTATATTTTTTGCGCTTTGTCCAGTCTCACCTTAAATGCAAACATTAAAGGTTGTCAATCGGAAAAGTGCCTAAAATAGCTTTACTCCAATCTCTCTTACAAAAGATAAGAGAAAAAGAAAGACATTTTTCCTATTTGTTCTTGCTCTTTTATTACTGGACCCTTTTTGTGAGTAATGTGTCTCTGACCTCTTTCTTTAAAGTGGTATTCGCATACTCTAGCATAGTATAACTATCCTGTCCCATATCTGGTTCCAGGTTTGACAAGTCAGCTTAACAGGAGACCTCTTACCTGCACAACCAACTGCAAATAAGGAACTTATGACTAGCACAGAAATGTGAGCAAGGTTAGACCTGACCTACATCCTTTCCCCATGCTTTCCAGATGGTGTGTCTGTGCCATTTCTAGCACTAAAATGGAAAGTGTCAAGAATGTTTCCATTATACACATTCCTCCTGAGGGACTCAAAACTCTGCTGTAACATATGTTTGGGGTTGAAGTCTATTATAAACCATCTCAATTTGGTATCAGTGTTCTTTACTTTTCAACATAGTTTTTAAATGTAAATGAAATAAGTTTGAGGTGCTGCAAAAATTCACATGAAGCTGATCAGAGAACCTTGTTATTTCCTGTGGCATTCTGCAGCTCTGTTTCAAAATGGGCACATCTATATGGGGAACTAATGCAACGCGCAGTTTGCACTGGAGTTTATTGCTCCCAGGTGCCATGTTTATACATGCGCCCAGGTCCACACTATGTTAAGTCGGGTTGGAGCAGCCCTGGGGCTGCTCTGACCCAGCTTAATGTGCTGTGGTGGGGCTGGCTGGGGCACGAGGGTGCCCCAATGTGGGGCTACTTGGCAGGCAGCCTTGCACTGAAGCACCCTCATGCTTCAGCCACCCCTTCAGCATCTACCTGTGCCTTACTGTACACTAAAGAATGCTGCCATAGGATAGTACTTGTGCTTACAAGTACTAACTTACAGTAGAGTGAATTAGTTTCCTGCAGCCTAATAAGGCCTCATATGTAGATGCTGAGACTTTACTGAAGACCTAATTAGGCAGCTCCCCAGTAAATGTCTTGTGTAGATGTGCCCAATAAGTTGCAGCTCCACTGACTGCAGAGTGCATGGCACTTGCTGTTCTGAAGAGCTCCATTGATATTGACTTCGGACATATTTTTGGCAATAAGTAGTGCACCTGGCAGCCACTCTTTGTAGGACAGAGTTCTGTAGGTTTAGCTTTTGGCATGGATAGGAACTGTGCCTAAGTGTCTAAAATCTCTAGCAATCATTCATTATTTTGAAATAAATAACAATGTCTGTTTGGGACAAGATTTTCCAATTTTGTAGTTTTATAGAAATTATATCAGATTGACTCAAAGGCACTAAATTTTTGTGGCCTGATTCTCAGAAAATCAAGAGGTGAATTTGCAATCAGGACTCATAGTAGAGATGATATCTTTTATTAGACCAACAAGATTGTTGCAAAAACAGTTCTTTAATTGCAAGCTTTCAGGCACGAACATCCTTCATCAGGCACTGGAAAAAAGATTGTAAAAGTTCTACTGGGTAGAAATGAAAGTTCATATTTCATAGGATTTCACAAAGGAGTCAATAGTTGGAAAACTCCTCTGGGCAGTCAGTTCATAGCTGGTATGAAGCCTCTCACCTCCTGTGAGGATCTGTGATGATGCAAATGACCTTGAAATAAAGGCAGGAGCAGGATCTCAGGTTTCCGGTGGTCACGGTTGCTTCCTGCTTGGGAAAATATGAAGATTTCATTTTAAAAAATTGGCTAAAATTCAATATCTTCCATGTGTCAGATATCCAGGTTGTAGTTGTATTGGTCTAGAGGAAAAGGCAATCAGGACTCACAGTGGAGATGATATCTTTTATTAGACTAACGAGATTTTTGCAAAAACATTTCTTTAATTGCAAGCTTTCGGGCACAAACATCCTTCATCAGACATTGGAGAGCAGATTATAAAAGTTCTCCTGGGTAGAAAAGGGTGAACTGACTGCTCCGAGGAGTTTTCCATCTATTGACTCCTCTGTGAAATCCTATGAAATATGAACTTTCATTTCTACCCAGGAGAACTACCCACTTTTCACAGATGAGCCTATGAACTGCACTTCATCACGCTCCTAGGTACAGAAACTCATGGACTCAATATAGACATTGGAATTCTGACACACTGACCTGCTGGACATCTGACTCCTCAGGCACCTCTTTGCTTTTACTTGCGCTACTACATCCTTCTTCCCCTCCCCAGCCTGTCCCTCACCCCCTGATGCCTCCATTTCCATTTTTACTGACTACAGGGGTGATGCATAGGGGGTGCACGGGGGTGCATGTGCACCCCCTGAGGACACCGGTGCACCCTCTGTCAGGCCATACTCCCTGTGTAGCTGGCGGGCAGGGGGGCAGGTGGGAGCACCAGTGACACCCCCCTGCGAATGCTGGCCGGGGAGTGGGGCCACCAGCAAAAGTGGCCATGATGCTTCCAGAAGTGGCTGTGGAGCTCCAAAAGTGGCGCAGATGCTTTTACGGTGAGTGAGATCAACCCCGCCACCCTGGTTGCTGACTGGTGTCGGGGGGGGGGCATGTGCCTCCTCAACTCAAGAGGCACCAGACACCCATAACTGACTGGCTTTTTTTGTCTGCATTGCATGCCAGCCTCTGAATTCTTTACTATTCCTTCCATCCAGGACCAGCAGACACACCAACTGTAGGTGTTTCCTCAGCCTGATGAAGGGTTTTTCAACCCAAAAGCTTACTAAGATATCTTTCTGTAACTGTTCAGTTGGTCTACTAAAAGATACCAGATTAGATTGACCCAAAGGACCTTGTCTGCCAGTGCCATGACCTTAGACGAACACCCCTAGCACCTGACTGGAAGGATGCATGGCCCTGGGCACCTCTAAGCCCCAGGGCTGGGGCTGACAGGGAGACTTCTCTGGCAGCTGCTGGAGAAGCTCCTGCAGGAGAGGAAAGAAAGGCTCTGTCACAGTTTGGCTGCCTGAGTTGCTGCTGGTGTTACTGTGCTGCTGCTCACTAAATTATTTTACCTGTTGTCATGTAAAGTGGTGGACTGGAATAAGGCTGTAGGGGAGGAGGAAGCCTCATTAGGGCACACTACCATGTTGTGTAGAGACCACAGCACCATGAGAGCACACCTTAATGCACACAGTGTCACCTAT
>NW_017729032.1:204728979-204740989 GCF_001723915.1 Gavialis gangeticus
GTTTTGCTTGTCAGCAGCCTGAGGTGCAGTTTCCCAGAAACCTCTGCACCTATCTCCTTGAAAGCTGGCAGGCTTCATGGCCTCAGCAGGGCCTAGCATGCCTGCAGTTTTCACCCCACTGTGCCTTAACTCATATGAAATGAGTTTTGCTTTAATGATTTTGAGGTGCAGTTTCCCCTGCTCCCATCTCCTTGAAACTTGGCAGGCTTCATGGCCTCAGAAGGGGTTACCATCACTGCAAGTTCCATCTGAATCAGGCAAGAAATGACAAAGTTATAGGCAGTTTCATGCTTCCCCATTATAGGCTATGGGCAAAACGTTGGAACAGCGTTGAAACAGCAAACAGTTTCGACAAAACGAAATGGAACAGTGGTTTTGAAATTAAACAAAACTCAAAATGAAACAGTGTCCTGTCAAAATGGTGAAATAGAAGTCGAAATGAAATGGTGCTGTTTTGCACAGCCCTACTGGTCAGGAACTCTCCCTTTTGGGGCAGCTGCCAACCAGCTCCAGGCTGCACAGGGATTTCAAAAGGGACAGTTCCCGGCCAGCCCCGGCTGCTTGGGAAATTCCCCATGGAGCCCGGAGCTGGCTGGGAGCTGCCTCAGAAGGGATAACAGTTCCCGGCCAGCCCCAGACTGCTCAGGGAAATTCCTACTGGGCATGGACTTGTTCCCATGTATATGGGGCTGGGAGAGCACTGGAGCAGCAGCTGTCTCCCAGCCCTGTGCACATCAGGACTCCTCCCCATGTGTACAGGGAAGGGAGACAGCTGCACCTGGAAGATTTGCCCTGGCCCCATGCACAGGCGGACCGGCCCCTAGGCTAGCACTCTGGGGGAGCCTGGAGCTCCCCCTGGCTGCTGCAGGGGGCCAGAACAGAGTAGAATCAGCTTTCCCAACAGGGAGTATGTGTAGATGTCCTCCCAGGGAAAGCTTACTGTGCAGTATTTTACTGCTCAGGAAGCCATTATAGCATTAATAGCATGTGTAGACATGCCCCCAGGGTAGTCACCAATGGTTCAATGTCTAACTGGGAGGAAGTGTCAATGGGATCCCCCAAGAATCTGTCTTGGGTCCAGTGCTGTTCAAGATCTTCATTAATGACTCAGAGGATGGAACTGAGTGCATACTAAGTAAATTTGCAGACAACGAGCTGGGTAGGGTAGCAGAAGACAGGACAAAGATTCAAAATGACCTTGAAAAATGAAGCATAGTTTGAAATAGGTAGGATGATGTTCTGTAAGGGTAAATACAAAGTACTGCACCTAGGACAGAACAATCACATGTACAAATACAAAATGGGGGACACCTGTCTGGGTTGCAGTACTATAGAGTAGGATCTGGAGACTATAGTGGACCACAACCTGAACACAGTTCAACAATGTACTGTAGTTATATACATACAATAAACACCTTTCCCCAAAAAATTAGCTGCTGGAAATTGGGAGATGTGTCTTATCAGGGTAAATGTAGGGAGCAGAGGGCTCAATCCCGTGGGAGCTGACCTACCTGGCTCTGATTCTTGAGCTAGGTGGGCAGCTTGAGCTGCCTGCTGAGTCAGCTGATGGCCCACTCAGCTTGGGAAATGAAATGAGCAGTTTAGCTCAGCCAGTGGTATCAGCTAAAGGCCAGATCCTGCTGGAACTGAACTGTCTACCCCCACTTCTCAGGTCAGGTGGGTACCATGTCCTGCAGCTATGGGGTTAACAGAGAAGTCAAAAGATGTTGCTTCCCTACCCCCCAACTGCAGCTTGCTTATATTTTCCCTGCAAAAATACCATACTTACTGGTATTTTCAAGGAAAAATCTTTGTTCTGTATTCCAAAAACAAGCTGTGTGTCTTATTTGGGGTGTGTAGTATGCTAGACAATATGGTAATGTTATTGCCAAACAACAAACAGTATAGCACACTGGGCTGTATTAATATAAATGTTACCAGTAAAGCAAAAAAAAAAAATATATATATATATATATATTCCACTCTGTTCAGCACTGATGAAGCCTAAGCTGGCCTAACTCTATGTAGTTTTGGGTACTGTACTTCAAGAGAGAGATACAGCATTTGGAAAGTGTCTAGAAGAGATCAGGAAAAAATATTCCAAGTCTAGAAAACATGACACGAGAGGAAAGGTTAGAAGATTTGGGATTATTTGGTCTAGATAAGAGGAGGAATGTGTTAATGGTCTTCAATTACAAAATGGGTTACTTTATAGGTGGTGGTCATCAACTGCTTTCTATATCCACAAGTTATAGGGCAAGAAGTAATGGGCTTAATTTGCAATAAGGGAGATGTGTTAGATAGTAGAAATTAAGTACTGGAACAGATTATCTAGACAGATTTTGGAATCTCTATCACTGGAAGTTTTTAAGGGCACATAAGACTAACATTTGCCTGGAATGATTTTGATAGGGATGATCTTGTTTTGAGAGAGGATTGGATTAGATAGCCCCCTGAGGCCCCTTCCATTTCTGTTTGTCCATGATTCTATGATTGATTTACAATGCATAACCTCATCCCAAGTCTCTTTGACAGTTGCTAAGACCCCTGCCAGACATGCAAGTAAAGGCATGATGGAATCTGATGTGCAATCCACAGTCTTGCTTCCTACCATGCCACACATGCTGGATCCAGGCTCCCAGCCATGGGGGTGCACCTGGCCACATAATGACATGATAGGAACCAGCCACATAAAGTATCACAACCATTCAATATAATAACTGGCACCCAACACTCAAATGTCATTCATTCTGTCACGTCATAGTTTGGATCTCAGAACAAGTATCTCAAGAATCAGTATTGGCAAGATGACCTTCACAAACCTTGGTCATACAAATGAGTTCATGACTCAGCTGAACACCTGGAAACTATGTGGATTAACTTTGTGGCTTATTCCTTGTTTTATAGCGCCATTAATTTCTTTAATGTATGGCAGAGTTACAACTTAAGACATGACTAACTGGTTAATCACATTTTATGTGTAACATGTGGCAGGGGCCCAAGAGGAACTTCAACTGTTATTGGCAAGCTGATGAGTCCAAGATTGGCAAGACTGCAACTGGAGTTTTGTGTGCCAGTGTGGATTCATCCAAGTATGTGTGAACTTGATTTTTGCATTATATAACCATCTAAACCATTTCACACAAAGCAAATAATGTTGGCAACCTTTGTGAAATGCTTACAATCTCTGTAGATCATGCTTCAGTAATGTCCATTTCTAAGATTCATATAATAATACAGTAGGACTGGTAGGTCTTGATACTCATGCCAAATCCCAGCTTACTTTTTTCCATACACTTCAAAATGAGGCCTATGCAGATGTGGCTGGAGCAATACTTTGTGCTATGTTCAGTGGACACTTGCTCAAAGAACACCCCTTGCAGCTGAGATAAATTAATTCTTAAACTTCTTCAACAGAATGATCATCACCTTGAACATTCTGCATAATTTCTCTATCTGCCAAACTCTCAACCTTGATTTTAATCTAGAAGAGACAGGGATAAAGCAAGGCAGCTTTTTTCTGAAAGCATTCAAGTGTAGTTTCCAGGTGTTCATCTGACTCACTGACTCATCTACATGGTCAAGGTTTCTGAAGGTCATCTTGCCAATAATGATTCTTAATGTACTTATTCTGAGATCCAGACTATGATGTGACAGAATGAATGACATTTGGATGCTGGGTGCCAGTGATCACATTGAACAATAGTGATATTTTTCTCCCTCATATCCTCTAATAATGTGAGGGTTGTGTATTAAGTTCAGCAGATTAGGTGGGATGCCAACATCGTGCAGAGCTTTTAATAAAGCATCACTGTCTGTAGAATCCAGGGCAGATTTCAGGCAGAAAAAGGGAACATTGACTTCCAGTGTCTCTGTGCCAATAGACGTAGAACAACCACAGCATTTCTGGATGATCAACCGACAGAGAAAGTAGCTTTTATAGGTGACACATCAGCCAGTAGCAACTGAACCCCGAGAAGAAGAATGTGGGTGAAAACGTTTCCAGAAATAGACATTAATGTGATTGGGGGATTACTGCTGCAAACTGAATGCTGACTTTACCGTCATATATTGATATATTCTTTTCCTACTCAGCTGGCACTTTGCCACATCCCCAAACTGGCAACCCCCAACTGAAGACGCTCAGGAAGTAAAATGGCAATCAGTTTAATGGGACATATTAGCAGCTGTAGTGGCATAGAGGCACATCCACTGGCTTGATTAAACCTGAAGTTCTGTGTAGCTGCCCACATTTTGTCCAGTGAAGGAGCATTAGTGGGTGTGTTTGAGTCATCTACAGTCAAAGCCTTGGTGATCAGCATAGAGCAGAGGTTCCCAACCACCAGGCCATGGCCTGGTACTGGGTTGCGAAGGGTTGGCTGCCAGGTTGTGGCACAAGCCCCCTGCTCAGACCCCTGTCTGTCCACCTGGGCGAGCGGCTTTGGCTGCTGGCAGTCAACTGCGGGGTTAAAGCTGGGGGGTGGGGCAGCCCCAGGAGGGAGGCAGCCAACTTTGTGCACCCTGTCCTGCTCCTATGCCAGTCCACAGGAAAAAAGAGGTTGGGAATCACTGGCATAGAGCATGACGCAGCTGCTAGGGTTAGAGTGTAGGTCAGTCTACAGTTGCAGCTCCCCTTCATCACTGCACAGATATCATCTGTTTTCTATGCTGAGATGGAGCTACTGCCACCAGTCAATCTGTGCTTCTATTGTATAGTTTAGAAAGCAAAGCAGAGGCAGCTAGCTAGATTTGGCAATCCTTGCATAGAAAACCTCAGGGTCTATTTAGCCTTTACACTGAGTTCTCCTCCAAGACAACTGAATTCATCTCTATCTTTAGGGTATAAACACAGACATCACAAATGAAGCAGCTCAGCTGTGCTTGGATGTGTTCTGGCATAGCTGATCTGCTTCATTGGGTAAAATAGGTGTAAGCCATTGTTCCATATGGTTGGGCTCCTACTGCTCCTGGGAGAAGCTGAGGCCTGATCTTGTGGGACAACACTCAGGGCAACCCTCTGCAAATGGGGAAACCCTATGTTTCCCTACTAGCAGTGGAGTGCTGGGGGAATTACTGGGCATTCTCTGCTAGTGGGGAAACCGGGAATTTTGAACATACTTCAATGCGTTTCTGGGACTGGGATTGCCAATCAGCTGATTGTTATTTCCAGCCCTTGGACTGCATTGGAGCATTGATGTGTACTCAGGAAATCCTAAATGGGGGGACCTGGGTAAGCACCCCCAGGGCCTCAAGAGCTGGTCCAGCACACCCCAAGAATTCCCATGTGGGGGCAGGGGCATATTGGGCCCCTGAAGCCCTGGGGGTCCCTGACCAAGGGCCCTGGAGAGCTACGTGAATACTGTGGTCCATATGGGTGGACTTTTCAATAAGGAATGGACATTTTTATCTCATCAAGCTATAACACAATCACATTCCACTTTCATTCAGGCATCATTTGATACTCACATCCACCTATGAATGCATAATGTTCTGAACCAAGAATCCATAATGATGAGCTTGTGTGAAGCTCAAAAAGAGTGTGAATAATCTGTACTGTTACTTTGCAAACTGAATCTAGATCAGCAATGTCCTCATAGTCAAGTGATTGTAGATAAGAAATTGCAGTCCAATTCCCTAGGAACAGTAGTTCATTTTGAGGAGATGCAGACTGAACCATGACTGGGACTTGATAATAAAAGTTGCCTTTATCTTGATCAGGTACAGTCCCAGTGGGTCCGATAGCAAGAAATGTAGCTTTATTACTGGCTGCGACAATGAACAGTGAGAGGACGTCAGACAGTCAGTGCTTTGTAAAAAGGTAGGTGGAGAACCATGGTCCTTCTGTTGGTGTGCTTCAAGGTTCCAAAACAGAAGAATGTGAGGAGTATGTTAATTGATAGCATGTTGATTATTGCTTATGACATGAGCTTCTGTGACATCAGAGATAACTATTCTGTAATTTTACAGCTTGTAAATTAGCACCTCCAAGTACTGAGTGCCATTAAGAGCAAAAGCTTTCCAAGTTATGAAAGAGAATACCTTCCCTATTTTATCTTCGGTATCTGATTGCCATATCATAGAATCATAGAAAATGAGGGTTGGAAGGGACCTCAGGAGGTTATCTAGTCCAACCCCCTCCTCAAAGCAGGACCATCCCCACCTAGACCATCTCTGCCAAGTCTTTGTCTACTTGGGTCTTAAAAACCTCCAAGGATGGAGATTCCAAACCTTTCTCAGTAGCTTGTTCCAGGACTTTACTACCCTTCTAGTGAGAGAGTTTTTCCTAATATCTAATCTAAACTTCCCTTGCTGCAGCTTGAGACCATTGCTCCTTGATCTGTTATCTGCTACTACTGAGAACAGTATCATCCTCTTTGTAACCACCCTTCAGGTAGTTGAAGGCTGTTATTAAATCCCACCCCCTCAGTCTTCTCTTCTGTAGACTAAATAAGCCCAGTTCCCTCAGCTTCTCCTCATAAGTCATGTACCCCAGCTCCCTCACCATTTTTGTTGCCCTTCACTGAACTCTCTTTAATTTGTCCCAAACCTGGACACTACTCCAGATGTGGCCTTACCAGTGCTGAACAGAAGAGAATAATTACTTCTCTCAATCTGCTGGCAACACTCTTACTAATGGACCCAGTATGCTGTTAGCCGTCTTGGCAACAAAGGTACACTGTTGGCTTATCTTCAGCTTATTGTCCACTGTAACCCCCAGGTCCCTTTCTGCAGAGCTGCTGCTTATCCAGTCAGTCCCCATCCTGTACCAGTGCATGGGATTGTTCTAACTGTAGGATTTTGCACTTGTCCTTATGAGATTTTTTTTGGTCCAATCCTTCAATTTGTCTAGGTCTCTCTGAATCCTAGCCCTACCCTCCAACATATTTACTTCTCCACCCAGCTCAATGTCATCTGCAATGTCTGCTCAGAAAACATCTCTCTTCAATGAAACTTCAGGCTCAGCTCATGATGAAAGCGTGAGGATGTACCATTTGGCTTTGGGCATAAGTCAGAAGCTTCAGCCCTGACGTCATGTATTTGAGATACCATTTTAATCTTCAAAGCTCCTAGCATATTCCACTTCACTACAGAAAGGAGGAGTGGTGGTATGGAGAGTTTGTGGTCCCTTCTTTACATCAGGAAGCTAACTTCCCCCTGATGCCATTCTGTAATTTATGAGTGTAATCCCGTTGAGTTCCATCTAAAATGTTGTTTTGCTGGAGATGCCTAACTGCTGCCTAAATCTGGCAGAGAGGTCAGTTTTAAGACTCACCATTTTCTTGCATGTTTCCTATTGGCTGGCATAAGCTTTTCCTTGCCAATTATGCTGTGCATTTTGAATCCCAATTCTAGGTGCCCCTAATCCCTACCTAAACTGTAGAGAACTTAAGTGCCTAACTTGGATTTATGAACTTCACTGCTGGATAGATGCTAGATAAGCCTGGGGGTGTTTAGAATCCCCACACTTATGTCCCTTTGAAAACCTTGTTCTAAGTGACCTGCTTGAGATCCCAGAGGAAACTTGTGGTGGGTGAGCATCTGTAGTTTCAGGGAGGCAGGCTAAGCACTGGCCCATCCTTCCTCAAAGGAGTGCTTTACGTTAGTAAAATTACTCATGTGCATATGTGTCTGCAGGATTGATTTCTATGTTCATAGTGAATCTGGCACTTGATGCATTCATTTCTAGTGCAGTAGTATATTTTCTGACAAATGATTTCAAGTAATCCTTAAAATCACACCCTGTCTCTTAGCAACAGAAGCTGTTACTGAATTGGATTATGATCATCAGCACTTTCATACCATTGTGCCTCCACTCCCAAAGGAAGAGTGAACACTTTAAAACAGAAAGAGTCTCAGTATAGACTCCCAGAGAATTTAATAGCATCACAGGAAAATAGGGCTGTAAGGCACCTAGGGGGTCATCTCATTCAGTCCTCTGCTCAAGATAAGTTCATCCCTTTCCAAACCATCCCAGACAAATTTGGTTAATTTATTCCTAAAAACTTCCAAGGATGAGGATTCTACATCCCTTCTAGGTAATCAGTTTCAATACTTAACTACCCTCTCAATCAGAAAGTTCTTCCTAATATCCACCCTAATTTTCCCTTGTTGAAATTTAAGACCATTACTTTTTGTCCTGACCCCACCAGAAAATAATCTATCACCATCCTCTTTATAACCACACTTAATGTATCTGAAGACAGTAATCAAATCACCCCTTAGTCTCTTCTTCTCCAGATTAAATAATCACAGGTCTTCCAAACTTTTCCCTTAAATCATGTTTCTTTGACCTCTAATCATTTTGTTGATCTCCTTTGCCTCCTTTCCAATTTGTCTACATCCTTCTTAAAGTGTGTGAGCTTCTAAGTCTATAATTTATCAGCAGAGCCCTTTGACAGCTTTAGTTCTGTATATTTTGTCATCTTTCTCCCTGTTCCCTTGGACAGCCTTTTGCCACAATTTACCATCATGTGCCAGGTCAATGTGCAGATTAACTTTGATAAGGTCCACTCATTTCTTACCCAAGAGTTGTCTTTGATCCATGCTGTGTTTGTCTTTCTTCCACCGTTATTGTAAGAACCATCCTACCAAAGTGATTCTTAGATCTTTACAGGACATACTCATACCAGTGTAGCTTAGCTTTCCTTGACATGCCATCAGTTGGAGAAACCCATAAGAGGTCCCTCACTTCCTCATTTTGTTTCATTCTGTGAACTGCCCAACCATTTAACCATTGCTAGATGTTAATTTCCATGGAGAGAAAACATTTCTTTTCATGTGATTGACCAACTCTCCATTCCATAGTGTAGAAGGGCACACTTTACTTTTCATTTTTTTTACTTTTCAACTTTTCCTAACTTTGTATTCTTCTATTCAATATAAATATATTTTTTGAAAACTGTTGATTCATATCATCATATGTTTTAAGGCTAGAAAGAACCATTAGTCAAGAATTGTGAAAAATCAGTTTCTTCAATATGCATTTCTGAGACAGAAATATTGCTTTTAAAAAGCTACAAGGCAAGACTAGAATCAGCTTGTGGGGCTGTGCTTAAAATTGTGATGACACTGACTCCCAGGACTTGATCCTGAATCTACTGAAGTCAATAGAAAAACTTAAATTGGTATAAATGGGTGAAGAGTCAGGATCTTCCCATGGGCCTAAAATCCCCCTACTTCATACTTTATTGTCTGTGTTTAATTTTCACTTCTAAGGCTCGGTCTTTGTCTTCCTTTTATATTTTCTATAATTTTAGTCAAATGTTTATTATGGTAGTGTCTAGGGACCAACCAAAACAGGGAGGCATTCTACTAGGCACCGTACCAACATAAAGCATAGAGTATCAGATGGCTTACAGTCTAATTGAACAAGACAGACTCAGGCAAAAGATAAGAATACAAAAAGACAGAAGAAGTTAGGGTAGTTTTCGTTGGAGGTGAGCATTTGATGAGGAGCCAATCAGCTAAAATAGGGGTGAGCAACCTATGTCCCGGGGGGGGGGGGATCTGGTTTGCAGAGCCATTGGATTCCACCTATAGACATGGGGCTTTGGAGGCATTTCACAGTGGAGGCCTTTGACTGCAAATGTTCTCCCTGTGAAATTGCAGAGAAAAGCAGCATTGGTGGCCAGGTCCCAGTGCCCATCTTCCCACCTCTGACCCATGGTGGGTCATTCCAGCCTATAGATGGAAAAGGTTGCTTACCCCTGACCTAGACAGAAGGAAAGAAGTGATGAGGATAAGGGGGGGACAGGACAGAGGAGAAGAAATATGTAAAGTGACAGGTATGAAGTGAGGTGAAGACACCATGAGAGAAGAGATTTGAGCAAACTAAACAGTTGGTACAATAAAGTATATTACCAAAACATTCTTGCCTTTCACATATTTCCTGGACCATCCCAGCTCCAATATCACTCCAACCCTACTGTCAGTTTGGGACAGAAGAGGGTTAGTCAAAGTTGTGGCAAACTCTCTTATGCTGTCAGTTTATTAACTTTGGCAGAGGAAACACATAAAGATGAGCCCTTCTTGAATGTTTCCCCCAGAGTATATCTTTTTCAGACTTCCCATAGTGCCTGAAAACCCTAAGTTCATGCAAATATCAATTTCTGGAACAGCTCAGACATGAGCCACACTTCAGATTTTACATTAAAGCACAAACAGCTGCTTCTCTGCATGGAAAAGCCAACTGAACTGTCAAATTCTAGCAGATACTTCCATTCTCTTCAGTTTCTATCCTTCCTCCTTGAGTTGCCCATACTGAGCAATGTGGAGTTGAAGGAGGCAGACCCAAGCTTTGGAGAGATTTACTCACTACATCATGAAATTTTCTGCGGCATCTGCCTTGTAAACAAAATTCTTTGGAAACTGCAGAAGTATAATGTGTGATCTATACATCCTTCCCAGCAATCAATTATCTGACAGTCTGGGAAATGTCCTGAGCAGATTCTGGCTGCTGTCAATACAATGGAGTAATGACAGTTCACGTTAACTGTGGTCCTGCCCTTTGCTGTCCTGAAACTTAAATTGGAGTGGGAAGATTTCAGGTCAGACTTTCAGCCACTATAGATTATTTATTTTATTTCTGCTGAAGACCTTCCCTCTACACTGAGGCTTGCACTTCATGCTTCATCTGGAATATGTAGCCTGTCCAGTGATGGATTTATGCTTCATTCTCATGTGGAGAACGTCTCTGTTAGGAGCATATAAATAAACATTGCAGTTAGTCACCTGGGTATCAAAATGGTAGATGTAGGGGGCATGTACATGAGATGCATTAATGTGCATTAGCCTAAGTTAATGCACATTATGGGTGCATGTCTACATTAACTTAGGCTAATCACACCTAAGTTTGATACTTGCAAATGCAGGTATCAAATTTAGGCACAATTAGCCTAAGTTAATGCGCATTAAGGACACGCATATGTAGACACACACACGTAATGTACATTAACTTAGGGTACTGCGTATTAACACATCTGATATAGAAGCGTCCTGTGTCTGCCATTTTTCAGGTATCAAATTTAGGCACAATTAGTTAAAGCACATTAAAGCATGTGTAGATGTGCCCTGCCACTAACTTTAGTGCTGGGTCTGCCCAGTCACTAGGGGGGCTGCCCTGACCCCAGCCCTATGGCTCCTGGCTGACTGCTTGTTCTCCCCCAGGGCTGGGCTGCTCTCTCGCAGCCCCTAGATACAGGCTATAAAAGCCTGCAGCCATTTTGTGCTTTGGGGCACACGCACCAGGAGTCTGAGGGAACCTGGACCCAGGCTGTCTCTGCCTGTCCTGTCCCCTAGCCAGAGCTATTGCTTGGCCACAGGTGAGTGTTACAAAGGGCTGCAGCTTGCTGCACCCCCTGCCCAGCCCTGAGATTCCTCCCAAGGCTGCTGGTTGGCTGTCTGTGCCAGCAGGGCCAGCACCTGCTCCCTGCTGCTGCTCACCCTCAGCTGTCTGTCTTTGCAGGTGCTGTGATGGAGTGCCTCTGCCATATGACTCACTGTGTCCATGTCCAGAGTGCTGCTGGCAGCTGTCCAGAGCTGGCATCACAGGGCCAGCCATGTGGGGGCCAAGAGAGCTGGTGCAGGAATCATGTCCACCACATCCTGTCTGTAGAGCCTTGGCCCTGCTCACATGTGCAAGCCTGCCCCAACCACCTAGGGCCTCAACTGGACCCAGGACGAGGTGCATGACCTCTTGGTGCTGTGGGCCCTTGCTAATGTGCTGAGCCAATTTGCATGGAGTGTGTGCTTGAATGCCCACGTTTAAGAGACCACCTCAGGCAGGATACATGTGTGAGGACACTCCCAGATGGCTCATCATCCCAGTCACATTGTATGATGCACTGCCACCAGTTCCAGCTGGCACAGTAGGCCCAGAGGCGATGGGGCTGGAGGGCCAGGAGGGTGATAGCAGCCCTGGTGGTGGTGTCCTGGAGCCCCTGGTCCTTGTAGCTGGTGACAGCAGTTGTGTAGCAGTGGGGACCCTGGACAGGTGTGAGGCGGTCATCAT
>NW_017729032.1:204741175-204753266 GCF_001723915.1 Gavialis gangeticus
GATAGCAGCCCTGGTGGTGGTGTCCTGGAGCCCCTGGTCCTTGTAGCTGGTGACAGCAGTTGTGCAGCAGTGGGGACCCTGGACAGGTGTGAGGCGGTCATCATCCAGGCCATTGGTTCAGGTGGGGGAGATGGGTGGATCACGGTGGCTGTAAGCTAGGCACTGGTGATGGCGGCAGGCCAGGGGGATGGCTGCAGTGGCCAAGAGGATCAGGAGATCCCATTTCTGGGTGCCAGAGCCAGGGGCTGGGGCAGCCATGGCTGAGAAATGCAGCTGGGGCAGGAACAGAGCTGACATGTGCTGCCAGTGTCCCTGCCACACTGCTTCTCTCCACACAGGAAGGTCACAGAGCAGGGATGCTTTTAAAAAATGACTCGTAAGTGCTGGCAGCTGGCTCTGGCTTCAACATAGTTGCCAAACGCTGACAGCTGTATGGCTGGAGGCTGGAGCTCCTCCCCGGTGGTCATAGGGGAATATGGCAGGGTTGAAGGGACTTGGGACTAACATTAGTCCCAAGTCTCTGCATGTGTAGACACCTGGCAAAACTCACTTAATGAGCACTAGCTTAATCTGCAGTAAATTTAATCATGCTTCAATGCACATGTAGATGCGCCCATAATGACATGTCATATTTTTGTATACAAATCCTCAAGCTATGTTCTGTTTTATTACTTGATATTCCTTTTACATTTGGGTCTCCATCCAGAGAACAAGCATGACCTGGAAGAAATTGAGAGACTCACTCTTTTCGGCTTTGTTTTATACAGCACACATACAGGGCTCAAAGACAACTATTATAGATGGCTCCAACCAAAGTGTATGAAGGGTGAGCAAGCCCAATCAGAGTGAGTTTCAAGATTGCAATATTAAACTTTAAATACCACATGGCCTGGCCTGAAATATTTGATGTGTGGTTAGCTTTGTGTCCATGCAGAATTTTAAAGCAAAACCAAAAATGAGCTTGCTGAGCCTAGACAAATACCTTGAAGTACATGAGCTTTTTCCAAGATCAGCCAGATTGTTTTTTCTGGGTTGTACAGCAAGTCAGCAGCACCACATGAAATGTTTAAATAATGGAAAATTCTAAATGTTGCCAATATAGTTTGATGTGATAATCTTTCCCTTTTGACTCTTACAAGCACTACCTACATCTTGTTTTTACTTAAACTAAGCTTTTGATGGCTATTATTGTAATCACAATAGCTTGATACGCTAGAGGACAAGGAACTCTCTGCTCCCATCTGTTGGTGACCAAGGGGAAGAACAACCACAGAGCCTTTATCATAATCTTTATCATCTTATTTACTCAGAACTCTAAATGGACAGAGGCACAAGAGAGGAAAAGCCCCTTGCCCCAAATTTTGATAGAAAGGAGTAAGTACAGTTACAAAGAGTTTATTTTCTAATAGTTGTACCCAAAATCCCTTCAATGATAATATGCAAGTACCCAAACCATATGTGAACTTTGAACTGATTGGGAAATGGGATTGTTCTGGGAGAGAAGGGCAAATTTTATATTTTATGTAATGGCATGCATCTTTAGTGCCAAGGATTGTTCAAGGGCTTAAAAGCTTCCAGTCCTCCTCAGCTGTGGAGGCTGAACTGTGAGCAACGCTCTTAAAAAGGGCACAATGCAGAGGAGAGTAGCAGGAATGAGCAAACTCCTTTAACACCCACCCAGCCTAGATCTAGGAATAAAATAAAACATGAGTTATAGCTGTTGTAGCTGCAAACAGACATTGAACTTATTCCTAGACAAACCATTTTATCCCAGGACAATGTGAAGTTGTGCAGCATCCATGTCCATTGTCCCAGGATAAATCATAAAAAAGTTTACTGGATAAGCAGTAGTAACAGATTAGCCAGAGATAGTGCAAAGTACATTTGAACAGTTATCCTGAGATTGCACTAGTGAATCAGTGACAGTAAAGTGGAAATGCATTCAGCTGCTCACTAAACCCCGATTAGAATGGTGACGTGTGGATGAGATTCTCTCAGGGCATTTTTAAACGTGCTTTGGGATGTAGTGCTGGGCGCTTTAGTTAGTAAGCTGAACTAATTAAAAGTGCCTGTGCATCATGTGTATCAGTATCTCTGTGCTGAAAAAATGGTGGCAGGGTGCTTTGAACTAAAGCTCATTGAATGTGTTTTATTTCAAGGTGCGCTGCCACCATCTTTTCAGTGCTGGGACGCATGGGGCTTCTGATATATGTGACATGGAAGACTGCTGAAGCATGTCAATTTCCATGCTTTGACACACTGGATTTCCCGCACATCAGAGCAGGCTCCTTGCATGTCTGTAGAGGCCTTCAGTTGTCTTCTGTCAACATCAATTGCCTTGACAGTAGCTAACGTGCTTGGAGATGTAATATCAGGTTAGTAGTAAAGCAAGGTTAACTCCTGGTTCTCATTGAGGACTTCAGTCACTCTGACATCTACTGGGAGGACAATACAGCAGCACACAGGCAATCCAGGAAGTTTTTGGAGAGTGCTGGGGACAACTTGATGGTACAAGTACTGGAGTAGCCAACTAGGGGCTGTGCTTTTCTTTGACCTGCTGCTCACAAACAGGGAAGATATAGTAGATGGCAACTTGGGCAGTAGCAACCTTGAGATGACCGAGTTCAGGATCCTGAGAAAAGGAAGGGAGGAGAGCAGCAGACTATGGACCCTGGACTTCAGAAAAGCAGATTTTGACTCGCTCAGGGAACTCATGGGCAGGATCTCCTGGCAAGCCAGTCTGAAGGGGAGAGGAGTCCAGGAGAGCTGGCTGTGCTTTAAGGAAGCTTTACTGAGAGTGCAGGAACAAACCATCCTGATGTGCAAGGAAGATTAGCAAGTATGACAGAAGACCAGCTTGGCTTAGCAGGGAACTCTCCAGTAAGCTAAATCACAAAAAAGAAAGCTTATAAGAAGTGGAAACTTGGACAAACAACTGGGGAGGAGTATAAGAGTATTGCTTGGGCATGCAGGGATGAAATCAGGAAGGCCAAAGTGCAATCGGAGTTGCAGGTAGCAAGAGATGTGAAGGGTAACAAGAAGGGTTTCTATCAGTATGTTAGTAACAAGAGGAAAATCAGAGGAAGTGTGGGTCCCACTGAATGAGGGAGGCAACCTAGTGACAGAGGATGCAGAAAAGGCTGAAATACTCAATGCCTTTTTCACCTCAGTCTTAACAAGCAAGCTCAGCTCCCAGACTACTGCACCTGACAGTACAGTTTTGTGGGGAGGTGAACAGTCAACTGTGGTGAAAGAACAGGTTGGGGACTATTTAGAAAAGCTGGATGTATACAAATCTATGGAGCCAGATGGGGCACACCCGAGGCTGCTGAGGAAGTTTGCGGATGTGATTAGAGAGCCACTGGCCATCATCTTAGAAAACTCATGGCAATCAGGAGAGTTCCCAGATGATTGGAAAAGGGCAAATATAATGCCCCTATTTAAGAAAGGGAAAAAGGAAGATCCAGAGCACAATAGATCAGTCAGCCTCACCTCAGTCACTGAAAAAATCATGGAGCAGATCCCCAAGGGATCCATTTCTAAGCACTTGGAGGAGAAGAAAGTGATCAGGAACAGTCAGCATGGATTCACCAAAGGCAAGTCATACCTGACCAACCTGATTGCCTTCCATGATGAGATAACTGGCTCTGTGGATGCAAGAAGACCAGTGGATGATTTGATTTTAGCAAGGCTTTTAATACAGTCTCCCACAACGTTCTCACAGGCAAGCTAAGGAAGTATGGGTTGGATGAATGGACTGTAAGGTGGATAGAAAACTGACTGGGTCTTTGGGCATGTGCAGATGCTGTGCTCAGGACTGCAGCAGTTTGAGCTGGGGCAGAGCAACCCCAGGCTGGCAGCAGGCTCAGGGGAGTTCAGCCCCAGGGTCTGGGTCATGGCACTGGGTGGTGAAGAGGCTGGCTAGGGCATGAGAGTGCCCCATCATGTGGAGACATGACAAACTCCAGAGCAAGCTGCACTGGAGTTTATCACATTGCCTTAATGGCATGTGTAGATGTACCCAGTCATTCCTACAGATACATCGCTATGGTATATTCCTCAAATTGAGTTCCTTTTTCCCCCTAATAAAGTTTTCCTTGTTTTCTTGTTTCCTAAGTTCTTATGAAGGGAGATAAATTGCTAGTAGGGCATCCATGGAGGTTATTTAAGGCTTGTCTTTGATACTGCGGTGGTGAGTCCTGATACTAGGCAGCTTGAGCATGCTCTGTGCCTGGGGGGCTTGAGCATGCCCTGACTATCTAAGCCTTGGGCATGTTCTGCACCTGGGGAGTTCACTTGATCGGCTTCTATGGGCTTGTCCCCAGTGCCTCCTGTCAGGCGCACTGGAGATAGGGCTTGAAAGTGGGTGGGAAGGGATAAGCTTGGAGCAGCCTCACTGGTGAACTTCTGGATATGGATCTTGCCTCCAGGCTCAAGTGGATAGGGCATGGACAGGGTATGCTCAAGCCCTCAGATCTTGGAGTGGTGTGGTGGGGAGCGCAACTGTTGTGGTGGCATAGTAGTGCTGTTAGTGTTCCTACAATTTCTGTCTGGGAGCTTGAGCCAGCATTATTTGTTAATTTTAGGAGAATTCCCTTGGTTTTTAAAATAGCCTGTGTTGTGCCGAGAACAGCTTGCTGTATAGAATCATGTTAAGTCTTTCCAGGTGTGTAGAATTCCGTATTTACAATAGCCATTGACTGATTAGTTTTGCATTACACTGTGCTGAATTGGACTGGGTTGATTAGAATCTCCAGAGGACAAAAAACCCCTTGAAGTAATGTGCTGAAACCAAAGACAAGATGTTTGCCTTCATTATCCATTAACACTGAGGACAATTGACTAAAAGAAAAAAAAATGGTAACAGAATATTACATATTGTATCTAGGAAAAATCCAGAAATCAATATTGTATCTAGGAAAAATTTGGCATAGTCTTTTTACAAACTTTGTACAGTATTTCTATGATTTCTGACTGCTCAAGAAGCTTTAGGATTAACACATTATTTTAGTCACTCTTATTTAATAGTTGTCTATTTCCTGTTGCTATAACTTCAGAGGTGTGGATATTAAATACACAGTATGTTACTGTTGAAGTTAATTTATTCGCAGACTGTAGCAGGCTATTCTTGGTATCACTTGACCTTGATAATGAACGTTCATATTTAGTATTTCAACAACTTTCACTGTCCCAAATGGCAAGGAGCTTAATCTTGCTCCTCATGTACTAAGAAGCAGACATAAATCTCATTACTTATTTTTCAGTTATTCCATTCTTCTCCTTTCCCTTTCCTTGTCTCTTCAGAAGAGCTGGAATTTAAAAAGCAGAAGATAACATCAGATTTCAAAACGATCATGAAGATCCTTTTCAAATGTTCAAAGCCACCATAATTTGCAGTTTTCTGACTGGTGGTTCATTATCCATTTCAGAGACTGGCTCTGGTTTCTTTGGCCTGCACTTGAAAAGATGCAGTCTGGGCACAAATGATTTCCTGTGTTAGCTTTGCTGCTGTAGCTGAACAAGACAGCTTGCATGTTTTGCATCTCCCATTATTGAAGCTGGTGGATGAGACATATGCTGTGCCTTCCACTGTGATGAGCATTGCGGATGGTAGTCTTCCAGGGGTGCAGATAAGCTGTACAAGATGACAACGTAAGACTGCTCCTGCCTGTATGGTGTTGTGTGAGCGCTAATTAGCTTGGGGCTGGGCTACTTGGCCCTCATATTTAGCCTACCAGGAGCTACTGTGCTTCCAGTTCAGGAGTCAGCATACCCGGAGCAGCACAAAGTGCTTTAGATCACCACTGCCAGGCATGGTAAGTTTACTGTATAGACCTGGCCAAAAGTAGAAAAAATTCGCCCCATGCTGAAAGTAATGGGACTGTATGGTCTAAAGCCTGAATTGGTCAAGTTTTTAAGCACATGCTTAGCTTTGACCAAGTGCTTTCCTGAGATGATACCTGATTCTGCTTATTATCCAGCCCCATTTACTTTACTGTATTCTTTTTAAAGTAGTGCAATGAGGAGTGGGCAACCCAGAGACCGGCCCTGCACACCCACCTTGAGAGGGAACAAGAATGGCAGCTGTTGCCACTGTCTACCTAGCTGCTGTGGCTGCCAGAGCTGGCCTAGCCCCGGCCACCTCTCCACCAGCTGTTGCTGCCGCTCAGGGCACAGATGCAGGTTGCTACACCTCTGATCTTATGTGTAGCTTTTGGGAGTTGCTGCAAATCAATAAATAAAAGCATCGTCTAAAATGTTGATGACAGTGGGAATATCACAAAGTCTAAGGGTGACTTTTGTGGGGACAGATTTCTTATCTGTCTCTAAGGGCATATGTAGATGAAATGGGGGCCCTAAACTGAAGCGGTGGGTTTTAAAAAACACCGCTTCAATTTAGGGCTGATTAAACCCCTGTATCCTGCACACACCCCACTGACTTACTTGCCTGTCTGGCAGGGAGGGGAGGGTGAGCTGCCAGCAGATGGAGTGGTCCTTGGGCTGCAGGGGCAGCTGGTGCTTCCCTCTGTGGTAGCTACAGCCCCCCCAGGTGGCACTTGCCCACAGGCACCTGGCTTGGGCGGTCCTGGGGGGGGCACTGCAGCCACGGAGGGATGCACCGGGCACCCGCGCAGCTCAGGCAGGCTCATGGGGTGGGGGAGAAATATCAGGCTCACGGCTTTTCTTGGGCAGAGCTGCTTTCCCCGGCTGCTGCTAGGTTGCCTGCAGGGCCTCTGGCACAGCCATAGAGCTGCACAGAGCGTGGTGCTTTGCTCCAAGGCTGTAGGGGCAGCAAACTAAAACTCCTTGAAGGAGGTTTAGTTTGCTGTGCCCCAAGTCATTTAAGGTGCATTATGCTGCTGAATTCCTATGGCAGGTGGAATTAATGTGCAATATGCCACTGAGGCGTGCAAACACTGACACCATTAAAGCACTGCAAAAGCATTTAGCCTGCTTTAAAGTGTTGTGCACACATGCCTCTCGTTTCATCTACACAAGGCCTAATATTCCTAATTTTTAAAGACACTCATAGGAGGTGAGAGAAGAGACATAAATATTTTTATGAACATTAAGTTTTGTTTGTGAATGAAAAATTGTCTCAGGTTCAGCTTTCACAGCACACTTGAAAAGCATGTATCCTATGCTATTAGATGTGACTGAATGTTGGAAGTTTATTTCAAAATCACATACATTTGAATAACCCAGACCTTGAACTCAAGTTGCACCAAGTAATTTTGAATTCATGGATGATTCCATTTATAGAAGTTTTTCCAGTTGTGCAAATACTTTAACATGTTCAACAATTTCTGTCTCTTTTTTGGATGTTTTTGTTTTGTTTTTTCCAGACTGTAATTGTATTTTTCTGTAGAGGAAATGTAGGCCCAGTTGCAAAGCATTACAGTTTGGGGACATGCAGACCTTGGGTTTTATTTGGCTCATTGGGAAAATGAAGATCTGCATTCAGATGTCCAGTAATTCAAAATTTCTGGAGAGCTCAAACTTGGGTTTGGATTTGGGCCAGTTTCTAATTTTAAAAGGGAACAAAGTGAGCTAAAACATGGAAGTTCCATGAGCTACCAAAAATCAAATTATGAGAACCTATCATTAATTTTTTTTTCTGTGAACAGAGCCAACACAATTGAGAGAGAGATTTTTTTAAAACTACCACTACTTTTTCCCAATTTTTTTGTCAGTCTCATTCCCTTATTATTCTGTTTAAAATCCTTCTCAATTTGTAGAAAAATACTTGAAAAATCATGTCTGGGAAGCATAGTCATATGTTTTTCATCAATATTTTATTGTGTGACTCTACGAGGATATGTGTTGCAGGATGAAAAATGTCTTTTCCTAAAACATCATTTTCTAATGGACTTTTTTATGTCCTATAAAATGTGCTAATTTTTCCTTGTCTTGTGCTGTCAGCGAAACAAGCTATTATTTCTTTCTGCAGAACAAAGCAAAAAACAAGAATGTCTGAAATATCAAGAATAATGACCTACAAAGTCTCTTCTGGCCCCAGCTTCCATTGAAAAATAATTGGATGAATTGGTAATACTTACATTTCATTTGGCCTGCCACCGTGAGTAATTTTATGGTGCCTTCCTGACCAAAGCTCAGTTCTTCAAGTGCCCAGTGAAACCCCTACATGGTATTTGGGTTGACCATATGTAGGAGTGTGGCAGATAAAGGAATAAATAAGTGGCAAAGCTTTCTTTGGACAGAAAACAGTATATGTTGTATGGATCTGAAGCGTATCGCACAACAGGGACATCAGGAGGGCTTTTTGTTTCTTGTTTGCAGTGGGAATAGTTAGTAAAAATAATGGTTGTGGATAAGCTGCTAATTGATTGACAGGGATTTTCAGGCCATTGGGTGGATGCTCATCTGGTGTGAACTGGCATAGCTCTGTTTTAGGGGTGTCAAACATATAGCCCATGGGCCAGATCCAGCCTGTGGAGCCCCATTATCTGGCCCTTGGTGGTGCCGCTGAATCTGAATTTATCCAAACTGGGCCCACAGGCCCAAGATGCATGCCGCATGTGGTGCCCATTCCGGCTTCTCCAGGAACTGTACCGCTTGTGGCATCAGCCTCAGGTCTCTAGGACATATGCTGCACACAGCACCCGCTCTGACCAGTCTGGAATCCACACTACAGATGGCACCCATTCTGGCTGCCGCAGGACCCATGCTGCACATGATGCCCACCTCAACTGCTCTTGGGACATGCATCACATGCAGCCTGGATCCTAGAGCAGCTGGAGGGGGTGCCATGGGTGCTGGATCTAGCATGGGGGGTGGGGGAGGAGAGGGTTCAGGTTTTGTAGGCCTGTTGGCCTGATCTGGTTCATGGACCGGCCTTGGGTCACTCATCCAGCCTGCGGAGCCAGATGAGTTTGATAACCCTGTCAGGAGATGATTAACCCCCATCTGGGCATCTGCCAAAGAAGCCATATTACAGGAAAGCATCTTCAACCAGGAGCTTACATGAGTTGTAAGCTGGAGCCAAGAAATAGAAGGCTGTACAAAGAGCCCAGTAATGATTGTGAATTTAGTATTTAAAATGAAACTGTTCATAAAAAATAATTAACTCTATTTTACAATTTGATTAGAATCCTTTACATGCATGTTTGTTTTTAAGTGGCATTCCCTTCTGCTCCTTCCCCGTCTCATTACTGATGGGTTTGGTACAGATTTTGTAAACTTTCCTCGGATTATTCAGTCAGAGGCAGGCAGAAGAGAACTATGGGGCAGGCGTTTTATGGTAGAGGGGTACATAGACACTATCCCAAGGCCCCTGGCTGCGTAGTTTCCCATTAAATTAAGAGGACTTAGGCACTTAGGTGCTAATGTCTTTAGGCATCTGCATTCATCTTTAGGAGCCTAAATCCTTACAAAAAATCTGGCCTGCTGTTCTGATTCCCCTCCCTCCAGCTGAGCTGCTGGAATGCAGAGCTCAGAAGAGACAACTCAGCCTGCTGCTGCCAGCTGTGTGGGAGGGAAAGGTTTAAAAATGAGAAGGGAGTGAATTGTGGAAATTAAAACAAAACAATCAGCTAGCAGTTGCTCACACCCTCCCACCATCTGACTGCAGGGAAAATGGAGGCAGGATTTCAAAAGTGAAGTAGGTGGCTTCTTCCTTCTGCTGTTTTGATTGTGAAGGTGAAGCACCAAACATTAAATGGAAGCAGCTCCCAGCTCCCTCTTGCTTCTTTTTGAGCCAATATTTACTTCACCCCACTGGAGCTGGTCTCTTAGGTACCTTAATATCTAGTAAAAATCTTTAGTTGTAAAATAAACCCTCTGATGAACGGAGAATCACATGGCAAGGCGCTCACCCATTAGCTGGTAAATGCTTCACACATCAAGTGTAGTGGGGCCTTTTCATTCCCAAGGTGTGCATATATTAGCTAGCAAACACAGATGCTCTTATGGTGGTAACTGCAATTTAAGTAAATTGCTATCTTGATTTCCCTGGGCAACAGGATGAGTACCAAGAAAAGAGAAAAGAATACTGTCTACAGTGAAGAGCTCGATGGGAGTTCCATGAGTCCATTGAAATCGGCTAGACACAGAGTTGTTATTTGGAAGTAGATATACCATATTTTCTCACATACAACATGCCTCTGAATAAGATATGTGCCCTATTTTTGAAAGGGAATACGAAGAAAAAAGATCTTTGTTAGAATATACTGGTAAATAGCAGTAACTGGGTGCATCTACATGAGACATTTACTGCAAAGTAGACTAATTAGCTCCACATTAAATATCTCAGCATCTACATGTGCAGTCCTATTAGGCTGCAGGAAACTAATAAACTCTGCAGCAGGTTAGTACTTGTATTTAGGCACGCTGCTGTGGAGTTTTTAACTTCACAGCACCACACGTGTAGGCTGCTGACATATGTGGAAAAAAACCCAAAATAGCATTTTACCAGAAGAGGAATCACATCAGTTTGACTCGGCTCGCTCAGCATCTGTGTAGAACATGTGCTTCAATGGGGCTTTTTGGCACTTTCATCTAATGGCTGATTCAATCATCTATTAGGTAAAAGCACCAAAAGCCCTGCTGAAGTGCACAATCTATATAGATGCTGGGGAGCTGGGTCAAACTGGTGTGATGCCTCTTCTGGGTATGCACTGCACTTGGCATGGGGGTGCACTGAATTGAAAGTAAAGCACCAGGTTTATTCCCTGCCATCACATCCGTAAGCAGCCATAGAGGCTAGTGCAACTGGCTGGTGGGGCACAAGAGTGATTCAGTGAGGGGATGCCTGCAGGCTAGCCTGGCGCTCGTGCCCCAGCCAGCCCATTAACAGTACATTAAGCCCGGTCAGAACAGCCTCAGGCTGGCAGGCTGATGCCCCCAGGCATCCTGCCAGCCAGGGCTGCTCCGACCCCTCTCAATATGCACATGTAAAAGCAGCATCTGGGAGCAATAAACTACACTGTGATATGAGCTGCAGTTTATTGCAGCACTTTAATATACATGTGTAGACGTGCCGACTGAGGAGCAGCTTCTGCAGTAGTGTTCACAGCCAGGAGTCAGGGATCCCCGCATGCAGCACTGCAGTGCTAACTTCCCTTCTGTCCCAACTTCCCCCAGCAGAGGCAGAAACTACTGTTATTGTATTTTCTTGCTTATAATGCTTACCCCAGCATTTCCAGCAGCGTATCCAGTATTTTGTGGGGGAGGAGGCGGGGGGAAAGATGCAAGTTGTATGCAAGAAAATATGATGTAGCAAAGGCTAGTCCATGGTCCAAACTCTAGATTCACTACCAGCATGTGCACATACCAGGGCATACATGCAGTCTCTTAAGGAAAAAAAAAAGGTGATTTTTAGGGAGCTGGAAGGACCTCAGCTTAGTTTTTGATGCTTCTGATTTTGCAGGGGAATCCAGAAGTACCAGTTATCCACTTATTTAGATCGGAAAAAAGAATTTGTTTTAACAGATAAGGGAGACATCCTCATTGGTTACCACCGTCCTTTCTCAGTGCAGTCTGAACTTTGATTAATTTTATCTCACTGTCACCTCAACAGGTATCACCTATTCTATCATTTATTTGAAATGGCACTTTATGCAAAATGGCTATTCCTCCAAGTTGAAGGATGGATTATTCAGCAGCTATGGAGGCCTTAAAAATATGGCTTATTCCCTGAAACTGTTCTGCGTGGTCAGATCCTTGCATCCATACCTGTTCAGCTGATGTTTCAGCACTGAGATGCAAGACCTTAGATGTTATCTTTGTAAACAGAGAATCCTATGTCAAAATAATACAGTCCCTGAGCCATATCCCCTGCTGCCTCATCTTGTAGACCAGGGTTGGCAAACTCATCTGGCACTGCAGGTCGTATGAGTGGCATGGGGCTGGTCCATGGGCCGGATCAGGCCCACTGACCCTCCCCCCTATACCAGATCCAGTGCATGCAGTGCCTGTTCCAGGACCCAAGGCTCATGCAGTGCCCACCCCAGCAAGTCTGGGATCTTTAAAAATTTTTTTTTTCATAGTAGCTAGGGTCAGGAGGAACCCGAACAGATCATCTAGCCTGACCCCCTGCCACAGGCAGGAATGAATGCTGGGTTCACAAGAC
>NW_017729032.1:204754162-204759242 GCF_001723915.1 Gavialis gangeticus
TCTCTGGGTGCGGCCCATCAGCCAGTTTTTTACCCATCCAACTGTGTAGGCATCAATGCCACAGTTGCTTAATTTATTAATGAGAATGGGGTGAGAGACAGTGTCAAAGGCCTTCTTAAAGTCTAGAAAGACTACGTCCATGGTGACACCATCATCCAAGGATTTAGTTACCTGGTCATAAAAGGCAATCAGGTTAGTCAGGCAGGACCTGCCTTTGATGAACCCATGCTGGTTGCCCCTGAGCATGATCTCCCCTGCTGGCCCCCCACAGATGTGCTCCTTGATGATTTTCTCCAAGATCTTCCTGAGGACCGACCAGGTCACCAAATCTGGCTTATGGGCCTATAGTTACCTGGGTCCTCCCTTCTCCCTTTCTTAAAAATGGGGACCACATTAGCTAGTTTCCAACCCCCCAGCACCTGACTTGATGACCACAAATGCTCATACAGCCAGGCCAAGGGCTCTGTGATGACTCCTGTCAGCTGCCTCAACATCCATGGGCTGGATCTGCCCTGTGGGCCTCATCTTTGAAACCCCTGTTGTAGAATAATATTGAGTGAAGGTAGACATGTCAGGTGCAGAAATAGGTATAAAGGTAATAACCATGTGGCTACAGGTGCAGTTCATCCTCCAGAAGGGCTGGAAGTAAGAGAGTCATGGCATGAAAAGGGAGATAAAAAGGGGAGATGGAAAAAGCCTTTTTTCAGGGCCAAAGACAAAAAACGTAAAAACTAAAATTTGTTTTGGTCATATTTTATTTGACTCTGTATGGAGAGAGCTGAGCTTAGAAAAAATAAACAAGTGCTTGCTGAGGATGGTGTTGTATGGGTCTGGCGTGTGATGTTTTTCTAGCAGCCTCTCTTCACTGTCATCAGAGTGCAATTTCTCTAGACTCACTGTGGGATGCAACAGATTTCTTGGAAAAGAAGGATGTGTTGACACCCACAGGCTAGTAATGTTTTCACAAGAAAGAACATGACTTTACATTTGACTCTCTTGAAAGGAGATTAGAAGCACTGTGATTTATAAGAATTTGCCAGGGTTTGGGGTTGGTTTTTTTCCCTCTGAATCCAAGCTCCAGCAGGTAGGTGTTAGTGAGTGAAGCATTTCTGGCATGATTTATATGCGCATACAGTAGAATGGGAGTGAAAAGTGACACAGTAGAAAAGAGGGGGAGGCAAGCACAACTGACAAATAGAGGGGGTGAGAAAGACAGATTGACTCTGGTTCTTTTGCAGTTGAAACCCTTTGGGGGTCTTCACCATTGAGTTGGAGGTTATATTAATGCAGAAATGTTTCCCCTCCCTGTGCCTTTGTTTTCTAAGTTAATGTGGGTCTACATTTTGCATACAGAATAGAAAACATAAGAGAAACTAATCCTCCTGAAAGGAACACCTTTGACCAGAATGAAGGACAAACATATAGATATTTTCCTTAAGAAGTTTCCCTTGAAGTTTTCTCTGTTATGGAGTTTCATGGTAAAATGAACTGTCAGAAGTAAGTTTGACTTTGTTGTTTCCAATATGAAGAGCACTCGCCTTTCCAAAATTGTCAGATCCCTACCCATCCAGATATATTTGTAACTCTCTGATAACTTCTTCTGGACAGTTGTCAGGATCTAGTTTAACACCTATACCCAGACTGGACTGACTGAATCTCAGCAGTCCTGGGCTGAGGAGGACAACTTGGGAATCCCAAGGACTTGTGGCCAAACACTTAGCTGATATTAGATCACAGAAACGAAATGAGTGGAAAGACTTCATTCCTCCACTGTTACTGAGGAGCTGACATATAGGAATAAAAAAAGGATTTATTTCAGATAACAATAATATTCTAGTTATCAAACTGTGGCAGGTCTGCTCAGGGACAGATTGTTCCACACCTACTCAAGATAAATAGGCATTACATCTTGAATAGTTTCATTGAAATTAAGTGGAATATTTGCAGCAAATTTACTGTGTGGAAGATTAAGGTATCAGAATCTGATTTTATTTAAAAAAAAAGTCTCAAAGACCATCTAAGGGGACAATCAGCCCAAACCACTGTGTTTTAGGAAAATGAAAAGAGCCAAGCCTACCAGTTGCCTCTTGCCTTCTAAATGAATGAAAAGCATACGTAGATGGAATATGAACAAGTTTTTATTTCTACTGTAGTCAGCATGTACAGTTCTCTCAACTTTTAGGGAACAAACAAGATCAGTATTACTGACAACAAATTATTGGTGATGTTGCACAAATTCATGAATGCTGTTGTTGAAATGGAGGCATTTAATAGTGTATTTAACAAGAATTAAAGCTGGCTAGAATGCATGATTTCCAGCTCATGAGATATTTCCATTTATTTTTTTTTTTATTTTGTTTCAGGCTGAATTGGTTCTCAACAGGTCTCTCTGAGAAGAGAACCAGGAGATAAGACCTGCTTATGACAAGGGCTCTGCAACCTGGAAGTCCTAGCTTCCCCAGAACACCAGACTGTGGAAGAATTGGAGCCGCTGAACCAGGCAAGCTGCCCCAGCCGTGGACCACCCTCGTGCTTCCAGGTTCCACAAAATTGGGTGGCCCAAACACTGGGGCTATTCCAAAGCAAGAGATCCCATGAGACTTCCTTAAGATTTCCTGAATGTGAGTGCTGACGCTGTGGCAGGGAATCTGGCAGATAGATCTGGGCTTCCCAAGGCTTTCCTATTCTTAGCTTTGAGACAGCAAAGCTTGAAGCCCTAGTATGGCTAGCTGCCATGATGTTGAAGATCCTGGAAGTCCCAAAGTCCCCAGCAGCCCACCATGAATCAAGGCAGGTGCCACAGGGACCATGCCCTTGACTCATCAAAAGGTCAGTGAGTATGAAAAGGAAACATTCAGCAGAAACATTTAGGGTTGAACAAACTGACTTTTTTTGGACAAAATTTCTAACAGTTCAAAATTATTCCGTTATTGCAGTATGGAGAACCTTAAACTTGTAAAATTGTCTCAGGATAAATCAGGGAAAGAGAATGGCCAATAGCCTGTTGGTTATGGTATTCACTGTAACTCACTCCAGATTCAAGTGCCTGCTCCAATATCAAGTGGAATGACTGCAACAGGAGAGGCTAAAAGAGTGCCAGCCTGTACTTGTCTGGTGATTCAGACACTCACCTGGGTTATGGGGAAAGAACGCTCTGCCAAATGTAGACTAGCAACTTGAACCTGGTTTTCCCACATGAGTACCCTAATCACCAGTTTTTTGGCCCTCTGAGGTGCCGGGGCCTCTCCTTCTCTCTCTTTGGCCAGACAGTCCACTCAGGGCCAGAAAAAAAATTTCTTGATAAAAATCTAATCAAAACTGGTATGCTTCCACAAAAGAACATGGTTTGACAAATTGATGTTTTCCAGCAAAACAAAATTATTATCAAAAAATTCCTGAACAGCTTTATCTATGAGTAAAGTTTCATTTCACAGACAGAGTTAATACTAGTTTGTAAGCCAAAGTGAAAAGGAAGGATTTTGGGTGAGCTTTCTAAAGAGGAAGTGACTCAGTGTCTCAGTGGGAAAGTGTTCCAGATAGGTGGGGCTGGAAAAGTTGCAGAACAGCCCCCGACTGTATAGAGTCACAGGGAGTGGACAGCAGAATATTGCATCCTACATCACAGGAAGCTTTTAGTTAGTTCAGGATTTAATGTGACCAGCAACCATGCCATTACAGCTCAAGCTGCAATTGTGATCCTATCAGATCTCACAGCCCAAGAAAGACCAGGCTGAGTCAACTCAGGGATGGGAGACCTCCAAGTGAAAACAAGGTGTTATGGTAGATGGTGTTGGTGATTCAATTGATGGCATTTAGCCTACTGAGTCAACCCTGAACATAAGCAGAGGATTGGTGAGACAGCATGCTGGAAACACTGCCCTTTAGATTAGATGCACTTTATAAAATCTGCTGCGTTACCACAGTCAGCATTCCCTCTGGTTTTTACATTTTAATTGATGAGAAGTGCTACCCATGGCGTTGATGCCAAATTCCAGTTTAGTTAATTCACTGACAAATTGGAGAAAATATTTACAGAAGATTGTTCGTGGCCTTCATTACTTCGTATGGAATGAAGTGGCTAGCTCACTCACCTTCGGTTGTTCCAGAGTTTTCTTATGCTGAAAATCTTCAGAAAAGAGATTGGGAGTGTGTGTCTATATACATGTGTGTGAGCACCTGTATGTGTCTATATGTGTGTACACACACATGCACATAGGTTAATACTTGCACATGTATGTTTATATAACACCTATCACATAAGGGAACCTAATCAGAACTATGGGCTCTGGCTTCTCCTGCTACTTCTTCTGTAGCTTTGTTTTTAGTGTATAGTCCTTGGGTGTCCTGAGAATCTTGGCTAGGAAGATGATCTTTTTTTCTCTGCTTTGTAAATAGTTTATCACTATCAAGTCTTCCTCTCCCTCCCATTGCATTAATGTCTCATTTCACTCTTCTCAACCCCTAACTGCCTACTCCTTGTCACATTGCTCAGCCACTTTGTATCTTTCCTAACCTCTTAAAGACAGGATGAAACATTTATGATAGTATATCTGATATTCCTGAGAGGGACTAGGGGCTCTGACCCAGACCATGTTGGAAGAGTGGCAGCTGCTTGTGGATCTCTGTCACAGGCATAAATAACCCCAAGGTTTGGGTTGGGAAATGCTAAAGCAACTCCAGGATTGGAATGGAAAAGCATCCTGGAGCAGACACACTGGAGAAGACTGTATATATGAGACCCTTAATGAGGAGACCAGGGGTTCAGGGGATACTGCACGTCCACTGACCAGGCAGATAGCACAGCAATAACACTGGAAAATACCAGCTAGAGTACCTTGAAATTTGCATTTATATTTTATATATTTCTCTTGTTTTTTGTCCACTGGCCCTTTCACTCATTTCCAGTTTCTCTCATTCTTTCCCTTTTCTCTTCCCTTGGCTTCTTCTGTCTTCACTGGGAGTCTGAATATCCATGCTAACCTGGTAGAGTAAGATTCAGATAAAGAACACTGATTGTAGATAAGTACTGACTGCTTTCTCTCTCTCTCTCTCTCTCTCTCTCTCTCTCTCACACACACAC
>NW_017729032.1:204764242-204766260 GCF_001723915.1 Gavialis gangeticus
CTCTCTCTCTCTCTCACACACACACACACACACACACACACACACACACACACACACACACACACACACACACACACACACACACACTTCTTTTCTCTAATAGAGCTATTTTTGCTTCTGAGGGTTTTATGTTTTAAACCTACAGCAAAATCAGCAAACCTACTTTATTTGGATAAAGACTTTTTAACTTCAAGTGGAGGGTGAAGCATTTAATACCTATACCTCTCTAAAGTATAGATGATATCTGGGGGTGTAGACAGAAGTGACAATTTTTGCCCAATCTGGCCACAGAAAGCAGTTTTATAGCCTTGACCAAACACAAGTGCACAGCTGCAGACTGCTTCAAAATTGACTGATTGGGTTAAAATCTGACCCCTCATTGCATGAAGATATTTCAAAACAGAGAGCGTCTTCTGTAACTTGTGTCTGCACTGCTTGCCAGCCTTGAGCTGTTTTCAGAACAGGGAGAAAGGGATCGGAGGGAGTTTGGTCTGGGGTTTTTTCAGCCCCTGCTAGAGGGTGGAGCAGGTGAATTGGAGTCCCCCACACTGTGGGAGGACTCCAGTTCACCCACCTCACCCCACCCCACCCTCCAGCACTCGCTGGGGAACCCCTAGAATGAGCTCCCTTTCCCCCCTACCATTCTGAAAACTTTGCCATCTAGCAGGGAGAAAGGGCTATTGCTAGGGGAAACCGGCTGCAGACTCCCAGCCAGCAGCTAGATTTCCCCTCCCCCCTGGAACCAACAGTGAACTTCTGTTTGGTCCGGGGGATCGTTGTACCTCAGAGAACTTCCTGCAAAGCGTTCTCAGTTACAGCGGGGAGCTGCACTTCTGTCAGCACCCTGGGTGTCTACTTGACTTACGTAAACACTGATGTTAATGAATGTATCCTCCTAACACCTCTATGGGTAGGAAATATTATCCTCAGTTTACAGAGGGGAAGCATTGATACAGGGAGATTAAGGACACATCTAAGTAGGCTTTACTGATTCATTTCTGGGATCTGTTTTGTGCTGGATGAGCATGTGAAGAGGATCTTGATCTGCAAGAGCCTCAGATGCAGCACAGAGATGATGTAGATTTGTGCAAAATGACTTGCCAAGGTCACAGAGAGAATCTATAGCAGAATCTGGAACTGAATTGACTTCTCCTGAATATCAGGCCAATGCTTCAGCTACAAGACTATCCTTTCCCCTGTTTTGTTTGATCACTTATAACAAGAAGCAGCCATATCCCAAGACCAACAGCGTCAGCATAGGAAGAAATCCTGATTACAAATATAATTAAGGGAAACTGGTAGCGCCTGAGGTTTTTCCTTTACAGACTGTACCTCAGAGATGTTTCATACAAATATAACATGTCATTGCCTCACAATCATTTATCTTCTTCAAAGGGAGAGGAACTGCTTTTCCAATTCTGGAGGTTCTGAAACTCCAGTGTAATGGAGATTTGATTCAGCTTTAAATAATATTGCTCCTCTATCTTCCTCCAGGCCAAGATGCTGGATATAAAGCTTTTTTCTCAATCTTTCCTACTTTGAACAAGTTCATGTGGGTGCCTATCTGAATGTTAGGCTTGATGTCCTTTCAATTAATTGTCAGAGAGCAAAGTATGGAAGACCAATATGGAAGCATCCATTCTTCCCCAGCCACGTCACAGTGTTCATTCTGCAGTGAACACAGTGAGAAATCCTGTGCCCTACTGTCCAGACAATTCATAGCTACTGCTAGTAATAGCAGTGTTTAGAATAACACTGGGTGCACCTACACATGTGCTTTACTGCAGAGTGACTAATTAGCTCCACAGTAAAGCATCACCATCTACATGTGTGCAGGTATTAGGGCACAGTAAATTAATTAACTCTGCCATAGGATAGTACTGTCAGCGACAGACTAGCCCCACACTAGCACCCTCGTGCCCCAGTCAGCCTCTCTGCCACCCAATGCTGCCACCTGGAGCCTGGGGCTGACCCCCCAGATCTCCTGCTAGCCCAGGGCTGCTCTGCCCTGGCTCAAA
>NW_017729032.1:204771260-204773988 GCF_001723915.1 Gavialis gangeticus
TCAGCGACAGACTAGCCCCACACTGTAGCACCCTCGTGCCCCAGTCAGCCTCTCTGCCACCCAATGCTGCCACCTGGAGCCTGGGGCTGACCCCCCAGATCTCCTGCTAGCCCAGGGCTGCTCTGCCCTGGCTCAAACTGCTGTGGTATTGGGTGCATGTGTAAATGCTGTTCCCAGGAGCAGTTGACTGAGCACAAACTTCACCAGAGTTTATTTCTTCACACTAATTGCATTTGTAGATGCACCCCCTGAAAATTGTGTTTGGCACATCTTCACTGAATGCTCTGACCAGCCAGGCAGTTTGGAGATCCTGAGCAGGAAAACAAATGCCACTGAACTTCTAAATCAGCAGGGGCCAACCTTTTTGGCAAATGCCACAAATTAGCCCTGTACCTTATCTGAGTGCCACTCTTTCCCCTGCCCATGCTCAATCTGTTGCTCTTCTTTCTGCTCCCTGCCTTGTGCTCCCTGCTTGATTTTTCTTCTGCTTCCTGCCCTATCTTCTGCTGTGCTGTTTGTCCTCTCCATGATCTGCCATGTACCACACGTAGAGGCTGTCTGTACCAGCTGTGGTATATACAGGGTTTCCAACCCAAGATTTTTTTTTACTGACAATTTGCAAAGTTTTTACTGACAGATAAACTTTTTTACTGACACAATTTTTTAGACCCTGCTGCCCCCCACTACAACCCTACTCATCCGATGACCTGGCAAACTGTGACTGCACGCTGTACCATTCTTCCCCCAGAAGCCTAGTCCCCAGCCTTACTTCTGTTAGTTCTGTTCCCCTCATCCCAGATTGGACCCCTAAAGAAGACTGCCTGCAGCCCAGCGGTATTATAGGGTAGGAAGCAGCAGTAGCACATGGCAAAAGGGGAAGGAGTCTACAAAGCCTCAAGAGAGGCTTTCCTGCTGGGTGCTGTACTTCTTTTCAAACACTAGGTGCAGGTGCTGTGCTGTGTCTGTTTATCAATGACACTCCAGTTGTCCAGCTTCTTTCTGTGAGGAAGCATCACAAAGCAACCAGAGATTTTAAACAAAGGTGTTCTTAGCTTGAATTTTTATGGGCAGTCCATAATTTTATGGACAGCTGGCAACCCTGGGCATACATGATACAGGTTGGCCACCTCTGTTCTAAATCATTATTTTTATTTTTAGAAGCTTCCTGATCTTACTTGAAGAGAGAAGAGTTTTTCAATATTACTTCTAATACAAAGCAGGGAAGAAATATTTGGAAAACTGATCTTTAATACAGCCAAAGGTCTAGCAAATGAGTCTTCTGATGTTGTAGAAGTTAACATCTGAGCTCACTGAACTACTGGAAATTATTTTTGAGCAGTACAAAAAAAGCAGATTGAAGTACTGCCTTTTTAAAAACCAAAAATAAAAACATATATAATGAATCATTATTCACCAAAACATTTAAATTTATGCATAGTAGAATAAATATTAAATGCAAAAACTTTTAAATACCTAGGACCTGTCCTGGGGTAATGGTATAGAATTATAGAAATAGTTGATTGTTTCAAAGGCTCTGAGGAATGGATTGCCTTTTTTTGTCCCCTGTGATATTACAGCAGCTAGCACAGTGGAGTTTCGTCCACTAATTGCATATTGTAGATGCTACCACAATATAGATAAGAAGTTAATAACAAGCAGGTTATTACAATAATAGAATAGAATAGAATAGAATAGAATAGAATGTCACATCATATCCTATAAAAATATAATATATAATGTCACTGTGATGCTATTATGCTGGTATTGTGTGTGTGTGTGTGTATAATAATTTATTAGAATATATTATATATATTATCTACTAGACTTGTTAAACAGAATTGTCTCTACAGTTACATTCTCTTTCTCTTTATCCTACTGCAGTTTCTGGCTGAAGTAATCCCTTCCTAACTGCCTTCTTTTTACAGATTAGATAAAAATAGTGCACACATCCTCCTAGGTCCTAAACCCATTCCTATGGTTATCACTCAGAATTTTGCCATTGACTTCCATGGAGGTAAGATGGGCTGTTGGAAGAAATAGGATTTTAAGTAACAAAGAGCATATGTGCCAGATCAGAAGACCACTAATGGCATACTATGCCACTTATGGAATCTATATTCTAAAATGGATGTTGAAAAGCTGGATAGGGTTCAAGGAAGAATGCCAGATAACGACTAGAGGGGTAGAAAATGTGCCTAACAAAGAAACTTGAAGGGTGCCTGTAGATGTGTGGGGAGACTGTTCCAACACGCTGTAACTACAGCATATTGAGGCAGACTTAATTAATCGAGTCTGCTGGAGTGTGCTAATTAGCACACTCCAGCAGCCTCCATGTGTTATGTATCGGCATCCCCGCACTCCAAAATTGTGGTGGGAATACTTTAATTAAAGCTTGTTCAATGAACTTTAGTTAAAGCACCCCCACTGCCATTTTAAAGTGTAGGGATGCTGATACACAGTAGGCTGCAGGTGGTTTAACCTCACCCCCCCCACCACCCCCACATCCTAGAGCAAGTGTAAAAATGCCTGAAGAGCTCAGTTCATTTGCCTTATCAAAGAAAAGGTTAGAAGATGGCTTGATCATAATCTGTCTGATATTAAGAGGTATTTTAAACATAACTAAATATCTTTCTGACCAATATTTTATATTAAGCACCAGAAATACACCTTAACAGTGTTCACTAACACAGTGGGAAAGAGTAACTCCTTCCACTGCAGAAATTAGAGG
>NW_017729032.1:204778988-204783002 GCF_001723915.1 Gavialis gangeticus
CACGTGTAAAAATGCCTGAAGAGCTCAGTTCATTTGCCTTATCAAAGAAAAGGTTAGAAGATGGCTTGATCATAATCTGTCTGATATTAAGAGGTATTTTAAACATAACTAAATATCTTTCTGACCAATATTTTATATTAAGCACCAGAAATACACCTTAACAGTGTTCACTAACACAGTGGGAAAGAGTAACTCCTTCCACTGCAGAAATTAGAGGGTGAAATCCTATGGCCTTTGTTAAGCAGAAGGTCAGACTAGAAGTTCACAATGGTTCATTCTGAGTCTTAAAATCTATTAAATTGATTGCTTCATAACATTCACAGATGAAAGGAATAAACTGTAGTATATCAATGAAATCATAAAACGTACATGAACATTCATCCATAATGGTTTGCAGATAAGTGCTGTGTTGCCTGATGCATTTGAAAATAGGCTAAGGAAGAAATTTGATAAATGATAAATTTATCATAATGATAAATGACTGCATGTCAAATTGCGAGGGAGGTGTTGAGAGGAGTAACACTCAGGTCTAGTGTAATTTAACACCTTTACTAATGATTAGGAATAGAAGGTAAGCGGTAAAATAATAAGTAGAGTGTATAATTTGAGAGAGGTTTCAAACATTGTGGAATAAGGAACATTTTGATGGGAAATAAACAGCTCTTGACTTTCACAGATTACTCTTGAAGAGATATTTCTAGTCAAAATGTATTTGGAAATTTTAATTACCTTTTTGTTGCTGTTTAAGCACTGTTGTTCTAAAATATAATAGGGGGGAAAAGATTATCCAAAAAATGACTGATTCAACCAAGATGTATTAAAAATTAAACTTTTTGCAGAGATTCTATCCAACCTATTTATTTCTACCTAGATATCTACTCCATTATATCTATCAAAATAATTTGGTTTTACCTCATTCTTACTGAAAGGTAATATGGTATCAAATGTGCCTGCTAAACTATTGGATCTCATCTGAAAGATAAATTTCTAGCCTACATCTTCACCATCAGTGTTGTTGACTAGTTCAAATCCTTGTTTAGATTTCAAATCCATAAGAAGCATTATCTTTCAGTCATAGTTTTTTGCCTTTTTTGCATGAGGCACATCCTCATTTACAACACAAGAGCTTTCTAGAGTTACCAGTAAAAGGGGACTTCTTAGCATGCTGTAAGAAAAAGTGACTTCAAAAGGTGGTGAGATTCAGCCTTTGATGTTTCATGTATGGGGGCCTACTTAATTAATTGCCAAAGGAATTTTTGCGGTTTAGTTGCAGCACAAAGCTGATTTAATCGGTATTTCTTGGTGGCCCCACCCCATGCTGCTAATTGGCAGAGAAGCCCTGATGGGGGGAGGAGGGACTAGGGAGTGGCTGCCATCTTGGCTGCTGGCTGCCCTTCATCCTACTGTACCAGCCAGTGCTTCCCCCTCCTAGGTGAACTGCAAAGCAGTGGGCATGTCTACACAAGACACTTTACTACATAGTAATGTAGTTTACTTTGCAATAAGCATGCGTGTCTACATGTGCACATGCTTACTGCACAGTAACAATCACTACTTGTGAGTAAATTTGCTACCTGAAAATGCAAGTAGCAAATTTACTCACGAGAAGTTACTCTGCAGTAACATGCAAGTAGATGCCAACCAGGAGCAAATTTGCTCCAGGTCAGCCCCGCTGCTAGGGAGCTAGTGGCCTCTCCTGCCCTAGGGCTGGGCCAGTTCTCTGGTAGCCCTAGCTTCAGGCCCTTAAAAGCCTGCAGGCACTCAGAACCCTGAGGCACAAGCAGGCAGCCTGAGGACATTCCAGGCCCCTGTGTCCCTCTGCAAGCCAGATGCACCAGCCTGCCTACACCCTGGCACCACTGCATGGTGCCACTCTGTCCAGGCCTGCAGGCTGCTCCAAGCTTCTGCAAGACCTGTCAGCACCCAGGACCAACTGCAGGCAGCTCCTGGTCCCTGAGGCCAGCTCCAGCTGCCCACAGCCCACCCTCTGCAGCCTGTTTGGAGCCTGCAGGTGCTGCGGGGCATTGCCTTGCTGTGTGGCTGCCAGTCCCATTCTGTGTCTCTGTGCTGGGTGCTGCAGGCAGCTGCCTAGGTCTGACAGCACAGGGACAGCTGCATGGAGGCCCAGAGAGTTGGTGTGGGAGCCCTGATGGCCTTGTCAGTGCCCATGCCACACCCTGCCACCTGGGGCCCCAACTGGTCACCTTGTGGCACTGAGGCGCTAGGTGGAGGTGTAATGGCAGATAGTGCAGGGCAAGCACTTGAATACCCATGTCTATGAGGCGGGTCAAGACAGATGCGGAAGCTCAGGGATGACCAGTTGGCACAGTAGTACCACATAAAGGTCAAGGTCTTGCGGGCACAGTTGGTTTTCATCACCAACCACAATCATCGGCTGGGGAGTGCCCAGGGCTGGATTAATGCATAGGCAAGCTAGACGCTTCCTTTCCCTAAGTGAAGAAGGGACCCAGCTGTGTTTGTTTTATACATAATTATTGAGTGAAAAAAGTAATATAAAAATTTCATCTTCAGCGGGGGGCCCACGAGTTTTATTGCCTAGGGCTCACTGCAAGGTTAATTCAGCTCTCGGAGTTCCCACAAATCCATGCCCTTTTGCGGCAGCTGACAGACATCCCCATGTCCAGGACTCAAGGCCACAGCCGTGCTATGTACTGTAATGTGCCCAAGCCCTCACCCTGGCCTGGCATCCATGGTGACATGTCACTGGGGAGAGCCCCTCAGGTTGCGAGCAGTCCATCCCACTGAGCTCTATGCCTGCAGCCTCCACCAGCAGATCAGGGAGCCCCGGCTAGCACTTGCTCCGAAAGCTCTACTGCCTCAGCCCCAGCCATGAGACATGGCCAGCCATGTCACTGCTGGCCACCAGCAGTGCCAGCTCCTCCCCAGTAGGGGCTCCTAGCTGGGCATCTGCATGCCATGCTCCACCATCCAATGAGTCCACCCATTGCTTCATGTCATTGCCACCAGCCATAGGCAATGCTGAGAGTGCTGGTGCCCCCCCCAAGAGTGAACACTCTGGCTGGTAGGGGGGCATGGAGAGTGCTCGTGCCCCCCCTGAAATTGGCTCCACTGGCAGGATGTCAGTGGTGGAAGTGCTAGCAGCAGAAGTCCTAGCACTTTTGCTGCTGCTGTGCCACTGGTGTGCTTGGTGACTGGCTTCTGGGGGACCCCTCCTCCCCGGTCACTGTGATTGGCTGCTGGGAGATCCCCCCATCGTGCCCCACTTGTGCCTCCCCAGACTCAGGAGGCACCAGTCACTCATGCGACCAGCCAGGAGTGACTGGAGCTGCCAACAATGCCAGCCCAACCCATGCGGTAAGCCCTGCACTGGAGGGGAGGCCTCTCCCTGCCACAGCCTCTGCCCCTGCCCTGGTCCCTGTCCTTACACCCTCTCCCCACCTGGGCCAGCCACACTCCCCTGGCTTCTGAGCTCCTCCCCACAGCATGCAGGGAGGCAGGAAACGGTGCAAAATTTTATTGAGCAGCCCATGCCCCCACAGCTAGGTGGGCACAGGCCTATCACACACTAAGGAATATGTCAATGCTGTCAGTGATTTTCACTTTGGCTGCAGGGGGCAGGGATGTGTAGCACAGCCACAGGTAGCCCTTCAGGCAATGATGGAAGTTATGGGGTAGCCCAGGCTTGCCCCCCGCACCATTGAAACTCAGGGTCCCATGCCAGGTGTGCAGGTGCATCCAGGGCACCAGGGTGTTCCTTAGCAGCAGCACATTGTGGGTCAGGCACCCCTTAGTCTGCACAAACAGCTCCTCATGCAGTGCCTGGGACACCTGTAGCAGAGGCATGCTCAGGGCATGGTGCCAGTGCAGGGTGGGACTGGCCCTAGGGTGCCTCCCTGGAGATGCCCCCTGTGGGGAGGGTGGGGGCATGGGCATGGGCAGCTCCTTATTCCAGTCACAATGGGCTTGGTGGCAGCACAAGAGATCGGCAGGAGGAGAAGGGAGGTCAGCAGGGGCTGGAGCCATGGTAGCAGG
>NW_017729032.1:204783080-204783827 GCF_001723915.1 Gavialis gangeticus
GGCAGCACAAGAGATCGGCAGGAGGAGAAGGGAGGTCAGCAGGGTCTGGAGCCATGGTAGCAGGTGCTGCCATGAACCTGGCCTGTCCTGCCCTGGAGAAGCAGGCTGCCTGTGGCCAGTACCCAGTGGCCTGCCTGTCCCAGGAGAGTGAGTGGGGACAGAAGGGCTTGGCCAGCAGCCTCCTGTGCCCGGGCCTGCTTGCTCAACTTATCATGGTCCATGGGCACCCATGCACACACAACCCCTGATCTGAGGCCAGGCAGCACATGGGCCCCTGGTACAGAGCATCTCATCTCAGAAATGTTGAAAATTCTCACAAACAGCTTTCTTCTCATGGCTCTGCAGGCCTTGAAGCTGCACATGGGGGAAAGGCCACCACTGATAGCTGGGACGCAACCTCAGGGTCACTGTCACCCACAGCCAGGTTCACTGCAATGTGTGCACCCACAGGAATATGGCCAGAAGCTGGGGTGCTGGTCACTTGTCTCTGGGCTCTGCCCTATAGGTGCCCCCACCACATGGGTGCCCATACTGGGAGGGCATGCACACAACCACAGCACTTCACTTGTAAATAGTTTGCATGGGGAAGAGGGTGTTTTATTAATGGTGGGCGGTGGAGGGGCTCTGTTGTTGGGGAGGAAGGAGGGGTAGGCTTTTTTTGTTGGGGAAGGAGGTGGGGGTCTGGTTGTTGTGAGGGAATAAAGTGTTTTTCTGAGAACTGTCTGTAGTGACTGTGGTGCTGGGGAT
>NW_017729032.1:204788827-204789163 GCF_001723915.1 Gavialis gangeticus
TTCTGAGAACTGTCTGTAGTGACTGTGGTGCTGGGGATAGGCATTTGGGTGGGGGGTTCATGGGTGGCTGTTCAGGCTGGGTACAGCAGGGAGTGCAGGAGGAGGTGATTGGACAGTGCCTCTCACACCCAGGTACCGTGGCCCCCAACTGACAGGTATGCAGCTCACTCAGGACCTCAGCAGCAGGGCCTGCTGGTCCAGCAGGTCCAGCACCATGGCCAGCCGGACCCTGGGCTGCTGGGTGTCGCTACCAGGGGCAGGAGCTGAAGCAATCATGGTGTGAGGAGGCAGAGGCTGCAGCGAGAGAGCCACTGTGTGCTGGCTCCTGCCTCTGCA
>NW_017729032.1:204794163-204800347 GCF_001723915.1 Gavialis gangeticus
GAGGCTGCAGTGAGAGAGCCACTGTGTGCTGGCTCCTGCCTCTGCATGCTGCTCCTGGCTAGAACAGCAGCTGTCCAGGGAGCAGGGTTGCCTTTAAAACATGGCTGCCAGCTGCTGGCAGGTGCAGCTGGAGCCTCAAGCTCCACCTGGTGGCAGCAGGAGGCCATTGCAGGGCCTTAGGAAGTGGCCCCACCGCTGTATGTATAGATGCCTGCCCAAGAGCATTTACTCACTAGTAGTTTAATCACAAGTAAACTGATTCCAGACCAAATGCATGTGTAGTAGGGCTGTGCAAAGCTTCAGTTGCTGATTCGATTTGGAGGAGATTTGGCCTAATTTGGCAGCTGAATCTCCAAATCTGAATCGAATGAGAAGACCCTTTAATTTCTCTGAATCGAATTGGAAGCCTCCAATTTGATTCGGAGAGATTCAGAGAGATTCGACAATTTGGACGTAGACACAGATTTATATGTTTTTTCTACATACCTCCAGGTACCAGGTAGCTCGTGAATGCTGAGATGATGGGGTGGATAGAGCGTCCCACAGGAGTGCTTCTGGTCCACTTCTGGGTCCACCGCAGAGCACGTGGGGGATCCCCACTCTCTAGCTCAGCAACTGGTGCCTCCTGGGCCTGGGGGGACACCCAGGGTCTCCTTGTAGGAGGGGGGGGGACATCCCCCACGCACTCGGCGGTGGACGAGGAAGTGGACCAGAAGTACTTCTATTTCCAGGTCTGCTGCTGAGCACAGGCCTCCCTATGCTCCTGTGGCATGCTCAATCTGCCCCACCATCTCAGCATTCATGAGCCATGCCTAGTACCTCGAGGCATGTAGGAAAAACGTATACAGCTGTTAAACCTCCCTGAATCAAATAGGAGGCTTCTATGAATCAGAATCAAATCGAATCTTCAGATTCGGATTTGGTCGAATCGAATCAGGACAGTGATCTGAATCAGCGAATCGAATCACTATGCCCTGAATCGGGCCTAATCCGAATCCAGATAGAATACGGCTCACTTTGCACACCCCTAATGTGTAGATGCACGCAGTGAGGACTTCTGGCTTCCACTGAAAAGCCAGCATTTTATTTTTATTAAGTTTTTTCTTTAAGTTGATTTTGCAGACAATTGCAGGTTTTGTGGTTTCTGCAAAATCTGCAAAATTACAAATGAAGTAGGTCCCCATTCATGTGCATTAGAACTAACCCAGATTATGTGAGGTCTCTCATTTAATTCCTATCCAATAATTATCTCCAGCCTTCTAACAGGATCAGATCAATTTCATGTCCCTCACTGATTCTACCCATCTTACTCTTTCACACCTAATATTCCTTCCAGGGTTCTTAATTACAACACTATATATCCCCGTGTTTCTGCTTACCATCCACCATCTAGATCCCCAAAAGGTTGTGTGGCTACCAGTTGCTTTTTTGAGACCAACATTGAAATCTCATAACAAGTGCCATCCAAATCAACGGCAAGGGGAAAGGTAAAATTGAACCTTGTGTACACAGAGTTATCTAACTGTGGTTTGCCTCTGGGTACACATTGTTTCATATTGCACAGTGCAGTATATTCATACACAATATCCTGTTTTGGGAACACGTACTGTACTGTGGCCACACACAGCACTTTCTGCAACCACTGCATCACCTGGGTGTTGCTATGATTGCTCAGAGAATTCCCTGGAGCAGATGCAGTAGGGTCTATGATGCATGCCATATATTTTACACTTACTCACTTTTTTATTGACTTCAGTGAATGCTGTGAATGATACTAACCTGAACGTGGCTTCACATCTGCTTTGGCAAGGCCAGGGCATAGGCACTGTTCTCTCAAAACTGATGCTATGACAGAGAATCATCAGCCCCCTCCTATGACTTCTGGACTGACCCTGGCTCTGGCAGCCTGCAGTATAGGGCTAAAAGCAGATGTCAGATTTCTCCAGGGACAAAGCCTTTTATTCTTGGATTCTACAGATGTTCCATTGTCCCACTTTAAGTGCTGGTGAAGTACCAAGATAACACTTTCTCCTGGGATAATCACAGCTAATTTGAGTTAATTGCCATTCAAGCTGTGTGTGTACATGACTGTCTTGCACCTGTTTTGATGCAAGTCAAAGGCCAAGATAATCAGCCTGGGATAAACCTAACATCTGGTTTTAGCAGAGGACTATGCTATAGATCGGTGGTGCAAAAGCAGGCAATGGGCTTGGGTTTTCTGGCTGTTGACATCATTGAAAACCCTCTACATCAGAAGGGACTGCCTACCTTGATACCATGTCCCTTGATACAGGGATTTTTTTGAAGTTTTTCACAAGTTCTGGCCAGCTCATGATCATTGCCCTTACCTTATTGATCTAAAGTACTGGGTTCATCCTTGCAATGATGCGGGGATATTGATGACTGGAAAATTTACAGTGAGCCAGTTTTTCATCAAAAAAGAAGCTGCTTCAGGTAAACTATTTAAAAAAAAAATCATCCCAGTTGTAATGAACATACCCATAGAAAATTATTGCCAAAGGAAAACATATACTATTTTCAATTTAGATTTTGAAAAATTGAAGTTTTGCTTTGAATTTTACTTTGAGATTTATTTTCCCCATTATGTTATAAAATGTCAGAAGTAATAGCATAACAATAGGAATTTAATTTTTTTTTTAAAAAAGGTCAGCAGCTCCTTACATTAATTGGAAATGCCTACAGAAATGCCTTCCTTTCTTGCTCAAAGTGTCTCCTATGTTTTGTAATAAAGACAAGATAAAAATAAATGTTTGAACTTTGTGTCATACAGGATATGTTACCAGTGCGCTACTACCAGTGATGGGTCACTGAATAATTTAAAAATAATAAAAATCTATAGGTATGAAAACTCCTAAAATAACACTTGAAATTTGGTATGTTTGTTTTAATTTGAAATGAAAACAAATTTAAAAATGTCAAAATTCTGACTTTAATCAGCTGTATCCAGGAATGTCATTGCTGTGTGGCAAATACATTTTACTTTGGGATGTAGGATATGTCTCTCTTTCTCTCTCTCTCTCTTGCTCTTCTCTCTCCTTTCTATAGCTCAGAAGTCCAACAAATGTGGGAGAACCATAGAATCATAGATAAATAGGGCTGGAAGGGACCTTTCTGGAGGTCACCTAGTCCAACCCCCTACCTCAGGTAGGATCATCCCTATCCAAACCATCCTATAAACATCTATTGTCTAACATTTTGGCAAAACTACACAGTCACAAGACAACACCCTAAACTGCCACAGGTGAAGCAGGGGGACCCTGGCAGCCAATTTCCTGCTGCTGCAAATGTTAATATATATTTGAGAGATCCCAGGATGAGGATCATGCCCCCAGCTACAGAGGATGACAAAGACTCCAACAACCATACCAATGTGACCCTGGAGTAAAATTCCTACCTGACCCCAAATATGGTGATTGGTCTGACCTTGAGAGGAGGGGCAAGACCCTCTAGCCAGAAATCTCCAGGTTTTAATCCCAGCAGGGACATTGGCACATCCAAGTTCCTATCTCCAGCCTTGGCTGCAGCCAACACCTAATGCCTCTGAGTCATCTCACCTCAATGCTTTGGACACCCAATGAAGAAATAGCATCAATAGGGTAATAAAGAGAGGGTGACAGAAGGCATTGACTTGGGTAACCAAAAAATAGCAGTTTCTGCGCTGCTGGCCCAGCCACTGCCACTGCTGCCACCAGCTGCCTGGCTACAGTTGCTGCCCGGTGAGCTACCATCACCCAGGATGCAGAACTGCCCAGTTCCACTGCTGAATAGCATAGATATATGTGATCCGAAGTATGTGTACTGTCTTGGGGCCTGGTATTGTTCCTCATTGTCCAAGACACTTGGTCACTATTCAGGACTTAGTATTTTGTGTTAGGACGAGAAATAGATTTTATGAGACAGGTATTTCTTTGATGCACCCTTGTTTATTTCCAAGGAAGGTAAACAACATCCTCTTTCCTTGACCATGAACAACAGCAGGCAATTTCCTAGCTCATAAAAAAGCTAGGTCTCCTGGCTTCCACCCACAGCCATGAACCACTGTTCTTTTTGTTGTCTGCTTACTGGTTCCTTCCACACATCCATACAAGCACAGCTGTAGGCAATCAATGCCCCAGTTCCTTGGTAGCAATCTGCATATATATACATACGTACATATATATTTATGGTGAGATTAGATAGATAGATAGGTTTATTGTTACCAAAAGTGTATTAGCCATTTGCTTTCAACATTCTAAAACCTATTTTGAAATGTGCACATAAACATGTACACAAATGCAAAATAGAGTGCTAACATGTCTCTTTTTGATTATAAAACATTTATGACTTGTTGAAAAGACAAAGGAAAAAATCAAAATGAAGTTTTAGCTGTAATTCATCATCAGCAATCATTTGCAGTCAAGCATAATTGTCTTCCTTGATTGCTTTATCTGTGGGTCTGAAGATGGCTGACAAGGCTAATCCACAATTGATAGACTCTCTTACACCTTGGGCACATGTTTCTGTATGGGGTTGGTGGTTCTGGATTCTTGATTCCGTTTGCAACATGCTGTTTCTGCTGCTCCCTCTTTTCCATCTCCTGTTGTTGTAAGATTTTGGAGTACTGAGATCCTTGTAGAAGACTCTTCCTCCACTTGGGGCAGTCCTAGGCAATAGTCTCCCATGAGTTGATGTTGACGTTACATTTTTTAAGTTGGCCTTGAGGACATCCTTGAAGCACTTTCTCTGCTCTCCTCTTGAATGTATGCCTTGACTGAGGTGGGAAAATAAAACTTGCTTTGGGAGTCTGGAGTTGGACATTTGGATGATGTGGCCAGCTTAGCAAAGTTGATGTCAGATGATCATCACTTTGTTGCTCACGATGTTTGCTTGCAAGACTATGATAATGTTCCTGCATCTGTTTTCCCACTGGATTTGAAGGATCTTCTGTAGGCAGCATTGATGGTACTTCTCCAGCAGTTTGAGGTGTTTCCTGTACCTTGTCCATGTCTCAGCTCCATACAGTAAGGTGGAAATCATGACTACTTGATAAACCATGAGCTTGGTTTTGTATCTGATGTTGTGATCTTCATTTTGTCAGGCACCCAAAAGCTGCACTTGTACTTTTAAGGTGATGCTGGATTTTGTTGTTGATGTCAGCCTTCTGTGAAAGATTGCTTCTGAGGCATGGGGAATAATGTTCTCCAGAGTCTCAACATGAAGTTGAATTACGAGAGCTGGGGACTGTTATTAAGAGCTTACTGATGGAAGACCTTAGGCATACGGAAATGGGACTGACGCTTAACATTCAGAAGACTCAGTAAAGACGTTGATGATTGCCTGAAGGACTGCTTCTGAGCAAGCATACACTACAGCATCATCAGCATACTGGAGCTCAGTGATTGCAGTCAGCATGGTCTTGGCTTTGGCTCATAGTTGTCTGAGATTAAACAGCTTACCATCCGCTCAGTAGTTTAGCTCCACTCCAGCTGGAATCTTGTTGGTTATCAGATGTAGCATCACAGCAAGGAACACTCAGAAGAGCATTAGCATGATGATACAGCCTTGCTTAATTCCTATCTTAGCTTCAAAGGGGTCTGTGATAGATCCATTACTGAGAACCACTGCCTGCGTATTGTCATGGAGCAGACAAAGAATGGTGACAAATTTTGGTGGGCATCCATACTTCAGAAGGATACTCCACAGCACTTTTCAGTTGAAAAGGCTTTTGTGAGGTCAAAGAAAGCCATGTAGAGCGGTTTATGTTGTTCCTGGCATTTTTCCTGCATCTGGTGAGCAGTGAAGATCATATCAGTTGTGCCTCTTGATGCCCTAACTCACACTGAGATTCCGGCAGCTGCTCTGGGAGCAGCAATGGAAGGACAGTTCAGGAGGATTCACACATTGATCTTTCCTGTGGTGGACAGCAAGGTGATCCTTCTGTAACTCACCCCCTTTTTTAATTATAACCCAGTTACGTCTTGTTGAAAAGTCAAAGGAAAAAAAATCAAAATAAAGTTTTAGCTGTAATTAGTACAGGTGAAAAAAATGTAATCTTAAATACATTTATCCATTGACATTTCAAATGTTTACTGAAAAAGAAAAACAGGATGCTATTTCTGGCAATGTTTGCAAAAAGCCTCTCTTATCAGGCAGCTCAGGTTGTAGCAGAACATTATTCCTATGC
>NW_017729032.1:204805347-204819663 GCF_001723915.1 Gavialis gangeticus
AAATGTTTACTGAAAAAGAAAAACAGGATGCTATTTCTGGCAATGTTTGCAAAAAGCCTCTCTTATCAGGCAGCTCAGGTTGTAGCAGAACATTATTCCTATGCTAAACTGTTTGGGTAGGAGATGTTGGTAGGGTAGAATTGAGACCAACAAAGTCAGGATTTGGCTAATCCTGTCTGCATGCAGTTAGTGAATAGAATAATTAACAGAAGTGTCTCTTGCAAATCAAGGAAAGTGATTCATCCCCTCTGCTCAGCACAGATGAAGCCTCATCTTGAGAACTGTGTCCAGTTTTGGGTCCCACATGCCAGGAAAGATGTGGACAGATTGGTGTAGAGCAACAAAGATGATTAGAGGCCTGAGAAACATGACTCATAAGGAAAGACTGAAAAATCTATGGTTATTTAGTTTGGACAAGATTGGGGGGCGGGGGGGCGGGGGGTGTTATGATACCAGTCTTCAAATACCTGAAGGGATATTATAAAGAAAAGGTAGATTAACTTTTCTCTCCGGCTGTAAGGGACAGGACTAGGAGCAATGGCCTTAGACTGCAGCAGGGGAAATTTAGGTTGTAGACTATGAAGAACTTTCTGACAGTGTGTGTAGTCAAGCATTGGATGAGGCTAGCTATAGAGCAGGGGCGGGCAAAATATGGTCTGCAGGCCAGATCTGGTCCACCAGGCTATTTTATCCAGTCCACAGGGCCTGTAAAATTTTAGAAAATTAATATTTATTTGCCTCTGGCTGCCTGTCAAAGATGACAGTAGGACCCAGGGGAAGCCACAGGATCAACCTGCTGCAGAAGTAAGGCCTGCCCAGCCCTGCTCCCCACCCAGCCAGAAGCTCCATGCAGAGCAGAGGCTTCCGTCATGGGCCCTTGGGGCTGTTCCTGCCTTCCTATGCTGCAGGGAAATCCAGATAAGAAGGGAGGTTGGGGGAGGCAGGGGAGGACTGCAGGTGATCATCCCCGTCCTTAGCGTTGGGCCAAGCCAGCTGCTGCGGTCCCAGTACTGCAGCTGGGAGCAATGTCGTGCTGGAGCGGCTGACAGGGAGCAGTGACAGCCTCAGGCAGGGAAGTGCTGAAAGGTGCAGCAAGCAGGGGGAAGGAGCAGCGAGTGGGCACATGGAGCTCTGCGATAGCTGGGTGGGAGTGCAGGGCCCACACCAGTGTCCTAGGGTCAGGGCTAGTGGGGGCCAGAGTGAGGTGGCAGGAGTGTGGGGCATGGGCTGGCAGGGGATCTGGAGCCAACCCAGCTCCCCATTTCCCTGCTGGCACAGCCCAGCCCGACTCCATTGAGCCCTGCCGGCCTGCACCCTGTGCTCCCACTGCCCTGCTCTGGGCCCTGCTGGTGCTGGCCCTGGGATACCGGCAAAGGCCTATGCTCCCACCCAGCTGTTGCTGCACACCCACCTGCCTGCCCATTCAGTCCCACTCGCCCCGCTCCCACAGTCATTTGCCCACTGTTGACACCACTTCCCTCCACTCCCTGCTGGTTTCTCTGGCATCACATGGTTCCTGGCTGCAGCACTGTGCCACAGGATGCTGCTCCTGCAGTTCTTGGCTGGCACTGTGCGGTGCTGGCCAGGCCAGTCTGGCTCTTGCTGCATCCTGGAGTCTCAGCCGTGCAGCTGGGATGTGGTGCCAGAGCAGTGAGCAGGGGAGGGGGGGGAAGTGGCAGAAGGGCAGCGGTGGCAGATGAAGGGGGAAGTGGCTGCAAGCAGGTGTGGGAGCCCAGGCTCGGAAGAGCTCTGGTTGGCGCAGAGCTCTGCCTGCCGCAGAGCTCTGCCTGCCATGGTGGGGCTGTGAGCAAATCTCCCCCCTCCACATATGCTACAACCCTCCCCAGCCACCCTCCCCCACACACAGCTCCCCACAAGCCCCATACCTACCCACACCTCACATAGCCACACACACACCTACCTGCTTCCCCACCCCATATATGCACCCTCCATGCCAATCCATCCCCACAGAAACAGCCCCCACACACACCAACATCCTCCCCCATACCCCACAAACCTATACCTACCCAACCACACCCTTCCACAATATACAAGAGTAAGTCTTCATTTCAAGCTATTGTGCAATCCCCTTTATGTGCACTACAGAAACGCATGTAAATCAGGACACAAATATTTTTTAAAATCAAATTAATGAATGTTGTAGTACATGTTTTACAATATAATTTGGCATTTTTCTAGTTCTGAGATGGCAAGCCCTTGCTGAAAGGAGTACTTCTGGGGGAGAGGGCAAGGGGAGGGACTTCCGGTGGCAAAGGTCAGGGATTAGGGGGTGGGACTTCCGATCACAAGACAGTGACCAGGGGCAGGGCTACCCTTGTGGCCCTTGAAGGCTTGCCAAAACTTGGTAAGCGGCCCTCTGCCCAAAATAATTGCCCGCCCCTGCTATAGAAACTGTGGAATCTTCATCTCTGGAAATATTCAAAAACAGGTTAGATAGATACTTGTCTGGGATAGCTTCATCAGGGATGATCCTGCCCAGAGGAGGGGACTGGACTAGATGACCTAGTAAGGTCCCTTCCAGCCCTACTTTCCTATGAACCTGTGATACAGCAAGTGAGAGAGACATATTGGAGCTATCACTGAACAATGTTTCACCACGATGATTAATTGTTCTGTTGTAGCCTCCAGTGGTGTGGCAGTGGTACAACGAAAAAATGGTGAATGCAATGTTGCTCAGTCATTCAGAGAGCAAATGGTGGTGTGAATAGTGGTACATCACTGAAAAAAGTGTTCTGTGGAGGTGCAGAGGGGGGAGGGCTGATACTTACAGGGATGCTGAAGGCTTACCTTAATGGCTGTGATGTCAAAGTGTTTCAGAGTAGATCACACTGTGGAGAAAGAAAAAAAATGAGGAAAAGAAGAGCCCAGAGCCACAGAGGGGAAAATGAAAACCAGAATTTTTGAGCAATGCTATTTTGCCCTTCCTCCCTTAGAAAAATCAAACAAATACCCACCAGCCGAAAACGTATATTGAATAATTGGACTTTGGATATTGTGCCAACAGAATACACATGCACTGTGGTGATAAAAGGCTTTCTCCCAGTGGAACAAATCACTTATCAGACTATGACACAAAGTAAGGAAACATTTCAGTCCAAGTAAACTTTAGCTTCACAATAGCTGCAGTAAGAGAACACTTACTTTCAGCTACCTTATTTGGATACAAAGTATCCAGACTTAGCCATAGCCCTTACTTATCTATTCCCGTGTAATTTTTAATGCCATATTTGCTGAAGTCTGTCACTCCTAATGAGTGTTTTCCCCAGGAAATATACATATTTACCATTTTCTAGTTGGATGTTTTTCCTTAAAACATTTCTTCTTCCTCTCTTCTGCTATTTTCTCTCATTTTCATTTGTTATTTTTTTTCTTCCCTTTCAGTCATTTTCTTATTATCTCAGATCTTCTGGTTTCTTCCCCCCCTCTCCCCTCACCACCTTTCATATTTTTTGGTTCATTTACAGCGTAACCTATAGTCCATATCCTGAAACCTGCTTCTTATGCAACTCTGTTCTTTCCTATGTGCTTTCACTGAACCTTTTTTTTTTTCTCACCAGGTGCTTGTTCTTCTCCAAGTCTATTCACTGCACCACCTTGCTGGTTTTGTTGCACTGTAGCACTATTGCATTTTGTGGAATGGCAGATGCATATGAAGCCAATATTTAATTCCAAAATCTGTTTCTAGAACCTGGTTCTCTTCACTGATGATGATACATTTTTTCTTTGCCATAGATAGGTTCTTATAAACACTGCTACTTAAAATCTTACTAAAATGAATAGAATAAATACAATTTAACAGCTTGCTCTCATTATTCAATCCCTTCCACACTTTTGATTTGTTAAAAAAGTATGCTGTGGAGATTAAGTGAACCTTCAAAATGCCACCCAAAGTGTATAAAACACACACTTCAAGGGCCCAACTCAGCTCTCAACAAAGACAAGAGAAAGATTTCCTGGACTTGAGTGGAAGGTGGAGTGAACCTAAAAAGGTGGCAATTCTTTCAGATGGGTTACTGGTTCCTGTACAGTATTAGTTCAGGTATGCTAAGTCTAGATTTGAAAAGCTTTGAAGAGATATATCAAAGGCCATGACTCACTAATTCATCTTTTTTTTTTTTCATGTTGAACAAAGAAAGGGTGGTAACAAGTTATTGGGGGACTTTTACTAGTTTGGGCCAATGATTAGTGTCAGTATTTTTCCAGAAATATGACCTTTTGTTACACTGACGTGCCACTTCATGTTCTGGAAGATTTTAAAAGTGCCAGGCAGAAAACTTTTAATTTCCTATTACAAGATGTAAATTCATTTAATTTTTCAAACAAAATTCTTTGAGAATGACTGGATTATAGTTTAAGGTGGGGCATGTACATGTGAATGAAGGTTTTTACTTCACCAAAAAAGGCCTCCAAGGCTTACCAGAGCTGTTAAAAATGTGCTGTTTCCTGGGCTGGCCTGTAAACTCTGGGCACTTGGAGCTCCTGGATGCTTTCCATCCAGCTTGCCAAGTTTCAGCAGTTCTCAGGCTCATGCAGTTCTAGCCATTAGCTGAAGTTCTATACCCCTGACAGAATAATACTGTTCTTTGGCTACTTTTCTGCTGAATACCTCAAGGACAACCCCAGCCTCACTCGAACAAGAAAAGAAAAAGGCCCTTTAGAATTAGGTTAAAAGGCACTTTAGAATTAGGTTGGGTGGTGTTTGGATTTTTAACAGAAAAATGTGGCAATTTTGAAAACTTATTTATTTATTTTTTAATTGGAACAATTTTTTTTAAATGAAAATTTATTTCATTCTTGGTAGGTACATTGGTAAAGAAGATGGATAAATGACATCAATCTTCTCCTTACCCCTAACTCTCAATGAGCTTCAGCTGGCTCTGGTTTTTGGAGCCCTTCCAAATCACCAAGTTCTTAGATTCAGGTGAATATAAATGCAGAGCCTAGATACCCTCAGAATAGAAGAGAAGCTCACTGCCAGAAAATGTTCCTGTCCTAGGCCTGATTTTGGAATTATAGACCAGAATCTTCCCTCCACTACATTGGTAGAAGTCTGGAGTTCAGTGTAACTGAGATAAAAAAAATTGGTTTAGTTTCTGGAAATTTTTCATGACAGGCCTCAGTGTCCTGAATCCCATTTTGCATATAGTTTTATTCAAATGCATCTTCCTTATACCTTTACAATAGAAAAGGAATAATTCTAAGATTGTTTCATTGTAACAGCCTAAAGCATCAGGCATTTAGTGTTATAATTCCAAGCAAGCTATTCTGGTTATCTTTTGAAAAGTGTGATTGAAAGTTATTTTGATGGCTTAAAAATGTATATGAGAAAGAGGGAAGTTTACAGATATGAAAATCAGCATGCTCTCGCTGTTGTTAAAAGAGATCAGGATATTTTAATTTTTTTAATGAGAACTAGCCATATTATTTGAACTTGATTCTTGTTTTCCTTGAGCTAATAGAGAATCTTAAGTTAACCAGAGCAAGGGTTAAAACAGCAGTGAGCACTAATCATGCCTATCATTAGATATAAATAAATATATGAATAATTCTGTGATGGTTTGAATTGATACTAGAGGGTTTTTTAAGTCTAGTGGTCCTGATTTTAATTTAACATATCCTGTGGTACAGTGTGTGAAATATGTATTTAACATAGATTATTGTGAGATGAAAGCACATTCTTGTTTATTTTAAATGATTTGCTGTAGTTTGCTTAAAGCCAACATTCCTGGGCAATGAATGCATTGGTGATGAATCATTTGAAGTAGGTGAGAGGTCAGTACAGCTGAAAGAAAATGAAAATTGAGTGACTACATTAATTTAAAAAAAACAAAATGGGTTAAAAAAACAACATGAAATTAACTTTTGTATTTCCAAACTCAAAGTTGAGAGGCGTAAGGAAATATGGAACATTGGGCTTTTTTTCAGTGATGTGTTTCAGTCCATGGAGTGATTATAGCTAATCAACATCACAAATCATTAACCTAGTACAGAGTGCAAGAGTTAAAAGAAAGTTAAGTCCAACTAGTACAATGCAGAGAATGGCTGGAGTGACGATTCCACATGAATGAACCAATGATGCATTAATATATTTATTTGTGTATTACTACCATGCCAAAAAGCATCAGTCACAGATCAGGACCCCACTGTGATAGACACTGTAAAAACCCAGAATAAGATGATCCTTGCTCCAAAGAGCTTACAATCTAAGCACAGAAGAAATGGTACCAGATGGAGACATATAGGAAAACACAAAAAGAATTAGATGGTATTAGTCAGCATGATAGGTACCATTCTCAGGTTAGCATTAGCCTATATATTTATACATTTTGTAGATATCATAGCAAAGGAGTTTTAATAAGAGATAATGGTGCTTTGTGGATTTTTTTATGAGGAGCTCCTCCTAACCATAGGGGGCAGCATAGAAGAAATCACAAAGCTGAAAATCTAATAAGTAGGCAATTGGAGCTGGTATCATAAGTCATCTGGAAAAAAAACTGATGTAGGATAGATAGGAATAGGCCATGAAAGCCTCAAACGTGGAAACAAGTCGATTGTTGGTGATAAGATGGAAAAATGGGAGCCAGTAGAGGGATGCATGGATAGAAGTGACCTGGCCAAAGCAATGAGCTAGGAGACTAATTTTTGGAGTAGCAGCATTCTTGAGGGAGAGGAGAGCAAGGTTGCATTTGCTAAGGGCATAGGAAACAACATTAATGTAATGGAGATGTGAGACAGCAAGAGCCTGGGCAAGAGTTTTAGCTCTGTGGATGAAGATGAAGAGCCATATATTAGGGATATTTTACAGAAAGAATCAGCAAGGCTTAGACATAGCTTAGATGTGAGGAGGTGTAAAGAAGCCTGAATCAAAGATGACACATAGGTTACAGGCCTGAGAGACAGGTGGCACGGCAGTGGTGTCCTTGTAATAATGAAAATAGGTAAGAGAAAGACTTGATGGGAGTAAGATGTTTCAGTCCTGCTGATCTAGAACTGACAGCAAGACATTGATGAGGAGGTGTCACAAAGCCAGACTAAGGCTTTAGTTTGAACTAAAGGAAACAGATCTGGGCTATCTTTGTAAGATAATAGAGTTGACGGCTGAATTTGTGTTTGCAGATGAGATTACCCAGAAATGAGGTGTTGAAGAAGAAGATAAATTAACTAAGAACAGTGTGGAACCACAGAAAGAGTAGATGAAAGAGTTGGAAGAGTAGATGAAGAGATTTCTCTGTAGAACATGCTGAAAAAACAATTAGATAAACAGAGAAGAAATAGAGAAGAGAGGATCATGGAAGCCAAGGGAGGACAACCTTGGAAAAGAGAGACACAGAAGATAGTGTCAAAGGTAGCTGCTAGGTCAAGGCAAGCGAGGGATGTAATCTTTGCTTCAGGGATATACGTTTTATATTGTATGTCCATAATCTGGTCTTCTGAGATCAATTATCCAAATGGGACAATTGGATTCAGGTCACTAACTCTTTGTTTCTTTTAAAATTCCCATCTTAAGTCTGGAGCACAAATACTGACTTGACTTCTCTCTGATCTGTCTTCATTTGAAAAACCATGGCTCATTTCCCAGCTGTGCTGCTGACCTGCAGTTAAGTCATCTAGCTTCTCTCTTTCTCAGTTTCCTCATCTGTAAAATGGGGGTAGTGAGACCTTTCTTCATAAAGCACATTGAAATCTAATCTATACTAGTCTATGTATTAACATTGCAGTTTAAGTAGATGTGCTGTGAACCATTGACACGGGCAGCTATTTTTTTCCTCGCATGCAGACATGTAACCTCATTAACTGTATGTAACTTCAGTTGAGTAGCTGAGGGCAAAATCTTTTCTTTCGTGTGACAGAAATTACCCTTTCCTAATACAGGGTAGAGAGTACTACTTAATTTATGTAAATTCCTATGACTTCCGTCTCTGTAAAAATTAGAAAGGCAGCTTTACTGATTTGATACAAACTCAGTGAGTCATCTTAAACACAGAACAGCTTGTGGCACATGTCTTTAAGACGATCTACAGATGGTAAAGAATGAGGATTAGTTAGTGGGCAGTAGAGGTCAGCGTTGCACCACACAAATGCATTTGGAAAGACAGTTCCTTGACACTTGGGAATGAGCCTCTTAGAGCAGATTGGAGCCATACAGGATCTGAGTTAGCTACTTACTAGTCAAAGACGCAATGATTTACTCTTCATCTGAGGAAAAAAATACAGCTTAATAGGTGCAGTTTGCAATATCTTCTGTTAAATTTGAGCTGGTGCTTTGAAATTCCATCCAGAATCAGATGTTTTTAAATGTACTGCATACATCTAAACTTTTCCATTATTGAAACTCTCAAGTAATCTGAGAGAGGTTACAAAAATGTGTTTACTTATAAATTTGGAAGTAATGACAAAGTCGCAATGCAGTGAATTTGTCATCTGCTCATGACTAGCAGATGGTCCACCTTCTTTGCAAGCAATCTGCATGGCTCGCATCTCACTTGGTTTGCAAATTCAAATTAAGAAACTCTCTAGTGTCAAGGTGGACATTGCTATCCATTTCCGATCATCTTGCCTGCCCATAAGATAAATCTGTTATCCTGAACAGTGAGGATTTTACTATGGCTTTTCCAAAAGTTCTTTATTCCTCCCATAATATGAAAATACTTTGGACCTGATTCTTGTTTATAAAAAGACATCTTTACATTGACAGCGTAAAAGTGTCTCTAAGTGGGCATATGCTACATTTACAATTTTAAAGAGGATATGAAAAAGTGAGTTAAATTTATGATTGTTACAAATGAGTTGCATTTATACAGGCTAGATTTCCAGCACTGGATGCAACTGAAGTAGGGAGGCAATTCCTTATTCCTGGGATCTGCACAAATCAGAGCAAACTGGAAATTGCTTTAAACTATGCCAGGTGCCAATGGACACAGGTATTTTGATACACCTGTGCAGTGAACCATGCATGGGTTTTCACACAAGTTGCAGGATTAGGAACTTCACCACTAGATAGACCTATTTGGATTTTAGAGAGAGAGTCAGATTTATTATAATTTTCTTAATTTAGAAAGCTACGCAACAGCATCTAAAAATAACACCCCCAAAAAAGAACGCTTCTTTAAAACATGTTTTTCTAAGTGTTCTTGCCATGTTCTCCCTCTTCTCATAGGCTCATAGGAAAGTAGGCCTGGACAGGGCATCCCTGACTAAGCTGTCCCAATTAAGTGTCTATCTAACCTGCTCTTGAAAATTTCCAGGGATGGAAATTTCACAACTTTTCTAAGTTGCCTGGTCCACCACTTGGCCACCCTCATAGCCAAAAAGTTCCTCCTAATCTCCAATGTATATTACCTCTGCTGAAGCTTGAGTCCATTGTTCCTAGTCCTGTCTCCTATGGCCACAGAGAAAAGCCCATCTCTATCGTCTCTGTTCATGCTGTGCATATGGCACATTGTGCCCCTTGTGTTGTCAGTCAGTCCACCAGTCAGTTCCCGAACATTTTTGTGAGCCCTTCACACAACAGCCAAAGGAAGCAGATTAAAAAACAGGAAAATGTGATTTTAAAATTTCAAAAGGGAGGCTGGATATAAACATGGGTAGATATGAACCTAAAAATGCTTTTAATTCCTTTTTTAAAGAACTGATAGAATTTCAAGGCGACAGGTTCCCTTTAAGACTAATTTAATTCTAAAACTGTTACTTATTTACATTACCTATACTTGTTGGTCTATTGGGTTTAAGCATTTGACTCCGAGGGGCAAGTCACACCACAAAATGTACAGTTCTGTCAGGATACTTGCACCCCTTTGTGTAGCAGGGGTCACTTAGTTTGAAGCTGAGTCTCTTTGAGCACTAAAGAAATGCAAATGACTGGCTTAACCAGACTTTTTACTTTCATAACCAGTTGTGTCCCATTGAAGCATGTTCTCTCCTTTCTTGTATAAAACACTATTTGAAAAGCATTATTCGTTTAAAATATATTTTTCAAATATAAAGACACACAGGATTTTTTTCCCCTTTATAAAAGAAATGATAAACCTACATTTATTAATCAAAATATATTCCTGTTGGGACCTAGTTTAAAGCCCATTGAACAATGGAAAGACTTCCACTGATTTAAATAAGTAGATCATACCCTGGTATAGTGTGCTGTGAGCAGGGACCAGTGAGTGGCTGATTACTTGCTTGCACTGATCTTTACCATGGAAGAGAGGTCAGGTGGACCTCTAAAGCATGCTTCTGCATCCAATGGGAAATCTTGGGGCAAAATCCTGGCTCTTTCAAAATCAAGGCTTAACTTCAGTAGGGCCACAATTGCAACACCGGGGTCTAATCCACTGGAGTCACTGGATATCTTTCTGGTGATGTTAGTGGCCCACTAATAGTGGGAGATAGAAAAGGAGCTGAGGGACAACCAGGCCTTTTAAAAATAAATCCTTTTCTAGCAATTTTGAAACCTCCTTTATTTTCAAACATCCCCTTCCATGAAAAGAGGATCTTCCAAAGAGGAAACTGATGGGAGCTCTGACTCACAGCTTTATACCATTGTTTCTCCTGCAGTCTGTTGTGTTTTACATTTAAAAATTAAGCTAAACTGACTGCTGGAGTTGATTTTGTCTGGCTTCTCCATGGACCCTGATCTCTGAGGATAGGCGAGGCTCCTTATGCTTTTGTGTACCTTACTGGAGCCTGACACCATCCAGTTCTTTGTCTGTAAAGCATACTGAGAACAAGGGAAAAGAAGGTGCTACTTAAAGACAAAGTACTGGTTGTGTTATGATGAGTCTTGCAATGGGTCTGGAGCAGGGCCTTAGGGATTCAGGAAATAAATCCAGGGAACTCAGTCTGGATATCTGTTTGACTAATGTGCCATACAAGTTCCTGTGACTTAGGTCCTCCCACCATTTATAAGGGGAAGGGTAAAATCTGGGCAGGAATGCTGTCCTCACCGTTCCAGGAATCTCCTGAGTTAAAGTGGAAGCAGATTGCACTTGTTCTCAACAGCTGCAAGAAAGGATCCCCTTCATCAACTGTGGGGGCTTCACTTCCCTGACACCTGATCCTGTATGCAGCCCCTCACTTCTGCTGCTGAACTTCCAAGTCATAAGTCATTCCCAGTTCAGAAGGGGTGGTAGTGCCAGGTCTCCTGTTTTCTTAGATGACATAGCCAATCATCTGAGTCCTACCTACCCTATGGCTTCCATTATTGTTCTTAAAAGCAAAGCTAATTACACTGCTTCCAGTTTGGGAGGCAGGGTACGGAGAGCTATTTGGGGTAATTATTAGGGGTGTCCGAAATGGGCCCTATTCAATTCAGATTCGGATTTGGCCCGAATCAGGGCCAGTGATTTGATTCATTGATTTGGATTACTGTCCTGATTTGATTCGGCTGAATCTGAAGATTCAATGCTGACTTGGAGAATCAGCAATTTGGCCATACACACAGCTTTAAATGTTTTTTCTACATACCTCGAGGTACCAGACACAGGTTGTGAACCCTAAGATGGTGGGGCAGATGGAGCACCCCATAGGAGCCCAGAAGTACATCCAGTCCACTGCTGGGTCTGCTGCCAAGCGTGCAGGGGAAACCCACTGTGCCTTCCTGGCTCTGCGATCAGCCAAGGGGGGACCCCGGGTGCCCCCCCAGACCCAGGAGGCACCAGTTGCCAAGCTGTGGGGTCAGTGGGGGGGGCCCACATGCTCTCTGGTGGACCTGGAAGTGGACTGGAAGTGTTTCTGGTCCACTACTAGGTCCACTGCCAAGTGCACTGGGGACCCTCCCGCGCTCCTGTGGGATGCTTCATCCACCGCACCACCTCAGCATTCACAAGTCACCTGATACCTTGAGGTATGTAGAAAAAACATTTAAAGCTGTGTCTATGTCTGAATCATCCAACGTCTCTGAATCTCCTTGAATCAATACAGAGGGTTCTGATTTGATTTGGAGAAATTAAAGGGTCTCCTGATTTGATTCTGATTCAGCCGCTGAATCGGGCCAAATCTCTACCGAATCGAATCACTGACCGAAGCTTCGCAGCACATGTAGGCAGCCATTTTACACTGCCTTTGGTTCTGGAGGTTGTGCAGATGACTTGACAGTTGTTAGAGTGGGCTCGCCCTGCAGAATCAATAAGGTTAAGAGTCACTGCCTTCAACTTGCGTATTGTTAATGCTGTAGCTGCGTTCCACAGCTACATAGGACACATTTCTTTGTTGAAGCTCTGGCTCCATCGTAACACGGCCTTTCATGTTTGACATATTCAGCTACACAACTGCTGCTGTACATCCAGGTGAGTTGAGAAAGGAATGTGATTCCCTTTCCCTCCCCCAGAAAGCTACTTTCTTTTGTTTGTGAATAAAGTACTATAAGTTGTACCTATCTTCTAGGACATGAGTCATCAGCAACCTTTTACTACTATGGACCAGAGCTTCATGTCACGGGACACGAATCTCCACCCCGCTAGAGAGCTCAAGCCAGCTGAGCCTTCCTGGCTGAAGATACCTGTCCCCTCTGCAGTGAGAGTTAAGTGCAGGCACAAGAGAGCAACATGGAGGGCTGTGGAGGAGAGTGCTGCAGAGGGAATTGGTATCTTGGTATTGATGCTGTCCAGTCTTGTATGCCACCTTAGGTCAGGTGGGCCCTTCACCGACCAGATATGGCCTGTGGGCCATAGACTACCAAACCTTGTTTTACGAAAACTGGGGAAAACCTACTGGTCTTAACATACCACAGCCAAACAAAGTAGGTTTTTCTGGGTTAACTCCCAGTAAGGGTTTAGAGGCATCTGAGGGAGGCGCTGCAACTGAAATCTAGTTAAGTGCAGCTCAGCCAATTTAGACAAAGGGACGAAAACACACTTAGAGGAGACTTGCTGAACTACTGAAACTCAGCTGGCCCTAAAAGATGTATTGATGATCTACATCTGTCAGAGAAGAGAATCAGACTCAATAGGTTTTGCTAACTTGGACAGGGAGCTCTTAGGATACCTAGCAGCTATTTTCTTTGTTGATTTATGTATTTGTTCTGAGGCTTTCTCGTTCTAAAGCTGTATGAAAGGAATGCAGTCAGATACTTTTACCAAGTTTGTGTTACTTTGAACAGACAAGATCTCCTGAAATAAACCTAAAACACCAGAGGGGATTTTTTTGCTTTTCAATCTGAGCTTTTTATGATCACACTGCTTAACTGCCCAAGCTCTTATTGTGTGCTCTACAATAGCTTAAATAAAATGGCATTTTAGTATCAACTCTTCAACATGGACATCCAAACAACAAAAATGCAAACTGTGCAAACAGACCAGAAAAATTACTATTGAGAGATTATAAGCATTAAAATAAAAATGAATCAAGCCTGTACAAGCAGTCAATGGAATAACTAGCTGATAATTTTTAAAATACTACATTACGTATGTTTTATTAAACAGCAATACAATGATAATGCAGTCTTAATGACACAAAGAACACTTGTCCTTTAAAAACAAAATTTAGTCTCACCTTTTGCAGTTTAACTGTTGGCAGATTCTACCTATGTTATTGTCTACAGTCAAAAGTCTATTCCAAAAAGACAAAGAGAAAAATTTAAAATTAAAAGGAAAGTTCAGAAAAAGTAATAAATGATGTTTTGGTGAGATTTCTCTTGTGGAATGCTCCAAAGTGCCCTATGTGAATTTAATAATGTGGACATCCTTTGGAACACAGAAAGGAGCTCTTCTTGGACCTACAAGTTGGTAAAAGATGCATTAATTTATATGTACAGTGCCTATTATCAATAAGTATTAAATGAGGCTGACTAGTATCTGAATATCTTTTATAAATGGAAAAATAATTTTACAGTTTAATGTTTTCTTCCGTGATCTTGCATCTGTATTCCATGCTTTCCAAAAGGAGGTACCACTGACTTCAACTTTCTATGTTGCTTAACTTTATACAGTGCAGCAGGCTGGAGAAAAAGACATTCTGAAGTTTTCTGTTACGAGATAAAAGATGAGTTCCATTAAATGGAAAGATGGTACCTTGGGGTGCCATGAGATTATTTTAAGGGTGCTATGGGGTGTGCCACAATATTAGTACCACTAGGTGTACAAATACCTTTACATGATTCACAAGATAAACCCAGAGATTTCAAATAGGAATCCATTATGTCAAAAACAAGGTTATCTATTTATATAGGCAAGTAACATTAAATTAAATTAAATTCTTAATGAATGCAGGCAAAGAAATCCACATGAGATCCTCAGAATTCTGATGGGAGTAAAGGGATGGTGAATCAATTATAATTGTCTTGTTGAACCTAACTGCTAAGGCCCT
>NW_017729032.1:204824663-204825573 GCF_001723915.1 Gavialis gangeticus
TCCTCAGAATTCTGATGGGAGTAAAGGGATGGTGAATCAATTATAATTGTCTTGTTGAACCTAACTGCTAAGGCCCTGACTACGTACATGAAGAAAGGACCAATGCAAATATCCTCTTGATATGAATAGTCTTTTCTGGTTTATGTTTCTATAGGAGTAATATTTTAAATGAAGCTGGCCGAGAAATTTCAAATGACAAAATGCTCTCAGTTGCAAAAGGGACAAATCTATAAGAAACCTCTTAGATTTTCACCATCCCTCATAATTGTTTTAAAGAGGATCTGCACAGGATGGGACCACAGTATTCTTTCTTCCATTTAACCAAGTTTCTTTTGGTGCATTTGGTGAGTTCAATAATTAATATTCTGTCATGTTAGTAGAGAAAACATGTTAATAGAGGAAAAATTCAATGTATATTTTAATGAAAGAAGGTAAATCCTGCAGAGCTCCCTGTATGCAGTTGTAATTTACTTGGCAGATGCTTCAGTTCTGTGATATGGCTGCTAGATAAGCCTCTAAGCTATAGACTAATATTGAGGAGAAAGCATAGGGTTTACATGAATCACTTGAAGCCAGTAGGTTACATAGTTGCAATAGACATATTTAATAATTTACAATAATTTTATGTAGTGTGGGTGGGTATGCAAAACTTCTGTTAAGTAACTTATAGGTACAACCTGCTCTTGTGCAGCTTTGCAATTATTCATCCAGGGACAAACATGTCATTTCATATATTAGACACTCACTTGTTCCATATATTCATTAAGAAACAGATTCTTTTATTATTCTCTATACATGTGAAAGATCTGTGAATGTGGAAGTTGCTGTGGTGGTTCTCCATGAGAAACAAGAATTGCGCTAGGATTTTCATGACTTCATAGTTTCATAGTTTCATAGATTTAGGGTCGGA
>NW_017729032.1:204825584-204839587 GCF_001723915.1 Gavialis gangeticus
TGGCAGAGGATGTGTAGTGCTCCTTGACATAGAGTGCCATAGACTTAATCTCCTGTGCCCCACTGAGATAACTGGGCTGGGTTCTACGATTGAGATTTGCCCATAAGCATGGGATGTTTTGATGATATCTTCATAAAAACAGAAGTTTGTACATGAACTGAACTGTTAGCATATTTAGAATCACAGAATTGTAGAAAACTGGGTTTGGAAGGGACCTCAGGGGGTCATCAAGTCCAACTCTGAAGTGGAAATTTGGACAAACAGCTAGGGAGGAGTATAAAAATATTGCTCAGGCATGCAGGGATGAAGTCAGGAAAGCCAAAGCTCACTTGAAGCTGCAGCAAGCAAAGGATGTGAAGGGTAAAAAGAAGGGTTTCTACAAGAATGTCATTAGCAAGAGGAGGATCAGAGAAAGTGTGGGTCCTGTACTGAATGGGGAAGGCAACCTTGTGACAGAGGATGCAGAAAAGGCTGAAGTACCCAATGCCTTTTTTGCTTCAGTCTTTACAGGCAGGGTCAGCTCCCAAAGTATTACACCGGGAAGTAGGGGTGTACGAAGCGGCTCATATTTGATTTGGATTTGGATACGGCCTGATTCAGGGAACAGTGATTTGATTCGCTGATTTGGATCACTGTCTCGATTCAATTCAGCTGAAGATTCAATTCTGATTTGGAAAATCAGTGATTTGGCCATAGACACAGCGTTGTATGGTTTTTCTACTTACCTCGAGGTACAAGCATGGCTTGTGAATGCTGCGATGCCGGGGTGGATGGAGCATTCCACAGGAGCAGTGGGGCGGGGCATGCTTGGCAGAGGACCCAAAAGTGGGCTGGAAGTACTACTGTCTCAGCCTGATGCTCCAACCAATTTTCTTTTCACCTTACAGTCCATTCATCCAGCCCATATTTCCTTGGCTTGCCTGCAAGAATGTTGTTGGGGACCATATCAAAAGCCTTAACATATATATTTTAAGTATATTATGTCCACTGCTTTCCTTGAATCCACAGAGCCAGGTATCTCATCATAGAAGGCACTCATTTGGTCAGCCTTGCCCTTGGTGAATCCATGCAGACTGTTCCTGATCACTTTCTTCTCCTCCAAGTGTTTAGAAATGGATTCCTTGGGGATCTGCTCCATGATTTTTTCCAGAGACTGAGGTGAGGCTGACTGGTCTGTAGTTCCCTGGATCCTCCTTCTTCCCTGTCTTAAAGTTGAACACTATATTTGCCCTTTTCCAGTTGTCCATGACCTCCCTCAATTGCCATGAGTTTTCAAAGATAATGGCCAGAAGCTCTGCAATCACATCAGTCAACTTCCTCAGCATCTTCAGATGCATTGCATCCATCCCCATGGACTTGTACACAGCCACCTTATCTAAATATTCCCTTATGTCTCACCATGAGGGCTGCTTACTTCAGTGGTGAGCACTGACCTTGCATGTGAAGACCGAGGGGAAAAACAGAGTTTAGTACTTCAGCCTTTTTCTCCTCATCTGTTACTAGGTTGTCTCCCCCTTTCAGTGAAGGACTCACAGTTTCCCTGACCTTCCTCTTGTTGCTGACATACTTGTAGAAACCCTTCTTGTTACCCTTTACATCCCTTGCTAGCTGGAACTCTAGTTGAACTTTGGCCTTCCTGACTTCATCCTTTTACGCCCAAGCAATATTCTTATACTCCTCCCTAGTCATCTGTCCAAGGTTTCACTTCTTATAAGCTTCATTTTGTGTTTAAGCTCACTGAAGAATTCTCTGTTAAGCCAAGCTAGTTGCCTACCATATTTTCTATTCTTTCTGCACATCAGGATGGTTTGTTCCTGCACCCTTAGTAATGTTTCTTTAAAGTACAGCCAGCTCTCCTGGACTCCTTTCCCCCTCACACAGGCCTCCCAGGTGATCCTGCCCATCAGTTCCCTGAGTGAGTTGAAGTCTGCTTTTCTGAAGTCCAGGGTCCTTACTCTGCTGCTCTCCTTCCTTCCTTTCCTCGGGAACCTGAACTCAATCATCTCATGGTCACTGCTGCCCAAGTTGCCATTCACTTCTAAATCCCCCACCAATTCTTCCCTGTTTGTGAGAAGCAGGTCAAGAAGAGCATGACCCCCAGCTGGTTTCTCCAACACTTGTACCAGGAAGTTGTCTCAAACGCTCTCCACACATTCTCTGGATTGCCTGTGCACTGCTGCATTGCCCTCCCAGAAGATGTCGGGGTGATTGAAGTTCCCCATGAGAACCACAGCCTGCAATCTAGAAACTTCTGCTAGTTGTATGAAGAAATCCTCTTCTACCTGATCCTCCTGGTCTGGTGGTTAACAGCAGACCCCCACCATGACATCACCCTTATTGCTCTCGCCGCTAACCTTAATCCAGAGACTTTCAACAGGTCTAACTCCAGTTTCTTACTGGAGCTCTGACCAATCATACAGCTCTTTTACATACAGCACAAGTCCTCCTCCTCTTCTCCCCTGCTTGTCCTTCCTGAACAGTTTGTACCTATCCATGACAGTACTCCAGTCATGATGCAAGCTATCCCACCAAGGCTCTGTTATTCAAATCACATCATAGTTCTTGGACTGTGTGAGGAATTCCAGTTCTTCCTGCTTGTTTCCCAGACTCTGTGCATTCATGTACAGGCACCTAAGGTAACCAGGAGAATACAGTGAAAAATTAAAAAAAAGAAAAGAAAAAGAAAACAAAAGAAAGGTGGGGGGTACAAACCCCAACTATGGTAATACTGAGGGTTGTTCAGATTTAATTTCAGTGTTATTGAAATGAAAAGCAGAAGCTTAACTAGCCTACCCCAATTTAATGATCCTATCCACTGGAACTTATGGCTAAGAACGGACAGTCAAAAAGCCCAAAGCTGAATCACTTCAATCTTCACAGGTTAGTCTAAGCTGCATAGATTGAACCTGTAAGCAAGTGAAAAGACATTCACTTCTGATTCTGGAAATGCAGCCACATGCCTGCAGTGGCCAAGGCTAGAAGCTGGGGGGCTCTAGAGCATGCCTCCCTGCTCAGTTGGAGTAGATAACTTGGGTCAAGGCTAGCCTACCCACCCTGCAAAAGTAGAGTTTCAGGGGAGGTGCAAAGCATCCTGGCATGCTGGGGGACCATGAGTTAACTTGAAACTGGAGGGGATCTGGGACAGAAGTTCAATAAACTGATTTAACCTAAATCAGTTAAGTTTGATGCTACATCTATCCAGGTTTATTTGAAACCAGTTTGGGCTATTTTGAAAGCAGTTTATGTAAACAGAACTTCTGTTGTGTTACAGATTTGAACCAGTTTCAATCACTTATACTGGTTCATCTGTAATTTCTGTCCCTAGCCTATGAAGGTAAAATCTCATGGGTGGGTGAGTACCAAGAACTGGATAGAAACAGATTGGTTGTCTCAATAGTAATATAAAGCTTTATTAGAACAAGAATGTTGTTACTATCAATACAGGATAGAACTCAATATGGAATCTAGGACTGGCAGGTAATTGTATCCCTAGCTACTTTGATGCCCAATATTAACCAGGGTAATTATGCTTTTATGCTGCAGTGGATGCTACTTTGCCTGACATGATTCTCTATATCTGTCCTTTCCTGCTTTACATTCTGTAAATAGGGCATAAGGCATAAGGCAAGACCTCCATAACTATTTCAATTCCTAACTGATATTTCAGATGTTAGGTGCCTAAGCAGGCAATGAACAGCTAAATGCTATTCCTTGATGTTCCCACACAATATCATCATTGAGTGGTGTCCCTATCAACCTCTCCCTCCTGCAAACACTGCTGCAAAAATTGTGTTGTACATTAACAGAACGTTTCCCACATATTTTACATCATGTTTTCTAAATCAGGAGGCCATATTCATTAACAATAATGATGTATTTGAAAAAGCTCATTATTATGAATTAACTAGCAACAAAATAGAGTTTATTTCTAGAAATGAACTTTCAAACCATAGCCAGATCATATTGGAAGAGAAAATTTAATAGGCTTGGTGTTGGTATGTTTTAATGTCATTGTTTCCATATCGTTGAAGGGAAAGGCATGAAAAGGGCAGAACTTTAGTCCCACCTAAGCTAATGGGAACTTCACCACTGACTTCAATGGAGACAGGATTTCCAGGAAAATGAGGATCCAGACTGTTCACGGCTAGTTGGGTGTTTTAACTTATTACCAGCTAAGAGCAAAACCAGTTGTGCTGTGAATGATACCTGCTTTTCTGCTAAACTGTGTGGCTGCCTATAGATGTGCTCATTCTTGTTCTAATTAGAATGCAAATAAGTTGCCTCACCATCATGTGAATTAAGCCTCCCCCCTCCCTATATTTCGAAGTGGCCATAGGGGTGCTTTAACTAAACCTCATCAAATGACCTCTAGTTAAAGTGCCCTCATGGTCATTTTGAAATGTGGGGGGCTTAATACATGTGTTGTTGAGGCAACTTGAACCATTTAATTAGAGTGGCTGCCTGGGAACCACTCTAAAGAAAAGCTCATCTCTCTGCCACTTCCAAGTATGTGCATAGGCAGCTTGTTTAGTTTATTGATGCCCTTCTTCAAACACAGTCTCACTAGCTATATCTGTTTTCTCAACCTGTTGCATCCTTCCAAGCACTTAAATTGTGAAGTCCTTGGGTCAGGTGCTCTGGTCTTTGTTACTTGCCTGGAAAATACCTATCACAATGAGCAGCTGGTTCTTGATTAGTAGTCTAAGGTACTAACTTAGTAGAAATTATCAATAATAATGTGAGGAATGAGGTTGGGATAGGAAGCATGGTTAGGGGCTGGGGGGAGTAACGTCTGGGCACAGACGTGGCACAAGAACCTAGAGGGCCTGTAGGAAAGTGAGAATGATGCCTTGATGTCAGGGTTCAAATTACACTTCAACTCTTGTGGGGGGTCTGTGGTAGCGAGGGGTGGGCCAGGGGCTGATTGGCTCATGGGGGTGGGGTTCTCATCTTACAGGGGGATGGGGGAGGCCTCTTGCCTCTTATGGGGGAGCTCAGTCCCCCTGAGCTCCCCTGTAATTTGAACCCTGCTTGCTGTGGAAAAGGAGCAAGAACTAGGCATGGTCCTAGGGAATGAAATACACAAGAGTGAAGGGTAGCATCTTGTGAGAACACAGCAGGGGTTGAAACTGTGGGAGTCTATATGGAGGAGGAGAAGTAGATGTAGGCAGATGATAAGTGTAAGACACTGAGCCATATTAACCTTAATACCTTTTGTACAGGGTATTAACCATAGCTATACATTTGTGGTACATTTCAATAATGCATCTGATGAGAGCAACACAGACTTGGCTTCTGTTTTATTTGAGGTGGCTTGCATAGTAAATAATGAAATGACCCAAGATAACTAATTAGAGCTACTATAACACTGTTGTTTCAAACAGTTGCATCTCTCCCTCTGGCCAGTCTAAATTCTTGTTGGTTTCACCTGTTACAGGCTAAAAGGCACGTTAAATGCTACTAATGAGAATGAAAATAAACTATAAACCATAAGTATATATCCAAACAATCACAATAGTTTCAAAGGACTTCTGCATCCCAGTCTGAGCGCTTCATTTTCTGCCATTTAAAAGAAAAAATAGCTACCTATGCTGAGGAATGATATTTTCTTGAAGCTCTGTGCAGAGGTATTGTAGATTTTACAACAGTGATAAAATGCAAATTTAGTCTACAAGTCTTTCAGTTGACATAAAGGATAATAATATACATAAAATATGTGCTGGATTTTCTGGGGCCATATTGGTAGGGTAGGGTGGAACAATATGATTTCCACAGATTTATACAGAGCTGCATATATAGACCCACATTAAAATGGTATCCTGTTTAATTTAGTTAGAATTACAGTATTTAATTATAGAATTGAAATATAACCTGTAGCTGATCATGAAATATTAAATGTATCAAGACACTCATTGCTACAATAAAGAAATAAATCTGAAGAAGTGGGGCTTGATGCAAGAAACCAAATGCCAAGAAAATAAAGAATAAAGGTTAAAAAACAGGAAAAGTGTAATACTCAAGCTTGATTTGCTATTGTGCTACCTCTTGTGTTGTTGTTATATCAGTGCAAAGTGACTGTAAAACTATTTTAATTTAGTAGCAGTTTACTGCCAGGCCCTAAACCTGCTTCTGGCTCTCTCTGGGTCTGCTTTCATGGAATCAATCCCATAATCAGAGCCCTAAGGGGCTATTTTTAATAAAAGTTCTGAAGATTGAAGTTAAAACCTAGTGCAAAGAATTCATTTTTCAGGTTTTAAAATGCTTATTATAGTTCCTTTTTCCAAAAGAAGCCCAGCATTAGACTTATCAAGTCCAAGTTTGCAGGGATACTCCATTACCCCTCACAATAACTCATCCCAAATTATGTCTGAATCATCCTTCACAGGACACAAAGCTGTGTCTGCAGTAACGGTTTCATCAAAATGCTTAAGTGCTTTTGAAAAATGGAAGAAACTGTAAAGTAACAAGTAAAAGAAAGTACATCTCTTCCGGCACACTTGACTATTTCATTCTGACTCTGGTTTTGTCAGGATCCAGTCAGGGGATTATATACTTCTATAGTACCCTTTCATCATAGAAACTGAAGCAGTAAGAGGATCTTTGGGGCCATATGGCTATCCATCTATAACCACAGACAAATTTCTTGAGCCAAATTCAGCCATTGTGTAAATAGATGAGATACCACAGGTTTCAATGAAATTGGGTCCACTATGTAAGAACTAAATTTAGCCCCCTTCTGATGATATTATTTCCCTTGAAGTGTCCTGCCATGAGATAAAAGGGGAGAAAATTTAAAACAGAAATGTTTCACACAGACACTTTCCACTTTATGTAAAATGTGTTATGACAGATTATCCCTTCAACGTGTATCAGAGTGTATTTTGCAGAGATTGAAGAAATTCAGCCAAATCCAGCCCGTGCTTGTGTGCTAGCATATTATTTATAGCAAACGTGGGAGCATGTTGGCCTCATTTGACAATACATCATGGCCTTCTTAAATTTTGAGCACACCCTCGTTGCTACATTACATGTGTTAGAAGCTTCATCTTAATTTTTAAAATGCTTCTGAGGCAAGGCTGTAAAAGTTTGTTCATGACAGATTGGCAAAGTGAGGCAAGCTACCAAGTTAATTTACAGCATGTGTGTTGTTATTATAACTAGCTTTGGAGCCTTTCCTCTGGGTGTTGGAAGCACTCTACCTATAGGCTTAATGCTATGTTTATTGATAGGCTATGTTATTGACAGAGCATATATGTACCCTATGATACAGTGAGTTTTTTCCTGTGGTATGTCATGCAAGTTTCATGTACGCTGACATCCAAAATATTTTAGGGTGAGATTTTCAAGAGTGCACAAGTGACTTAGGAGCATGAGTCTCAAGTTACATTGGTGCAGGTTTTCCAAGGCACAAACTGGAGTTTGAAGTTTGCAAGTGAAGATGCTCTGAGGCAAAGGAGTTCATTTTGTTTCACTAATAAGACATGGAAATATATTGTTCCCACTAATTAAATCTGAAACCGGATAAAAGTATGAAAGTGTAATTTTCTTCTGTTATTAGTCATGTTCATTTCTGAAGTGAATAACTACCAGCGCTGGTGCAATGTATAGGCAGAATAATAGGCATACTGATTTTTTTTAAACTTTAATCCCTGAATACAATTAGCATATTTTACCATTATAAGCTACAGGAGCTAGAAGTCACATTATAGGGTCTGTAGGTGGAAAAGTGGGTGGTCACATACAGGAGAGAAACAGGGAGAGCACTTAAAATACAGCAGGAATAATAAGCACATAGAGGAAACTAAAGCAATGAAGAATTGGATTCAGAGCTGCATTACTTCTGGATATGAAAAAGTTAGATAAAAAAGGCAGGAATTAAGGTTTAGCTAATTTAGAGCCTGATCTCATGTGTAGTGTGTGTTCTGGTTCATGGAACATTGAGGTGTAGGTGCTTAGTACTCGTTAGGGTCAGGCCACAAAGCAGACCTATACAAGCAGAGTGTGATAGCAGTTAGTCACAGAGCAGCAGGTTAGATTAATTAAATGAAGAATTTAGAGAACATGACAGTGCCACTTTATATCCCCACAGAGTGCTGAATTCCTATACTCCTGGGAATTTTTGCCCATTTATATTGGGGAAGTTTTGTATTGATCATGTTTTTTCTAGACATTGTGTGATGTAAGGTGGCTTGATGCATACATGGTACATGTTCAGTTCTGTCGCTATGAAGAATCTCAGTTCTGTCGCTATCTGCCTTCTTCCAAAAGGCCATGTAACAATGCATAAAATTACTTAGTGGATATACATATGCAATTCATGTGGTGTTGGTGTGGACTGAAAGGGATGTAGTCAGTGAGACAGGAATGCAGAAAGAGCATTCTGCCTTGGGAAACTGGATTGTATATCTGCCTATTCACACACAGGTCCTGTGTGATTCTGGCAGGGTCTCTTAGACTATTCACAGACGGTCACAGGTTGTGTGCTCCTCACTTTCTGAGGGCCTGGTTGGATGCTGTGGGCCTGCTTTGCAGAACTACTGAGTGCTCACACCTGTGGATGAAGTAACTGGGAGCTGTGCTTGAAATGCTGTCTGTGCTAAGTGCTTTGAAAAATCAGGTCTTAGGCATCTCAGACTGGCCACCCTTAACCTCTGTGCTCCTTAGCTCCCCATCAGTAAAACTGGGAGCATATTATCCCCTCATATCACAGAGGCATTGTGTGGCTACATTAATTCATGTTTCTGAAGACTCAAATGATACAGTGATAATAGGGTTACCATACTTCCAGCCAAAAAAGAGGACACGTGTCAGGGGGGACACCTCACTCCTAACCCACGGCATCCTGGTCCTGCCAGTGCCCCTCACTCCCAACTTGCAGCCGCCCATCCCTGCTGCTGCCACTCACTTGATATGCAGGCCCCTGGCTCTGCTGGTGCCCCTCGCTCTGGACTCACAGTCCCTCAAATCCCTGGGCTATGCTGGTGTCCCTCAGTCCCAATCTGCAACTCCCATCCCTGCTCCTGCCCCTCACTCCTGACCCACAGTCCCCTGGCCCTGCCAGTGTCCCTCACTCCCTACCCACAGTTCCCCACCCCCCTGGGCCATGCTGGCGTCCTGCACTCCTGGCCCACAGCCCCCCACCCCCTAGTGCCCCTCACTTCCCACCCACAGTCCCGTGTCTCCCTGGGCCCTGCCAGTGCCCCTCAGTCCCATTCCATAGCCCCCATCCCCCTGGGTCCTGCTGGTGCCCCTCACTTCCAAACCACAGCACCCCAGCTCTGCCAATGCCCCTCACTCCCTGCCCACAGCCCCCTGTCCCCACACACTGGAAAAATAAGAACAAAACAAAACACTGAATCCTTGCTTATCAATTGAATACCATACATTTTATTCACTGAATGAGATAAGGGTCCTATGGAAAATGTATTATGGGATCTTGCAATTAAAACACTGTGTCATAATGTATGCACACAAGGGGACTCAATTCAAGATGCACAGGAAACCTTAATTTGGTATTTTCCTCATTTTTAAGTGCTTTACTTTGCAATCTGTGATGATCTTTTAAATCTGTGTTCATGCGTGTGTGTGCCCCTGGGCCTGTAGAGTGTGTGAGAGAGAGAGACATGAGATTTTTTTATATTTTACATCAGTGCTGTTCAGCCTATGGCCCGTGGGCTGAATACAGCCCACAGAGTCGTGTCATCCAGCTCGTGGGGCTCCTCGTGGGTCCAGGAAGTGGTGTCAGTGGGTGTATGTAGATGAAATGAGGGGCATGTGCGCACAACACCTTAAGTGTTTTTAGACCACTTAAATGATGTTGGTGTTTGCACGCATCAGCGGTGTATTGTGCATTAATTCCAGCTGCTGTAGCACATTCGGTGGTGTAGCGTGCCTTAAATGACTTTGGGGTGCAGAAAACTAAAATGCTGCTGAGGAGTTTTAGTTTGCTGCCCTACAGCCGCAGAGCGCAGCACTGGGCTCTGTCGGGCTCAGGGACTGTGCGGGCAATCCATGCAGGTGGCCTGGCAGCAACCTGGGAAGGCAGGCTCCACTGAAGGAAAAAAAATGTGGCAAGACTGATCTTTTTTTTTCCCGGCTTGGAGCCTACCTGTCTGCATGAGCTGCGTAGGGACCTGTTCCTTCCCTCCGTGGCAGCGGTGCCCCCTGGGACTGCCCGAGCCGGGTGCCTGTGGATAGGTGCCACCTGGGGGAGGGCCGCTGCTGCCATGGAGGGAAGCACCAGTCCTCCCACCCCCGCAGCCCAGGGACTGCTCTGCCCGCCAGCAGCTCACCCTCCCCTCCCTGCCGCCGGACAGTCAGGTAAGACGCTGGTGTACACGGCATGGGGTTTACTTCAGCCTAAATTGAAGTGGTGTTTTTAAAAACCCACCGCTTCACTTTAGGGCCCCCCGTTTTGTCTACATATGCCCAGTGTTAATTGTCACAGAGCTGCAGCAATTGATGCTGCCACCTCTCCTCCATTGCCACATTTCTGGACTCAGGTGGATAACATGGCCTCACATACCAGATTGTGCCTCAGTGGCAGGGCCACTTCACAGCTAGATCCAGCGCTCCAGCCCTGCACTGGAACCAGCCTGGGGACTGGCCCCCATTGCTCGTCCAGCCTGCGGGGTGGGACAGATTGAGCCCATAGGGCTGCTTTACGCCATAGACTATAGAATGTAAAGAGCCATTCAGGGCCCCCACATACAGTGCCCTCAGGTAACGTTTTCAGTGTCATCAAGTTCATCACAGGTTGATTGGAAAGAATCTTGTGCATGTTGTTTAGTTGGTTAATAAAATGGTTTTACTGCCTGCAGTCTTAAGGCTGCCTAGGACAGCAATCTAAACCTTGCTTCTTTTAACAGTTTAACTACTCAGTGGGGGCATCAACATGTACCTCCAGGGTGCAGTTGTTACTGTGCCGTCATTTAGTACTCACTTCAGGAAGTGCTAAATGATGGTGCAGTAACAGCCATTACTGCACTGTCCCGGGGACCCTTGGTTATTTTTAGCAGCTGCATCACCATAGCAACATACTATAGCAAGGTAGCATGTCGCTATGATGACATAGCGTCAGTGTCATGGTTTGTGCCTGCCGATGCTATGTCGCCAAAGCACGCCACTACGGCGATGTCGTGTCTTGTGTAGACATGCCCAGTGCTCCTTTTACTGATGTCTGGCATCTTTTGTACTATGCAAATTGTTGCTATTCTGATGTTTGCTGGGTCTTGCCTCCATTTTGCACTCCTTTTGCATTGGTTTAAAATGACTTAGCAAGGTGTAGGTCAGTGATGAATCTGGCAGCAAGTGATTTAAGTTGAAACTCAATAATAGAGAACAGTGAGCTTTGCAACTGCTTTATATCCCTATAATATACTAATTGCTATTCATACCAAAAAATCTTTGGGCAGTTTCTGTACACATAGTGAAGTAAAATCTATTAATCTACCATACCTGAAAAGGAACCATGTGAAATTAGTTAAGTAAATAGATTTATTTGTAATATTTCTATTTAATCCTTTAAATTGGGACTCATGTTCACTACTATGATCCTGTCTGAATTGATGCCAAAGCCTATTTTTGAAAATCCATCAATATGTAGTAAGAATCTCATATATTAGTAGTTAGGCAAAGCTTAACCACAATCTACTCAAAACAAGTTGTTTGAGGCCATTAAGTTAGAAATATTCATTGGTATTTTGTCATGCTTTTGGGTAACCTATCCTTCATATCTGGCCAGGTTCTTCTGTTGAGGATTAGGTGAATGGATTTTAGTTAATTGTATTGTCTTGACACATTTTCCAGATTTAATTTATTTGCTTTCCTACAAGTGTGACATTCCTGTCATATATTAGATATATGCTATCAATATTTAGTTGCTGCAGAGTTGGAATGCATTATGCTTTCTGATTCATTTCTCTGGGCTTCACCATGACTAGAACTCTCTGTTACCTAGCACACTGCAATATCACTTTATGATATTTGAGAAACACCATCTTTTAGATCTGTTATCATAGGATTGGGAATTAAGATTTGAGTTGTTTTTCGAGTACCACCACTGGTCTGTTGATTGACCCTGGTCAAGTCACTTCATCTCCCTGTTTCATAGTTTCATAGTTGGTAGGGTTGGAAGGGACCTAAGCAGATCATCAAGTCCGACCCCCTGCCATGGCAGGAAAGAGTACTGGGGTCAAATGACCCCAGCAGGGTGATTGTCTAGCCTCCTCTTAAAGACCCCCAGGGTAGGAGCCAGCACCACTTCTCTTGGAAGTTGGTTCCAGATCCTAGCTGCCCTGACCGTGAAGTAGCGCCTCCTGATGTCTAGTCTGAATCTACCCTCTGCCAGCTTGTGACCGTTATTTTTAGTCACTCCTGGGAGCGCTCAGGGGAACAAGGACTCCCCCAATGCTTGCTGGTCCCCTCTGACTAGTTTGTAAATGGCCACTAGATCCCCCTTCAGCCTCCTCTTGTGGAGGCTGAACAGGTTCAGGTCCCGTAGCCTCTCTTCGTAGGGCCTGCCTTGCTGCCCCTTGATCATGCGAATAGCCCTCCTCTAGACCCTCTCCATGTTGTCCACATCCCTCTTGAAGTGCGGTGCCCAGTACTGGGCGCAGTACTCCAGCTGCGACCTGACCAGTGTTGCATAGAGGGGGAGGATCACCTCCCTGGACCTGCTTGAGATGCATCTGTGGATGCATGACAAGGTATGGTTGGCCTTCCTGACTGCATCCCCACACTGCCGGCCCATGTTCATCTTGGCATCAATGATGACACCAAGATCCTTTTCTGCCTCTGCACTGACAAGAAGAGAGTTCCCCACCCTGTATGTATTCTGTAGCTTTGCTTTTTCAGGTTTGAAATAGAGGAAGTGATATGGTGTAAAAAAGCTTTCATCTACAGGTGGAAAATATGTTATGGGCCCAATCCAGAACCCATTTGATGCCTCCTGTTGATTTCAGTGTTCTTTGTATTATGTATGTATGCATTATAATAAGCTTTTAGTAAGAGTGCTGAGAGACAATCATGAACGGTGATGTACAGTGTATCCCCATTAGGTTGGGCCAACAGATCTGCATAGTCATGGTTTAAATGGGCGTCTAACCCTTAAGGAATAAAGGGAGTATGTGGTGTTTGTAGATGAACTGCATGCACAAATCAGGCAAACTTGCATCCCATGTTCTTGTACATCTGTTAGGGATAAGAAACAGAAGGATTCCACAGGGATATTTTCAAGGTTTGGATTGTTTTTATTATCAGGATCAGCCTGATGGGGGACAGGTTCAGGCTGTCAGGGAATGCTGTCCTGGGAACCTGTGGCCAGCACACCTTCACCCACCTGGCAACAGCTGACAGGGTACCATGTCCCCATAGCACTGCCAGACCACTTCCTCCTTCACCCCCGACAATAGGGTGCCTGGGCAGCTGCCCAAGGACCTCAGGCCCACAGGGCAACCCCAAGACTACACACACTAGGAACAGTTTGGAACAACCACCAAACTTCATTTCCCTCCATAACACAATAGCAGACCCTGCTCAGGGGCCCCTTGGCAGTGGGGTGAGCAGTTGGCAGCAGATCAGGCAGAGGGCCAGGCTGCCAAGGGACCTGGCTCAGGAGCAGGGACATGGAGCCCTGGATGCTGTAGGTGGTGCTGGACCTCATCCCAAACCCACTGGGGAGCTTGGTACTGGGCTGTGGGTGGTTGCCAGGGCCAGGGGCTGGAAGGCATGGTCCTCCTGGTCCCTCTTCCACTCCAGGTCCTGGACTTGCTAGGCCCATGAGTCTGCCACTGTGACCAGCTGGTCCAGCAGGAGGGTGAAGTCCTGTGTGTGCCGCTGGCAGAGTCGGTGTATGCTGAGGGCACTGGCTGACAGTTACAGCATCCTTGCAGACATATCCCCACTGTTGGCTGGTGCTTCTGCCCTGTGTGCAGCTGCTGGACCTGAAGAGCAAGGTCAGAGGGGCTCTTTGTGAGAGTTTGCAAAGTTTCAGAAATAACATG
>NW_017729032.1:204844587-204846280 GCF_001723915.1 Gavialis gangeticus
CATCACAGGTTGATTGGAAAGAATCTTGTGCATGTTGTTTAGTTGGTTAATAAAATGGTTTTACTGCCTGCAGTCTTAAGGCTGCCTAGGACAGCAATCTAAACCTTGCTTCTTTTAACAGTTTAACTACTCAGTGGGGGCATCAACATGTACCTCCAGGGTGCAGTTGTTACTGTGCCGTCATTTAGTACTCACTTCAGGAAGTGCTAAATGATGGTGCAGTAACAGCCATTACTGCACTGTCCCGGGGACCCTTGGTTATTTTTAGCAGCTGCATCACCATAGCAACATACTATAGCAAGGTAGCATGTCGCTATGATGACATAGCGTCAGTGTCATGGTTTGTGCCTGCCGATGCTATGTCGCCAAAGCACGCCACTACGGCGATGTCGTGTCTTGTGTAGACATGCCCAGTGCTCCTTTTACTGATGTCTGGCATCTTTTGTACTATGCAAATTGTTGCTATTCTGATGTTTGCTGGGTCTTGCCTCCATTTTGCACTCCTTTTGCATTGGTTTAAAATGACTTAGCAAGGTGTAGGTCAGTGATGAATCTGGCAGCAAGTGATTTAAGTTGAAACTCAATAATAGAGAACAGTGAGCTTTGCAACTGCTTTATATCCCTATAATATACTAATTGCTATTCATACCAAAAAATCTTTGGGCAGTTTCTGTACACATAGTGAAGTAAAATCTATTAATCTACCATACCTGAAAAGGAACCATGTGAAATTAGTTAAGTAAATAGATTTATTTGTAATATTTCTATTTAATCCTTTAAATTGGGACTCATGTTCACTACTATGATCCTGTCTGAATTGATGCCAAAGCCTATTTTTGAAAATCCATCAATATGTAGTAAGAATCTCATATATTAGTAGTTAGGCAAAGCTTAACCACAATCTACTCAAAACAAGTTGTTTGAGGCCATTAAGTTAGAAATATTCATTGGTATTTTGTCATGCTTTTGGGTAACCTATCCTTCATATCTGGCCAGGTTCTTCTGTTGAGGATTAGGTGAATGGATTTTAGTTAATTGTATTGTCTTGACACATTTTCCAGATTTAATTTATTTGCTTTCCTACAAGTGTGACATTCCTGTCATATATTAGATATATGCTATCAATATTTAGTTGCTGCAGAGTTGGAATGCATTATGCTTTCTGATTCATTTCTCTGGGCTTCACCATGACTAGAACTCTCTGTTACCTAGCACACTGCAATATCACTTTATGATATTTGAGAAACACCATCTTTTAGATCTGTTATCATAGGATTGGGAATTAAGATTTGAGTTGTTTTTCGAGTACCACCACTGGTCTGTTGATTGACCCTGGTCAAGTCACTTCATCTCCCTGTTTCATAGTTTCATAGTTGGTAGGGTTGGAAGGGACCTAAGCAGATCATCAAGTCCGACCCCCTGCCATGGCAGGAAAGAGTACTGGGGTCAAATGACCCCAGCAGGGTGATTGTCTAGCCTCCTCTTAAAGACCCCCAGGGTAGGAGCCAGCACCACTTCTCTTGGAAGTTGGTTCCAGATCCTAGCTGCCCTGACCGTGAAGTAGCGCCTCCTGATGTCTAGTCTGAATCTACCCTCTGCCAGCTTGTGACCGTTATTTTTAGTCACTCCTGGGAGCGCTCAGGGGAACAAGGACTCCCCCAATGCTTGCTGGTCCCCTCTGACTAGTTTGTAA